>NC_056725.1:1676015509-1676653009 GCF_019279795.1 Protopterus annectens | reverse complement strand
GCTCCTGCCACCCCTATAGTGCCTTTTTTAGGCAAAGTTCAAAGGACAAAACTACAACCGTAACAGGTACAGGCATGCAAAACCTCAAAATGCACACTCTGGAGGCACTCCTAAAAATGGAGAACATTGATATCTGTGCAGTAACTGAGACCTGGTTCACGGCTCCAGAGAGCACCCCTGCAATACCAGGCTACAACTCTTACCACACTTTCCGGCCACCAAACCAGGATCGAAACACTAAAGGTGGAGGAGTGTCCATATTCACCAAGGATATTCACACCACCAGGCTAGTTGCCCAGCACAATGCGTCTGAAATTTTCCAGGTGCAACTAACACTAGGTAAGACTGCAATCCAAATTGTAGCTTGCTACAGATCCTCCACCATGCCCCAAGATTCTCACTACACCTTTCTAAACATACTGGAAAATATTAAGATACAACCAAACACCCTAATACTGGGTGAATTCAACTACCCTGCCATTAACTGGGAAAACTACTCGTGTACCAAAATCTTTGCCCAACAGTTCTTGGAATTCATAAATTCCAACGCCCTGGATCAACTAATCCATAGTCCTACCAGGGGCTCCAATATCCTAGACCTGGTAATTATCAACATGGGAAATCAATGCTCCACACCTATGGTCACCCCCTTGTTGGTCAGGTCAGACCATAAGCTAATCACCCTAAACATCCACATCCCACCCCCACTCCCCAGTAAGGAAACCTCCATAAAAAACTTCTCCAAAGCCAACTTCATGCTACTCAAGTCAGAAGTGATAAACTTCATTACACCCATGCAGACGGGAACTCTACTTGATTCCTATGTAGACTATTCTCTATCTGTAAAGCCTAGCACTTGCTCCTACAGTACTTTTTCACCTTGATATAGCACTTTTATTATAGATAGTACCCCACCAGCCTAAAACCCCTTTCTCGATCACCCACATCACCCGGAGTCTTTTTTTAAGTTTTTGTCTATTCCTTCTAGCATGTCAAGGGATCAGTTGCTAGTGTCCTCTCCTGCTCAGCTGGTGAACCTGGGAATATTGAGGCAATGTTACAATTGCCTCATGTACACAGACAACCCTCTCCTTCTCCCACAAAACACAAATACATGCAAGAGATGCAACTATACAGCCAAACTGGAGGCTGAGCTCTCTCAACATAGGACTGGCAAGACCAGACAGGAGGAGAAGGTAACCACACACACCACATACCTAGTCTCACATAGTACTATCACAACTTCAAATCATACACATAAACACACAAAGACATACTCGGAGGCTCTGATCAAAAATCTACCAAAACAGCAGAGGCCACCAAAGCAGACACCCAAACAACTACCACCTCAGGACACAACACATGCAACACATAGACCACACAGTCAGTGTGCCAAACAGTCACAGCCCTTAAGGCCAAACACAATGCCAGACACACTCGTCATTGGTGACTCCATAGTCAGACACACTGATGTCCCGCTCACCAGATTGTGTAAGGAGAAGGTCACAGTAAGCTGCCTGTCGGGCGCTAGAATCCGCCACATAACGCAAGCACTCAGGTCTCTCAACAGCAGGTACAAGTACGACTCAGTCATTGTCCACGCTGGTGTAAACGACCTGAGACGTACCTCCTTGGACTACATGAAAAGAGACATTGAGGAGCTCTCTGATTATGTAGCCCAGGCAGGTATGACCCTGACCTTGAGCAGTATCCTACCTTCACCAAGAATGATGCCACAATACAGAGATAAGATTATCAGCTTTAATAATCGGCTTAAACTCTGGTGTCATTCAAAGGGGATCCAATGTCTGTCTGCCTGGGATGACATGATGGACAAGCCACGCTGCTTCGCAAGGGACGGCTTGCACCTGTCACCCCTGGGCTTCCGGATATTGGCAAAGGCTCTTGCCACCCCCATAGTGCCTTTTTTAGGCAAGGCTCAAATTCTAAACCTACCACCCTAGAACACAAAAAAGGAAAAAAACTAAGGGTAATGCTGCTCAATGCCAGAAGTCTCAACCTCAAGATGCACGCACTCGAGGCCCTTCTCAGTATGGAGAACATCGATGTCTGTGCTGTGACTGAAACCTGGTTCAAGGCTCCTGAGAGCACCCCAGCACTATCAGGTTTTACCTCACATCATGCGTTCCGGCCCCAAAATCCGGACAACACCAAGAAAGGAGGGGGGGTGTCCATATTCATCAAGGACACCCACACCTCAAGGTTGGTGGCAACGCACGATGCATCGGAGACCATCCAGGTGCAATTAACCATAAGCAAGACTGCTCTGCAATTTGTAGCATGTTACAGGCCACCCTCTCAAACTCAGGAACCTCACATAGCTTTCCTGAAAACACTGGAGGGGATAAATGTATCTCCAAACACCATCATACTAGGTGACTTCAACTACCCTAATATAGACTGGGATCACTACTCAAGCCCAAACACTCTAGCCCAAAGGTTCCTAGAGTTCATAAACTCAAATGCCATGGAACAACTAGTCACCATCCCCACAAGAGGTGAAAACATACTTGATCTCATCATCACGAACATGGGATCACAATGTTCAACACCGAAAGTATACCCCTCACTGGTGAGATCAGATCATAAACTAATCTCACTGGAGGTCCTCATCCCGCCCCCACCTGAGATAAAAAAGACCACAGTGAAGAACTTCTCAAAAGCCGACTTCACACTTCTAAAGACTAGTGTGGTCTCTTTTAAGGCCCCCGAGCTGGCGGAAAACATTACTCAAGCCGCTGAATCACTTACAAATGCCTTCTACCAGCACCTACAGGACTGCATGGATCAGGCAATCCCAAACAAAACAAAGACTCTTTGTACCAAAGGCAAGCGTCCAGTCTGGTGGACCCCAGCCATAAACAAGCTCTACAACAAAAGGAGGAAGCTACTACACGATAGAGCAAAATCCTTAAAAGGTAAGACACCTTTGATCATTATAAGTAAAAAACTAAGAGCTCTCATAAAATCATCCAAGGCAAATTTTGAGAGAAAAATCGCTAAGGACTCAAAAGACAATCAAAAGGCCTTCTTTAGCTATGTTAGAAACCTGGGAGGAAACTCCCAGATATGCTCAGAATTAGTTCAAAATGATGTAAAAATCACTGAACCTACAAACATTGCCAACATACTGGCTGACAGGTTCAGTGCAAACTTCTCCCCCCCCCTCCCCCAAAAGGAGAGATATCTATACCAGAGGATTGTAGCCCCCCAAACATCTCTAACGCTCAGGTGAGAACTGCTCTCTCCAAGGCGAAAAACACAGCATCCATGGGACCAGATGGTGTCCCCAGCTGTGTGCTCCACGAACTCAATGAGGAATTAAACCCGCAGTTAGGACAGCTGTTTAATCTTAGCCTCACCTCAGGATACGTACCCAAGGAGTGGCGCACGGCAACTGTGGTCCCACTTCACAAAGGCGGTGCCTCCACCGACCCTGGAAATTACCATCCCATCAGCTTGACAAGCCTGATCTGCAAAGCTATGGAGAGGATCATAATGGAACTCATAAATAAAGACATAGGGTACTTGCAGACTTTGGATCCAACCCAGTTTGGCTTTGTCAAAGGCAAATCATGCCTTTTAAACTTGGTTGACTTTTTCGAAACAGTCACCAAGGCCATTGATGAGGGAAAGGCAGTCCATACAGCCTACCTCAACCTGGCAAAGGTTTTTGACACAATACCCCACTCAGGTATCATTGAAAAACTCATCAGCTTAAATGTAAACCCATACATCACAAGATGGGTTGCAAACTGGCTAAGTGACAGAACCCACAGGGTCAGAGTTGCTGGCGCCATGTCAGACTCAAAGCCTGTCACAAGTGGTGTCCCACAGGGCTTAGTCCTGGGCCCACTCTTGTTCGGCATCTACTTTTCAGAAGTACAAGCAAACACAGGAGGGTTATGGCTGACAAAGTTTGCAGATGACTGCAAACTGGGCGCCATAGTCGAGAACACATCTGACACAGATATCCTTCAGAAGGGTGTCACAGAAACGGATAACTGGTGCCAGAGCCATGGCCTAAAGTTAAACGCCAAGAAATGCATAGTCATACCCTTCGGGAAAAACAAGGTTACCCCTAGTTACCATATAGGTGGCAATCCACTGAGCACAGAAGAGGTTATCAGGGATCTGGGGACCCAGGTTGACAGTAACCTTTCGTTTGACACTCACATTGCTAAAGTAGTTAGGAAGACCTTCTACATTGCCCACCTGATCATGAAGGGATTCACATCTAGATCAAGGGAGGTCATCGTCCCCCTGTACTCATCACTCATCAGACCAATGATTGAGTACAATGCCCCATTCGGAATGTATCTGACCCGACACCTGCAGCAGCTGGAAAGGCCCCAAAAGTTCCTCACCAAAAGGATAAAGGGTCTCAAAAATATATCTTATGCTGCCCGACTGAAAGAGCTCCAGCTCTATTCAGTCGCTTACCGCTTGCTCAGAGGTGACCTGTGCCTAACATACAAGGCCATGTCCAACCCAGAATTGATGAACATGCTTCACCTCAAAAAATCTAGATCCCTCAGAACTACAAGGGCGGGAGACTTAAACCTTGACATGCTTATTAATAGGACGTGCTGGAGGGACAGATTCATCACCCAGAGACTCCCTATGCTGTGGAACAAAATCCCGGTACATGTGAGGCAGAGCACCTCGCTGGCCTTGTTCAAGAGAAATCTTGACCAATGGATGGGAGATCGCAGATATACCCCAGGGATTACCTCAGTGTCACTGCTTGACAGAGGCATAGCAAAATAATGGGCATAGTTTCCCTCAAACTAAAGGGGTGGCGAAAGCCACAAAACTCTGGGCTAGGCTTATAAATGCCCTTGGGCAGATAGCCTAGTATGAACCTATGAACCTATGAACCTATGAACTGAAAGCTCGACTGCTGAGTCCTACAATAAGGCACTGTAGGAGCACATCCACTCATGCATGAATCGTGCCATCCCAATTAGAACCAAGATCCTTTCCTCCAAAAAAGGAAGCCAATCTGGTGGTCCCCTGCCATAAACAAACTTTACAACAAAAGGAAGAAACTGTTGCAGAAAAGAGGAAAATCCCACGATGCAAAAAATTCTCTTAGCAGCCTCAGTAAGAAGCTGAGATCCCTCGTAAAATCTTCCAAAGCTAGTTACGAAAATAAAATTGCCAAAGATTCCAAAGACAACCACAAGGCATTTTATAACTATGTCAAGAATCTAAATGGCAACACTCAGATCTGCTCTGAGCTACAACAGAATGGCATTAAATATACTGATCCCAATATCCGGGCAAATCAATTCAGTGCCAACTTCACCCCCCCCCCCTCTCACCCCCTAAATGGCCCATCTCAATACCAGAAGACTGCCAAATTCCGGTAATAATGGCCACACAGGTAAAAAAAACGCACTCTCCAAAGCTAAGAATACAGCATCCATGGGACCAGATGACATCCCGGGCTGTGTACTACATGAACTACAAAATGAACTGGCACCTCACCTAAGTGTCATGTTTAATCATACCCTCACCTCAGGCTTTGTGCCCACTGAGTGGTGCACAGCTATAGTTATCCCAATCCACAAGGGGGGGATCCACCTTGGATCTTGGGAACTACCACCCCATCAGTCTGACAAGCCTGATCTGCAAGGCCATGGAATGTATTATCATGGAACTTATAAACAAAGATATTGGCAACCTTCAAACACTAGACCCCACCCAGTTTGGGTTTGTGAAGGGACGATCTTGTCTCCTGAACCTGATTGACTTCTTTGAATCAGTCTCCAGAGCCGTGAATGAGGGTAAAGCAGTCCACACAGCCTATCTGGACCTTGCCAAGGCCTTTGACACCATCCTCCATGCTGGAATCATAGATAAACTTAATAAGCTGGGCATTATTCCCTACGTCACTCAATGGGTTGCCAACTGGCTTACTGACAGAACCCACACTGCAAAAGTAGCTGACTCTAAATCCAGCTCCAGACAAGTGACAAGTGGAGTACCTCAGGGTTCAGTCCTGGGACCGCTCTTATTTGGCATCTACTTCTCTGAAGTACAGCCCAACAATAAGGGACTCTGGCTAAAACAGTTCGCAGATGACTGCAAACTGGGAGCCATTATTGAATCCCCAAATGATGTGGATACTCTAAAAAAGGGCCTTACAGAAACAGATGCCTGGTGCCAGAGCCATGGGCTCAAGAAATGTATAGATATCCCCTTTGGGAAAAAACATGTACCGGTGAATTACCACATAGGTGGCAGTACACTAAATACCGAAAGTGTGATAAAAGACTTAGGAACACAGGTGGACAGTGGTCTCACCTTCAATAACCACATCGCCACAACAGTCAGGAAATCCTTCTATGTGGCACACCTCATCACTAAGGGCTTTTCATCCAGAAAAAAGGAGGTCATTATCCCACTGTACTCATCCCTCATTAGACCCATTATAGAATACAATGCCCCATTTGGTATGTACCTCTCAAGACATCTGCAACAACTGGAAAGGCCGCAGAAATACCTCACTAAAAGAATCATAGGCCTAAAGCAGATGCCCTATGCTGACCACCTTAAAAAACTCCAGCTATACTCTGTCGCATATCATCTACTCAGAGGCGATCTCTGCTTAACATACAAGGCCATGTCAAACAGAGAGCTGTTGGACATGCTACACTTAAAGAAATCCCAATCCCTCAGAGCCACATGCTCCAGGGATCTAAACCTTGTCATCACAATAAACAAAACATGCTGGAGGGATAGGTTCCTGGCCCAAAGACTCCCCAGACTCTGGAATAGACTGCCCATACATGTCAAGCAGAGCGCCTCCTTAGCCCTCTTCAAAAGGAACCTTGATGGCTGGATGGGAGAAAGGAAATTCACCTTGGGGATCACATCAGTCACCCTGCTAGACAGGGGTCCAGGGAAGTAAATAGTGTGGGAAGAAATAGCCAGGAAATTGTTATGGCTAGGCTTGTATAGGCCCTAGGACTGATAGCCTAGTACCAACCTATGAAATATAGTTTCTTTTATGGCAGGATCACAAAGAAAGCTTGAGAAAAGCAACTTAAAGCAATGAAATAAAATTATAACAAATGGACAGAAGCCCATCAAGCTGATGATACTGTAGCAATAAAATACTGCCCACCGCAAGCCATGCATACCAGGGTGTGATTAGTCATATTTCTTATTGTTTATGTTTGATAAGTGAGGTAGTGGACCCCATACCAAGAAGACCTAATTCAGCAGCAGCCTGGGGATTGCTCCAGTGGCAAAAAATCACTTTTAAACTGTGCTCATGCAGTTTGCTATGTAAAAAGTTGTAATAAATTCACAAGTTACAAAAGATACACATACTCAAAGACAAGAAACGCATAATGTTTCTGACCAGGCAAGAAACAAAGTAATGTAAATTCTAAAACTGTTTGCACTATGTACAAAAAATATGCACTGTTTCTGACTGAGCAACAACGTAAAGAAAAACTCTTTTCATTATAATGAAATGCGATGAATATAAATTGTAATTTGACAAATGATTACAATTAGGAGAGGTGCAACTGCAACATAGTGTACAAATGCTTTGCAAAGTTGTTTAGATGACCACAGTTTGCTGAAGCAAGAGTAGGTGGCCCTTTCATAAAGATTTTTAAGTAGCTTTAGCCTAATATGAAAGACCCAAACAGAGAGGGAAACCACACAAACACTGCACAGGCAGAGAGCAGAGGTCACACTTGAACCCTGGACCCCAGAGTTGTGAGGTAGAGTTTTTATCGCTGAGTTACTATGCTGCCTAGCTATAAAGTTACTGAAGTCACAGATAACCCATCTTAAAATAAACAGAGTACAAAGGATTAGTCTAGATAAAATAATTTTAGCTAGCAGATCTAGGAGACTCTGGCACACTGATGCTCTTCCTGTGGGAGGAATAAAGACACCATGCTGAACTTTCAAGTAGTTTATTCTGTCAAGTGACCAGTCTTGAGGTGTGCTTACTTTATATGTAGATTGATACACCTCCACATATTGTACCTTCTTGTGAGGTATCAGGTATAAACGGGTGAAAGGTATTATAGCCTTGCACTGCTGTGGTGCCTTCTGTGGCTTTAAACCAGGTCTCAGTAACTGCACAGATGACAACACTCTGCAGTGTAAGGAGGACTCACAGAGAGAAAAGCATCTTGTTGAGACTCTTAGCATTGAGCATAACACCTTTAGTTTATCTTGAGTAGAATGTACTATGCTGGAAGGTTTATCAGATTAGCATTGTCTAAAAAAAAGGCACTTTGGGATGGATAATGGTTTGGCTAGTATCATAAAATCTAGTGGGGACAGGATCAACCCATCCCTGGCAAAGCAGTGTAGCTTGTCAATCATGTCCTCCCAAGCTGACAAATTTTGGACTCCCTTAGAATGATACAAGTAACTAAGTCAATTGTTAAAGTCACTCATCTACTGTTTATATTGTGGTATCATCCATAGAGAAGGTAGAATGCTGGTTAGTGCTAGGCTCATACCTGCCTGGGACACAGTCTGAAGCCTCTATCATGTCTGTCTTTATACAGTCCAGGGAGGTATGTCTCAGGTCATTAGCACCCTCATGGACTATGACAGAGTCATACTGGTATGTGTAGTTCAATGTCCTGAGTGAGTGTTTGATCTGACTGATCCTTACCCCTGATAGACAACATTTCCTTGTTCAGCCTGGAGAGTCGAGCATCAGTGTGTCTCAAAATAGAGTCTCCAATAACCAATTTATATCAGGTTGTGTGTTAGTTTGCCTTAATGTCTTAGTGGTTGAGACATTGTGAAATGTGGTTGTATGTGTCATAGGGAATGTTGTCCTTGTAGAGTGTTTGGAATTTTACTGAGGACAGTATATGGGAGACCATTGAATTTTGGGCAGATTGCATTTAAAAGCCTCAGTATATGTGACTCCGTGTGTCTAATCCATAGCAGGTGTGGTGTGTGCATTACTGGCAATCTGTTCAGAGATATTAGTGCTCGTGTGCAAAGGCTTACTGTCATTATGATACATGAGTGATAGATTCTGGTTCAGTTTCTAGTAAAGGGAGTAGTGTGGGAACCAGAAGTCAGATGACCAGATGTATGTAATGTCATTCTGTAATCCAGCACTGAAATGATGTTTTAATACTAGATGAGACTGAAGTCTCAAGGGAGTCTGTTTTTGAAACCTGACAAAGGACTCATCTACATAATCTTGCCTTGCTCTAGTAAGTGAACTAGGGGCAGTAATTCTTTAGATCAGTCAGGAAGATATAGTGAGATTAGTTAAGATAGATTAGTTTTTCTGTATCTGTTGAACCTTTCCATCTGTGTTATTTTTAATACTTTATATGATTGAAACTCTAGTGTTTATTGTAAACGGATATTTAGTATTTTCATGTTCTTTTATTATTTATTATTAAATATATTTAAAATTGTCATTGTGGCTGGTCTTTTTATGAAATATTTAACCTCTGAGGATACTAATATTTATTGGTGACACTGTGGCTACTCCTGAAAGCCTTGCTGTATTGGTCAAATACTACCATTTGTATTATCATTAATTTTACTCAGTATAATTGGATATCCTTGTAAAAGCCTTAGAGTAGCTGGCTTTGGAGTGTTCTTGTGGCAGTATCTACCTTATAGACTGAGCAGAGGGGGCATAGCTGGTAAATTTGTGTCAGCCTTTCCGTGTGTGTGTGTGTGTGTGTGTGTGTGTGTGTGTGTGTGTGTGTGTGCGCACTACTTGGAGCAGGGACACAGAGCACTGGTCTCACAGAAAGGGTGGTGGAGGACTTGGCTTGGAACACTTGGCTGAGGACTCAGCTCTACAGCTATGTCATGGGGGAGTCTTGTTTAGGGGCCTGAGAGAGAGAGAGAGAAAGAGAGGGAAACCCAGCCCCAGGACTGAGTGTGTTCCCTGTGTGCTCTTAAGGGAAATTGTGCTTGGTGCAGACAGCTGCATCTGGAAATACTGTGTGTATCTATTTTTGTTCTCAGTGAAAATCCCTCACTGGTGTCAGTGATGAAGACTGAGGCTCTGTGATTACTGGCCCAGAGGAGGGATGTCACATATTGCTGAGTAGTGGTGGGATATTAATTGAACTTCTGTAGCCTGCAGGCAGTTGTCACTGAAGCCATGTGTACTCTCAGCAGCCACAAGGAAAACATCCAGAGTTTATTTTCACAACAGTTTTATTTATTTTTGTTAGTTTAATATAGTCAGGGAAAGCAGACAAAGATGTCAGTAGAGGATTATGGCAAGCTGACAAAGAACCAGTTGGCCAAGGTGTACAAAGCCAAAAGACTGGTGCATGCCAACCTCACTAGAGAGGAAATTATTTCAGCCCTATCTGTGTCTGGCAATGGTGATTTGCAGCACCCAGAAACAGGACAGCTCACCTTTTCCTCAGAGGACTTAAAATCCCATCTGGAGTTAAAGAGACTTGAACTGGTGGCCAAATGTTTGGAATTAGAATCAGCAGAGACTGCAGCATTTGGAGGCTGAAGAAAATGAGAAACACAGCCAGCATGGCAGGGAGATGCTGATTCTTCGTCAGGGTCATGGAGATAATGGAGAGGGGAATAACCAAATCCCAGAAGCAATAAAGCAGTAAAATTCTTCCACAGTTTACAGAGAGTGATAAGTTTGATAGTTTTATTCATTTGAAAGAGTATGCAAACAGGAATATGTTTACCAAGGGCTCTGGGTACAGTTCTTGACCCCCTTATTCCGAGGTAAAGCTGTAACTGCTGTTTCTAAAGTGCCTGATATTGATTGTCTAAACTATGAAAAATGTCAATAAATGTTTACTTGAATGTTTTAAGTTAACACCTGAAGCTTACAGAAAAAAGATTTGTGAGCATAGCCACAAGGCAGATGAAAGTTTGTATGATTTTATTGCTGAGTTAAGCACTTATTTTCATAGGTGGGTGAGTGGGTGTCAGGTCACCAGTTTTGAAAGGCTGCCAGACCTTTTGGTGAGGGAGCAAGCCCTTAGCACTTTGCCTGAGGACATGAGAATATGGGTTGCAGATGGGGAGTGCAACTCTGCAGATGAGCTAGGGGAAAAAGGGGATCTCTACTCAGCAAGCAGGGCATCACTGCACAAGAAGGGGATACACAATGTTGTACATGGATATAAGGGAACCCATGGTGAGCAGACTATACCAGTCCAACGGAGTCCACCAGTAACAGCAGGAGCCACTAGTTCAGGTACACAGCCAGGATCAAGGGTTAGATGTTCTAAATGTAACCAGTGGGGCCATGTAGCATACATATGTCCATGGAAGCAAGATGGGGAACAAAAGATGTGGCAACCAGCAAGTGGGAATAACAGTATGCCAGTGGTAAGTTATCTGGAGACAACAGGGGTACCAGACCATCACCAGAGTTTATATCCTATCTTAGTGGATGAAAAACAGGTTACTGCTAAGAGAGACACAGCCTCTGACATAACCATTGTAAAGCCTGCAGTGGTTAAAGAGGGGCAGTACTTGCTTTGTAGTCCACTCCAGTCAGAGTTTTAAGAAGGACCCCATTCCAAATGCCTTTGGTCAGGTTTCACCTTGACTGGGAGGGTGGAAAAGGAAGCAAGCAAGTAGGTGTATTTGAGGATATCCCTGCAGATGTCCTGATAGGAAATGGTTTTGATAATGCAGTACTGTGTGTTCATGCAGTTACACACAGTCAGGCTTGGAGACAGGCACATAGGGCTGGTAGTCTGGGGGAGATCCAGACAGACCCCACACCTGAAGCCAGGACTGGTGACATGGCTATTTCAGGTAGGGAGCTACCCTGTAGCAGTGAGCCTGAGGATGAGGCACAGGTGCTGGTAGGTACTGATGTTCCCTTGGACAGGGTGACTGCAAGGGCAGAGGTGACCGGTAGTACCCAGGCTGACAGTGAGGCACCACTGTCTGAAGATACCAGACTTCCTGTGGAAGGGGAGCTGGGATGTGTCACAAAGATATAGATGATACAGGCTCAGCTGTTGGACCCTACACTAAGAGGCTTTAGGGAGATAGCTCGGGAGGCACCTGATCCTCAAGGAAAAGGTAAGTCTGCATATTGGAACAAAGGGTTACTGTACAGAGAGTGGACCCTTGAGGAAGGGCTAGAGAGTGAGGTAATACGGCAGTTGATAATGCCTACAGTCCACCATTTGGTACTTCTAGCCATAGCCCATGACATTCCTTTTGCAGGTCATTTGGGCATAAAGCATACCAAGAGACATATTATGCAAAACTTTTATTGGCCTGGGATTGCAAGGGATGTAACAGGGTACTGGAGGATCTGTGAGTAGTGCCAAAAAGTAGGCAAGGCAGGAAACAAGGTCAAAGCTCCTTTGATGCCTTTGCCTATGATTTAGGAGCTGTTCCAGAGGGTAGCTATAGATATTGTGGGGTCTCTGAATACTCCAGGTCCCACAGGGAAGAAGTATATCCTGGTGGTATAGATTGTGCTACTAGATACCCTGATGCAGTGGCTCTGTCCTCCATCAAGGTAGAGAAGGTGTCAAATGCTTTGTTAGAGATTTTCAGCAGGGTAGGTTTCCCCAAGAGAAATATTAACAGACAGAGGTGCCAATTTCATGTCAAACCTGCTGGCTTGTCTGTGGGAGCGCTGTGGGGTGAAGTACCTAAAGACCACCCCTACCACCTCCAGACTAATGGTCTTGTGGAGAGGTTAAACTACACACTAAATACCATGTTACAGACATTTGCAGACCTGTTTAAGAAAGAGAGAGACAAATATATGCCCCATCTGCTGTTTGCATACAGAGAGGTACTCCAGGAAGCACAGGTTTTTCACCCTTTGAGTTGCTGTATGGGCATGGAGTGAGGAGGGCCTTTAGATCTGATCTGTGATGAGTGAAAGGGTGAGTGTGAATCCCGCAAGGAGTTTAAAGTGGCATATGCCCTAAACCTCAGGATGAGGCTTAGGGAACTCATGGGCTAGACCCAAAAGAACCTGGCAGGAGCTCAACAGCAGAAAAGGTCTGGTATGAAAGGAATGCTCAAGCCTGAGAGTGTGTTGTGGTACAGCAGTTATGGTGCTCATTCCTGCCAAACACAATAAGCTGCAGGCAGCTTGAGAGGGACCCTTTATAGTAGTAAGGAAGGTCAGTGGTGTTAACTACACGGTAAACCTGCTAGGCAGGAGGCAAGTGCACAAATTGTACCATGTTAACATGATGAAGCCTTACCATGATAGGGAGGCTCTGGTGCTGAGTATTTGCAGTGGGTGACAGGAGGAGACTGAAGGGGATCTACAGCTAAATCGAGCCAGCCAGTAAAATGCCAAGTTACTAAGGTGGAGCCTAGGGTTGCAGGCAGATGACATGACAATGCAGCACCATAATGGATTCAGCAATGCCAATGCAAATGGGTTCTCAAGACGGCATCGGTTAATGTATTCCCAGACAGGCTCATCCTTCTCAAGCAATGTTTCTCCAGGGTCACTAGCTTAGTCTTCAAAGGGGAGAAAGATGTGATGGTGTGAGGTATTGCCAGCTATGCCAGAATAAGTAAGACAGTGGGTGTGTACATATGCCAATATAGTTAGATGGATTTTTGTAAAGAATTATATGTCATTTGCATAAAAATTGATTTGTATAGGTGCTCCTGTTGAAAATGCATTTGTAAAGCTGCTTGTGTTAAAAATGTACCAGCAGTGAGTACTACTGGACAGAAAAGAAATCCACCTGTATACCAGACTGTATTGTAACTGTTGAAATGAATATATTAAAAGAGAGGATAATGGAAGAGAAGACATTAATCTCAGTCCTGCTAACTTTGAAAAATAGTCTGAAATTAAATTACCTGGTCTAGGCCATAAAAATTTTGTCTAACAGTTCTGACTGCAGCCAGAGACAAAATGTCTGTGAAACCAGAACTAGGAATTTTACTCTATTGTTCTTATGGGTGAAATAATTGCTACCCTCGAAGGGTGGAATTTTTTTGAAAAGGTATATAGTTTCCATATGCTATAACACATCATAACAAAGGTCTATGATATGTGCTTGATTCTGGTTTCATTTCTAGTAAAGAGAGTAGTGTGGGAACCAGAAGTCCAATGACCAGATGTATGTGATGTCATTCTGTAATCCAGCACTGAAATTATGTTTTAATACTAGATGAGACAGAAGTCTCAGGTAAGTCTGTTTTTGAAACCTGACAAAAAAGGACCACTCACCTACATCGTCTTGCCTTGCTCTAGTAAGTGAACTAGGGGACAGTAATTATTTAAATCAGTAAGGAAAATATAGTGAGATTAGTTAAGTGCTGGTTTTGTTTTTGTGTGTATCTGTGTGAACCTTTCCATCTGTGTTATTTTTAATATTTTCTGTGAAACTCTCGTGTTTATTGTAAATAGATACTTAGCATTTTCATTATTCGTGAGAGTACTTACATTTACTTGGTGGCACTGTGGCAGCTTCTGAAAGCCTTGCTGCATTGGTCAAACACTAACATTTGTATTAGTATTACTTTTACTCAGTATCATTGGGTACCCTTGTAACAGCATTAGAGTAATTGGCTTTGGAGTGTTCTGGTGGCAGTATCTACCTTATAGTCTGGGCAGAGGGGGCATAGCTGGTAAATCTGTGCCAGCATTTCCCAGGGGTGTGTGTGTATGTGTGTGGGTTTGGATGTGGTTGGGTGAAAATCATATCTCAAAGAGTGTGTGTGTGTGTGTGTGTGTGTGTGTGTGTGTGTGTGTGTGTGTGTGTGTGTGTGTGTGTGTGTGTGTGTGCGTGTGTGTGTGTGTGTCAGGTACTTAAGGGTGGTGGTCACCCAACTCCTGCCAGATATTGATTTTTTTCTCCAAGTGCTATGTCTCATGCACACCTCAATCTTCGCCAGGTATGGATCTTGAATCATGCAAAAGGTAAAGCATGATCAAGATCTCTTTATCAGACCAGCAAGGAGCGTGACCTTGTGCCTTCACAGCAGTTGCCATCTTTCAAAGAGCCAAAAAAAGAATTAGGAAAGTATGGTGAGGGACTTACTAGGCAGGGTTAGCTTCACTCTCTGTTGCATGTGACATCCTTGACCAAATGCTTTTTTGCTAGCATGCTCATTACAGCAAATATTGATACTTTCAGAAAGTTTAGTGCAGCCAAAACTGCTTTGTCACATACTGATATTTTTTTAAGGAAAATGTCATATTTTTTTAACTATATGAGTAATAGCTATTATTATTAATAAGTTATTTGTTTTGTACCCTAACATCAGTATGTGTTATTTAGTACAGTAGAAATGTTACTTTTCTTTTTTTTGTGGGGGGAATAAATGTCAATATGAATGTGATTTCTTACTCTTATGACTTTATGATATGTTTCATTTGTTAGGGTGTGACAGACAGTGCTGAATAGGCATTGATTCATCTTCATATTGCTGGAAACCTGACATTCAGATGACTCCAATTTGAATTTTTAAAGTATATTCTTATTTTGGCTAGTGTAGGGCAATCCATGCATTTCCAAGGAAAGCTTGGGATAGCTGTAGAGTGCTGCGGACATTGGAAATATCCACAGTGCATCCATGTCTCTTTGGAGAAAGTTCATATAATGTAGGACATGCATTCACTATAGACTAAGTGCTGAATTTCACCGCTATACCTTGGGTCATGTTTGCATATTACTATGATTCATAGATATGTATATAAATTAGCCTAATTTGCATATAGCACATGTAAATGGCCATGAATTTTCCCCAGTAGGTTGTGCATTGCTGTACTAATTCATGAATAGCTGAGATAGGTGGTAAATGTATTAGAGTAACGCAGACATAGTAAAGTAAGGAAAACTTTAAGAAATTATTATTTTCGTAAGAGACACTTTATAATTATTTTAATATTACTTTAAAGGTCATCTGCAATGATTTTTGATGTATACTGTGCATATGTTAATACCACTACCTAAGTGGTAATTTTCTTCGTCATTTTGAAATTGCATTTATGAACTGTTTTGCTGCTGCTGATGGTGATAACGATGGTAACACAGTTGTATTTATCAGGCAGCCTGAATGAAATGGCAGGCAGTCCCCAAGCATAATGGCAGGTTCTCTCACCTCATAACACATTAGTAATTCTTCAGAAAGTGACAGTGCACGTCAAAGTCAAGCTCAAGTAGACATAGAATTCACAGCTGTACCAGAGGGACACCCCTGCACCTCTACACCAATATCATAGGACCATAGGCAATCGATCCAGAGGTCATTTTAAGCCTAGCCATTTTATTCCGGTGTAATACCATAGAAATACTAGTCAATACTCAAGATTGCATTTAGTGATGACTGCCCTTGTCCAGGAGGGTTGTGAGTGCCATCCCCGGTAAGAATTTACAGTGCCCCATCCACTAGTCCAGGTTCCTCTTGAACAGTGTCATAGAGGTGCTCTGTTTCACATGAATTGGTAGCCTTTTCCAAATTTGTGGCAGTCGCTGGGAGATAAATCTGTCCCTCCAGCATGTCGTATTTAAGTTGCAGGTCATATTTACGTCCCTGGAATGAGCAGCCCTAGTCCCATTTGATTTACAGATATACAGCAGGTTCATTAGGTTTCAGTCTTGGATTGCTCTATAGGCCAGGCATAAGTCTCCCTTAAGAAGTCTAGATGATACAGAATATAGTGACAGGGACTTTAGTTGGTCTGTGTAAACCATATGCTGGAGCCCCTTGATCTTTGTTAGGAAACCTCTGAGGTCCTTCCAGTTGCTGCAGATGCTTTGTACAGCACATGCCAAGCAGGGAGCTATACTCAATTATGGGTCAGATAAGTGCAGAGTATAGAGGGGCTATAACCTCTTTTGCTCTCAAGGTAATGCCTTTACTAATCAAGTATGCTACGAAGCAATCCTTCCTTACTACAGTAGACACATGGTGGTTGAAGTTAAGGTCTCAGTCAACTTGTGATCCCAGGTCCCTTATCACTTGTGCTGAAGGGAATGATGATGCATTTCTTTGTATTCAGTTTGAGACAGTGACTAATACACCAGTCATTGGTCTGTGTGAGACTCTCCTGGAGTACAGTGACATCATGTGGGGATTCAATGATTGCAGCTAGTTTGCAGTCATCTGCAAACTTGGTCAGCCACAGCCCCTTAGTTTTGACCTGAACTTCTGAGAAGTAAATGCCAAACAGTAGGGGGCTCAGAACTGACTCCTTTAGTACCCCGCTGGTAACATGTCTGCTGCTTGATGTGGAGTCACCCACTTTGATAGTGTCTCCGGTTTGTGTGCCAGTTGGCAGCCCATCTTACAACAAAGCAAAGGGGTTTACATTTAGTTGCTAAGTTTATCAGTAATGCATGAATGTGGGGTTGTGTCAAAAGCCATTGAGGTATGTCGTGTACACATATTTGCCCTCATCTGTGGCCCTGGTCAAATTTTAAAAGAAATCCACCAGATTTAACAGGCAGGATCTGCTCTTGACAAATCCAAACTGGGTAGGATCCAAGGTTTGGAGGTCACTATATCTTTATTATGAGGTCCATAATGATACATTCCATGGCCTTACAGATGAGGCAAGGCTAGTCAAGCTTATGGGTCTGTAATTCCCTGGGTCTGTTGCTAGGCCACCTTTGTGGAGGGGAATAACTGTTGCTGTTCTCCATTCCACAGGAATAAAGCCTGCGGTTAGGCTATGATTGAAAAGGGTACTTAATGGTGATGATAGATTGTGTTTTAGCCTGTTTAGAAGACAGCCTGGGATGTCATTTGGTCCTATAGAGGCTGTGTTTTGCCTTGGGCAAGGCTTTGAGAACCTGCTCTTCAGATATGTAGGGTGGGGGGTGAGTTTGGGGGAAGGTTTGTGATAAGTTAGGAGGAGATAAAGGAGTGAAATTTTCACCCAATCTATCCGCAAGCAGGTTTGCTATCTCTGTAGGGTCAGTGTGTGTGTGATACCATTGGTCACTAGTTCTGCACATGCTTGGGTCCTACCTTTTAGGCTACGTACATAGCTGTAAAAGGCCTTATGGTTATCTTTGGTTGTACTTGCTAAGTTTTTCTCAAAGGAACCCTTAGAGGATTTGACAAG
This sequence comes from Protopterus annectens, assembly GCF_019279795.1. Taxonomy (NCBI): domain Eukaryota; kingdom Metazoa; phylum Chordata; order Ceratodontiformes; family Protopteridae; genus Protopterus; species Protopterus annectens. The sequence goes on along the minus strand of NC_056725.1, from coordinate 1,676,634,951 downwards.
TTATCTTATTTGCCTATTGAGGCTGAGAAGGGTGCTTTTCTATTGTTAGGGTCTTGCCTTTGTTTTCTTGGACAGCAATATTTTGTGTTTATTGTAAAGTTTGTTGATGCTGTATGTCTACCATGGCAGTTGTTTTTACTTGGGGCTCTGGCTTTGATTCTTTCTGGTACAGCTGAGTTTATACACTTATGCAAGTGATTGTACAGGGCTTTAGTGTAAGCTTTGGTGTAGTTACCACTTCCAGCTTGGGGAGGGGCTTGGAATGCATTTATACCCTCACCTAGGAGGGGATAATTTGCCTTGGTGAAGTTTTTTAGTCTGATTTCACCCTTTGTGAGTTCTGGTGTTAGTGCCAGTTCAGAAGTGACTGATCTGTGGTCAGTTTTAACTAATAAGGGCCCGACAGTTGTGACAGTGCATCTGTTTGACATGTTGGTGAGGACCAGATCTAGATTGTTTGTTCCTCTTGTTGGGGTATGAACAATTTGCTGCAGGCATTTGAATTAACAAATTCAAGGAACTTTTCGCTAGCGAGTTAGGGCTACCATAGGTTTCCCAGTTGATGGTGAGATAATTGAAATCCCCCATACCCAGTGTGTTCAGTAAAATATAGATTGTCTCCAGTTTGGTCAAGTAGGCTTCATGGGTGTTGTGACCCATGGTGGGGGATCTATAACTGGCTATGACATGAACTGGGGTTTTACCCACTGTAACCTGGACTTGGAGTAACTCCATGGAGGTGTCCAGTCTAACTAGAAGTGAGGTGAATTTATCTCTAATATAGATTAAAACACTGCCTCCTTTGTTTTTCACACACTCAGTTTGCGGTCTAAAGGTGTGGAAGGCATTATAGCCTTGCTAGGCTGGAGTACTCTCTGACACCTTGAACCAGGATTCTGTAACTGCACAGACATCTACATTTTCTAGTGATAGAAGTGCTTCCAGGGAGTGCAGTTTTTGGTTTAATCTCCTAGCATTTAGCAACATGACACTTATTTTGTTCTGACTGGCTAATTTCACATTGGTAATGTTGTTTTCAAGACCTTGCCTAAGAACGGCACTATGGGGGAGGCAAGAGCCTTTGCCAGCAGCCAAAAGCCTGGAGGTGTCAGGTGCAAACCGGCTCTGGCAAAACAGTGAGGTTTGTCGACCACGTCTTCCCAGACTGACAGGAACTGGATCCCCTTTGAATGATACCAAAAACTAAGCCAATTATTGAAATCAATCATTTTTTGTTCATACTGTGGTATCATTCTACGTGAGGGTAGTATGCTGCTCAAGGCTAAGGACATACCTGCCTGGAGCATAATCTCAGAGAGTTCAACCATGTCTCTCTTCATATTATCCAGTGGGACATGTCTGAGGTTGTTCACACCAACATGAACTATGACAGAGTCATAATGGTACTTGTTGCTGACAGACTTGAGTGCATGGGTGATCTGATGAATCCTGGCACCGGACAAGCAGATGACCGTGACTTTCTCCTTGTCCAGCCTGGTGAGTGGGAACTCCGTGTGTCTCACTACTGAGTCTCCAATGACAAGAAAATTTGGTTTCTGGGTGTTACATTTTATGGGATTGGTGGGTGAGACACTGGTGTTGCTATGTGTCATGGATGCTATGGGGACTGTGTTAGTTGTATCAGTCTGGTGTTTTGGAGGTCTCTGGTATTTCAGTAAGTTTTTCAAGAGAACCTCCTTGTATGTAGCTTTTTGTGTTTGATGCACACTATGTGTATGAGTAGTGGTACTATGTGCATATGTAGTGGTGGGTGAGTTGACAAACTTTACTGTGTTATTGCTTTGAGTGCAAGAGAGCATGGATTCAAGATTCTTGGTGTAGATACATCTCTCACACTTTGTACTAGAGTGAGTTATTAGTAGAGGGTTGTCGGTATACTTGCTACTGTCTTGCTACTGTACTGCCTCAAGAGACCCAAGTCAACAAGGCTGGCAGGAGAAACAAGGTTAGTCCAACTGTCTATAATGCTAGGTTGAAGACTGTTGTCACTAGGGGTGGCTTTTCAGAATCAATCACTGATGAGCTCAGTGGATGGATATTACTGCCTGTTTTTTTTTTTTTTTTTTTTTTGCTGGTGGTTTAATTAGTTATAGCTCACTAGCAGTATTTATTTGATCGGGAAAGCACTAAGGATGAAGGCTACACTAGTGTGCTACACTTGTATCTTAACAGAAAAATTGCTGACTTTAACTGTCTTGCTTTGGTGCACAATTGTGCGGCAGTGAGCGGTGCTGCACATTGCACAAACAAGTAGAAACCTGCCCAAATGCAGAGCCTAAATAGCAGAAGCTAAATACTTGAAAAAAAAAATGTAAAAATATTCAAAAGGACCAATGAGCATGCTTATCCCAAGCCCTAAACTGACCTGCCTTTATCACACAGGACCCAATCAGCACAATACTCTCACTAAAATGCAGATAGGCCCCTTCCAATCCAAGATGGCCTGGAAAACATGCTCAGGACACACAACCACTTCAAACAGACCCAGATGCAGCAAGCCTGTATCTGGACTATGCTACACCTACTAGTTACCCTAGTTTTAGTGGGAAACACTAAAGAATGTTTAACACAGCAGAAAAATAGCAGTGATACACTAAAAAATGTTTAAAACAGCAGAAAATCAGCAAGGAGACTCTAAAGAGTATTTTAAACAGCTAACAGACCAGTTATTTAAACTCCACTTGGCAAAAAAACCAGAACAAGTAGGACAGATAGCTTTAAAACAGTGGAAAATACCAGTAAATACTTAAAAAACAGTGAAAATAGAAAGCTTTGTAAACGGTGAAAACAGCAATTCATGTTTAACATGCACAGTAATGCAGACCATTACAGTAGAACAGTGTAGTTTAGTACACAGTATACATATAAATAAAGTGCAAAAGTAGATGGCAGGCAATAAAAAGTGAAGTAAATAGTATAAATAAGCAAAAAAACAGGCAACTTATGTTTTTTTGGAAGCTCAAAAGCCTGTAGTGGTCTGGTATCATGTGGCATCGCCACACACAGAAGAATACTATGAAGATGATGGAAGACATTCTAAGTCCACAGCATCCACAGTGACAACATTACAAAGGGGAGTCAGGTGCAGGAATTATACTACCCCAGGAAACACATAAAGCATTGGCTGCCCAACAAAAAATGTGCAATTACATTGTTAGGACTCAGAGCACTGCCACAGAGAGTCGGCTGAAAATGGTTAGAGTCCACCACTGTATGCTTGATAATTTCCAGCACTATTTTGAAATGGCAGAGAGCAGGGATAATGCCATGGTAACACTGATGCATAGTATGATGGCCCACCAAGCATCAGTGGCCGCCTACATTTGTACACTAGTTAGGACATACCACAGTCAAGCTGAACTCAGCCTTACGAGGGGCAGGGGACAGAGTACTGTCCAGACACATGGGAGAGATCAGATGATAATACAGTAGCTTTTCAAGACAGTAATGCCTGTAGTCACTATGAACAATCACAACACATATCACACAGGCCATGTCAACAGTCATCTACACCTAGCAGAATCTCACATTCCAGGTCACTATCACAGTCACACAGCAGTGTCATGTCAGTGACAACAGGATCACCTTAATCAAGTACGTCACACCTTACACTTCTCATGGTAGCTGTCTTCCAAATCAGTTGCACGATCACCTAGCCTATCAATAGGATATATATATATATATATATATATATATATATATATATATATATATATATATATATATATATATAAATATATATATGACTAATTTGATCTGGAACTACTGTGAATCAGATTAATTGACAGAGCTTTCTGTTTAGTTGGAACAGGATTTGGGGGGTGGAGTTTGCATTTATATTCACTTCAACCCTGTAAAGCTATTAGTTACATGAATAAACATTGGACAAAAACAATACTAAGTGCATTACCATTCCTTCTGGTTGCAGTCTCCTAAAACATTAAAATAATGATGAACAAACATTTTCAGGCAAAATGTATCATAAGGAAATGACACATTAAAATATGCATCCTGCCATGTAAACTTAACTGATGCCACTACACCCTTTCAGTGCACAAATGATGACTGTTTCTGAAGTCAGAATTTATTTTGTATGATACTATAAAAATAATCTGATGAGCAGTATAACAGAAAAAAGTAAAAAGAAGTGGCATGTATAACTGAATATTTCATTATTGTCAGTATTGTGTACTGCTGCCTAGTAAAAAATAATTAAAGCAGAAGTTATTAATTACAGCAGGTATAACTGGGAGTTATTTCTTGATTTGATGACTTTCAGCCTCACTGAGCAGGAATTAGTGAGCACTCAGGCATGTCAACAACATGAGCATTATTCAAACAGGTAATATTAAAAAAAAAAAAACATTTTAAGCTGAAACAGAATGTCGGATGAACAGTGACAGCAGACCATGCACCATACAGCATAGCCCACATATATCACTATATGCATCAGTTATACTCTATGTAGTTTTTACAGTAAAGGAAACACTAACCTGAATGCCATGGTTCATAGTTCTGGACTAGACTCCTTATCTCAGCAGCCGCATGCCGTGCACAAGCCTACTGCATGGGGTCTCTTACTACTGCTACCAGCTGGTCATTAGTCATAGTGGGACTAGAGCTGCAGTGACAGAATGAATGACTTCACTACCAGACTAGTGCATGATCATATTGTGCAGAATGCAACAGGCAATAAACATCCTGCACACAGTTGGTGGGTCATACTGAAGAGTGCCCCCAGACTCATGCATTTACCTGAAATGGCTCTTCAGGAGGCCAAAGACCCTATGAATGGCAATACAGGTCTGGAACAGGGATGTGTTATATGTTTCCTCTGCAGCTCCAGAAGGTTTTCTCACTGGAGTCATGAGCCATAATATGCAGCATCACCTAAAAAAACAAGAGAGAGAAAGAGAGATAGAGAGAGATAAAGGGGGAAGGCAAACCAGGAAAATAAACATTACTATACAGCAATACAGTTTAACAGGAATAGCTAAATACCACATAAAAAACAATATTTTTCCACTTACCAACAAGATGACCGTTGGTCATCATACCTTGCTGGAAAAGGCAGTAGAGTGAGCTAGTGTGCCAGATGTGGGTGTGAAAAACTGAGGGACTGCCAGCCCAGTCAGATAGAATTTTGTAAATAATTCTATGTCATTATAAATATTAATATGATCCACAGGCTTGTTTCACAGATGTAAGAAAACCGTGTTATGTTCCGAGCTTCAAAAATGTAACCACAGTGCACACTGCTGGAAGAAAGCCGATAGGTAAAGGATTTTACAACTGTGTTTGATCTCAAGCTTGGAGATAGGATGTCTGCAGCTAGAAATTCTTTCTATAGTTTTAAGACAGAGATAATTAATAGGTTTTACATGTAAAGTGTATTTTATTGCTGTGACTTCATTATCTCAAAGTGTGTGTGTGTCAGCTACTTGGGCAGGGACACAAAGCACTGGTTGGACAGAGAGGGTGCTGGAGGTTTTGGCTTGACCACTCGGCTGAGATCTGTACCCTATAGCTGTGCCAGTGAGGAGTTTTATTGGTGATCTGGAGAGAAAGGGAGAAACCAGCCCCAGACTGTGATCTCTGTGTGCTTTTAAAATAAATTGCACTTTACTGGGTGTGTACTTGTTATCCTCCCAATATGGATGCCCCTCACTGGTGCTAGTGCTGAGGATTGAGGCTCCTTGATTACTGGGCTAGTGCACGGGCGTCACAGTGGGAATCATGTGTACCAGCAGGATGCTAGGCAGAGACATTGGTGGTGCACCCCCATACATCACACACCACCTAGCAACTGATATAATGGTGGCCCTTCCAATTGTACTGCTCCCTCCTGTGGACCAGGGCGGGTCCTAATTGCAACATGGATGCAATCTATTGCACTGAGCACCTCAGGAAAATGTGTTAGCCCACAAACATAATTCTGGCTTGTTCCTGAGGTGACACCGGGAAGGAGATGTACTGATCCACGTGTGCCAAGAGTACTTCCAAGAACTGATGCAGTATCTTCAAGGTACTAACCTGTGAGATCCCCAACACATCCCCAGTATGTTTCTAGAAGGTCCCTGTAGAAAGTATAGCGAGTGCTATACACACTTTGTTGTCCACAGGTATAGGAAGTCCATTCCCCCAGTGCGCCTATGAGGGTCAAATAAGTCCACTAAGAGCCTTATAACATCCCTCCCCATTCTGAACATATCAAGGATTTCTTGATTATCAAAGTTATAATGAGCCTTTACTTATGTTTTCACCTTCCTGGTGGGTGAACACCGCTGGGTGCAAGCGGTTTTAGCCTGGTCAAAACAAGCAGCTAATACCTAGAAATAGCAAAGCTCACTGCAAGTGATAGCATTTTCACAGACTTCAATTCCTGATAGATTTGGCAATGTTTCTCTTTATATACCACACCTGCAACCAGTGTAGAAAAGCAGGAAAATTTGACTTTGAATCACAAGTGATAAAACATACTTTATTAGCATATAAAGATTTACATCACTTCTTATTTCCATCTCATTATTTGCACATTTGTGAAAGAATATTCAAAGTCATCCTGCATTGATGTAAATTACCTCTATAGATTGCAGTTTGGCTGTGCTTGTTCACACATGCTCCCCAAAAGCATTAACGCATTGTGTAACTGACTATGAATACCGGTCTTAGTATGGTGGAATAGTTTGCCTAAATAATATGAATTTCTCCCTACCCCATAAATTAACAAAGTTTTGAATCACTGAATTCCCATGCAAAGAATTGAGTCCTTCTCCCCCAGAATAGCTCCCTAACTATGACATACCACTCAAATATACTTCCATAACAAAGTCAAAGAACTTGACAACACTTAGCATCCTCACTGCCCCTGACTCTCTCACTACTTCAGTAACTAAGAGAATACTTGCAACTAGCTTTTAATTATCTGTAGATCTTTTATGACCCACAAAGACTGCACTTTCTGATTGGTTCATATCTGGCATACTTTCTATGGTCTTCTATCCATTATCATCAGTAGAAACCTTTAGTCTAGATTTAGCAGTGTTAAATGCTTATAATGTTGCAACTTTGCCAGTTCAGTCCCATTTTATGGATTAATGGGGCTAACATATTACCTATAAATTTTTAAGTTGTCTGGGATCATTAAGCGCTGCTGAAATGTCTTATATATTTCTTATATACCTTTCTGGGACAATACTACCATCTCCAATTTCCACTAAATAAAGGTAGCTGGCTATCAGTTGCTGTCAGGGCCATTTAACTCAACACGCTCAACTCTGAACTTCTCTATCAGTTCTTCTCAGCAAATTGTCTATTAAAAGCCCTCCTGCTAGCTCCAGAACTCCATCTCTCTTAATGTTAATAGGCCTTCCTTCACCTTTGCCACTTGTGAAAGATCCTTCTCAAAATTAGTCCCTGCCTATTGGAACTCTCAACCTGAAGACATCAAACAGATTGAAAATCTTGTAACATTCAAGAAGCCTTTTTCCCATCTAATACAATAAAATAAAAGCTAACTCTTTCAGAGACACAGGTTAACTCCATCATTTTTCCAACAGGCTTCAATACTTCATTTATACATTTTCCTATTATTCTTACTGCAAAGGCTGTTTGTGTCTTTTTTCCTGTTACAATGCAGCTGCAAAATTGGTGGATTATTGTTGTTTGGTCTCCATAATTGTGTTTTTAATCTTCCATTAACCAACTAATGCTACATTTACTTTCTATTTTATGTCTGTGCTTCTAATATATGTTTGAAGGATGCCACATGCCTTACATTTCAAAAATGCTATTCTTTCTGTTTATTTTGTTTTTGTTTTTTTTTTTGGATTTACCACCATATTTTGTGTATGATGCTATACTCTGTATATTTCAAAATTGTTTTCTGTGACTGTTTTCTGCATTTGTGTGTGGCCCGGGTTGTCCCTGAAATGGTCCTTATGCCAATCCACTTACCTGATTAACACATGTTAAATAAATAAATACATAAATAAATAAATATCTAGACGGGTTTTATCCTTTCACTTATTAAAACAAATGTTTGACCTCCTTTTTAGTCACTTCTTTGTCAAAGAACAATTTCTGATCTTGGACATCTACCTGAACTTTTAAGAAACACCTCCCGCTTCCTTTCTGCCACTTCTTACCGTAGAGATCTTGACAGAATTCTTGTGAAGAATTTTATGATTAGCTGCAGATTGTACAAGTTTGCTATTTCTTCTGGCCAGATGCTGTACTGTCCTTTGCTCCTTCCTTCTTTTTTTTAGTCTTTTGATGCCTTTCTCCTTACAATCATACCATCTCCTTAAACTCCTCAGACTCTCCCTTTAAGACCTTTTCTCCCCATAACTTTTTGGTTTGTACATTTTCACTGTGTGCTCCAATCACACCCTCTCTTCAGATCCTTCATTCTTAATCTTCTCCAGTGCTTGCCTAGTTCTCTGCTAGACAACTCATTTCAACCACTCCCACATCTAGGATTAGTTTCATTTATGCGCAGCCATTTGTCTTATAGAAACCTCCATTTCCTCTTCCACAGAGATCATCAACTTTTGTCTGTCCATCCACTGGGTCAAGAAATTGCACAGGTAACTGCTTTTCTCTTTCTCTCTCCCCCCATCTCCCACCTATTCTTAACTATGGCACATTCTAGAAGAACTGTAGCCAAAATTTCTATTACTTTTGTTGTGTAATATAATCGTATAGAAAGCAAGAGCAAGCAGCATGTGTTCCTTGATTGCTAGATCTCAGAAATACACATGGCACCTCCTTCTGCTGCATGAGTCACTGTACATCCACTAGTTCCAGCATTTTGTTCATCGCCTCCTTTTGCACTCTCTGATGCATCACTCGCTGTACATCCACTAGTTCCAGCATTTCGGTGATCCTCTCCTTTTTCCACTCTTCTTGATGCTTCATACTCCCAGATGTTCCACCCCACTTCTTGCTGTTGTGGGAATGATAATATTAAGAAATGATACTGTCATTATAAGAAACGCAGATGACACTTTATTTTTTAATAACCAACAGCAATTCTAGTTTCCTATTTGCAAATATGGAAGCATAATTTCAAAACTGTTATAATGTCTGTGTGAAAAAACACTTAACTAGCAGTCTGAACCTTTAACCTTTTATGGCCAACTGTAACATGTTATCTTAAGATTGCCTGATTATTACAAAGATGTCAATTTTAATTAGATATTCATAATTTTTCTCAGAAATGGCATTTTATACTTTTACATGAGAATTTCTTAACATTTCGAACAGTTTGTCTTAGATAAGTTTTATCTAAAATAACAGAGGTGTGATGCACTCTAGGAGTGCATGTCTAGTGAAACAATATATGATGACGCATTTGGCTTTGCAGAAACACTGAATATGCATCTCAGACAAGTTACAGAGTACATATGTAAGCACGCACAATTATTAAATAAACTGAAAACTCACATTTTAGTTTTACTTTGCAGATCACAAATAAACGTTACTTCTAGGTGATGTTAAACAAACAGCCTTATATAAAAGGTGCATCGGTGCCACTAGAACACCTGCAATAAAACATCAGGTGTCACTGTGCATTCCTTTCTCTACATCTACTAGTCCTTGGTATTGGAATTGGTATTATCACAACTAGAGGCCTTCTGGCCTTTCTGCTATCTGAAACAGGGGCACACACACAAATAATATGACTACAATTGTGATAAGGAATTCAGTCTGAGGTTACAAAACTGTAAACAATAATAAGCACACAATACAATCTTTAATAAACTAGCTGTAGTAACGTATCCTGTGTCAGGGACATGCAACTCTGACCACTCTGATGTATTATAAAGTTATTCTTTAAGTAATGATGGGATGTGAAAACACATTTCCATTGTATTGTTCACCTCAAATTAAAACCTCTGTCTAAATGTGTCCTGCTATTCTAACCTCATTTGGATTACTGTTTTTTTTAATTGTCTCAAAAAAGTCTGGCATCGATTAGGCCAGTATCAACCCTGATAACTATTCATTCTGAGGTTTCAAAATTGTTTGAAATTTACCCGCTCCTATTCCCTGAAAATGTTTTAATAAATTTCAGAATTGTCTCCCATGCTGTAAGAAAGACACTCCAAACTTTACCAGAGCACACACACATACTGTGTTACTCTTTTTCTCTAACCAGTCCCCCCAGTCATTTTCATTCATGTTAGCTTGTTGTTACAACACAATATTACTTCATGTTTACATGCTGTAAAATACAATATTACTTTCATGTTTGTGTGTTGTTACAATGCAATATTACATTCTTCATTATTAAAAGACACAAGCAGCAGCTTCTGAGGGGCTCATACCCTGCCCTTCAAGGGCATATTACTACACAACAAGCCTGTATACATACCCCTGAGCATTTCAATCAGCTGTGCAGCTAAAACAAATAACAACTATGACGAGGACTACCTTTGGTAAAACAGCACGCTGCATAACAATATCAGAGCCTTACTAACCCCAAATTACTGTACCCACTACTAGAGCTATCCCAGCAGTCAGGATGGATATGTAAAGGCAGTGTTTCCCTGCTGGTAGCTTCTCTAACTTAAGTCCTTTTAAACAGTTATGTCCAACAACAGCAACCCACTAACACAATCTTTCCCATATAACTACTGCTTGTACAGTAATTCATAATGTAATAAAAGCTTATGGCTTGCTTTTGAACAAAAATGAGCAGAAGTAAGTCTTTCTGGTGTCCTTTTTTATTTCTGTGGAATGGCATCATGTTACGTACTACTGTCTGTATAATGTGAGAGTAAAAAAACATGATACAAGAAGATCGGTGAATGGGATATCAGTGTACCTGGTTGTACGCCCTAGAGGAGAGACAAGAAGGGTAAAGTTAGTGGAGGGTCATTTGTCTACGTAAGGCCAGAGATCAAGGTAATGAAGGAAAAGGATAACTACAACGAGGTGAGGAAGCACTTTGGAATATCCTGCAGGTGAGAACTGGTACTAAAGGGTCAATGAAATCACAACAGTGTATTGAAGCATTTGCCTCAAAATACACTATAAAGCCCTTTACATTATTTCAGTAGATCAAAATTCACTTGACTAAAGTTCCCAGAAAAGTTACTTCTTGCCAGGATATCTATCCTGCAGCTCTCACCTTACTACTCACAGTTCTCTCACTATCCTTTCTCGTGGTGCTTTTTTTCATTTTTCTCTACTTCGGGGCACTCTTTTATGCGCACCTGTCCTTCTGTTCTGGTGAAAGTGCTACACTCATTTGCTTGTCATGTCACTGTCCGCATGATATCAAGTTTGCAGGAAACATCTCCTCCCAGGCCTTCATCTGCTTCTCTCCTGGTCTACATTTCCCAGTCATCAACATTCATAGCCTCCAGCTTTGCCCTCCACAACAGTGCATCCCCTTTTTCACTCCAGTCAGATTTCATACCTGGTTGCACGCCTGTATAATCACTTCTTGATGACAGACTAACAAAATTATAAGAACTTAAGGACCTGTAATGGGAAAGAAATTCTTTGTAACTGTCCATCCTGAATGCTATTCTAGTTTCTCAACTGCAGGAATTCCTGTATTTACTGCACTAGGCTTATGGAAAGACATTTATTGCACTGGGCTACCACTAGCTTATCCATAAGTGTGACCTGGACGACATACCATTTTGTATACATTTTGTCCAGCCTCTGATCCACTCCCACCAGAAAATGCTCACTTTGTCTGATATGTCCTACATGCTAGTTCATTAACACACTTAATGAGACCTCGCTCCTGCAATGAAAGCACTTGGGTTTACCACGGAACCCAAGACTTACAGGCAAAGCATCTGCATGTTATAGGTAGGCCTTGTCTTCACACACAGTGCATTCTGTCCAAATATAATACAGACATCTCAGTACTAACCCAAATACTTTGATATTTTAGCAGCTAAAAAAGCTCAACATGCTATGCCCTTCACCCCTCTTCTACAACTGTTGTTCTCATGCCACTTTGTTAAGCTGCTCCTTTTTCTCTTCCAGGCTGCTGTCTGACTTAGAAACCAGAACAGAAATCATTTTAATGTTTCATTTATCTTACCAATTCTTTCCAGAGTGCACCACACATTTCTGGATATCTGCAGACTGGAATACAGGAGGATTCAGCACAAGGATTTTAAAGTGCAAAAGTAAACTGCCACCTTGTTCATAACACTACTGCCTCCTCAGACTATTAAATTCCTCTACAAATGGTGCTCATATTATTTATTATATACAAATATCTCAAAATAATCTGACTGTAAAATAATACGCCTAAACATTTTCAGCAAAATAATTCCAAGCAAACTTGATGCAACCCACACATTTAATCATGTACTTATCGGGCAAGTTCACATTTTAACTATATGATTTTGTATACATTAACTATATGAGAACATTTGCTCTAGATATTTGTTTTAACTTTGTACTGTTTCCCTGCACTTTTCTTCCTTTGCTAGGCATCTTATGATTTCAGCTTTATTTTGTTTTACTTTCCTCTACATTTTCTTTTTCTGTCCCTACAAACGTCATATTTTCTTGTTTTTACTTGTATGTGAACATTTCTAATATGAATTCCATATGTGCTTTTATATCTTGGCATTATAGGTTATCATTAATATGCTGTCTTTTTTCTTAAACAACAGATTTTTTTGTATGTCTCCTTATTCTGCCCTAGTCATTGGTTTACTGTACTGTAATTTTTGTAGTTTGCATTTTCAGAATGTTCCTTATAATGTAAACATTTTTCCAAAGTCCAATTGCTGAGTTACATACTGTAACTATCTATCTATCTATCTACACACACACACACACACACACACACACACACACACACACACACACACACACACACACACACATGGGTGTAGCCAAAGAATTACATTTTGTAAAACTCTTTTTACTATCCCCACCCCATGTGGTATTTAAAAAAAAATGGACACTTCTCTCAAAATACTGCCCCCTCCCCCAAGTATTTTCATCTGTTCAATCTAAAACTATCAACAATATTTTTTTAGATTAGCAATTCTGCCTGTAAGCAAGTTATATACCTATTGCTGGAGACATTACCTTAGACTTTTTCAGACATGATATGTTCTGAAAAAGCCAGTGTTTCTAAGTTATACTCAGAAAAATGTACTCAGTAGAGTAGAAAGAGTAAGTCTGGCTACACCACTGCATGTGTGCACACAGACCCACACTTGTAGTCCCTACACAAAAATGGGAATTATTCTACAGAAAGCAGTTCACTAAAGCTTTTTCTTTAATGGGTTTTCCCCAGCCATACTCAATAACATTTTCTCATAGGAAATATATTCTTTGTTTTTGTGCCTGATTGGGGCAAGGCTAAAACTGTAATACTGACAGCACAAAGGCTTAAAAAGCAGACCTTCACGTAACTATATGAAGTTGAAAATGCACTGTCACCGTGTAGGCACAGGAAAATAAAATGAGTCAGTAGCTTTATGGAGACATTGAAAGCACGGCAGCAAACCCAAGGTGATTGGAGAAGTGATATCTTATTTTTATTTCTGCTTTGTAATGAAGACTAGATTTTTATAAAACATGGCAGTGGATGTTTTTCCTTCAGAAGCACCTGTACAGGAACTGCCATAAGGACAGGAAGTGTATTAATCTTTTGTGTGACACGGTGCTGCACTGTGATTAAAAATTGTAAAGCATCATAAACCTCAATGTCAACTGTGAATAGAAGCATCTTTTTATTTAATCTTTTATGGAGTAGTTGTTGAAGAGTGTGTGACCTCAGCCATTAACTCAGCAGAAACATCAGTTAAGAGGGTAGACAAAAAGGGAAGTATTTGATGGAGGACAGTGGGAGCAAATGAAAAAAAAAATAGATTGTGAAACTCTGGAATTGATAGATATACTTTTGAATTAATGTTCCTACCCTGAAATAGCTCTCACAATAGTCTGATTCGTCTCATGCTAAATGGTACCACATACAGCTGACACGGAAGTGCTGGTGTCCTTCACACCTACAAGTTTGTTCATTTAAATATTTTTACTCGCTAAGTAGAAAAACCTCATGACCCATCTAAGTAACAACCAGGGTGCAAGGCATGTACCACTATAACAGGTGCTGACAATTAGCATAATATACTTTAAAAATGTTCAGAAATACTTTACTAAACTACAGCATTTTTGTATGGCAAGAGTCTTACTAACAATGCTAACAAATCTTTGTTCCTACTTTTTGGTACTTTCCATAACCTAATCAGTGTATTTATATAACAGTTATTTGATCCTTGAAGGAATCTATTCATCAAATTTAAAACTTCAAATACTAAGGTGTTCAGCTAGATCCCACGCTCTTCTATGTTCCGTTCAAAGACCATGCATCACAAGAGTTTTAAAACAACTAAAATTAAGTTCTAAGTTACTGTTAAGTTACTAAGTTAAGTTGCTGGTTAATGACAATGAAGTGTTACCACCTGGATACAACATACACAGGCTGGATCGTGCTTCGAGGAAGGGGGGTGGGGTAGCTGTACTCTATAAATCTGAGTTGAATGTCACCATAGATGTAATACAACCTCCTCAGATTAATAACTCAGAGATTCTTGCCACCAAATTGCAACTTAATAAAAATAAATGCATTAATATCATCTGTATGTACATTCCCCCAGGTAACAATATATCTACATCTGAAGATATCCTGCACTGGCTATCATGTCACTACCCCCAAGAAACCCTACTACTTGGAGACTTTAACATAGAGTGGGGCACCTGTTCCTCAGAATCCCCAACCACCCATATTAACCTGCATGCCTTTACACAAATCATATCCACCCCTACCAGGATAGGTAAACCCAACCAAAAAGAAAGTATACTCGACTGGGTACTCATAAACAGTCACCCCCAACTGTACACCTCTGGTACCCTTCTTAATGGCCTAAGCGATCACCTTCTCACATATGTAATTAAGCACAGAACCATTAATTCCCAACAACCCTTACTCAGAAAGGTTAGAAACAATAATAACTTTGACCCTGCCAAATTCCAACAAGAACTAAACTCATGTAATTGGTCTGTTCTAAAACACCTCCCCTTAAATGAAGCAGTAGCTTACTGTAACAACAAATTCCTTGAGATCCTTGATTTGCATGCACCTGTTCGTTCAAAGAGAACCAAGGCAAAAACTGCACCATGGCTTTCTATAGAGTCTAAACTCAAAATTACCCTTAGAAACAAAGCATGGGCTTTGTGGCATTCTTCTAAAGACCCTCAAGATCACATTAAATACAGGCAATCCAGGAACGAAACCAAAAAATCAATTTTACAAGACAAAAAACAATACTACTGTAATTTACAGACAGTAAATCAAAATAACCCTCAGAAGTTTTGGGCAGGTTTAAATAATCTACTACATCCTGGACAATCTTCAACACCAATCCCTGCTACTACTATTGATAAAACTCCTGAAGATGTTTCTGATAGTTTTAACCAATTCTTTACTGAGACAATTCAAGCCCTAGCTAGCCAACTACCTCCTAGCTCCCCTGGTCCTGAAAGTAGCACCCCTAGAAACCTACTTGCGTTCAGCTTCCAACCAGTCGCCACTTCACTTATAATGCACCTTGATCAAAAATTAAAACCCACTACACTTTCTGCTGATCAACTCCCTGCCGAGTACCTACAAAAATCAGCTGATGCTATTGCTTACCCCGTCTCATTACTAATCAATCGAACCATAGTAGAAGCTAAAATTCCCACCATCTGGAAAATATCCTATGTAATCCCACTTCACAAAGGAGGCAGCTCTACTGAATTCTCCAATTATAGGTCAATAGCTATACTCTCTCCACTTGCAAAGATTATGGAAAAATGTATTCATAGACAACTCATGCACCACCTAATCCAAAATCGCCTTATGGCAGACACTCAGCATGGCTTCCATCCTCATCACAGCACTACTTCAGCCCTCCTAGCCTTTACTAACACCATAAACCATAATCGCAACAATAATTATATATCCTCAGCCCTCTTTTTGGATCTTTCCAAGGCATTTGATATGGTTGATCACCAAATTTTAATCCACACCCGGCAAGCATTCTGTCTAGATACTGGAGCCCTCCAATGGTTTCAATCCTACCTGAATGGTCAACAGCAGGCTGTCCTCTGGCAGAACAAGCACTCTAACCTTCTACCTAACACCCTTGGAGTACCACAAGGCTCTATACTAGGGCCCTTGCTGTTCTCTATCTTCATTAACGACCTTTATACTGTCATCCCAAAAGTCAGCTGTATCTAATATGCTGATGACTCTACTCTGATTTGTTCAGCCACATCTCCAGTAGAGTTATGGTCAGCTACCCTGACCACCTTTAATACAATAGAAAACTGGCTTTCTGAACATTGTTTGATCCTAAATCCCAAAAAAACTAAAATGCTGTTATTTTCACCAACACGTAGATCTACTGCTTTCACCTTTACCATAAAATCAAATGATGGCACAATAATCTCCCCCGATCCATCTACAAAACTATTAAGTGTCATCATAGACAATAATCTAAAATTTGACCTACATGTTAACCAAACTATCAAAACCATCAATAAAAAACTAGGGTCACTTTACAGAATAAAAGCCTTCCTAACTCCTCCAGCTAAAATTGCCATAGCTCGCTCTCACCTTCTTTCAACCCTTCTGTATGCATCCCCTCTACTCTCGAATTTAAACAAGACTGTCCTTAACAAACTCTCAATTTGCTACAACCACATTGCCAGGTTTGCCACTGGGCTGCCTTTTAGGACACATCATTGCATCAATCTAAATCAGCTTGGTTGGCTTGAACTACCCAGCCTAATCCAGTATAACCAACTGGTTATGGCCTATAAAATCCTCTATAATCCGGACAATACTCCTGCACTTAAAAATATTATCACCCCCTATAACAATCCTAGACCGTTTCGATCCTCTAACAAACTACTAATTCAGACTAGCAAAATTAATAACACAGCCGGTGATTCTCTCTTTGCAAACTCTGTAAGTAGATCCTGGAACTCTCTTCCAGCTGATATTACCTTACTTTCCACCTTAGGTCAGTTTAAAACTAGACTCAAACAACATTTGTCACTTAACTGGCTATGTCAATGTATCAAGCCTGGCTAACTCTCTCTAGAATGTGTAAAAACCTGTTAACCAGTTTACTGTGCAATTTAATTTAATCCTGACTTGTGCTCAGGATTAACTGTAACCTGTGGAACTTGTTTAACTTGCTTATTTATGTAATCTCTGTAAATAGTCTGTTTGTAATATGTAATGCTGGTATTATGTAATGCTGTATCTGCTTACCCTTGGAGCTTTTCTCCCCGGGCCTCCGCTGAAAATGGACATGCATCCAGTCAGACTATCCCAGTCAACAAATGTAAAATAAAATAAATAAAATAAAGTTACAATTTAGAAACTAAGGTAAGAAGACCCACTAGCATCAATCGCCGAATAATACAATCTTCTATTTGTCACTTTAACTTCCTCCTATAATCCCAGTCTGCTTCAAACCACTCTGAACAACACATGTGGCTGTTCCTCTTTCCTAAGCTACTGATCATCACTTGTGTTTCGTTTCAAAAACAAAATGGTTATGACAAGGGCAATAGTCTTAACTTTAACCTTAACTTTAAAATGTATTCTTCATCTTAAATACTGCTCCCCTCTGTGACATAAGACAAAAGTTGCATCACATAATTATCCCTTTAGATCACAGAATCATGGGGAATAAACCCTGAAGTGGCCCCTAATTATGGCCTTCTACTGAGGGAAACAGATTTTAATAAAGTTATACCTGCTTTTTGGAATCAGCTGTATGTCCATATAAGCAATAAACAAAATGATCAGAAGTTAAATCTAAGCCTGTTGATCACTTAACAGACTGCAGAGGTGAATCCGTTAGGGTCAGATGGTGACCCACGGGGTTATCCCATGACGAGCAGTCTAATTGTTGATTTGATTCTCTTTGTTTAGCTTGTAAGGTGCAGCCTTCTTGTTACCTAACCTCAGGTATCTGCTCAGTCATAATACCACATGTAACCATGTCTAACTGCATAACTGTTCATGCAGCTAGTGCCTGTTTACCTTTAATTCCTAATACATTCATAAAGCACCTAGCAGTTCATAGTTATGCTGTTAAAACTGATTGTGTTTTATGCCTTTACATTCTATCCTTAGATTATTACTACTACCTGTTTAATTAATGCAGCCAGTGCAGCTTTGTTACAGACAATTGATTACTTCTGTGTCTTCGGGACTGTGTCATGCTTAAGGAGGGTTTCTTGGTCAGCCCACCTACTTGATTATCAAATAAATAAGCAAAAATTATCAAAATATGCCAGAATATATAAACTATGGATGACAAAGTAAGACAAATCAATAGAAAAAAAACAAAGTAGCAGGAGCAGCTCAGAGAAAGTAGCACTGGGTACCAGGTAACAAGTGGAACAACTTTTCTGAAATTGCCTCATCAAGTTGAAATTCTACACCACAAAAATTCTTGAAACTTAATGATCAACAGCAATTTAGGAAATAATTTCAAAAATGAAACTTAAAGATTATAAATGCAAATGCTTTATCAACTCAGTATAACATATAATTACCAAAATGTTGTTTACATGCTTGAGCTTAATAGAAGTTATTCCATCCATATTGATGTAAACATTTGGAAGTTCGAACATTCTGAATGGACAGCTCCCTATAGCACAGAATGGGAAAATGTCCATTTTCCACAGTGTAGTGCAATCTCAGAGTTGGTATATTTAAATAGCAGGGGGATGCAGCCCCCCTGCTAGCAACGTGTAGGTAGTTTTTTTTTTTTTTTTACAATTTTTACAAATTTCAAAAGTCGAACATGTGGTCTTGGCCATATGGGTTTTGGCTTTTTGAAATTTAGATCATGTATAGTAGCCCCATATATATATATATATATATATATATATATATATATATATTGTAAAAATATATTTTATTGTTATTGTTATAACCAAGTTCCTATGATTTTGTGGTTGTATTCATGTCTACCATATTTGTTATAACTATATTGTATGGTTTTAATTATTTTTATATCTCTCTAACATATGACTGCACTTCTGTCTCTGCCAAATGGCTTGGGATGTCACTGAAAAGGGACCGATGGACCAGCTCACTTTCTAGTTAATAAATTTAAATCATATTTAAAACACTTTGCAATGTTTCCTTCAATACAGTCAGTGGTTTGAATATTTAGCAGGTTTAGTAAGGTTCTGCAGAAGTCTGGGACATAAATGTAGTTAATAGTGAAATTATTTTTTATCCAAGAGGTATTCAGTAGTGTTGGCAATCTAGTCAGTCTGGAACACACGTGTTCAGTATTTTGGAAGTGGCATCTATTAATGTCCTTTTGAATGTAGACTGATTTTTCTGATGTTTTTATCTATATGGCAGCAAATTACAAGAATATTCTGCTAGATTTTCAAATGTTTCAAAGCCTTATTGAGACTTGCTGAGTCTGTTAATGGCTTGCGTTTCATAGCAAAGGTCATAGTGATTGAGAGATATAATAATTCTATATCTGAGTGGTGGGCAGAGTTACAGGAAAGAAAGTTAAGCAAATGACTGTAGGGATCGGGGATTATTCTGGGTGGAATATAGTAGATAAGGCTAATGGTTACTGAATGGGTTTGGTATAACAGTGACTTTAACATTGTTCTAATCTATGAGTGAGCAGGCAGTCTATATTTGTTGTTCTACCTGTACTTTTACAGTATCCAGTGAGTTGAATAATTAGTTTTTTAAGGTTATAGCTTGTGAAATGTTGGTTACAGTGGGCTTTTCCCATTACAGGTAAGTTGGTATCTCCAAACAGAGTGAAATTATTTTTGGTGTGCTAGGTTAAGTTTTTGTAGGAGGTTTTCAGGATGATTCCGGAAAAGGGTGATAACACATACTCTGAACACATATTAATCTTTACATGAATGTCAAAAAAAATATTTCTGACAGAAACCAGTATGGGTGGGCACTCCTTCCTGACAAAGATGTCAGAAGGTGACTTAGAAGTTTTGTTCTGTTAGGAGTTGTACTTCTTCACCAGTTCTGGTTCCTGGTCTGTTCTCTCAAACACATAAAGTTGTTGTTCAAAAGGTTAAATATATATATATATATATATATATATATATATATATATATATAATTTATTTGTTTAAAAGTATCAAAATGTCTAAACCTAGTGAGTGTACAACAAAATGGATATAAATGGGAAGTAACTGGACTGTTTATGAAAAGAAAAAGCATAAAAACCTATCGTAAATCTCTAATTTACAGTCTGGTCTAAGATACAACCAAACACCTTAATACTGGGTGATTTCAACTATCCTGCCATTAACTGGGAAAACTACTCATGTACCAACACCTTTGCCCAATGATTCTTGGAATTCATAAATTCCAATGCCCTGGATCAACTAATCCATAGTCCCACAGGGGTTCCAATATCCTAGACCTAGTCATTACCAAAATAGGAAAGCGATGCTCCACACCTATGGTCACTCCCTTGTGGGTCAGGTCTGACCATAAGCTAATCACCCTTGACATCCACATCCCTCCCCCACCCCCCCAGTAAGGAAATCTCCGTAAAGAACTTCTCCAAAGCCACCTCCATGCTACTCAAGTCAGAAGTGACAAACCTCATGACACCCATGCAGATGGGAACTGAATGTTCGACTGCTGAGTCCTACAGTAAGGCACTGTACGAGCACATCCACTCATGCATGAATCGTGCCATCCCAAATAGAACCAAGATGCTCTCCTCCAAAAAAAGGAAGCCAATCTGGTGGTCGCCTGCCATAAACAAACTACAACAAAAGGAAGAAACTGTTGCAGAAAAGAGGAAAATCCCAGGATGCAAAAAAAACTCCCTTACCAGCCTCAGTAAGAAGCTGAGATTCCTCATAAAATCCTCCAAAGCTAGTTACAAAAATAAAATTGCCAAAGATTGCAAAGACAACCACAAGGCATTCTATAGCTATATCAAGAATCTAAATGGCAATGCTTAGATCTGGTCTGAGCTACAACAGAATGGCATTAAATAAACTGATCCCAAGAATATTGACAATATCCTGACAGATCGATTTAGTACCATCACCCCCTAAAGGGCCCATCTCAATAACGAAAGATTGCCAAAATAACGGCCACACGGGTAAAAACCGCTCTCTCCAGAGCTAAGAATACAGCATTCATGGGACCAGACGACATCCCAGGATGTGTACTACACGAACTACAAAATGAACTGGCACCTCACCTAAGTGTCATTTGATAAAAACCCAGATGGAAGGTAGCTGGAATAAATTCACCACAGTAACTGAAGGAAATAAAACAGCAGTATAAAATCCACTAGTTTAATGAATAAACATAAGCGCTTTCGCAATGGTCAACATTGCTTCTTCAGACAAAGAACTAACAAACAAAGAATGCTTATATTCTACACCATATTCAAACTGGCCAATCCTGTCACATATAATTAATTACCCTGGTTACTGCATGCACAATTAAAGCGACTAGATCATAACTTGTAAAAATCAAGTATTTAAACTTGTATTCTAGTACATATGTACACATAAAAACACTAATGTTAATATGTAGAAACATATATAAAAAATATAAAAATACATTTAAACTTCATACTCTACTGATGTTATTATTATTATTATAGTGTATTGGAATCACTTCAGTTTCCTAGATTTTAGAGCTGGCTTAAGAGGGACACAGTCATTTAGACATAACCCTCTATGTGCTCCCAGTCTCAAAATCCATTGGACTTCCATATTTTCTGTTAAATTTACTATGTCCCCCATCCTACTACTTGTGCTCTGTATATGCAGCACTTGAAACAGGAATGTATGTTCTTCACCCTTAGACAGGGCATGCTTTGCCAGGGCACTATAATCCTGTCCTTTCCTTGTAAGATATAGGTGGTCCCTAATACCTTCCTTAAGGTGGTGATTAGTCTTGCCTACATAAAATTGAAAACATATTTTACAATGGGCCACATATAACACATTGCTTGTGTTACAGTCCGCTGAGGTTCTAAGTTCCCAAAGATACCCTGTGCCAGGATGTTTAGAAAATCTAGATTCATCAATGTAAATACAATATGTACAGTTTCCACATTTATGAGTGCCATGTCTTATACTCTCTAACATTCTATTTATTCTCGGATAGCAGAGCTGTTGTTTTAAATTTTTTCTATTTTTAAAAACAAAATGTGGTCGTGTGCCTACTATTTTGGTAGTGTCATCATCCACTAACAATATGTGCCAGTTCTGGTAAATGATATCTTCAAATTTTTCAACATTCATCCAGGATATTTTACCTAAGTGTCATGTTTAATCATAGCCTCACCTCAGGCTTTGTGCCCACTGAGTGGCACACATCTACAGTTATCACACTCCACAAGCAGGGATCCACTACTGCCCCATCAGTCTGATGAGCCTGATCTGCAAGGCATGGAATGTATTATCATGGAACTTATAAATAAAGACATTGGCAACCTTCAAACACTGGTCCCCACCCAGTTTGGATTCATGAAGGGCCGATCTTGTCTCCTGAACCTGACTGACTTCTTTGAATCAGTCTCCAGAGCTGTGGACGAGGGTAAGGTGGTCCACACTGCCTATCTGGACCACGCCAAGGCCTTTGACACCATCCCCCACTATGGAATCATAGATAAACTTACTAAACTGAGCATTAATCCCTACATCACTCGATGGGTTGCCAACTAGCTTACTGACAGAACCCACACTGTAAAAGTATCCAACTCCAAATCCAGCTCCAGACAAGTGACAAGTGGAGTACCTCAGGGTTCAGTCCTGGGACCGCTCTTGTTTGGCATCTACTTCTCTGAAGTACAGGCCAACACTAAGGGACTCTGGCTAACAAAGTTCGGAGATGACTGCAAACTGGGAGCCATTACTGAATCCCCAAATGATGTGGATATTCTACAAAAGGGCCTTAAAGAAACAGATGCTTGGTGCCAGAGCCATGGGCTCAAGCTCAATGCCAAGAAATGTATAGTTATACCCTTTGGGAAAAAACTTGTACCCGTGAATTACCACATAGGTGGCAGTACACTAAACACTGAAAGTGTGATAAGAGACTTAGGGACACAGGTGGACAGTGGGCTCACCTTCGATAACCACATTGCCACAACAGTCAAGAAATCCTTCTATGTGGCACACCTCATCACTAAGGGCTTTTCATCCAGAAAAATGAGGTCATTGTTCCACTGTACTCATCCCTCATTAGACCCATTATAGAATACAACACCCCATTTGGTATGTACCTCTCAAGACATCTGCAACAACTGGAAAGTCCACAGAAATACCTCACTAAAAGAATCACAGGGTTATAGCAGATGCCCTATGCTGGCCATCTAAAAAAACTCCAGCTATACTCTATCGCATATCGTCTACTCAGACGTGATCTCTCCTTAACATACAAGGCCATGTCAAACCCAGAGCTGTTGGACATGCTACACTTAAAGAAATCCCAATTCCTCAGAGCCACATGCTCCAGGGATCTAAACCTTGTCATCACAATGAACAAAACATGCTGGAGGGATAGGTTCCTGACCCAGAGACTCCCCAGACTGTAGAATAGACTGCTCATACATGTCAAGCAGAGTGCTTCTTTGGCCCGCTTCAAAAGGAACCTTAACGATTGGATGGGAGATAGGAAATTCACCGCGGGGATCACATCAGTCACCCTGCTTGACAGGGGTCCAGGGAAGTAAATATTGTGGGATGGATAGGCTTGTATAGGCCCTAGGGCTGATAATCTATTACCAACCTATGGACATATGAACCTAATTAAAACTAAAGACTAACTTAAAATTTGACTTAAACATTTAAAATCCCAAGAACTGTTAATGTTTGGTTTTTAGTTTCTGATATTAATATATTAGGATTATACTTGGTGTTATAGCTCTTTGGAAGATTGATTTTGTTGAGTAAGCTGCATATATTTATACGGGTTATTTCAAAGCCTTAGTGGCACAGCGGATAGCATTGTTACCTCACAGCAAGAGGTTCCTCAGTCCGATTCTCAGGTGGAGTGCCTTCTGTGCAGAGTCTGCATATCCTCCCTGTATTCACATGGGTTTGGTCCAGTTTTCTCCCACATTCCAAAGACATGCAATACTTGAACTGGACACTATAAATTGGCCATAGTTGTGTGTGTGGTGTAAAAGAACTACTTCAGGGCTAGCCAAATGGCAGTTTAAACTTTGGCTCTAGATGATTGTCACTGTTGAAGTGACACCCTGACCCCATGTGCAAAAAGGGGATGTGGCTGGAAGGTGGGAGTTTGTAGGCTGAGGTTATTGTAAGCTGTGTTTGATCCTGGGTTGGCTTGAATATCTCCTAAAACTATAATAATATGTTTTGCTTGTAGGACAAACACATACATTAGCTTTTTAGAGTTTTTTTGTTTCTTTCTTTCTTATGCATAATGAAAGTTTGGAGATTTTCCCTTCATTGTGCAATGACAGTTACTGGCATACTTGGCTTACATAATATTTAATGGAACTTTATTCCAATGTGTGCAAAGAGTATTTAACTTAGCATATTGGTGCAGTGGTAGCATTGTTGCCTCACAGCAAGAGGTTCTTCTATTCGATTGTCAGCTGGAGTGCCTTCTGTGTGGAGTCTGCATGTCCTCCCTGCGGTCGAGTGGCCTTCGAAAGACATGTGTGAATGGGCTTGCCTTCGCTGAAGGTTGGGCGTCGGGCTGGCAACTCGGCACCATAAAAAATCTACTGCCAATCATTAGCGGACCAGAGTTCTGCTGTGGCGACCCCTAACCAGGAAAAGACAAAAAGACAAACAACAACAACAACATTATTTAAATAGTCTTAGAAGTTGAACAGTGCAGAAAGTAGCAAAGGTGTAAGACAGAAGGTATACTTTGGAAACACCATTATTTGGGGGTTGAAGTGGAGGGATAAGTTTTGGAGGTATGGGTAGTAGAGGAAATGAGGTCAGGAAGAACTGCCATAAAATGAAAGTAAATATAGGTTTGGTGGTTTGTGACATAAGGATATATCCCATGAGTGTGCCGCCAGTCTCAGTAGGACCTTATCTAAACAAATTCCTGCATGTTTTCAGAAGATCCTGCTACCTGTAATCCTTTCTAAGAAACAGAACAAGGCAATTTCATCCCAGGATTGATATTACTTAAATGTGTTGCAAGTAGTTTTTCAAACTCTGGAGGGCAGGCTAATATAAACAGACCCTTTAGAAGTTGCACACCGTTCTAAATTAAACCACCACCGAGGTAACCCTGTGCTCTGAACAGATCCTGCTCTGACGGTTGCACTACCTAAAGAAGTGCCACCTTAACAGTGGGTCTCAGAGGCACAGTTCAGCCTCTTTGAATGACTGACACAATGGCTAGCACAAAATTGAGAAGCTGACAGCAGCTCCCATGGGTGCTGAGCTATTTCAGCCAAGTCCAGAACAGTAAACCCAACAGCAAAGGAGCTGCATTGGTGTAACAGAAGGCAAAGGTGTACAACGCAAAGACAGAGTATAAAAATACAGGCTATGTGCTTAAGCTGTAAAGTTGTCAGTATATATGTATAAAGACACATGCTACTGTCCTAGGTGTCATACCATTCTACTTCTGGTTGCACAGAAGATGGGAGCCTTTTTGGCCTGACAGAGTGGGGTTTGGAGTAGCATGGGCTACTTAAAAAGCTGAATGCCTCTAGATGTTTCACTGCAGTGTTTCAAAAAAAAAAAAAAGATGAAAGAGGTTCAGATTGATCTAAAATGTTAAATTATATACGATTGTATTATTCGTACAGTGAGATGAAAATGAGGCCCGACTAATAAACTGGTTAACTAAGTATGCTAAACAGTAAAATACTTTAGTAGATGAAAAGACACTGTATGCAGATGATGCATATCTTTGGAAAGTTGGCACATTCTTTTTGAAACCAGTCAATTAGAAACCTGGAATCCAGATGATAAAATACCAATTTCCTAATACAATTTAAATGGCATAGCCACAAAATGAGATTGGTGATGGATGAAAAGTTAAAGCCATTAGCATAAGTAATACAGTAATAAACCATTTTTTCATAGAAAATGTGGTAGGTGCATAGGAGACATTCTTGTCAGAGCTGGTGAAGAGAAATACAGTGGGAAAGCTCCGGAATGCATAGGGCAATTTCAAAGGAACCAGACAAAAGGGAGAACATTAATACTTAGGTTCAGATAGTGAAGAAGGAAGATTTTCAGTCGTCTGCCCCCCTCAAATGACCAGCAAAGACTAACTTGGTTCCAAAAACACATTTGTAAGCATAGTGCAAGTCATTGCCATAACACTCAGTCCAAGTAAACATAGTACTTTTTCCATGTCTGTATGACTAGAAAATACAAAAGCAGATTCTCCGAAGTCACAAGGTCTCCTTTTGTTACCGCTAGTGTTTTTCCCGATCACATAATTTAAACTAGTGATCTTGCACTTTTTTAACTTGTATCTAGAAATGAGTATATTTATGTTTGACCTGCTTACAAGATTACTGAAACAGAATTAAATAAAAAGATTGGTATTTGAAAGCAGATTCCTGCAGCACACCTGCTGAAATTTGCATTAATTAAGACCTAAACTATGGCTAAACTGAAGTAAACATGGCCTACACTATGCAGAGTGTATTGGGATGGGAGTGTTTACATCTTAAATGATTGTTTCCTGTACATACGAACACTGCTTCAGCATTCCTGTAAACTACATGCAGGGAAATGTATGGGTTGCTTAGAGGTAAAAATATCTGCAAATCACTTCTTTGTTTGTAAATGCAGGCATCAGGCATCAGGCATCAGAAATGGCAACAGAAAATGTGCTTAGTAAATGTTCTTCAAAGGTAAACATCAAGGACTCGATGTCAAAAGATTTGCTAACAGTGTGAGTGACCTACCCCTTGTGTAAAGTCACTCACACTAAGAGCAGGTCTTTTGGAATATAGCCCAGGGTATAAGCCCGATTATTGGTAGGCCTTAAACAGAAGTAAGTCACTTACACTGTGAGGAACTCTTTTAGAATCTGGTCCCATGTCATGCTCATTTAAGTTGTCCATTCTGCACATCTTCCAGCTAACAATGATCTTTTAGCTTTCTAACAGAAGTGCATCTCCAACAGTTCTGAGCTACAGCTGCATGCCTTCTTTGTTTAGACTAAACTGCCCTTGCTAGTCACATGACATTCCATTCATTTTTTTCTCAGTTCTTGATTCCAAGATGGCCGCCAACTAGTCCAGTCCTTACTCTCTGAGCTCCTCACAGCTATTTAACTTTTGTTTTTTTTTACAACTTTACATCAACCTTTTTCCTCAAATTTTTATACTAAAAGATTTTATAAATCTTTTTCTACACATTTGGATTATTTTTTCTTCTGGAATTATTATCCTGGGATTTATTTTACCTCAGAACATTCTTGGTCTCTCTGCTGCTGGGACTCCTACTGCTCCAGTCTGTTCCTGGTTCCTGGTATCCTGTTAACTGCATTCCATTTCTGGGCATGGCTACAAAATCTGACTTCATGGAGACTCAGCCTACAAAGGCCAAATATACTTCAATGCTCTCTCCTGAAAAAGATTCAGGTTCAAAAAGACTGAAATCATCTAGACAACCTACAGAAACTTTTAATGTAAGTAATAAAGATTTAAATGGCTCAAATTTCCTTTTAGAAGAACTAAAAATAGCATTAAAACCAATCCAAAGTGCTATACAAAACTTTTCAGAACAGTTTGCAGACTTTAGTAAATCTTTAAAGCAAATAAACAATAGTATTGTTACTATTGAAAATAAAATCTTAGCTTTGGAGGTTAAAACAGACTTATTGGAAAGTGACTTTAAATCTAGAGATAAAACTGTTTCAGATTTACAAGCTAAAATATTGGATCTGGAAGCCAGGAGTCGAAGAAATAACATCATTATTCGTGGTTTACCTGAATCTTATGACAATAAAAACTTATCTGTGGCTAAAAATATCTTTGAAACACTGTTAAATTGTGAAGCTTCTTCAAAATCTATAATTGTAGAGAGAGCACACAGAGCACTGCGTACAAAGCAAGATTCTTCCACACCAAGGTTAATTTATACTAAGTTACTAAACTTTCAAGACACTTTCCAGATCCTAGAAACTGCTAAAACAAAGAAAAAATTCATATGGAAGTCTCACAAACTATCATTTTCCCAAGATCTTCCTGCACAGATCAAATTAAATAGACAAAAACTAGCCCCTATTGTGCTGACTTGATAAAAGAGGGATTAGATTTGAATGGCATATCCTAATACCTTGTCTTTCACAGCTAATGACAAAAGATTTGTATGTTCAGATCCTAAAGATGCAAAAGACATTTTTCTTAAAACATTTAAAAAGCTTCCTGACACTGTATCTTAATATTCTACTGTTAAAGAACTACAATAAGGTTTGATCTTTTCTTTTCTTTAATCTGACAGTATTTGTGTTACATGATTTGTAATTCTGGTGTGACATAATTATATTACCTTAAGAACTTGTCATGTAATTTACACATGATGGATTTGGTGTGACAGTGTGCAGTGACAGGATATATGCTTGTTAGATTTGTGTGGATTAATAGAAGCATTTAAATTCCTGTATTTACTTTTTCTCTTTCTCTCACATATGCTTGCTGTGTAAATAGATAATATGTTAATTTTACTACAAGCTTTGGAGTTACAGCCTTCTGTGTAAGCTAAATGATTTTTGGAGGGAAAAACATTCCATCTCAACATTCTAGCAAGAAAATCTTCCCCTCAGAGTTCCAGCTGATGCTCTGCATGAACATGCGCACACTACAGTCTCTCTGAGATGGATGGTGATGTCATCATTTGTGAGGAAAGAAGGACAGTTTCAAATACACGTCTGCTTGTTTTCAACAAGTATTCAATAGCACTAACTTTTTAATAGATCTGGCTATTATTTAAAGTGTTTTCTCTTCATAAATGAAGGTTGCTTTTAAATTTAAACAGATTCATGTCACATAATATATTCAGTGACTTTTAGTGTGTCTGCATGACTTCAAAGCAAGCTGCTACTTTCATAAAGCAGAGTGAAAATGTTTCTGGAAACAAATGAACAGGTTAGTTTTATATATTAAAATTCTAAAGGATGTGTAAAGAAATGAACATATTTTCCTATTCAGAATATTTTTTCATACAATATTTTATATTATACTGAAGTGTTTAATTTGACAAATGTTACAAAGTATACCTGTTCATATGAAAGTTTCATGTTCTTTCTGTTCTCTGCTCTCTCTCTTCTCAGAGGCTGGATGTGATATTTATGATTAGTAGTTTATGTTTAAGAAAGCCTTTACTTATTTGAAAGGTTTGAAATAACTATCTTTAATATGATTAGCTGAATCTACATGTATATATTTAAGCCCTTAGATTTACTGCATTTAGCTTGCTTGTTTCTGTTTTAATTAGATGTTCAAAATGTTTACTTTAAAAGCCTTGTCTTTTCATGATGTTTTGCTATGTTACATCTATAGCTTAGAAGAATAGTATGGCTACATAACCTAACAGAGTCATTAGTAAAATATTCAAAAAGTAGATTTAAAATTATATGTATGCACATTGTTGTACATTCAGTCCAATATATATGATGCTGTTTAAGTTACTATTTAATAATATAATTATACTTTATTCATGTATATTAACTAGTGTTAAAACCTTACAGCTTATAATATTTCATTTTGAATAGTTCCTGTACTATTATTATCTAGTTAATAGATGCATCTCCAGACTGAATTGTTTTTCATTTTGAGATATGGTTGCTTGGTAGATGTCTTTTGCTTTATTTGAACTATAACTAAATACTCATTCTACAGGTATTAGTGCTTTTATCATACTAATGGTCATGTTGATTAATGAAATTATCACTAAAGTACTAAAGAAGGTTCAGTAGATAGTGCATGACTATTATCTTTAGTTCAGTAATGCTATGCTTATTTACTTATATTATAATGTTACCAGTTGGTTTTGTTATACTTATATATGTTATCTTACATATCTTTCAGTTTTAATTGTATTACTTCTTATGATAGAGTGTTCTAGTTAAGCAGAGTGTGATTTATTTATTATTTACTTGTTTCTCTTTCTCTTGAAATACTTGAGGAAATACATTTAATCACTATAAATTTCAATTTAAGGATAGGAGCTTTAGATTAGTATTAGAAGTAGGGATTAAGCATGTTGGACGCCTTGAAATTAGTTAATTTTGTATATATTTTTAGTAGTATTACTCGGACTTTATGTTATGTTAGGCTTCCTTTGAGTAATTTGTATTCTAACTTGAGGTTATTATTATCTATAATTACAATGTTTTTTCATGTTCTTCTGCTCTTCCTTTATCACAGGGGATTGGTGGGTAGGCACTAGGGTTAGGATAAAGGTTATTATTATACATTTCATGGTTCTTAAAAAACTTTTTCTTTTTTTCAACAAATGTTATTTGATGACTTGCTTGAATACTTAAAGACTGTTTTTTCTTTTATTTTTTTCTTCTTCTTTTTAATGTTGTGTTGGATTTGCACATTGAGTTCACTTTTATAGCATCAATAATGATTATACTTGTAGAATATGCCTGTTGACATAATTTTAGATTCTTGGAATGTTAGAGGCATTCAAGATAAAGCGAAAAAGTCACTATTATTTCATATGATCTTTAAATCGCAGGCTAACATTTGTTTTATTCAAGAGACCCATATTTTACGTATTGATTGGAATAAAGAGTTAAAAAAAAAATGGATCAAAAAGATTATAGCTTCAGGTGACTCATCTAACTCCAGAGGTGTAGCTATAATCATTAAACAAAAATTCATTGGGAATATTATTGATGAGAAATTTGATGATGAGGTGAGGTGGTGCTTATTTACCGCTTCTATTGCTGGTTTGGACAAACCCTTATTAATTTTAAATCTATATGGCCCATGTAATTCACAACATTTGTTCATTTTAAAAATTTACAATATTCTTGCATCCTATAAGGATCATCATATTATAGTGGGTGGTGACTGGAATGCAGTTATAAACCGTGTAATTGATCGTTCCCGCTCCACTGTCACCTATAATCTTCAATCTACTCTGGCTATAAATGATTTGATGACAGAATATAATTTAATAGATCGCCTCCGCACTGTTAAAAATATAAACAAGAATGATATATATACTTATTATTCTAAGTGCTATCATTCGTGGTCCAGATTAGACTTCTTTCTAATTTCAGATTATATTTCAAAATATATTGTGGACTTTACTACAGAACCCAGATTCTTTTCGGATCACTCAAGAATTTCACTAAAATTGAACATAAAACCCAATATCAAAAAATAAAACTATGTTTAATAAGTGGACCTTAAATAATAACTTATTGTCAAATGAAGATATTTGCAAACAAGCTTCAGAAATCCTAAATGAAATGGTGAATAGTCTTGAATCATCAGACATTCCTTATGACATACAATGGGCCGCATGTAAAGCAAGATTAAGAGGTTTATTTATTAGTAAAGCTGCTTTTTCAAAAACAATACTTTAAGAAAGAGGAATTCTTAAAATCAAGAATTTCTTCGTTGGAAAATCATCTTAGTCTGAACTATGATGCTACTTTAGAAAAACAAATTTTTGATTGTCAGAAAGATTTAATTCTGCTTCACCAAAATAACCTCTCCTTAGCTGAACAAAAGCTACTTGCTTCATATTCAGAGTGGGCCCAGGTTCCATCTAAATTGTTAGCGAGAATTATTAAAGTTAACTTCAGAAATCCAAATATTACATCTTTATCTTATAATAACAGATTATATAATACTGATGAAGAGATTATTCAACTTTTCACCTCTCTTTACACTGAGTTATATTCAGGTTCTTCTAATTCTGTTAAAGATAATCACTTAAAACTCTTTTTAGACTCTTTGCAGTTCCCTAAACTTAATGATAATCAGCAAAAACTACTTTCTACCCCTATATCGGTACAAGAAATCTCGGATTCAATAGATAATCTTAAATTGGGTAAATCTCCGGGACCTGATGGTTTTACTCCAGAATTTTTCAAAACTTTCAAATTGGTAGTTCTTCCCTTTCTATTTAAAGTTTACAATCATATAAGAGTTAATGATATCTCAGATATTCATTGGAACACATCAAAAACCATTCTAATTCTAAAAAATAATAAAGATAAATCTGACCCAGTAAATTATAGACCCATTTCTTTAATTAACGTGGATATTAAGATTCTGTCATCTATTCTGGCTAACAGATTGAAACGGATTTTACCCTCAATTATCTCGTCAGATCAATCAGGTTTTATGTCTCAGAGACATGCTTGGGATAATACTCTATCTTTAGAGACTATACTTCATCTCATTAAGAAAAATCCAAACCCTATATATGCTTTAATTATAGATGCATCAAATGCCTTTGACAGAGTATGTTGGAACTTTCTATTTCAAACTATGTTATGTTTTAATATTCCCTTATTCTTTATAAATTTTTAAAAGTTTTATACAAGAATATGTTTACTAGACTATACATTAATGGTCAATTTTCTGCTCGATAAAGATCACTAAAGGAACAAGACAGGGTTGTCCATTGTCCCCTTTTCTTTTCAACATTTACTTAGAACCTTTGCTATTGTTTATTACTCAAAATACTTTTCATAACATCCCTAGAATTTTTAATACTAATATTCATTTCTCTGCTTTTGCGGATGATTTAGTAATCTACTTTCAAACTCCATTATCTGATTACAGAAAAATAATGAATTCTATTGATTATTTTTCTTTGGTTTCCAACTATCTTTTAAATTCTACAAAAACTCATAGTTTTCCTTAAATCATTTAGCACACAAATCTTTTTTTGTTTCCAGACGATCATTTTCAGTTTACTTATAATATAAAATATTTAGGAATCAATTTAGAACACAATAATAAATCTTCCTTTCAAAATAATATTAATAAATTATGGAACTCTATATTGTCTGATATGGACAGATGGAAGCATCTAAACCTTTCATTTCTTTCAAGGGTGGCCATTATTAAAATGAATATTCTGCCTAAATTTCTTTACCAATTCTCATCATCTGATCAGATAATTTCAAAAATTTTTTTTGAGTCTGTAAATAAAGCTTTGGCAAAATTCATATGGTTCCCTAAATCTGTTAGAATTTCCTATTCTAGATTAGCATTTTCGAAGAACAAGGGAGGTTTGGGTTTACCTAATCTTTATCTATATTATTTGATTGTCTCATCCAATAAACTTCTTACTATCTCTAAATTCAATAACACTTCTTATCCAAATCACTCTTTATGGATAAAATTATGGTATAATTATGTCATTTCTAATAATTTAAATCCTGAAGCTATTCCCTTTATCTCTCTGGATAGTTTATTTATTAAAAATATATCTACAATATTTAAACAAAAGATTAGAGATTTCCAAACCTTACTCAAAATGTGTAAACTAGAAAAGATCTCACACCATGTATAGCCAATTCATCTAAACCCAAATATATTATTGGACAATAAACACTTAACAAACTATCCTTTAATTAAAAATCTAAAAGTAGGAGATGTTTTGAAATATCTTGACTTGCCTTTATCTGACTGGCATAAGTTATTGAAAGTAAACTGGAATTACTCACCAATTCTTACACAACTAAGAGCAATAATTAAAAACAAATTTGTATCTCTGGTCACCATAGACTCACAATTGAAAAACCTTAACACGATTATCAAAATACTTTCATCATCTGATAAAATGCTCTCAAACTCATATAAATTAATTAATTCTTTAATGATGGACCACAACTGTCTTTTATCTAATGTTTGGTTGAATTATAATTCCCAATTGTCAGAATCTCAGAAAGTCCTGGCTATTAGACACACTAAGGAATTTATCCCTTTTAAAAAATTAGCATACACACAATTAATGATTAATAATGATGCCTACTTTACCCCAATCAAATTAAACAAATTTAACCCAAATAAGTCCCCTTCGTGTTCATGCTGCTCTCATCCCCAAGCAGACCTCCTTCATATTCTATGGTATTGTCATTTTTCTCATAGATTGTGGACATCTTTGAAAGTCAGACTGCAGAAAATGGGATATCAAAAATCCACGTTGACGTGGGAATTTGCTATTCTACATATTCCATTGATTCATCTTTCAAAAGTTGATATTCATGTTATCATTTTTATTTGCTCATTACTAAAGCTTTATATAATACAAAATTGAATTGATCGTTCTAAATTAAAATGGGTTACTTTCCAGAAAATGGCTTTTAAATTTATTGATGCTCAAAGATACTTAGGTGGAAGTCCAAAAAAAAAGCTATTAGAAAGGTTGTGTTAGAAAAGGTTCTAAACATATTAAATAGTTAATGTTAAATATATATATTTTTTTTTCCCCTCAGGTTGCCTAACTTGTATATAGTGTACATATGGTGTATGTTTTATTTCTAAATAACTTATCAAAATCTCATGAAGGTTGTTATCACTAGATGAATTGTTATATGTTCATTTATGCCTTCTTGTTATGTATAATCTTTTAATTGTCTTGCTATTCATATAATTAATAAAAAAATTTTTGAGAAAAATTTTTTTTCTCAGTTCTTTTGCTAATGTAAGATATAACATTCCTCAGTAGCACCTTCATAATTATAACAACCTTCAGTAATACCTTCATATTTTGCATAACACATTTTATATACACCTAACTGAAAGACATTATTTTACGTAGTGTTTCTGGCTTACTGTTTTCATCTTTTTTTCTTGCGGTGCTTCATTATTGTCCTTGCTATTAAGGATAACATGCACATCACATACATCTGCCTGCAACAACAACAAATAAAATGCAGTAGTAGATGATAAAGAAGTATACATAATGCACAGAAAACCCCCCTTTGGCATCTCAGCCTTCACCTTTACAGGGTTTAGAGCACAAACCAATGTCAGTTGTTGGATCCCAAGGAATATGCATTCATTAGGTAGTCTGCATTCTGACCTGCCTTTGGCCTTTACACAGGAATTAATAAACAATTGAACAATTAGTATAATAGCACTTAACTTATTAATTCCCTTTTGGTGTTAATTTGTTTACAGACCACATTAATCGTTTAACTGCAGCACATTGCTGCCACAGCAATGTTTACTTACTTTACAAAGAAACATTTCTTACTACTGTTTATTGTCTCATATAGGATCACAGTTTTCTCATGAGAATTATGAGAATTAATGAATAACTGTAAAATAGTCATAATCTATTACAACACAGCACTCACATTTTGTAGGTTCATAGGCTAACGACCACCAAGACTTTTATAAGCCTAGCTGTGCAACCAAACCCAATTGTGCCCCTGTGTATCATGGACATTTATTAGGAGGAGTAGAGTATGTTAGTTAGGACATTTGTAAACGCTATGTGGGAGGGGAGTATATTAGTTTGGCCATAGTTACTGTCTGCTTCTGTCTATCAGAGACATGGGGGCTAGACACAGGGTGAATTGCTGATTTCCCTTCCATTGGTCAAGGTTACTTTTACCTGGAGCTAAGGATGCCTTGTATGCCAGGCATAGATTGCCTCTCAGAAACCTGTCAGAGAATGAGTATAGAGATATGGCTTTAAAACAATTCATATAGGGCAATGTGTTATTACCTTGGATTCTCCTGGTAAGAAACCTTTGTGGGTATTCCAACTGTTGCATATGTCTGGTCAGGTACATGCCTAAGGGGGCACTATACTCAATGATGGGTCTAATGAGGGCTGAATAAAGTGGCACTATGAATTCCTTGGACCTGGATGCCATGACCTTACCTATGAGTTGGGTGACAAGAATGATTTTCGTACTAGCTTGGCCACATGTTGGTCAAAGGCTAGTTCCAGGATCCCTGACTACTAGGTCAACTTTTATCAGTGGAGTGGCCATTTTCCCAAAAGGAATTATAATGCATTTCTTGACAGTGAGTTTTAATCTATGACTTTGGCACCAGTTATTTGTCTGTATTAGAACCTCTTGTAAGATGTTTGTGTCGTGGGGCAGGCGGGGGGATATAATATTGTTCAACTTGTAGTCATCTCACAATTTGGAAAGCCCAAAGGTCCTTGACATTAACTTTTACCTCTGAAAAGTAGATGCCAAATAGGAGTGGTCCCAGCACTGATTCCTGAGGTACCCCACTGATGACACGTCTCTTAGTGGAGGTGGTCTCACCAATACTGATTTCCTGAGTCCTGTCTATCATCCAGCTGGCAATCCAGTGAGTTATGTAGAGATTTATGCGTAGTTTGGTAAGTTTGTTAACGATACCCAAGTAGAGTATTGTATCGAATGCCTTAGCCATATGCAGGTAAGCAGTGTGCACCATTTTCCTCTCATCCATTGCCTTGGTGACCTTCTCAAAAAAGTCCACCAGGCTTAGTAGGCATGACCTTCCTGTGACCAAGTCGAACTGGATTGGGCCCAGTGTCTGAAGGTCGCCTATGTCTTTGTTAATTATTTCTATGATAATTCATTCTATCACTTTACATATTAGACTAGTCAAGCTAATGAGTCTGTAGTTTCTGGGATAGGTTGAGGGTCCAACCTTGTGAAGTAGGATAACTGTTACAGTCCTCCATTCTCATGGTACAAAACCTGTTTTGAGGCTATAGTTGAAAAGTAAATCAAGTGGTCTTGATAGGTCATGTTTTACTCTATTTAGGAGGCATTCCAGAATATTGTTGGGGTACATTGAGGCTCTGTTTTTGGCTTTAGTGAGGGATGCCAGGACCTGCTCCCTGCTAATAGTTAGGGGGGTTATGCTAGTAGGTATTTCATGGGGGGAGGCAGGGGTGAAGTTTGAGACGAATTTGGCAGTCAGCAGATTCGCTGTTTTGATCTGCTCATTTAAGGTGGGCACCACTGACCACCATTTCGACATACCACTCTGTGATGCCTTTGAGGTTACAGACATAGCTGTAGAAAGCCTTGTGGTTATTTTTTGGCCTGTGAGGCTATCTTGACCTCATAATTAGCCTTGTTGGACTTAATTAGTCCTTAGTTTCCGCTTAGTTTCATGTGTACGTTTAATTAGAAAGCTCTTATCATTATGGGAGTTGCTCTTCCTGATTTTAGACATGTTTTTTTTTTCCTTTTGTTAAATATCCTATTAAGATTAGGTTTCCACCAGTGTGGTTTGTTTTTAGAGTTTGTTTTGGACTTATTTCTGGTAGGTACAGTAGCCTCTATAAAGCCGATCACATAGTCGTACAGTGTCTCTGTGACTAATTCCACATAATTTGCTGTGAACTCTGGGTTAGGAGGGGCATTGAATTTTGACAAAGTATCACTTAAAAGGATGTAGTTGGCCCAGGAAGCTGAGTTTGTTGGGGTTATTTTATTTTGAAGGAGACAGCTTTGTGGTCTGACCTCACCAGTGAGGAAGTGACACTAAGGGGAATGCTGCACTCTCCCATATTGGTGAGTACCAGATCCAGTATTTTTGAACCTTTGGTGGGTGTGAGCACTATCTGGACAAGGGTATTTATGTTAATAAAGGCCAGGAATCATTCTGCCTATGTGTTTGGGACAGCATATGTTTCCCAGTCCATACTTGGGTAGTTAAAGTCTCCCATGAATGAGGTATTTGTTTTAATGGTGAGTATCTCCGGTAGGTCTAGGTATGAGCTATGGGATAATAGGGATATACAGGGTGACCTATAGCTTGCTAGGATATGATATTGGACTTTGTCTATGGTGATATCCACAGGGATAAACTCCAGGGCATTGTCCTGCTTAACCAACCTGCAGCTATACTTCTTGCCAATGTAGCTCGAGACTGTCCCACCTTTTGTCCCTCTCTGTGTACCTAATGGTCAAAATGTATGGAAGGCACTAAAGTATTGCACTGCCACAGTTCTTTCTGTGAATTTAAACTATGCTTTGGTAATGACACCGATGTCCATATTCTCCAGAGTGAGGAGAGCTTATAGGATGTGGAGTTTCTTGTTTAGACTCCTAGCACTGAGCAGTAACACATTTAATTTTCTTTGGGGTTTATTTGCTGTGTCATTAAGTTTGTAAATCTGGCATTGCTTAAAAGGCTCTAATAGGGTAGATAAAGTTTCAGCCAATTTTCAGAAACCTGGGGGGGGGGGGTGGCGCAGGTTTAGACAATCCTTTATGAAGCAATGCAGTTTGTTAACCATGTCCTCCCATGCTGACAAATATTGAATCCCCCTAGAAAGGCACCAGAAACTAAGCCAATTATTAAAGTCAATCATCTTTTATTCATACTGTGGCATCATTCTTAGTGACAGTAAAATGCTGCTCAATGCAAGGCACATACCTACCTATGACACATATTCAGATCAATAATGTCTCTCTTCATATAGTCCAGGGAAGTACGTCTCAAGTCATTAATGCCCTCATGGACTATGACAGAATCATGCTGGTACCTGTGGTGTAATGACTTGAGTGCATGTGTAACTTGGCACATCCTGGCAGCAGATAAGCAACTAACTGTTATCTTCTTCTTGTTCAGTCTGGTGAGTGGGGGATCTGTGTGTCTTATAATGGAGTCCCCCTAAGAGTCCTGGGTAATGTGCTTGTCTTATGGGCTTAGTCCTTGTAGCTCCACATGGTGTAAGTGTAAATGTTGTGTTTTGTGTTCTTTCGGTGAGTGCTTTACAGATTATTGAGGACAGGCATTCCTGTTTTAGGTTAGCAGGTGTTTGAGGTTTGGGAAGATTGCTTTTTAGTGCCTCAGCATACATTTGTGTATGTGTGTGGTGGAAGCAGAATGTGTGTGTTCTTGACAACCTTGTTTGTATATGAGATTTTTGCCTCCAGCAAAATTGTGAATGAGCATTTATTACATACTGTGTTTGTTTCTTTAAGGATGAAATGGTTTTCTGAGAACATGAGACAATAGCTACATTGTCTCAGAATGCCCATAACTACCATGCTTGCTATGGAGACATTTGGAAATTGCATATCCATGTTGTACATGGACCTGTATTTGGGTGGGCTACTGTAGGCTGTGGACTAGGTTATACAGATGTCTCCTTGGGTGGTCTCCAGGGTTTGGCACTAGACTACGCTAGATTGTGCTAAGATTTGATAGTAGTGCTGTTTAATGTGGAAACAAGCAGCTCTAACCATGTTTCTGCACAACGGCTTTGTTTTAGCCACACTGTTATAAGTTTCCATTCAAGGGGTAGTTTTATACATAAAATTTACTCAAGGGCATACTGGTTTGCTGTGCAGGCACATAGTATTATGGATATATGGAAAACAATGGGTGGGAAAAGGTTACACATCAGGCAATAGCAATACAAGAGGGGACATCAGATTATTGTTAGGGGCAGAAGCCACTGACACAAAAATTCTAGCTGCAAAAATCATACATTCCTAGACAGGGATCCAACTGAATAAAGCCAATATTTGAGCTTTAGTTATATGCTTAGAACTTCATAAACTTTAGCTTTGGGTCTCAGTCAGGGCTGAGAGACACAAAAAGAACAGGGGAAAACAGTAACAAAGTAAACATAAAGGCACTGAAATGCAACTTTAAGCAGGTATATAATAAGCAGAATAGAAGACTTTAGCAGCAAAACTGGAATATAAACAGCTAAAACAATACTGAAGCAAAGATCCTGGAGAAGAATTCATATCTATTCACTGCAATCCCAAAACAGACTAAAGTACCAGACTATGCAGAAATTTACCAGTAATGCTGTTTTTGGAAAAATGCTGTAATAAATGACTAACTGAGACTCCGATCTGGCAGCCATTCTGTAGCTTAACTGCTGTACTGAGAAGAACAACCCATTCATTTTTTCATCACTCATTTGGCTATGTAGTATCAAACATCAGAATAAGTACACCTCCTTTTATTCAAATACATGTTTCATATGAACATATCATTCTTAGGGTTTAATATGATGTATTAACAGTTATTTACCACAGCCATTCATATGGACGTGAGCACCAAAGATTAAAAATTATCCTCTGACAGGATCTCATTTATGATCTATAATTATTTACATAAACATCTTTGTTATTTTTACCACTATATGCTTGACTTTCACTCATACTAAATAGTACTATTATTTATTTATTTTATTTTACATTTGTTGACCGGGAGATTCTGACTGGATGCATGTCCATTTTCAGCGGAGGCCTGGGGAGAAAAGCCCCACAGAATAGTAACATACAAGTAAGATATTTATACATGCCAAGCAAATTTTTTTAAGAAAACACATCATTTTACAAGATTGCATAGGATTACAGTTTCAAAGTACAATATTCATTGGTATTAGCAAGATTTATCAAAATACCATAGTTTAAAAGTTTAAAAGTAGGATAGTACATGGAATGTACAGGATTCCAGAGATAACATTGCTTGAGACAAACATAAGTAAGATGAGGTTGACAGAGAATGTTAGGGTTTGTTTTGTGGGTAGTGGCTGGGTTTGGGATGGTATGTGTTCACTTGTGGGCTGTTGGGGAAGGTGTTTGGAGGTGAAGCACCTTAGAGGGAGGAAACCACCATGAAAAACTTTTCAAAAGTAAACTTCACATTACTTAAGACCAAGGTAGAAAGGTTCACAGCCCCCATGCTAAAGGACAACGCTGTCCAAGCTTCTGAATCCTTTACAAAGGCACTCTATGAGCACCTTCAAGAATGCATGGATCATGCTATCCCAAGCAGAGCCAAGACTCACTCCTCCAAGAAAAGAAAACCAGTCTGGTGGACCCCTGCCATAAACAAGCTATACAATAGAATGAGGAAACTAGTACAGAAAAGAGTAAAATCCCAAGAAGGAAAGACATCCCTGATCAGTATCAGCAAAAAACTGCGATCCCTCATAAAATCATCCAAGGCTAGCTTTGAAAGAAAAATTGCCAAGGACTCCAAAGATAACCACAAAGTGTTCTTTAGCTATGTCAAGAACCTAAGTTGAAACTCTCAGATCTGCTCTGAGTTAGTGCAGA
The DNA here is from genome assembly GCF_019279795.1 of Protopterus annectens. NCBI lineage: Eukaryota > Metazoa > Chordata > Ceratodontiformes > Protopteridae > Protopterus > Protopterus annectens. The sequence goes on along the minus strand of NC_056725.1, from coordinate 1,676,593,880 downwards.
ATGGCACAAAATACACTGAATCGACTGATATTGTCAACATTCTGGCAGACAGGTTTAATGCAAACTTCACCCCCCTCTCACCCCTTTAAAGGGCCCATAACCATACTAGAAGAATGAAGAGCCCTGGAAATCACTGACACACAGGTTAAAGCAGCCCTATCCAAAGCCAAAAACCCAGCTTCAATGGGACCAGACGGTGTCCCAGGCTGTGTCTTACACGAATTCCAAAATGAACTAACCCCTCACCTAAATACACTGTTCAAACTCAGCCTCTCTACAGGCTACGTACCCAGAGAGTGGTGCACAGCAACAGTTATCCCACAAAGGTGGAGCCACAATGGACCCCAGGAACTATCGCCATATAAGCCTGACTAGCCTGGTCTGCAAGGCTATGGAGCGCATCATCATGGAACATTAACAGAGACATTGGGAACCTCCAAACATTGGACCCTATCCAGTTTGGTTTTCTTAAGTTCAGATCATGCCTCCTAAACCTGGTGGACTTCTTTGAGACAGTTACCAAGGCTTTAGATGAGGGAAAGGAGGTCCACACAGCCTACCTAGACCTCGCAAAGGCTTTCGACACCATTCCCCATTCTGGTATTATAGACAAGCTCACCAGCCTGAACATAAACCCCTACATCACGAGATGGGTTGCCAATTGTCTCACAGATAGAACCCACACGGTGAGAGTTGCAGGCTCTAGGTCCGACTCTAAACCAGTTACAAGTAGCATCCCCCAGGGCTCAGTCCTGGGACCCCTCCTGTTCGGTATATACTTCTCAGAGGTACAGGCAAGCACAGGAGGACTATGGCTGACCAAGTTCGCAGATGACTGCAAACTGGGGGCCATAATTGACTCTCCAGCTGATACAGACATCCTCCAGAAGGGTCACACTGAGATGGATACCTGGTGTCAAAATCATGGCCTCAAGCTAAATGCCAAAAAGTGCATAGGCATCCCCTTTGAAAAAAACAAAGTACCCGTGAACTACTACATATGTGGTAGTCCCCTAAATACAGAAAATGAAATAAGGGATCTGGGGACCCAAGTAGATAGTAATCTCTCCTTTGATAATCATATTGCCACGGTGGTTAGAAAATCCTTCTATGTGGCCCCACCTAATCACAAAAGGGCTTGCATCTAGAACAAAAGAGGTTATTGTGCCCCTCTACTCATCACTCATCAGATCCATCATACAGTAAAACACCCCATTTGGGATGTACCTTACAAGACACCTGCAGCAGCTGGAAAGACCACAGAAGTACCTCACCAAGAGGATTACTGGCCTCAAATAGATGCCCTATGCAGCCCGACTGAAGAAACTCTAGCTGTACTCGGTTGCATACCACCTACTCAGAGGTGATCTTTGCCTGACATACAAGGCCATGTCCAAACCAGAATTGATGGACATGCTCTACCTAAAAAAAAAAATCCCTGAGAGCCACACACTCTAGGGATCTAATCCTCACCATAATGATAAATAGGACTTGCTGGGGGGATAGATTCCTTTCCCAGAGACTCCCCATGCTTTGGATCAGGATTCCTATCTACATTAGGCAGAGCCCCTCACTAACACTCTTCAAGACAAACCTTGATGAGTGGATGGGAAACAGAAAATTTACCCCGGGGATCACTGCAGTGGCCCTCCTGGACAGAGGCACAGGGAACTAATGGCTCTGCTGGACAGAGGCACAGGGAACTAATCTAAGGGGGCGGCGAAAGCCAACATATTCTGGCTAGGCTTACATATGCCCTCGGGCAGATAGCCTAGTACTTACCTATGAACCTATGGTTCTTCTACAAGTGAAAGACGTGAGAGGAAGCAAGAGAGTGGGTGGGAGGGTGAGTACAATAGGAGGTCAACCTGGAGGGTGGTAAGGGCATTTCCATGTGAGTATTAGGTGTTCTTTTAGTAGTTTTTTGAATGTAACCATTGAGTTGGCAGAAGTAACGGCAGAAGGTAATGAGTTCCAGATTTTACCTATGTAGTTGGGGAATAGGGAGTCACCTGCTGAGTTATTAGTTTTGGTCACCTTGATTAGTCTTTTTTCACTAGGGTGAAGTTGCCTGGGATTGGCTTGTACTTTAAGTAGATTTGATAGTGCTAGTGTTTTTTTTAGGAAGTAGTAGGAGTTTATGAGTGAAAGAGAGCTGGTGGAATGAGTGGAGATCTGGGAATTCAAGCTAATGAAGTGACTGACAGTGGTGGGTATGGTAGGGGCACCTGTAGGAAATCTGTCAATTTGATTGTAGCAGATGTTGAGCTTGGCCATTTCAGTTTTGTGTAGGTTGGTAAAGATAGGAGCAGCGTATAATAGTGGGGAGAGGGGGTGGGTTTGAACTATGGTTATTCTAGCAGGTTGAGTTAGAAATAGTTTATTTTTATAAAGACTGCCCAGTTTTTTGTGGATGTTTTTAATAGTGGTATTTGTACAAGGGTTTGGCACTGGGTTAGGGTGTATGTCTCCGGCTAGGATCAGTTGGGGGATAATATGGTGTAAGAGTTTGGACAGTTTGGTTAGAATGGTAATGTACATATTTGTAGTAAGTGATTTGGTAGAGGTTGGGAGGAGTATACCGGAGGGAGGTGGAAGAGTAGTGTGATGGTGACTACTTGAGGATATGTGTAGACTGTAGTGATGGATGGGAGATGTGTGAGAGGAGGTATGCTTTGATGGGGTTGTAATGGTAGTGTTAAGTATGGCTGGGTAGGAGGTAAGACCAGTGGGTTAGTACTAGGAGGAAGAGAATGGTGAGATTGACTGTATGCATGGTAATTGGCTTGTGATAATGTGGGTGTGTCCTGTTAGTGGGAGGGATGTATGGGTTGGGGAACAAGGGGATTGACTGATGAGCAGGATTTTGAAAGAGAGTGGTTGGTGTAGGCTAGGTAGGTGGAGCGGTTAGGTATAAATGTAGGGGTAGCGGGGGCAGATGGGCAATACGGGCAGGGTAGAGGGGTGGAGAGAGCCCGAGTGGTAGCATGGGCGAATGGAGTGGGGTTGCACTGAGAACAACAGGTAAGGTGGGTTTCTTAAAAAAAACAATCAGTAAGCCTGGAGAGGGGAATGCTAACTTAAATATTACTAGTTTGTTAGAATATTTTGATAAAGAAGCCAATTGTAAAGAGTTATACTGGTAAGCAAGACCTTTAAAGTTTTCAATAGAAAGGGGGAACTAGACGCTGACTATAGCACTATATACTGGTGGTTCAGGAGAATCTAAGACTATGTTACCTAGTTATACATGTAAGGACACAAGGGACTGCTACCAGGAATGGGGCCCAACTGCAGATACACCTAGTCTGATTACCAATCCTGCTTACAGATTGTTCAGTGTAAAATATTAACCTGTAGGAACAAAATTAGCTGTTTCAGGCTGATCTTTTGTAGGTGTTCAGCTTGCAGTACACAGGGGCAGGTGATTTAATTCCTGACGCAGTGGATGCACTGTGGAATAAGAATAATACACATGGTAAGTCACAAATAATAATAGCCTGGTGGATTAGCTATTTGTTTGATGCAGTGGAATGTATCAAGAAAACTTATGTATTAATCCAAGAAACCAAGTAATTCACAAGTAGTAGTGGAAAAAAAAGAGTGGCGGAATTTGGCATTGTGCTACTTCAATGGAGGAGTTGTAACCCATTCTGTAGTTGTAATTATAAGATAATCTGACCCAAAATAAGGTTGTAGCCACCAGGTGGCACTGTGTATTGGGGCTGAGCCTAGTATTGGGTAGTAGATGGCCTAATATGGCCATACAGTGTGCTCTGAATAAAGCTGGAAAAAGGTCACTACCAAACTGTTAAAAGGATTCATGTAAGTTTAAGCATAGTAACAGGTTAAAATGTTAAGCAGTAGTTATAATGCTATGGCTGATGGGGATGTCGTTCTGTAAGGAACGAGATAGGAAGAGAGAGCTAGGATGAGAAAGATGAAATAAAAAAAACAATAGCAGACACCTAGGGTAACAGCAAGGTAAATTAGGGCAGAAAGGAACTGGTGCAGGCCTATTCAGCACACCATAGAGATAACGTAAGGAGTTTACCACTAAGTAAGTTTTCACAAAAAAGACAAGAACAGTGGACTGCTCAGGCCGTTCCATTCTAAACAGGATTTTATTTATTTATTTTATTTATTTTATTTTACATTTGTTGACCGGGCTAGTCTAACTGGATACATGTCCATTTTCAGTAGAGGCCCGGGGAGATAAGCTCCTAGTATGATGCACAAGGTGGAAATGAAATAAACAGTGTACAAAACTAGGTCAGATAATTACAGGTCTCAAAGCAAGTATCTCACTATTGTTACCACTAAGCATGTAAACTTTCTACTATAGCAAAACTCAGTTAATAGCAGTGTCAATAAGTGGGACACGTGGTCCTTGGATTAATCACATTACTTGCAGCAGGTAATAATGCAGCAGTCAACTCCAGATAACAAGTAAAACAGCAGAAACTTGTTCCAGTGATACACATTCAGCAAGCAGTCAGCAGGATGTATAGCTGCAAACACTACCAATGTTTAACAATTAAAAAACGTATAGAAAGACAAGGTAGTCATTGGAAGTAGGTAACTTACACACATAGGCACAAATGCAGCATCTTGGTAGAACAGAAAAGGGGATCTGCAGTTGGCACCAAAACAAAAGGGAATTTAAAACCTCAGCCAGGTCAGAGGGGAGGGGGAAGGGCATAAAGCACAAGGTAGACACATTGATGATGTGCACCAAGAAAAACAGGTAAGGTGGGTTTCCTAAAAAAAAAAATCAGTAAGCCTGGAGAGGGGGGATGCAAACTTAACTATTACTAGTTTGTAAGAATATTTTGATAAAGAAGCCAATTGTAAAGAGTTATACTGGTAAGCAAGACCTTTAAAGCTTTCAATAGAAAGGGGAACTAGATGCTGACTGCAGCACTATATACTGGTGGTTCAGGAGAATCCAAGACTATGTTACCTAGTTAAACATGCAGGGTCACAGGGGACTACTACCAGGAATGGGGCCCAACTGCAGATACACCTAGTCTGATTACCAAGCCTGCTTACATATCATTCAGTGTAAAATATTAACCTGTAGGCACAAAATTAGCTGTTTCAAGCTGATCTTTTGTAGCTGTTCAGCTTGCAGTACACAGGGGCGGGTGATTTAATTCTCGATGCAATGGAAGCACTGTAGGCACAAAATTAGCTTTTCAGTCTGATCTTTTGTAGATGTTTAGCTTGCAGTACACAGGGGCAAGTGATTTAACCTCACAAGTATTGCATGAGTATGTTTCTTCCCCATATGCATGTTGCTATTAATGTTCATACAGATCATACTTTTTAATGACGTAAAAGACTTTGTATTTTTTGCATGGCATGGTACAGGTCTCATTTGTGTTTCTAGCCCACCTTTGACAAAAGTGTGTAGATTTAAGTGTTTCTGGTGTTCTTTTTTATTTCTGTGGAATGGCATTATAAGTAAGCTAGCACTGTCTGGATACTGTGAAAGTCAATAAAACACTGTACATAAAATCAGTGATTAGGATATCAGTATACCTGATTGTATACCCTACAGCAGAGTCAAGGGTAACATTAGTGGCGAGTCATTTCCTTACATAAGGCAAGAGATCAAAATAATGAAGGAAGTGGATAACTACAAAGAGGTGAGGAAGCACTTTGGAATATCCTTTGAGATAACTGGTACCACAGGGTCAATCAGTTCAGTACAGTTTCTTGAAACAAAGTGACAACATTAAGTATGCAAATGCTTATATCATATGTACTTGTGGTTGTACCATTGCCAAGCAAATGCATCACAATGTAAAACATAAAAAAATGAAGATACAAGCTCCCCTGCATCCCTCCACACCTTCTTACTTTATTATTCTCACTCTGAGATCACTGCACCTTGGAGAAACAGCAATCACCAACTGAAAAAGAAAACTTCTCTCACCAGGGTAACCAGCCATCCTTCTTTACACAGGACAGTCCCTAGCTGGGGACTTACTTCCTGTGGGAAAAAAAACAGAAAATGGCAAATGTTCTGAAATTTTAGGACACAATTCTTTCTTAGGTTTCCTTTAATACTTGAATAAAACAATTGTTTTATATTGGAAACACTTTAATATTGCATTAAACAAAGGAAACTACTCATTCTATATGAGTGAGCTTTTATTTTGACAAAAAAGTGAATTTCAGATCACTGCAGATACTGGTGCTGTAATTTGCCCTGAAACATTTCATATTTCTTAAAAAAGTCACACTTTGAGCATTTGAGAAGGTGGCAACCCTAAGTCTCACTCTTACTCTGGGAAGCTGCAAGCTCAGAGAAGTTACAAAACAACACACTTTGAGCACCAAACATGAGTAAACAACATATGAGCAATTATGGCATAAGTGTAAAACACTATCCTCTCTCCTCAGTTTCCACAGGTAAGACTTTTCCTAATGTGATTGACATGTGCAAATTCATAAGTTAACCTTGAGTAACACTGGTAATGGAATTTTACTTGTTGGGTGAAGTAGTTATTTACAAATATTCATTAACTCCATTAGCTAATGAATGAATAGACGTATAAAACAAACCTCCCTGTCAACTGCAATGTTAAATTACATGTTTTTTTAACTAATATTGTGCTAAATAATACTGAATCATATTAATTCATAAAACAACTTTTTATTAAGCATAAAGTAAGACATTTGAACCATCCTATGATGTCCGGTAAGTCTTGTTGCCATTTTCAGGCTATCAGAGCTTTGAAGCATTTTTTTTTAGTTTCTACAGTTTTAACATTGTGTTTACATCTACCAAACGTGGAATACTTACTAAAAACTTCAACTTAGTAGATCACAGGATTGTTAAAATGTCTTACTTTATATTTATGAAAAGTTATTTTGATGAATATAGACACTAATAACAGATTTGGGCTATTTCTACTGGCAGCTTCACATTCATTGTCTTTGCATAAGAATTCTGGACAAATCAAAAATAATATGTGGACAAAGACCCAAAATCAGGGAAACATTTTTAAATATCAGTCTATATGACTGAAAACATTAATAAAAACAGGTTTTGCATCAAACAAAAACAGATTTTCTGAACAATAAGTATGAAACTTTAATGTCAGGCATAACTGTCAGGCTGCAATCCTCAGTACTCTACCAGAAAAAAAATGTTAGAAATTTTGAATAATGATGACAAATACACTAGAGTTTTGAGAAATGAAATCAATGTGGGGTACAGGAAGATAGATTTCATGTTAAATGAAATGCTGGAGGAAGGGTTGATTAGTCAGGAGACACATGCTTATTTGACAATAGATAAACCTAAAATACCATCTATTTTTGGGATTCCCAAGGCCCACAAGGACATTGAAAACCCACCTTTCAGGCCGATTGTTGCAGCTACAGGGTCCAAAACATACCCCATAGCTAACTTTTTGGATTTGAAGTTAAAAAATGCATGGAATGAAAAGGTGGGGATCCTAAAGGACTCTTGGGATTTCCTAAGGAGTGTCACTGACAACTTGTTCCAAGACGATTTAATTTTTGTCACACTAGACATACAGAATTTATTTAATGTTATACCCCACAAACTAGGATTACATTGGTTCGTAGAGGCCCTCTGCAGTAAGGGGGGGGTTCAACGATGATACGTTAATGGTCATCTTGGACCTCATGGAGATGGTGCTTAAATACAACTTTCTTTTTTTTTTTGAGGGTGAATTTTTTAACCAGACCAGTGGGGTAGCCATGGGGGCATGCTGTGCCCCCATCTATGCAAATTTGGTTTTATCCACCTGGGAGGAAAGATTTGTGTTCCATTCTGATTATATACAATATTGGAATTACTACAGACGTTACTTGGATGACATCTGTATTTTTTGGACTGGAACTGAGGGATTACTTTATGAATTTATTGATTACCTAAATGCTACCACTGAATTTCTAAGGTTCACCCACAATATTTCTAGTGAGAAATTACAATATTTGGATGTGTTATTGGAAAAAATTCCTGAAGCAAGAAAATTTAAGTCTAATGTGTACAGGAAAAATACATTCTCTAACTTCTGTTTATTTTTTACTAGTGCCCACCCTTTTAAACAGAAAAAGGGGAACCTGAAGGGTCAATTAATTAGGAGTTGTAGAATGACCACCTCTGATAGTGACTATGAGATATACCTTTTCTGCATTCGTGTATTTGGAATAAACTGGGTTGTTTGAACAACGTGGAGTGATTTTTGTACACTAGTTCTCCAGGTGTCTTGGTTTACTTATTTGGGAGTCTGGTACTGTTTTTCAAGACACCTTCTTCCTCCTTGTGTTGTTCTGATTGTTTTTGTGGCTTGAGTATGGAGGATTTGGAGACTAGTATTGGTTTCTCAATCGGAGTTACCAACGAAGCAAGTTCCAATGAGCTGCAGGAGGTGAGCGGTCGGCTCACCTGTATGGAAGGACAACTTATACAGCTCATGGCTTTATTCACCCAGTTTAAAACTGGAGGATCTGTTCCATTTCTTTTGTCACCCAATTTGGAAGACAATATTTTAAACTTGATCCCTGGAAACCATGAGGTGTGGCCTGGGGAGGATGAGCGTGGAACGAGGTCTTTGGACGTCATGTCGAGTTCGCAGGCGGGTAGACAAAGGAGGCGGTTGAGCATGGAGGGAAAGAACGAGCAACCAATTACTTCAGACAGGGTGGATATGATTCTGGAGTCGGGTAGTGGTCTTAAGAGCATGACTGCCAGTAATCAAATGACCTACCACAACAAACAAGGTGACTCTAACAACGTAGTATTGGGCCACAATGGTGGCAACCATACAGGGGACATTGATAATATGAACTAGGGAGAAACCAGTACTGTTTGTAACTGGTTAAAGAGCAACTGCTCCTTTTCTAATTATCGTAATGATATGGAAGTTACGGTTAATGATAAAAGAGTGAATTCTTACAGTAAGAATGTGGATTGTTTATATGATTTAACTTTGAAGTACAAAACGCTTAATATTGATAACAATTATTTGAGGGAATGTATTGGGAGGGGTATTGTCCCTAAGGGACTATGCATTTGTAAATATCCTAACAATGTTAAGGAAGGCAGTGAATTTCACAAGGAGCCTATAGGGATTTTTAATGTGTGTGGACTTGATGTGCTGAGAGCAATTATCAAAAATAACGAAAGGAAAATGGATTTATTGTTGACTGAGATTGATAAAATTAACAAGGCTATTATGTCTGATTTGTTGTTCACTGTGGAGGGCGAAAAGGAGAAATATTATGATGTGAAAAGACAAACTGATGAAAAATGTAAATACATTTGTAATAGGAAATGTAAAAAGTTGGATAGGGATGTTTTAGAATATAGAGAACAACGTAGTTACCCTAGACCTAGGACCACACCTAAAAGGTACCATTCTAATTATGTGGAATGGGGGAAAGGTGATGGTGGTCTTAGAGAAGGGAACCAACAAGGGACCACCTATTTTCTCCAGGGGGAAGAGGAGGAAGGGTACGAATTAGACGACCCTTTAGACTTTCCAACAGTGAGATGATCGGAGAGGATCAAACAGAAGACCCCGGTGAATTACTACTCTAACAGGTGGGGGTACCAGAACAAGAGGCGGTATTAAATTTTGAGAACATTGAGATGGCAAGGGACAATGACATTATTGTGAGGGGTGCTAGTCATTCTTATCAAAATTTCAGTATCTACAATTACAGTGGTTTGGATATTGATAAAACCTATTTTAGTCTATTCAGCAAGGGATTAAAGTTTGTACCCAGTTCCTGAAGTCACACCCTCATAGATTTAAAATTGTTTCTAAGAAAGAAAAATTGAGAATTGTTATTACCCAATGAGGGGTGTAACACTGACAGTGTCTCTGTCAAACGAAAGAGTACTTTCAACCCTCCCCTCCACCCACAGTTAAGAAACTTCAAAACACAGGTAGAAATAGAGCTTAGGCGAAGTAACAACAAAGTTAAAAAACACTACAACCTGAGTAAGGATGAATACCAACTACTGGATACCTTAAGGAATAATGAGAACGTTAGGGTTATGAAACTCAACAAGGGTGGAGGGGTAGCTATAATGGATAGTATTCTATACTCAGGAAAAATGTTAGAAATTTTGAATAATGATGGCAGATACACTAGAGTTTCGAGAAAGGAAATCAATGTGGGGTACAGAAAGATAGATTTCATGTTAAAAGAAATACTGGAGGAAGGGTTGATTAGTCAGGAGACACATGCTTATTTGACAACAGATAAACCTAAAATACCATCTATCACAAGGACATTGAAAACCCATCTTTCAGGCTGATTGTTGTGCCTATGGGGTCCAAAACATACCCCCTAGTTACATTTTTGGATTTGAAGTTAAAAAATGTGTGGACTGAAAAGGTGGGGATCCTAAAGGACTCTTGGGATTTACTAAGGAGTGTCACTGACAACTTGTACCAAGACAATTTAATTTTTGTCACACTAGACATACAGGATTTATTTAATGTTATACCCCAAAAGCTTAGGTTACATTGGTTCATAGAGGCCCTCCGCAGTAGGGGGGCTTCGATGATGATACGTTAATGGTCATCTTGGACCTCATGGAGATGGTGCTTAAATACAGCTTTCTTTTTTTTTTTTGAGGGTGAATTTTTTAACCAGTCCAGTGGGGTAGCCATAGGGGCATGCTGTGGCCCCATGTATGCGAATTTGGTTTTATCCACCTGGAAGGAAAGATTTGTGTTCCATTCTGATTATGTACAATATTACAATTACTACAGACGTTACTTGGATGACATCTGTATTTTTTGGATTGGGACTGAGGCATTACTTTATGAATTTATTGATTACCTAAATGCTACCACTGAATTTTTAAGGTTTACCCACAATATTTCTAGTGAGAAATTACAATATTTGGATGTGGTGTTGGAAAAAGTTCCTGAAGCAAGAAAATTTAAGTCTAATGTGTACAGGAAAAACACATTCTCTAACTCCTGTTTATTTTTTACTAGTGGCCACCATTTTAAGCAGAAAAAGGGGGACCTGAAGGGTCAATTAATTAGGAGTTGTAGAATGACCACCTCTGATAGTGACTATGAGATATACCTTTTCTGCATTTGCGTATTTGGGTACTGGGTTGTTTGAATGACATGGGGTGATTTTTGTACACTAGTTCTCTAGGTGTCTTGCTTTGCTTATTTGGGAGTCTGGTACTGTTTTTCAAGACACCTTCTTCCTCCTTGTGTTGTTTTGATTGTTTTTGTGGCTTGAGTATGGAGGATTTGGAGGCTATTGGTTTCTCAATTGGAGTTACTAATGAAGCAAGTTCCAATGAGCTGCACAAGGTGAGCGGTCGGCTCATCCATATGGAAGGACAACTTACACAGCTCATGGCTTTATTCAAACAGTTTAAAACTGGAGGAGCTGTTCCATTTCTTTTGTTGCCCAATTTGGAAGACAACATTTTAAACTTGATCCCAGGCAACCAGGAGGTGTGGTCTAGGGAGGATGAGTGCGGAACAAGGCCTTTGGATGTCACGTCGGATTCGGAAGCTGGTAAAGGAAGGAGGCGGTCGAGCATGGAGGGAAGGAATGCACAACCAAGTACTTCAGACCAGGTGGACATGATTATGGAGTCAGGTAGCGATCTTAAGAGCATGACTGCCAGTAATCAAATGACCTACCACAACAAACAAGGTGACTCTAACAACGTAGTATTGAGCCTCAATGGTGGCAATCATACAGGGGGCATTGATAATATGAACTAGGGGGAAACTAATACTGTTTGTAACTGGTTAAAGAGCAACTGCTCCTTTTCTAATTATCGTAAAGATACGCAAGTTATGGTTAATGATAAAAGAGTGAATTCTTACAGTAAAAATGTGGATTGTTTATATGATTTAACTTTGAAGTACAAAACGCTTAATATTGATAACAATTATTTGAGGGAATGTATTGGGAGGGGTTTTGTCCCTAAGAGACTACGCATTTGTAAATATCCTAACAATGTTAAGGAAGGCAGTGAATTTCTCAAGGAGCCTATAGGGATTTTTAATGTGTGTGGACTTGATGTACTGAGAGCAATTATCAAAAATAACGAAAGGAAAATGGATTTATTGTTGACTGAGATTGATAAAATTAACAAGGCTATTATGTCTGATTTGTTGTTCACTGTGGAGGGCGAAAAGGAGAAATATTATGATGTGAAAAGACAAACTGATGAAAAATGTAAATACATTTTTAATAGGAAATGTAAAAAGTTGGATAGGGATGTTTTAGAATATAGAGAGCAACATAGTTACCCTAGACCTAGGACCACACCTAAAAGGTACCATTCTAATTATGTGGAATGGGGGAAAGGTGATGGTGGTCTTAGAGAAGGGAACCAACAAGGGACCACCTATTTTCTCCAGGGGAAAGAGGAGGAATGGTATGACTTAGATGACCCTTTAGACTTTCCAACAGTGAGATGATCAGAGAGGATCAAACAGAAGACCCCGGTGAATTACTACTCTAACAGGTGGGGGTACCAGAACAAGAGGCGGTATTAAATTTTGAGAACACTGAGATGACAAGGGACGACGACATTATTGTGAGGGATGCTAGACATTCTTATCAAAATTTCAGTATCTACAATTACAGCGGTTTGGATATTGATAAAACCTATTTTAGTCTATTCAGCAATGGATTAAAGTTTGTACCCAGTTCCTGCAGTCACATTACTAGTACCCTTATAGATTTAAAATTGTTTCTAAGAAAAAAAAATTTAGAATTATTACCCAATGAGGGGTGTAACACTGACAGCGTCTCTGTCAAAAGAAAGAATACTTTCAACCCCCCACCCCACCCAAAGTTGAGAAACTTCGAAACACAGGTAGAAATAGAGCTTAGGCGAAGTAACAACAAAGTTAAAAAACACTACAACATAAGTAAGGATGAATACCAACTACTGGATACCTTAAGGAATAATGAGAATGTTAGGGTTATGAAACTCGACAAGGGTGGAGGGTGGCTAATCATGGATAGTATTCTATACTCAGGAAAAATGTTAGAAATTTTGAATAATGATGACACATACACTAGAGTTTCAAGAAATGAAATCAATGTGGGGTACAGAAAGATAGATTTCATGTTAAACGAAATGCTGGAGGAAGGGTTGATTAGTCAGGAGACACATGCTTATTTGACAATAGATAAACCTAAAATGCCATCTATTTTTGGGATTCTCAAGGTCCACAAGGACATTGAAAACCCACCTTTCAGACTGATCGTTGCGACTACGGGGTCCAAAACATACCCCATAGCTAAATTTTTTGGATTTGAAGTTAAAAAAATGCATGGAATGAAAAGGTGGGGATCCTAAAGGACACTTGGGATTTCCTAAGGAGTGTCACTGACAACTTGTTCCAAGACGATTTAATTTTTGTCACACTAGACATACAGAATTTATTTAATGTTATACCCCACAAACTAGGATTACATTGGTTCGTAGAGGCCCTCCGCAGTATGGGGGCTTCGACGATGATATGTTAATGGTCATCTTGGACCTCATGGAGATGGTGCTTAAATACAACTTTCTTTTTTTTTTTGAGGGTGAATTTTTTAACCAGTCCAGTGGGGTAGCCATGGGGGCATGTTGTGCCCCCATGTATATGAATTTGGTTTTATCCGCCTGGGAGGAAAGATTTGTGTTCCATTCTGATTATGTACAATATTGGAATTACTACAGACGTTACTTGGGTGACATCTGTATTTTTTGGACTGGGACTGAGGCATTACTTTATGAATTTATTGATTACCTAAATGCTACCACTGAATTTCTAAGGTTCACCCACAATATTTGTAATGAGAAATTACAATATTTGGAAGTATTGTTGGAAAAATTTCCTGAAGCAAGAAAATTTAAGTCTAATATGTACAGGAAAACACATTCTCCAACTCATATTTATTTTTTACTAGTGCCCACCCTTTTAAGCAGAAAAAGGGGATCTTGAAGGGTCAATTAATTAGGAGTTGTAGAATGACCACCTCTGATAGTGACTATATACCTTTTCTGCATTCGTGTATTTGGAATAAACTGGATTGTTTGAACGACATGGAGTGATTTTTGTACACTAGTTCTCTAGGTGTCTTGGTTTGCTTATTTGGGAGTCTGGTACTGTTTTTCAAAACACCTTCTTCCTCCTTGTGTTGTTTTGATTGTTAAAATGTCTTACTTTATACTTATGAAAAGTGTTAGAAAAATATGTATTAATATGTGTATTAGTAATATGCTTAGTGCATTCATAGCCTAAAAGAGTTAACACATTTATTCTATTTCATACTGCATAAATCTGTACAAACTGCAGTTGCTTTCTGACCTTGTACTGTCAGCTAAATCTTGCTTGTGCCTTGGAAATTTACTGAGAAGCAGATGATTTCTGCTTGCGTTAGGAAAATAATGAATAGAACAATACTGCTTATATGAAACTCAGACAAGAAGTTCCGCTGTGCCATGAGAACATACACAGCTGTAGAAGTAACAGATAATTAGGACAAAGCCTGCTTGAAAATATGAACTGCAATCAGCATTTGCTTGTATCTGTATTAGAAAAGTACCTTGAAAAGTAACAGTGTACAATAGACGCTTGTAAATGAAGTACTGGTCACCAAGGCCAGGTTGTTTTTCTAAAAAGTTTCTCACAAATCTAGTCATGTCAGCAGAAAATCTGAAGTAACACTTGCTGTAGTACAATGCTTAAAGTTGTATTTGATTACGTCAGCTTAGAAGGCCATGTCTTGTAAAACAGTATAAGAATGAACATATTTCCTGTTAGTAGTTAGACAAATCCTTGTATTTGCATGTTTTTGTCTCCTTGCTGCAAGTAAATTAAAGTGCCTTAACTGAACCTTACATGTATTGGTCTTTGAAGTTTTTTCCATTGACAGATTGGTCCTTCGGACCGGAAACCTTCACTTCGCCTCAGATCAGACAGGCCAGGTGGCTTGAAACCGTACGGGGAAAAAAACACATTGGTTCTTCTTATTTGAAAAGTCCTCCGACTGAATTGTCGTACGAAAGAGGCCAGCCACTTTCTGATCTGCGACTGAAGGATGGGTTTACTCGAACCAGGTGATCAATCACGAAGGCACAGGTAAGGTGAATCTACCTTCTTTTCTGTTTTAGATCAGGGACTAGATCTGTATTTACTCTGTTAGAGACTTTGTTTATAAGTCAGGGACAGAAAGATTACTGTCTTGTCATAGATCAGGGAAACAGAGCAGGTAGGCAGTCATTCTGAAGAGACTATAAAAATATCCGTGGTATCACGTAAAAATAAGGTGTTATGTAACGATTAAAAGGACAGAACAAAATGGGTAATAATTGTACAAAAAGGTCCCAAAATCCGCCGTTAACCGAAGATGCAAAATACATGCAGTCACAGCGTGCTGATAATATTAAATATTACTCAAAATGGGTTAATAAATATGAATTTGATGGTAAACTAGAAAAATCCTCACTTGTCAAACTTGTCAAACACCTTAAAACCGATTCTAAAGGTCGGGTAAAAAAGCAATGTCAATTAGGAATTCCTCTGGCACACAGGTGGATTGAGGAAGTAAACTGAAGGGAACAAAAGAATAATAATTCGAAAGCAATGTTTTTAGATAAAGAGGACAATAATTTAGTAATAGCATCAGCCCCTCCGCCTCCCTTACCAGAATATGAGGCAAGTGAACAAATTAGTCCACCCCTGCGATATCCTGCTGTCATTGCAAGTGGAGACATTACAAAAGCGAAACCGTTTGTTAGAGATCCCGTCGAGACCAGGTCTTGAACACGGGCAGGAAACTCAAAAGGGGGCATTGAGTTATATCAAATGGGTAGAAATTCACGATATATGAGTGAAGAAGAAATATGCCCACTTATAGAAGTGCCTAATCCTCAGGCAGGGCAAGTAGGACAGAACCCAACTATTCTAGTGTATAGACCTTGGACTCTGGAAGACATCCGGAAAGCCACTGAGGGAATTCCCCATCCAAAAGTTAATTTTAGAAAGTTCTTAGAAGATTTGCAAGGAATGAGGCTGAGTTATAATTTAAACGGAGAAGAGGTAGAAAAAGTAGTCAGACAAATTGTGGGACCAGATTGGCACATGATTAGTGACGACTGGAATCCCCATGATATTGCACTCAGGCCCCTCCCACATAGTAGCGCAGAGTTAGACAACAGAGTGAAAGGTCTTACAGACCGAATCTCTGAGAAATGGAAACCCAGGGCAGACAGGACTTGCATTAATCAATGCATCCAACAAGAAGGTGAGACTGTTGACAGATATTATGCCAGACTGTTAGAATGTTTTAATAACCATTGTGGAATGCAGGTTCCTGAAGACCAGACACATAATTCCCCATATGAGCAGCAGTTAAAGAATGCATTTCTGAAAGGCGGTATTGCACCTATAAGCAGCTTTACTACAAAACACATGGTAGATCATCGTACAAGCAGGTTACAGTCATTGCTTGAATATGCTAGACATGCCGAAAGGCATTTTAATAGCAAAAAGAAAAAGAAAGCCCAAGTATTTTCTGTAGAAGATGGAGCAGAGTTTTATGTAGTACAGTCTGGGAAAAAGGGCAAGAAAAATGCCCAGGGAAACAAACAATCTGATCAACGATCAGAGGACTTTGAAGGGCGAAAGAAAAGGGGTGAATGTTTTAAATGCGGTAAGAAAGGACACTTGGCAAGGGATTACAAGAAAAATAAGAAGGCAACCACGGAGGATAAGGAGGGTGAGGACTGACTATATGGTAGTCAGGAATCACTAGAAGGGGATAGCAGAGAAGGGACAAATGAGTATGTGATAGAGGGAGTAGAGAATGTGACAGAAGACATAGAGGAAGTGCAAGAAGTCATGGATAGTGAAGAAAATGAAATATTGAATTTGGCTTTATTGAGCTTAGAGCTCTATTTAGCAGACACAAAACCAGAAGTCACACTCCTGGTAGAAGGGAGGGAAGTCACATTTTGTGTGACTCGGGGGCCTCACGGACCCTGATGCATCCCTCCAAGCTGCCAGAGAACTCAGAGTCACCTGATTATATATTAGTGAAAGCAGCTAATGGACAGCTGTATCAGGAGCCTCTCTCCCCAAATATTGTGATAACTGATCCTGTTTCAGGATTGACCCAGAAAAGCAAAATTGTTGTTTCTGCAAAATGCCCAGTAAACCTTTTGGGCAGAGACCTTATGCAGCTATTTGGTATAGCAGTAGCTCAGACTATGCAGGGTATGGAAGCACAGCGACAAATTGACACCTTTGCAGTGCAATCGGAGGGTGAAATGTTTTATTGGTACAGCCAGAACTTGGTTACGACTGGTCCAGGGGCGGTGACCGAGGAGTTGATGAACGTAGCCATCAGCAAGTTCCCCTCCCTTGACACTGATAAACAGCATTTGTTGCACTGTACTCTGTATTATTGTAACACACCAGGACCTGATAAGGAATATGAGCAAGAATTGTTTAGAAACCGTGCAAACAGATTGGTATTACGTAATCTGTACTGGAACACAGAAGAGAACAGTGTAGTCAGCTGTTCATTGCCCCAGGAGTTTCTTGCACTCTACAAATCTAATCGACTACCACATGTTAGCTTAACTAGGGACAAAAATGTGAAATGGGTAGACTTGGGAGAAAAAGTCACGAGATGGGAGAAACAGACAGAGCTAGAACTATCAGAACAGGGAATACAAATGCAGACATTGAATTGGATAACTCAGACCCACCCAGCCGTGCACTTGCAGTCTAGCAAGGACAGCTGATCAGCACTCCTATTGAAGGAGGAAGAGAATGCCTTACAGAATATACCAGAAACTCTCTGGTCAACAGGAAAATCAGATGTAGGACTTATTCGTACAGCGGGACCAGTTACTATTACGCCAAAGTCAGCATTTAGACCACAAACGAGACAGTATCCCTTAAGAAAAGATGTAGAGGTAGGAATCAAACCTATTATAGCAGCTTTACTTAGGTAAGGGGTGCTGGTGGAATCTCCTGATTCTCCATGTAACACACCCTTATTTCCTGTTAAGAAAGCGAATGGGGAGTGGCGTATGGTCCAAGATTTACAAGCTGTAAATGACGCAGTAATACCAAGGGCACCTACGGTGCCAGACCCACACACCCTGTTGAATGATTTAAAACCTCAACAGAAATATTTTTATGTGGTAGACATCAGCAATGCGTTCTTTTCGATACCGATACACCCTGACAGCCAGTATTGGTTTGCATTCACATTTCAGGGGAAAATGTATACATATACGCGACTACCACAGGGGTATTGTCAAAGTCCAACAATATTCTCACAAGAAATGGCAAGCAACTTGGCGGGGTTTACTCCACCGAGAGGTAGTCAGATTTTGCTTTATGTTGATGATATCCTGCTGGCGTTCCCCACCCAGCAAGATTGTAAAGAAGATACCATAGCGTTATTACAATTTTTAGCCACTGAAGGACATAAAGTAAACAAAAATAAACTGCAGCTTTGGAAAAAACAAGTTAAATACCTAGGATATGTAATATCCAAGGAGGGTAGAACATTAGATGAGGACAGAAAAATAGCGATTTTGCAAGCACCAAAACCAACTACCAAGAAGGAAATGATGTCCTTCCTGGGTATGACTAATTTTTGTCGGAGATGGATTCCAAACTATGCCTTGGAATCTGCACCGCTGACTAACCTGATTTATAAAAAGCCTATGGCAGCACAGGGTTTGTTACAATGGACACCAGAAGCAGAATCTGCTTTCTACAAACTGAAACAGTTAATAGCGTCCTCACTAGTTTTGGGATTACCAAACAATCATAAACGTTTTTTCCAAACTGTAGATTGTAAGCAAGGTTATATGACATCAGTGTTAACACAGCAGCATGGGGATAAGCAACACCCTATTGCTTATTATTCATCATAACTGGACCCAGTGGCACGGTCTTTACCTCACTGTGTACAAGCAGTAGTTGCAGCTGCAATGGCAGTACAGGCTTCGGCCTCAGTAGTGTTGTTCCACCCTCTCACATTGAGAGTGCCTCATGCAGTCGCGATTATTTTACTACAAGAGAAGGTAGCATATCTTTCCCCTGCTGGGCATCTTTCCTGTATGACTATATTGTTGAGCCAACCTCACATGACAATTGAACGTTGTATGACTTTGAACCCTTCTACCTTGCTCCCAACCCCTGCAGATGGCACACCACACAGCTGCCTGCAGGTGATTGAGCAAAAGACATTACCTAGAAAAGATCTTACGGATGTTCCCTTGGATGATGCCGAGGTGACATACTGCGTGGACGGCTCATGCAAAAGGGGTCCTGCAGGACAGAACCTAGTAGGATATGCAGTAGTTTCTGACACAGACATTATAGAAGCGAAATCTTTACCACACAGTTTATCTGCACAAGCAGCAGAATTGATTGCCTTGACACGGGCATGTACCTTAGCAAAGGGTAAATGTGTGAACATTTTTACTGACAGCCAGTATGCTTTTTCTACTGTACATGTTTATGCACAACAGTGGAAAAATCGAGGAATGATAACATCTACTGGCAAACCGATTAATCATGCACAGTTTATTTTAGATCTTTTAGAATCTATTCAGTTACCTCAGAAAGTAGCTATTTGTAAATGTGTAGCTCATACCAAGCAACAGGATAGGATTTCAAAAGGTAATGCGAGAGCTGATACAGCTGCAAAGCAGGCAGCTTCAGAAGCGTTTCTTTTGAATGAGGAATTACAACTCTGAGATTTTAGACTTATAAATGTTAAAAACAATGCAGACACTTACTACGAAAGCTGAAAAACAAAGATGGGTAAAACGAGGAGCAATTCTTGAAAAGGGGCTGTACATCTCTAAAGAAAGGAAACCGATATTGCCATCTAATTTGTTTAGATATGCAGCTTTGTTGAGCCATGGGCAGAGCCATGTCTCAACAGGGTGGATGGTACAGCTGGTGAACCAAGTGTTCACAACATATGGCTTCTCAAATTCCTCTAAAACATTCTGTTTGTTATGTCACACCTGTAATAAACATCATGCACAAGGGGCGTTAAAGCCCAAGCAAGGGAGTTTCCCTACACCACCGTATCCATTTCATACTATCTGTATGGATTTCATAGAGCTGAATAAACGTGAAAATAAGAAGTATTGTCTTGTCATTGTAGATATGTTTTCCAGATGGGTGGAAGCCTTTCCGACTAAAAATCCAGATGCTACAACAGTAGCCAAAGTCCTTGTCAAAGAAATCATCCCTAGATTCGGCATTCCGGAAAGGATCTACAGTGACAATGGCATGCACTTCGTGAATCAGACCATACAACAGCTAAGTAAATATTTCGGAATTTCTTTAAAGAATCATTGTGCGTATCACCCTCAATCAGCAGGGCTAGTAGAGAGGCATAATGGGATTTTAAAAAGTAAGCTAAGGAAGTTAATATCAGAAACACAGAGAAATCGGGTGTACTGTCTGCCCCTGGCACTGTTGAGCATGAGAACTATTCTGAATGCAAAAGGATTGACTCCTTTTGAAAAGCTCTTTGGAAGGGCTTATTATATACCTCAGTGGAAATCTCTCATGCCCGCAGACCAGGAAGCTGATGGTACATTAGCAGAGTATATGTATAAGTTATTAAATTCTAAACATCTGTTGCAGTTAAATTCTGTTTCAGATAAAGAACGAACCAGACCGTCAGAAGTGGCAGTGCCCCCTGGAACTTGGATTTGGCTGAAGGTGGTCAAAAAGAAAAATTGGGCATCTGCGAAGTGGGCAGGTCCATATCAAGTGCTTTTGTCAACACCCACTGCAGTCAAGATCACGGAGTGTACCTCTTGGATCCATCTGACACACTGTAAATTAGTTAAAGACTTTGAACTAGACAAAAATCTTGTCACATGCCAAGAGTAAAAATGATAGAGTCCAGAAGAAACAGGAATACAGAACAACCCTTTCCTCAGAAGTATTGCATAATCATCCTGTTAACTGTACTTGTGACAATATTCTTTTTGTTGTGGCCCTTTCTTTTCCCAGCCACACAGACTGAACTGAATAAACGTGAAGCATTACTCATAAACTGGCACCCAAACTTTAACACTTACCAGGCAATTAAATATGTGTATGCTGAGACTTTCAATGTTTCGAATTGCTGGATTTGCACAGCTTTGCCGACAGCATACGGGGGGTTATTAATGACTACGGTTCCCCTAGGTGTCAATGAGACCTGGGAGAACTTGATTTATGATATCTCAACCATTACAGCACAAGATAAAATAGCATTGCACTTGTCTGTTCCACAGAAGGGAACTGTGTGTTTTTATAAAAATTATACTGTTCAGGTGGGTTGGAGCAATTGCAATGTGACTGTTCCTTATAGATGTTATACTAAAGGAAACAAAGTAGATCTTCATTGTAATACAAACTATGATTCATTTCTTGGATTGATGCACAAAACACTTGATGAAGTAAAACATAATTCTGTTCTTTATAAACAACTGTCTATAATTGATAGAAAAATGTTTCATGCAGGGCGAGTGTATATTCATAGCAGGGTTACTACTAAAGTAGAGGATTGTTATTTTGTGTGTGGCAGAAAGGCATACAAATGGTTACCTGTGAATTGGTCCTGCAGTTGTTTTTTTGGGTTACCTGGTTCTGGCCATACGACACACTGCAGTTTTGCCTCATGGGAAAATTCGAAATGTCCAAGAGGTCATCAAGAAACCTGAGAATCCTGTGGGACAAATCGATGTGCGTTGGAAAGACCATCATTCCCTAGGCAAAGAACTGACACACATGGACTTGAGTGATAGCGTTATATCGTGGGCAGGCATATCACCAGCATATGGAGCAGTGAAATCGATCTGGGAGCTGAGAAAACTGTCGAAACTTCTCGAAGTAATGAGCAATGCAACTTTTTCTGCTCTTGAATTGGTGTCTGATGAATTGAATGCTATGAGAACTGTAGTGCTCCAAAACCGCATGGCTCTCGACTTCACCCTAGTGGCGAGGGGTGGTATGTGTGCTTTAATCCAAGAAGAATGCTGTTCATATATTCCTGACCATAAACATGAGATAGACAATCATCTTGAGGTAATTCAGCAAGTGTCGGCCATGACCAAACCAGGCCCAAACCCACTGACGGACTTTTTCCAGAAATGGTTTGGAGGTGGGGTACCATCCTAATGAACATCCTGATTGCCATTTGTGTAGGTATGCTCCTACTGAGAGTATGTGTTTGTTGTGGTATCCCCTGCATGAAAAGACTGATTAAAGACCTTATAGACATGTAAGTTTCTGAAACCATATATCAAAGTACTGAGTTTGAAGAACTGTTAAAAGACTGAGAATGCTTTCATAAGTTTAAACTGAATGACTCTCTTAACTGCAAATCCTGAGTGGAAGAGGTTAGGAGAAGACAATACACTGTTTATGCTTATTTTGAAAGTAGAATAAAAGTATTAATAGGGGGGAAATGTTAGAAAAATATGTATTAATGTGTGTATTAGTAATATGCTTAGTGCATTCAGAGCCTAAAAGAGTTAACACATTTATTCTATTTCATACTGCATAAATCTGTACAAACTGCAGTTGCTTTCTGACCTTGTACTGTCAGCTAAATCTTGCTTGTGCCTTGGAAATTTACTGAGAAGCAGATGATTTCTGCTTGCGTTAGGAAAATAATGAATAGAACAATACTGCTTATATGAAACTCAGACAAGAAGTTCCGCTGTGCCATGAGAACATACACAGCTGTAGAAGTAACAGATAATTAGGACAAAGCCTGCTTGAAAATATGAACTGCAATCAGCATTTGCTTGTATCTGTATTAGAAAAGTACCTTGAAAAGTAACAGTGTACAATAGACGCTTGTAAATGAAGTACTGGTCACCAAGGCCACTTTGTTTTTCTAAAAAGTTTCTCACAAATCTAGTCGTCAGCAGAAAATGTGAAGTAATACCTGCTGTAGTACAATGCTTAAAGTTGTGTTTGATTAAGTCAGCTTAGAAAGCCATGTCTTGTAAAACAGTATAAGAATGAACATACTTCCTGTTAGTAGTTAGACAAATCCTTGTATTTGCATGTTTTTGTCTCCTTGCTGCAAGTAAATTAAAGTGCCTTAACTGAACCTTACGTGTATTGGTCTTTGAAGTTTTTTCCTTTGACAAAAAGTTATTTTGATGAATATAGACACTAATAACAGATTTGGGCTATTTCTACTGGCAGCTTCACATTCATTGTCTTGGCATAAGGATTCTGGACAAATTAAAAATAATATGTGGACAAAGACCCAAAATCAGGGAAACATTTTTAAATATCAGTCTATCTGACTTAAACATTAATAAACAACAGGTTTTGCATCAAAACAAAAACAGATTTTCTGAACAATAAGTATGAAACTCTAATGTCTGGCATAATTGTTTGGCTGTAATCCTCAGTAATTTACCAGAAAAAAAAATAATGAGGGACAGTAAAAATATGTAGCAAAATCATGGATGTTCATAAAAAGGGGCAGTTGAGAAGTATGTAGTTTCATATTATCATGTCATATTTGTTACCATTTTCATTGTTTTATTAGCATTTTTACTATTATTTTAGGTAACCATTTGAATACATTAATAGAGACTGCAGAGTCCTGTAATGTGGAGACAAAATGACCAAATATCCATACTTAGATATACTAAGCCTGAGATTCCCATTTCTCTGAATATTCCCCTTTACTCTGAGGATTGTGATGTTGGAGTTGGTACATGTTAGTGGGGTGAAGTGGGCTTACGCATGCAAAAGCAAGTTGAAAGGAGAAGAGCTATGTTCAGTACTCTCTCTTCTCCTGCATTTTTGGTCTTTTTTTTTTTTTTTTTTTCAGCGTGTCAGGACTCAGCATTGTGAGCCCTGAAATTTTAATTGGGAGCATTTTTTGCTTAGCTGCAGTCATGGTTTTTTTTTTAATGAATACTCATCATTTACTGATCACCCAGCTGATGTATAGTGATTATGTATGTAATAAATCTCCACTAAGTATGCAACAGAGGTGTACATAAATTATGCTGTGGGTGGTATTTGCTACTGCATTTTCTTGGGCGGAGGTTGTATAGCACTCTACACTATTGCCACAAATACTGTAATTAACAATCTTGTACTGAGTAACTAAATGTAAACCGATTTACATAGATTTTATTTTTGAAAGCAGGAAAAAAGGCAATGCAATCACCGGAGTACCTGAAATGGCAGAAAAGAATGTGATATTTTTGATGGGGAGCTAAACAGACCAAACAGAACATGAACTGCTTGTATTACAGCAATATTCAGAATCAGGGTTGCACTCATACCTTCCAACTGCTATGATTTAGGCATAATGCTATGATTTCAGCCCACAACTTTGGTTTTGCTTCTCCTAGATTTATGATGTTCCTCATAAAATCAGACATGTTTATGGGTACATAGTTTATATTAAATACATAAACTAAGCCTATAAAAAGATTCACTACCACTAACTTTACAGGGCTTACTATATCGAGAGCTTATTTTGTGAAAAATAGGAAAGTGATGGTCTTTATGACCCTCTGCTATGATTTGTAAGGACCAGTACTATGATTTTCAATGCTTGGTGGTTTAGCGGTATGGTTGTAATGTACACTCGCATGGAAGAGGTCTCACAGAATTTGTGTAAGAACTCACCTGGTACACAAAATCTTAGATCTGTTGTCCTCTGACAAGATGGAGAATGTGTATCAAATACAGAACCTGGTAACCATCTTGGAGGATGTAAACACTTAACAGAGTGGTTTGTAATAAATACAGCTGCAGAAGCAACCCCATGCAAAAGTAAAGTCACTTTAGATGGCACAGATCTAGCTAAATGAACTGACCTCATGTGAAACATATCTCATAAAATGATAGAAGGTCTCCAGAATATTAACAAGCAGTCTGGAAAGGAAGAAGAAATGTGTGTAGAAAAAGTTAAAATTGCTTTCACACAGACAGCAAAACTCTTTTGTAAAGCAAAATAACAGAACAAAGTGATGCAAAATCACCACTTTAAAATAAATACCACAGGAGATTTAAAAGAAAAGAATAACATTCAAGAAGTAGAAGAAAAACAGTAACAGATAAGCAAACAATATAACCCAAAAGGGTGGGCATTACAGGGAAACAATGGAATACCCACGGGTGTTGTGAGGCTGAAGCTACAGGTATAGGGCCTCCCCACTGCTGGAAAATGCATTATTTCCCTGTAACGCCACACTAGAGGACTTTATTGCACTGAAAATGGGATCCCAGTACACATACTTTTGTGTTTTATTATTAAAATAAATATTATGTAAAGTGTGTTGATATAAAATAGTTCACATGCAACAATCCTTTTAATAAAGATTGTATCTCATCAGATACAGGATTATGAATAATTTGTTGTGTAACTACTGTCATCTGCCCCCATTGCTTTCTTTAGACAAGTTTACACACACACACACACACACACACACACACACACACACACACACACACACACACACACAGTGTTTTAAATTATGTTTTTTTTTACTTGTATAAAATGAGTATTACAGTATTACAGACTGGAACAGGAACATTTAAATGTTTCATGCGCAAAGTAAATACTAATATCTGAAGCACATATAATTAACAGATATGTAGGCTTTTTTCTCAATGAGGAAATAGTAATAAGATAAAAAAAAAGTCCCAACTTCTTGAAGTACATTCAAATCACTATTTAGTCTTAGAAAAACAGTTGTTCCCAATCCTAACTTAGTAAATGCAGGAAGTGGTGCTGGAATTATTATTTTTTCCTTATTGACACATTGACGTCATGCCATGAGTAGAGCCTCTCATTCTTTATTGGACCCTTCTTGTATATTATTCAGCCCTTTGGAACTCTGAGTGACCAATGAAGTTTATTGTTTTAACAGACCATCTTCTAAAAAGAAAGAAAGCAAAGGCAATGTGGAAAGAGTCATACAGCGGGCTGGAGACCATTAATTGAAAGATCATATCACCAGGCAAATTCAGTGAATCTGGAAAGTGATTTTTCTTGCCTTGGTGGTGTGGTGACTTGGCAATAGAAAAGTAAGGTCTTTGGGTGCATAAGTGAGTCCCTTTCAGGAGGGTGTGGGATCTTTGTCCCAGCAGCAAATGCCATTCCTCATTTTGGTGGACTGATCAAACTACTGCCTGGCAGCAAAATGATGGCCTTCACAAGAATGACAACTGGCTCTCCAACCTACCTCACAGTTAAAAAAGCAAACATAGAAACTGAAGAAAATAAAGTAAATTTTATTTGAAAGCTTACATTTACACTGGAAAACCAAGAAAATCTAAGGAAGGCATACTGAGACTTACCAGTAAAGGGAATTTGAACTGAGATTGACATCGTAATCATCACTGTTGTCGTCATCAGCTCCTTTTTCCCATTTTCTACTAGGAGTTGGGGTGTCTTGTCAACTACTGCCATCTCTCTCTCTCTCTCTCTCTGTTCAATGCCACTCTCATACCTTCTTCAAAACACATATCTGACTGCCTTAGGTCTTCTCCCACAAAATCCATCTATGTCTTGCCTTCTTCCTGTCTGTCTCAAATCTTCTTCACCAGATTGCCTTCTGCTTTTCTGCACACGTGCCCAAACCACTGTAATCTGTTCTCTTTCACCTTTTCTGCAATTGGAGCTACTTTGGCTTCTGCTCTTATGTCCTCATTTCTTCATCTGTCCCACAGTGTGCACCTTACCACCCATCTCAAGGACTTCATGTCCATCACCTCTAACTTCTTCAACTGCTGTGCCTTTACTGCCCAGGGTTCTGTACCACACAGCAGTACTGGTTGCACCACTGTTTTGTACAGCTTACTTTTCAGTTTCATTGGCATTCTTCTATCATACACTACCTATGATATCCTGTGCCAGCTGGCTGCATCCCCTCTGATTCTAGCTTTAACCTTCTCATTCAGACTTCCCTTCTCCTCAACCACCCTTCCCGGATACTTCAATCTGTTAACCTGTTCCACTATCTTTCCGTCTATCTCAATTGTCAGCTTCTTCTGATTTACCCATTTGCTGCCATTACAACTGTATTATCTGTTCTTAGTTTTTTCCCATGTGCCTTCAGTTTTGCATTCTATTCCCCAATCAATTGCTGGAGTTCTTGCTCATATTCTGCCTGTAATGCCACATTGTCTGCATACAGCAATTTTTTTTTATCTGTCCCCTCTGACCTATTTGATAAGGTAGCCTATCACCAGTACAACCAACAATGGGCTCAGAGCTGAAACCTGATGCACACCATCTCTCACTGGGAACCCCTCTGTGAGACTGAACACTGCTCATATTTGAGTCACTGGGTCCTTGTACATGCCTGCACTAATTTCACCATTGTTTTTGGGACTTCAAACCACTGCAGGACTATCCAAAGCAGCTTTTTTGGGACCGTGTCATATGCTTTCTCTAAGTCTAGGCATGCCCAGTTGGACTCTTTTTCTCATCTCTAGCTTCTTCTCAAGTATCTATCTCAATGCAAACTTGGGGTCAGTTGTGTTGCATCCTGAGCTGAATCCAAACTGCTTATCTCTTATCTTACTTCTGTCCACTCTGTATACTTGTTTATCAATCATCCTTACCCAAACTTTCATGCAGTGTGATAGGAGTCTGACAGGAAGAAGGTAAGAGGAAACAAGGACGCCCACCAAAGAGGTGGATGGATTGTGTGAAAGAATATATGCAGTAGTCAGGCATGAGTGTCAAAGAAGGCAGGAGTGTGGCACTGAATCGAGAGATGGCGGCAGTCAACATGATTCCCTGACCCCATGTAGAAAATGGGAAAAAGGGGGGCTGCTGCTGCTGATGATGATAGGAGTCTGATATCTCTGTACTGCCTACAGTTGTGAATGCACCCTTTGTTCTTGAACTGTAGCACTAGTGTGCTTATTCTCCCATCCTCTGAGAAACACCATTCTCTCCATACTGCTATGAGTACCATCAGGACCCATTTCTCCCCTATTTTACCCAACATCTTTATCACAGCTGCTGTGACCTCATCTAAGCCTGCTGCTTTCCCTGACTTCATTTTCCTTAGTGATGTTTTTACTTCTTCTATGGTGGCTCCTCCTCTTCTTTCACTGTAGGCTGTGTCTGGGATAGTACAGCTTCTGTGAGGTTTTTTCATTTAGAAGCTGCTAAAAGTACTCCTTCTATTTGCCTTTGATGTCCTGTGGACTGGTGAGCAGGTTGTTGCTGACATCCCTTATGAAGGGTGTCTGACTATCTTCTTTATCTTTCTGTCTTTGCCTTGCAACCTGATATAATTTCTTTGTGCCATCTACTGAGTCACTTTCCAGAACCTGGTAGAGTGTATCTGATGCATTGTTCTTTGCTATTGCAACTCCTCTTTTCGCCTCTTTGTTAGCCAACCAATTTCCTCCTAGCCTGGTTCCATCTTTTCTATCTCCCACTTTATCCTACATTCCTCCTTTCCATTGATGACTTCCTGGACTTCTGCATTCAACCACCAACTTACCTTATGTATGTTATTTCCATACCTGGCTTGGCCACATATATGTTCTGTAGTCCTGACACATGGTGTTTTGAGGCACTGCAATTCTTCTTCCACTCCACCTATTTCATCTTCTTCTTCCTGAGATACTATAACCCTGAGTATTTCCTTAAATTCATGTAATTTCTCTCCGGTCAACTTCCAGCCTAGTTTCTGTTGACTCCTGTTTGCAGCTCTTTGTGGCAACCAGTGGTTCATACTGTGGGCCGACTGTTTCACTGAGGATGACTTTGCAATCACTGTTTCTACTCCGAGGCCCTTTCCTTACTAGGAGGAATTTTTCCTGAGTTGAATGTGTGTCAGTTTTGTATGTGATCTTGTGATATCTCTCACACCGAACCATGTTTTGACCACCATCAAGCTAATTGTCAGACAGAATTCTAGAATGGCATCTCCTTTTTTATTTCTTTTGCCCCACCCATGTGGACCCAGGCATTCCTTATCTTCTGTTCTTTTTTTTTTTTTAAACAAGAAACATCTTTATTAAATTATCATGTATGACATAGGCAATCTTACATTTATATAAATGAAAATAAACCACACCGACACAATCTCAGTTGCAACTATTATACATTACAAACCATGCTGACACAACTGTAGCTGCAAACATTATACATCACTTGCAATATATCCAGTCATTGTCAGTCAACCATTACATAGCTCATTCAAATCCTGCCTTCTTTTAAACCTTGTTCCTCCTCTGCATGGATTGATCACACATTTCCAATTTTTTTGCTATGAAATTTGCCCCTACCCTTTTCTAAAAATCCCACTTTCAGTTGTTTTATTTCTGTTACTATCTTTGCTAGTTCTAGTAAAGTTGGTTTATTTATTTATTTATTACATTTGTTAACTGGGTAGTGTCTGACTGGGCTGGGAGCCCGTTTTCACTGGAGGGCCGGGGAGAAAAGCTCCAAGGGAGTAACAGTAAATATACTTAAGTTTAAAAATACAATTGTACATACAGAGTAAAATTCTGGCTATAACAGTAAACATACCAGTAGAAAAAAATATAAAGTTCTTACAGAACACCAACATAACATAACAGTGTAAAATTATAGCACTGTGAAAGTTTAACTAGAACTTCAAAGTAGTTGACAAGAATGTACTTATATGAGCAGAATAGCTTAGTCTGAAGGTGGGATACTAGATGCAGTAGGAAATGAGTGAAGGAGTAGATTAGCCTGGAGTATGGCAGGAGCAGAGCCATTGAATAGCTAGGTAGTTTTTTAGAAGTTGTTTGAGTTTGTGATAGTGTGGATTATTTTGCTATGGGCTGAGAAAGATTATTCCAGAGTTTGGCAACTATCATGGTATGGGAGTCACCGTGATATTTATGTGAGAGTGTTTCCTTTAGCATTAGTTTGTCAGATGATCTGAGGGACCTGAGATGAAAACTAGGCTGAACTAGGTTAGAGAGAGCAGGGCAGTTGTTAGGTTGATGGATTATTTTGTGGGCCATGGCGAGTTGATTAAGAGATAGAAGGTTAGGGAGTTCTAGCCAGTTTAGTTGGGAGAGAAACGTGCAGTGGTTAGCCCTGTATGGATGATTAGTGGCAAACTTAGCAATTTTGTTGTGACAGGATTCTAGGTTATTGAGCTCTTACTAATGCAGGTTTGTAAATATATGAGCTGTAGAGGAGAGTAGAAAGGAGATGTGATCTAGCAGTGGCCAGCCTGGCTCTTTCAGTTAGTTCAGCTTAGACTTTGATTTCCATTTTCTAGTAATTGCTGCTTGGCAGCCACCATAATTAGACTCAGCAAGGCCTTACTATATCTAGGCAGTTCCAAATCTGTATCATAGCTCAAAAAAATAATTTCCTTAGTTACACCAATTTGCTCACCCAGTATCTCTGACAGAACAGTCTGCAGAGAATCTTTAAAGTCTGCCAACTCACTGCACTCCCAGAAAATATGTTCCTAATTACCTCTTTCTTCCCCATTGCACCTCCATTTGCTGTCTACCTGAGGAAAAATTCTTTGGAGTCTACTTGGGGTATAAAAATACCTATGTAAACACTTCCAGGCAAATATCCTAAATCTTCTAGACTTTGTTGCATATTTGAGAGACAAAACTGTATCCCCCATTGTTTCTTTGTGAATTGTTTATTCAGTCTCTGTTCCCAATCCTTTCGTACCTTCTCCTCATATCTGTTTTCTGTCTCAATATGTGCATTCAGGTCCCCCATTATCAATACTAACTAATGTTTTTCTGCTTTATCAAGTACGGCCTGCAAATGCTGCCTAAATGTTTTCTTTTCCCATTGCATTAGTTGAGATTAGGAATAGTGTCCTATTGTTACCCTGGAGTCTGACTGCTACAAGTCTGTCACTAATTCACCCCTTACTGTTTTTTAAAGCTTCTCTCTCACCAGGATTCCATTTCTAGTTTGTCCTCATCCTGTGTAGTAGACTCTGGATCCAAGCCAAGTGGCTTTGCTGCACTGCTGTTCTATCTTTTCTCATGGATATGTCCAGCCTCCATCTTGACATCATGTCATCCACTTCTATGCTCCAGATTGTCAGTGAACCCAAGTTGAGTGTAGCAAGTCTAAGTTCACATTAGGCAGGCTGATTTGGTTTTACATCCAGCTTTTGTTCAATAGAGTTACCCATGATACCCTAAGCTGTGCAACTTGACACCAGCCAACCAGTAGCTTAATGACCCAAGGCTGCTGGGCTTTATGGCATGCATACACTGGCCAACAGGGGCACATACATCCCTCCCACCATTAGCATGGGTCCCTGGTGTAGGTCAGAGTAAGCCAAGTCCTCAACTCACTTATTACCAGCAAGTACCTAGAGCCATATTTTACACTGTCAGGTGGCGAGCCCCACCATTTTCTAATATCTTGAGGATACTGCATGCCACAGTTGATGTTCAAAGTGGGTGATCTTTACAATGTTTGCCCTTATTGGGCACTGTCTAGAATATATGCTGCTGCCCACAATTCCATTTTTGGGGGAGTTTGAGATGAAAACAGCATGTTTTTGAGTGGTGGGAGGAACCCCACAAAAACACAGGGAAAACATGCAAACTCCATACAGGCATTGGCCAGAGGTCAAGATCAAACCTTGTATGTCAAACATTAAGCTAACTGGTCTCTCCTGGGGCTCAGACTGACAATAAGAAGCAAACATAATGAATGGAGTTACTTTTCAGAATTCACGAAAGGATGGGGAACAAACAAGAGAAATTCTTTTGATATACGTGTATGGGGGAAGGTATACATGTTCATTTACACAATAATGTGTTCTGATTGAACTCTTAAATTTCCAAATGGAAAAAGCAGTGAGAATCAAATGAGATTCACCCTAAAATTTTATAAGTAGCAAGAGAGGAACCAATAACACATCTGACCAGTCTCTTTAACAAATCATGAGACAATAGCTCATGATTTATGATTATTCATAATTATTCATTATTCGTAATTATTATTCATTATGTTATTCGTGATTATTCATAATATTTATGGATGGTGCAGTGGTAGCGTTGTTGCCTCATAGCAAGTGGTTCTCTGGTTCTATTCTCGGGTGGAGTGCCTTCTGAGCAGAGTCTGCATGTCCTCCCTGCATTTGCGTGGGTTTCCTCTCGGTGCTCCTGTTTCCTCCCATGTTTCAAAGACATGCATCTAAAGTGTTTCTCCCAAGGCCTCCGCTGAAAATTGGTTTCATTCCAAGTCAGACTTTCCCAGTAATCAAATGTTAAATAAAATAAATATGGCATTTTCCTTTTTGCTTGAGTAAATAAAAATTACAAATAACTGCTGTTATATTAAAATGGCAAGACATTTTTACAGCATACTTATCAGAGATACAAAAATTTTGCTCTAAGTTGCCCTCTTTAAAATGAAATTAATCAGATTCTAATCATAAGATGGCAACTTATACTTAGCTACAATCAGTAGTGTTGCTGAAGCTGGTTACAGTATTAAATGATTTTATAAAAAAAGGAGTAATGCATGTTGAACTGGCTGACTTAATGATACAGTTACTTTGGTGTTTGCAACAGTCAAGAGTCATAAGAAATGACTGTGCAAAGTGAATCAGGCATTTGGAGTTTGAGTGGTGGTCTCATTTTACCTCCAGTGACCTGAGATAAGTAGAAGGAGTTACTTTATTTCTTCACTTGTGAAATAGTAATTCGTAATATAATACCTGCAACTTTACTTCATACATTTCAGAGATCTATCTTGCATTGCATAAGGTGTGGTCCTTGTACCTTTGCATTAGCGATCTTTATGTTAGAATCCAAGTACACATGCTCAAGGCATTTTTTATCTGTTTCCAGATAAAGTCTGTAATTCTGAGATAAGAAAATGTGCAAGTGCAAACCAAACACTCTGTAGTGTGTCATGACCACACCTGTGTTTACTCGGTCATGTTGGTAGGCAGTAATAATAACATCAAGATACACCAGCATTTATAGAAAAACAGCAACTTTAATATTGTACAAAACAACAGTACAGCAACAACATTAACAGCTTCACGCATCACAAATACACCCCCAAATGGCAAAATCACTCAGTGCATTACAAAATACAATGCTTCTTAAACCAGTAATGCTACACAATACTCTTAAAGTGGTAAAACTATTGTATTCACATTATATACAAACACAAAACAGCTATATTTCAAATACAATCAGAGCATTTTTATATTGCTTATACAGATAAAAAATCGTCAAGTAATGATGCAATGTGTAACCATTTTGAATGCAATTTAAATACTTCTGACTAGGATGATTTTACTAAATCATGGACATTTCAACTTATTATTTCTTAATTTGTAAATCCTAAGCATCAACAGAACTGAACATGATATTACTTCTAATGCAAATAATATATGCAAACTTATTTTAACTAAAGTTATAAAAGACAACTATAAACTGTATTTCAAGGCTGGATAGTTAATCTCTTTGAACTTTAATGTTTATTGCAACACTAAACAGAGACCAGTTACACTGAGATATGTGATAACAAATCCTGAAATGTTTAAAGCATTTACATATTAAAAGTGCCAAAATATTATAATTAACTAATTCTCAAGCCTAATATCAAGCTTTATACACCTATATAATTATTTACAAGTTCACATTCTCAAAAATGTATTATTGAAAGCATTACATAATAAACATATTAAAAAGTATCTATTAAAAGCCAGTTCAGGTAGTATAGAGGGGAAAGGTTTTGACAATGGCTCAGGCAACCTGAGATCAATTAGCAGTTCAGGTGTCTTGATAAAGCTGGCTAGAAAGAATAGGTGTGTCTACAGTTCTGTATTGCCACAAGTCCCTTCGCTAAGGGGCAGGGTGAGTGTTATGCTCACCAAGCCACTGCCTGCTAGTAGCCTTCAGTCGGGTGTGCAGAAACATAAGCTCATAGAGAGAGACTGTGGGTCTCTGTTATGATGCAGATCACATGTTCCACTTCCCAGGAGTCGAGTTAGGCCATTACAAAATGCCCTTATTGCCAGGATTATGGTGAGGACATTAAGCACCTTCATGGCGGCTTGAATGACAGCTCTCACTCTATTCCTGACTGAAATTCCTAGGTAATGGAGAGAATGGGTCATGTCCAACTGGGAGAGGCATAACATCTTTCAGGAATTGGGGTAGAAACTGCATAGAAAAATTGCCTAATGGTGCTTTTTGGATTGTGATGAAATTCAGTACTCTAAAATGAGAACATCAGTAAATAATTAAATGCAACACTGATTTATTTCAGAAAATAGCATAGCTGGTAAAAACTGAAATAAAAGTTTAAACTTCACTGTACAATTATTTAAAGTACTTATTGCTATTTAAAAAAAAACTTTATTGAATTATCATTTGTGACATAAGCAAACTTACATTTATTAAAAAGATTTAAACCATATTAACAAGTTTACATTTACAAACATTATACATCATATATATTGTTCTATACATTGTAATCAATTCAACATTACTTAAATTGTTCTTGTTCTGCCTTCTCTTAAACCTCATTCCTTCTCCAAAACATTGTTCTGCAGGTATTCTTCCCACAATTTCCATTTTCTTCTGTGTGATCTACTCCTATGTTTTTCTAAAGATCTCATTTCCTGTTCTTTTATCTCTGTTACAATATCCACTATGTCAAATATGGTTGGTTTAGACTCTGATTTTCATTTTCAAGTAACTGCTATTTTTGGCAGGGAAGATAATTAAACTTAATAATGACTTGCTATGTCTAGGCAATTCATATCCTGTATTCCAGCTCAAAAATCATTTCCTTAGTTACACTCATTTGTTCACCCAATATTCTTGACAGAGTACTCTGTATGGAATTTTTAGTCTGCCAACTCTTTTCACTCTAAAATCACATGTTCCAGGTAACACCTTCTTCCTCATCACACCTCCAATATTTGTCATCTACCTGAGCAGAAATTCTTTGGAGTCTGCTTAAGGTATAAACATACCTAGCAAACTTTTCCAGACAAAAATCCTAAATCTTCTAGACTTTGCTGCATTTTTGGGAGCCATACATATGTCCTCCCATTGCTTTTTTGGAAGTTGCTTATCTAATCTATTTCCCAGTCTTTTCTGACCTCCTCTGATTGATTCTTATAATTATGTTGCAATATTGTATATGCCCAACTATCCCCTTTTTAACAGCAGATTCTGTTCTAGATTCAACTAAAAACAGCCAGTGCAGATCTTTCAATTAGGATTCCCTCATCCCTTTCTCTTTGCCTATATTCTGATACCAATCCCTGATAAGGAAGGCAGTATTTAGCCTGCAGTCCAAATGTCTTCCTGGCCTCCTCCCATCTTATTACTTTTCCCTGTCTAATTATTTCTTCCCAGTACCTTGGTTATTTTGCTAGCTTCCCCCCAGTAAATTCCAGCCCCCTTTGCCAGTTCTCTGTACCCCTACTTGTCATTTTTATCAGCAGAATTTCTGTCTCCATTCCCGTGTTGGCTTAGTTCTTAACATACTTTCTGCTACTT
Organism: Protopterus annectens; assembly: GCF_019279795.1. Lineage (NCBI taxonomy): Eukaryota > Metazoa > Chordata > Ceratodontiformes > Protopteridae > Protopterus > Protopterus annectens. Next base: position 1,676,558,334 of record NC_056725.1, on the reverse strand, counting down.
TATGAATATAATATTCTGTATGACTGTTGTTCTACTTAAGGATCTACATCCAAAATCCCACTCTTTCTTTATTTCTTGAATTTCCCATCTGCTTCATCATTATCCCTTCCCTCTTTGAATTCTAGCTTTCTGTTTATGTTATATACAAGAGCCTTAACTGTGTAGCTTGAAAATATCCCCTCAAATCAGGTAATCCAAAACCTCCTTGTTCTATTGGAAGAAATCAACTTATTCCACTTGACTTTTGCCCTCTTCCATTCCAGATAAAATCTTTCATTTCTTTGCTAATTATTATCCACAACTACCCCTCTGGTTGACAAAATATTCCTACCTGTGTATAAAACTAAAGGGACTAAAAACATTTTTGCTGCTTCTATCTTGATATCCATACCCATAAGCAAGAGCTTCCAGTTGATCAGTTTTTGTATTGTCTATTCTTTAGTCTTTTCCCACATATCCTTAGCTGCCATAACAGCATGCTTTTTAACCCATACTCCTAAATACTTCAGTTTATCATGGCCCCATAAATATGGGTATTGCTGAATTAATTCATGTGTGGCTAGTTAGTTTACAGTTATAGCCTTTGTTTTGTCTGCATTAATTTTAACCCCCCCCCCCCCCCAAAAACTGAAACTGTCTCAGAATGTTCCGCAACACTCAGATGTCCTTTTCTAGTTTTATCAGGAATAAAATAATATCATCTGCAAATAAGGACAACTTTTCTTGATTACCATACCAACTATATCCTTGAATTTCTGAGTCCCCAATTTTCTTTGCCCATTGTTCTAAATATAATACAAATAAAGGGGAATGAGGACACCCCCTGCCTGGTTCCTCAGTTCAAACACAACCTATCAAAGAGGAACCATCCCACTTTGATTTTTGCCTCTGATCCCTCATATATTCTCCTGATTAACCTTATTATTGTATCAGGGAGTGCAAAAGCTTCCATTGCCCTGCTCATACAATCCTAGCTTACTCTGTTGAATGTTTTCTCTGCATCAAGACCCAACAACACCACCACCATTTCCTTTCATTCTGTTTCCATCTGGATCATTGTTTTATTAATGGTGTCAAATGTTTGCTTCTGCTCCACAAAATCACATTGATCAATATCTATCAATTTTGGCAACACCTTTACAATTCCTTTAGCTATTATAAACAAAAATAATGGTTTAAAATTGAAATGGGGCTATTATGAAGTGGGTCTGATGGGTCTTTATCATCCTTAAGTATTACAGCCACCACAGTTTTTTTTTTCCAGGATGTTTGTGCTTCCCCTCCTTTTAAAACATTTTTAAACAAAACCTTTCAGATTTTTATCACTTTCTATCCCTCCTAGCTTCCAAACTTCCACAGGAATACTATCTATTCCTGGAGACTTTCCTGCATTTTGGTTACACATCACCATTTTTATCTCATCTCTTCTCCCCCATATTACTTGTTGAGCCTTATCTACCTCTAACGTGACATATTTAAGTCTTTCATAAATATTTCCATTTGTGCTTTATCTTACTTCCCCCTACGTCTCCACTTTATATATAACTTCATAAAATTTATGAAATATCTCTAATACCGCTACAGGATCTCTGGTTATTTTTCTTGTTATAGGATCCCTACATTTGGCAGCAACCCTTTCTACTTTCTGTTCCCTCAGTCATGCCAAAAGTTTTTGTGCTCCGGAGTTATAATCATAAAACAGCTGCTTAACAGCAGTCTTTCTAAACTCATGCATATCATCCAGATACTCTCTTATTTTCTCTTTATCACTTTGCAACTGTGCCTCTTCTTGTTCTGTGAGATTTCCCTTATTCTGTAGTACTTACATTTTTATCAGCCCCTCTAAATAATTCTTGCTTCTTCTTAACCATAGCTCTTTTATTTCAATCCTATTTTTTAACTCCACTTTCATTTTATCCACCTCACTAGCTATGTCTGGAATTCTTTATATATTCTCTAATAACTCCTGAATAATTTCACCAACCCAGTCCTTAAATTCCTGTTTTTTTAATAGGTAGGTGGGGAAGTGCCAGTGTCTCATCTTACTTCATTACACTACATTTTTATCTTAGTTGTTATTGGTGCATGACCTGAAATAATTATTGGATATGTGTCAAAGTTTTCAATTAAAACAGAATGGCATTAGATATACTGATCCCAAGGATATTGCCAATATCCTGGCAGATCAATTCAGTGCCAACTTCACCCCCCTCTCATCTCCTAAATGGCCCATCTCAATGCCGGAAAATTGCCAAATTCCAGTAATAACGGCCACACAGGTAAAACATGCACTCTCCAAAGCTAAGAATACAGCATCCATGTGACCAGATAACATCCCGAGCTGTGTACTACATGAACTACAATATGAACAGGCACTTCACCTAAGTGTCATGTTTAATCATAGCCTTACTTCACGTTTCGTGCCCACTGAGTGGTGCAGAGCTACAGTTATCCCACTCCACAAGGGGGGATCCACCTTGGATCCCGGAAACTACCGTCCCATCAGACTAATGAGCCTTATCTGCAAGGCCATAGAGCGTATTATTGTGGAAATTATAAACAAAGACATTGGCAACCTTCAAACACTGGACACCACCCAGTTTGGGTTCATGAAGGGCCAATCTTGTCTCCTGAACCTGACTGACTTCTTCGAATCACTCTCCAGAGCCATGGACAAGGGTAAGGTGGTCCACACAGCCTATCTAGACCTTGCCAAGGCCTTTGACACCATCCCCCACTCTGGAATCATAGATAAACTTACTAAGCTGGGCATTAATCCCTACATCACCCAATGGGTTGCTAACTGGCTTACTGATAGAACCCACACTATAAAAGTAGCCGACTCCAAATCCAGCTCCAGACAAGTGACAAGTGGAGTGCCTCAGGGTTCAGTCCTGGGACTGCTCTTGTTTGGCATCTACTTCTCTGAAGTACAGGCCAACACTAAGGGACTCTGGCTAACAAAGTTCGCAGATGACTGCAAACTGGGAGCCATTATTGAATCCTCAAATGATGTGGATACTCTACAAAAGGGCCTTAAAGAAACAGATGCTTGGTGCCAGAGCCATGGGCTCAAGCTCAATGCCAAGAAATGTATAGTTATCCCCTTTGGGGAAAAACATGTACCCATGAATTAGCATATAGGTGGCAGTACACTAAACACTGAAAGTGTGATAAGAGACTTAGGGACACAGGTGGACAGTGGTCTCACCTTCGATAACCACATCGCCACAACAGTCAGGAAATCCTTCTATGTGGTACACCTCATCACTAAGTGCTTTTCATCCAGAAAAAAGGAGGTCATTGTCCCACTGTACTCATCCCTCATTAGACCCATTATAGAATACAACGTCCCTTTTGGTATGTACCTCTCAAGACATCTGCAACAACTGGAAAGGCCGCAGAAATACCTCACTAAAAGAATCACAGGCCTAAAGCAGATGCCCTATGCTGACTGCCTTACAAAACTCCAGCTATACTCTGTCGCATATCATCTACTCAGAGGCGATCTCTGCTTAACATACAAGGCCATGTCAAACCCAGAGCTGTTGGACATGCTGCACTTAAAGAAATCCCAATCCCTCAGAGCCACACACTCCAGGGATCTAAACCTTGTCATCACAATAAACAAAACATGCTGGAGGGATAGGTTCTTGACCCAGAGACTCCCTAGACTCTGGAATAGATTGCCCATACATGTCAAGCAAAGTGCCTCTTTGGCCCTCTTCAAAAGGAACCTTGATGATTGGATGGGAGAAAGGAAATTCGTCCCGGGGATCATGTCAGTCGCCCTGCTAGACAGGGGTCCAGGGAAGTAAATAGTGTGGGAAGAAATAGCCAGGGAATTGTTATGGCTAGGCTTGTATAGGCCCAAGGGCTGATAGCCTAGTACCAACCTATGAACCTAAATGAATGTGTTCCTGTGAAATATAATTTCTATTTAGTGTAGCCCAATTATTGTAACTTGGAGGAACAATGTGTAAATTCTGTCTGAGTTCCTACTACTGATACCAAATATTTTCATGATTCTTTTCAGAAATCTACTGTTTTATTATATTTTTCCCTGCAGACCCTCCAGATACATACTCAATGTTGCAAATCAAATTTTAGTCCTCACCTATAAATAATATCCTCTGCTGAGAGCTGATTATTTCTCCCAAAATTTTCTTAATCTCCATAATAGCAGTTTTAGGTAGAATATAAATACATGCCAGCATAATCCTCTTCCTTTTCAGTAGCCCTTTACTACCACAAGTCTACCAATGTCTCACTACTGGAGCTCCTCTAGCAATGAGTGCAATTACTCCCCTTTTCTTTTGTCCTTAATATTCTGCCGAATATATATCTTGAAATCCATATACTGCGGTGGTGGTGCTGCGGTAGCGTTGTCACCTCACAGCAAGATGTTGTGCCGTACGATTCTCAGCTAGAGCATCTTCTGTGTGGAGACATGCGTGAATGGGCATACCTTCGTTGAAGGTTGTGCATCAGGGCTGGCAAACTCGGCACATAAAAAATCTACTGCCAATCATTAGCGGACCGGAGTTCCGCTATGGCGACCCCTAACTGGGAAAAAGCTGAAAGACACAAACAATATATCCTGAAATCCATTCTTTATCAAATTCACATGCTCACATCTTTCTAAAAGTATCTCCTGTATCATTGCTATTTGTATTCTGCATTTTGTAATATAATTCAATACTATTACCTTTTTGTCTATACCTGTGAGACTACTCACATTCCAAAATAATATGGATACTACAGTCATTATAATAAGAAGTTATTTTTTCTACCTATTATATATGACAGCTTTTTTAAAATGTCTTATTTCCATCTTTTGTGTTACACACACCACTTGGCAGGTTGATCTTTTATACAGTAATTTCTTATCAGCTCCATTTGAACCAATGTCACATTTTACAAGATTATTTGTTTTACTGAAAACCCTCAAACAAAAACAAAAACACAGCCCCAGAACCTATTAAATTAAAATAAGCACACAAATCTGTGTACATCTTTAAATAATGAAGTTTAACCCTCCTGATAGGAACAAATGCCCCAGATTGACAGCTGCATCCACTGGCATTACCTAACCTAAAGTTAAGGTTATCCATGCTAAGGCACATTTTACAACCTGTCCTCCTACTTACACTCTTTGCTATCTGTTCCTATCGCTATTCCCTCCCAGATGTGAAAAACAGCCTGTATGCTTTCCTAAGATACTAAGTTTTAGCCTTAAGAAAAACTGCACTGGTTACCTTTAAATAATATTAAATTCTCTACTGTTCTAGTAAATGCAGTGAAGTATTAAGGTACCAGGAAAGTTGTTATCTCTTATTCAATTACAATAATTTCACTTTTTTTACTGAGTAGCTTGTCCTTGTACCTTTTAATTGTATGATTCACTCAGCAAACAATGCCCAGAACTCTCAAGATTTATTCCTTGCATGTGTAGCCAGCTTGTCTCCATGGAGACATAAGAACAGACTGTACAGCTACCCTCAGCCGAAGACTTCTCAACTCCCACTGAGCATGCATTTGCTAAAGGAAGGCTTTTCATTACATTCACCATGTTCTTTTATTTTTAAAGCCCACATGCTTTCACACATACACAAAATGTTATTAGATTAAGTAAGTCAAGGGCATTAATCCAGGCACTGATCTATGCAAAAGTAACAGAACATATTACAACCCTACATGTACTATACTTAGTGCACTTTTACACCATGCCCCCCACCCCAACAGCCTAAGACTATGGCATATTAACTTAAATATGCTTTTGTCCAGCCTTTCTTCTCTTTTTACACTGCAATGCCTACATTTCTTAAAACTAAAAAAGTACTTGTTTACTTTTGTATCTTTATCACAAACAACAATCAATGAAAATGTTTTACTATATACCATGCAATTTATACCACGGAATGCTTTATATAAATATTGTTATGAACAAAATTTGTTTTCTTTACAGTTACTTTTCTTTTTTTTCCTTTTAGTGTCCTTCCAAACATTAATGACATGAAGTGGGGTATATGCCTTTCAGTCCCCACACAAGTTTAACAAAGTAAATAAAAGTCCAATCTTTTTCAGCTGCTTTTTCTTGTAAAGCCATAATGTATATGCATTCACTAATTTCAGTTTTGCTGGTCTTCCTCCTGTTCATCTCCATCTCCCAACTCCAGAACCCAGTTAATGTACAAGATACTCTCAATTCTTCTACTCCATTCCTGTGCTTTTTTCTGCCTCTCTTTTTTTTTGAACACTGGAGAAAGTTTCAATGGTAAACTCTTTATGAGGTTTATTATCAGAAGAATGAGAAGCAGAGTTCTCTTCTGTTTAATGACTCACTTTTTGTTGGGCAAACTTTTACATTTCCTCCTTAGTCTGTTATGCATCAAAAATTACTTTGATACTCCAGGAAAAATATTCTGAAACAGCTGGACACAGCAGCTTGAATCTTCCACTTAACATATTGCTATTCACTGATTGCTAGGATAAAATTTGTTTCTCTTTTACCAAGTGTGCAGTAAATAATCATTTTTCCTACAACTCTACCATATCCAACTTTTAATATTTTGCCCTTCTGACACAGTTTTGTCAGGATCAACTCTTTCTGCTGATATGACTGTATTTTTACTAATACAAGCCTTGGATGCTTTCTCATGGCCAGGTTTGGAGCATGCACATGATGTACCCTTTCAATTAACAAATCCATCAGTTGCTTATTTGTGCTTTCATAAAATTAATATTGTCTGTTCCTTCCAACTTCTCCGGTACAGTAGAAAATCTCAAGTTTTTTTTTCTGTGTGCTCTGTCCTCTGACTCTAATATTTTTTGAAACAGCTCTTCTTGAGCTGTCTCATACACAGCCAGCATTTTCTTCATTTCAACCTCTGAATTTTGCATTTTATCGGTTCATCTGCAGAGCTGTTTAACGGGTTTTCCCTTTGTTTCACCTTTTTTTGGTATTTGGGTTAATATGCTCCTTCCGTGTTTAATTTATTTTAATCAGTTCTGAGCAAATTTGATTTATTTTTCCTCTAAATTACTGGAAGCCATCTATTGTACCAAAGCTGGCGCTTGAACTCCATTTTGCTAAAGAGCTGCAGGATTCTTCTCAGTCAGTGTTTTCTCTTCACCTTTTCTAGTTGATTTTCTTTCACACTTTCTAAGTTTCTTCTTTGCTGGCATTCAGCCAGTGTACTTAATAGCCAGTAACTGAATTTTAATAAAATTGGCAGAATTACTAGCCTTTATCTGTCAGTTTCTTTTTTTCTTACTAAAAGAGCTAAAGTTAAGCTATTGATCAGTGTGAAGCCATGATGGAAGTCCACCATGCTGTCACCATTGTCTAAAATATTATAAAATTTTATCCATTCCCAATAAATGCAAAATCTAACCATAAACTATCTGATATCCCCGAAACAATGTGATTTTTGCCCCAACTATAGCACCACTACTGCCCTACCTTATGTTGATGATACCATTAATAAAAACAGAAATACAAAAAGCCTAGTATCTTCCTTATGCCAAGACCTATCCTAAGCATTCCGCACTGTCTCTCATGATAAACTATTACTAAAACTCTTCTCCTTTGGTGTCTCCTATCCTCTGTCTCCTGTTTTAACAGCTACCTAACAAATAGATTTTAAGCAATCACATGGCAGCAATTATACCCATCATTTATACCCATTACTGCAGGAGTGCCAAACGTTTGCTATCCACTCTTTGTAAGTAGCCCAGTACTCTGTTTTGTGACATCTGTCTTAGTGCATAGCTATTTATTTAACTATTTCTGTATAGATTATAATTAGTATAAGAAGCCTTCCTACTTTATGCACAGTTATCTTTTCTATTTTGATATTGTAAAATTTATTTTAATTGTATTCTGCCAGCCATTGTTATTACACAACTTAAAGGATTCTGATTGAACTGGAGCTTTTCTCTCTGAGCCTCCAGTGAAAGGGGGTCTTTGTACCCCATCGGACCTAGTCAACAAATGTAAAATAAAATAAATGCATTTTCTTGTACTTTCATATATCTAACTGACAATTCCTGCTTACACATTTCATTCATCCAGCACACCAAATTACCCTTGGTAGGTGGGGATCTGTCTTTCTATATATGACTTACAGCCTTCTCAGACAGAAGGATTAATGCATCTAACAATGCTGCTTCAGTTTGGGATACCTTTCTGGGTCCTTTACTAAATATCAGGAACACTGGAGTGGTTTAACACATTTACAAATTGATCGGATAAATTTCTTGAATGTATCTTGTACACTGGGTCTACTTTGTTTCATTGAAAGCTCATTTCATTGAATTTGAATTCACCCTGACCAAATCGCTGAAAGCTCAAATTACTGAAAACTCATTTCACTGAATCTCATTTCAATGAAGTGAAGTACTGGCACTGTGTAGAGTACTGTAAGGCAAGTAAAAGGTATATGCCCTTTTCCCCACTGTAGTGCAATCCTGGAGTTAGTATATATAGTTAGGGAGGTGTGGGGGGCACAGCCCCCCACATTGGGTGGTGTGGGATGCGTAGCCCCCTACTTAGTTTATTGTCTTCTGGAAAGAGTTAGTCATCGGTGTTGTAAGTATGCATGTCTATGGTTTAAAATATATTGTTTTTAAGCTTTCGGTGAAATCTAATATAAAACCAAACTAGGTGGGGGCTGCAGCCCCCACACTCCCCTAACTATATATACTAACCTCAGGATCGCACTACAGTGGAGAAAAGGGCATATACCTTTTACTTGCCGTACAGTACCCTACACAGTGCCAGTACTTCACTTCAGTGAAATGAGATTCGGTGAAATGAGTTTTCAGTTATTTGGGCTTTCACCGATTTGGTCAGGGTGAATTCAAATTCAGTGAAATGAGCTTTCAATGAAACAAAGTAGACCCAGTATACTATATGACCAAAATAACATCTGCCCTTTTCCTCAGAACACCTTGTTCTTTACATCTCCAACAAGTGGAGTCTGAATTTTGGTACATTCTATAAATTGCAGAGTATAAAATATTTACGTAAACACTAGCATTCTAAAATTAAATCTACACAATTTTGTTGTGTATCTGGGGCACAGCACTATTTTTTCCATTGTCTTTGTGATATTTGTATTCCCAAATCCACTCCCCGTGATATTTTTTTAACTCATTGGATTTATTAACAAGTATCCTTATTAATATCTTGTAAATTTGACTAACATTATACTTACTGTGGTATTACATTCCTTTAGCTTACAATATCCACTTCACTATATAGTCTTTCCTCTTTCTATTCCTCTATTTTAGTTTAAATAATAGCTATCAGTTTTCTACATATGAAGATACTGTCAATTAAACCTCAAACTTTCTGTTGAAATTGTTCCCAGCTAAGAGGCTGCTGAGATCTATACATCTGCTCCCAGTACTGCAAATGGAAAGGTTTCCTTAAACATATGTCCCTCTCAAATTTATTCCAGTCTGCTAAAACTTTAAGTGACATCAAATCCCCCTTCCAATCCATAACATCTGTTTTCTACAAACAGGGGCTGAAGCTATAGATTAAAGGAAAACTCCACCTTAGACCTCAAACAACATGTTATGTTTTTTTTTTTATTGTATCTTTGTTTTCGGAGCTATTTTAAATCATTCCAAGTGCTTCTTTTACAATTTTAAAGGGACAATCTCAGTGTTTAAAATTAGGGTGCGAGTTAAGCTGACAAAAGTCATGCCCACTGTGACACATCACTTTCATTCCCACCCACAGTGTCATTTTACTTTTAAATATCCTGTAAATCCATAGCTCCAGTCTTGTTTCAGCTCCCAGGATAAACTAATCTTTGGATTTGTATCCCCTTCAAACTTACATTGGATTGGGGAACTATGGCCCCAGCTCCTGGCTCTTATTTAAAATAAAGAATGCTGTGCCAAGGAAAAGGGACATCAGTGTATACTCATTTTTAAATGTTGCATCACTCATGCTTCTACAGATGTATAAACAGCCCGCTCATAAAAATACTGCATTTGTCTAGTATTATTCAGAAATCAACACATATAAAACTAGAAGCTGAAAAAGAAACAGGACAGTGTGTCTATTAATGCTCCAATCGTCTGTCACACACTTGCCTTATATGGAATTACTAGCAGGTCAGAAAGTCACTACACTAGGCTAGTATTCAAAAATCAGAATACAGTAAAACATGAAAGAAAGAAAAATATGGGTTCCACTACTGTTTGCCTGACTCAGATGCTTTCTATAGGTAGAAGCTATGTCATAAAATTGTTGTAGGTGACCAGGATTCACAAACACCACAGAATAAAATATAAAATGAAAGAAACAAAAAATTCTGTTTTCTAATGTTTTAAAAGCCTTGCATTACTGGTGTGCTTTCTAGAGTAGCAGCAGCAATCAGGTCATAAAATGCCCGAAAGGCTACTTTTCTCAATGGGTAAAATGCACAGATTAAACTAATGAATGGCTAGGGTTGCCACCTTTTCAAATGCCCAAAGTGGGACATTTTTGGTACAAACGTCAGATTTTGCAGGCCAAAACATACCCAGGGCCAGTACAAAGGACAGAACTTCACTTTTTTGCCTAAATAAAAGCTTATTCTTGTAGCATTTTAGTTGCTTATTCTGTTTCTTATAAAATTTAGGTGTTTCAGATACAGAATAACTGTTTTATGCAACTATTACATAAAATATAGAAACTAATTTTGTCTTAAAATCTCAGGACATTTGCCATTTTTACAATTTTTTTGCAGGACACAACTGCCCAAAGTGGGACTGTCCCTCAAAAGTGGGACCGGTGGTAACCCTTTAGAATTTGTACTGTTAGTTGTTGCTTAGATCTCTGTTGAAACTGTTTTGTTCCACCCACCCTCCCTATTTTTGATTCGTAGTTTAAATTTGGTGGCTTTTGCAGTTGCCCGCCCCACTGTAGAGTTGATCTGGGACACTCCCCAGTCCCATCTCTACCACATTCTACCTAATAAACTCTTTCTGCACTTGCTTTTAGTCCTTTTTAATTTAATTGCATTTTTTTAAACTGTGTTTGGACTAATATTGCTACATACTCAAGTGCACTAGCTTGCACTGCATGTGAATTGTTTTTACTACTGTTTTTGCTACTTTTCTGTAAAAAAAAAAAAAAAAAAAAAAAACTGCAAGCCTGTTTTCTATCTTTCCTGTAACTAGTGTTCCAGATACATATTTGCTGTATCCAGGACTGTATGTAAGCTTCTGAGCCCCCAAGCCTTTCTTTGTTGGAGGGAAGCCTTCTAGCTTATCAGTGGGAGTGGTAAGCACTAGGTAACCTGTCTACCACATAAGGAGTGGTTCTGGCCCAGAAATTGTAGTTATTGGTCGTTTGGGCAATCTCTTCCATCTCTCTCAACTTTCTGATTTGAAAGCCTGCATTTGCACTTGTTTCTGTCCTGTAACTTGTCTAGTGCAGATACAGATTCTTAGTTTTAGCACTTAAATTTGCTTATTCATGCTCAGCACTTGTTCAGAACTTGTAAGCATTAAATAAGCTACTAATTACTATAGCACTCAATCTTACTTATTACCTAGAGGAAAACAGTTTTTGTACTTACTTTTCTCACTTGCTTAGAGAAAAACAGCTCTTGTACTCACTTTCCTCACTTATCTAGAGGAAAATAGTTTTTTATTCAGGCATGTCCAAGGGTCAGCTCCTAGGGTTCGCTCCTGTCTATCTGATGAATCTGGGCATCTTGAGGCAATGTAGAAATTCCCTCATGTACACAGACAACCCTCTCCTCCTACCACCCAACACTACAACCTGTGAGAGATGCACTTATCTAGCCAAACTGGAGGTAAAGCTCTCTCCAACCAAGACTGAAGTGACAGTCATGAGGAGAAGGTAAACATTTGCACCACACCACACTCATCACATAGTCTCACTAAATTTACTCCACCAAAATCCACACATAGTAACACAAAAACATTTGCAGAGGCTCTCAATAATATTCTGTCTAAGCAACAGAGACTTCCAAAGCAGAAACGCAAGCAACCTCCATCTCCCAACACAACCCAAATGACACATAGCCCACAGACTCAGTGTGCCACTCAACCACAGCCAATAAGGCAAAACAACGTACCCAACACACTAATCATAGGTGACTCTATAGTCAGGTACACTGATGTCCCACTCACCAGGCTAAACAAGGAGAAGGTTACTGTCAGCTGCCTGTCGGGTGCCAGGATCCGCCACATAACCCACACACTCAGGTCACTCCACAACAAGTACAAATATGACTCTGTCATTGTCCATGTTGGTGTGAATGACCTGAAACATACCTCCCTGGACTACATGAAAAGAGACATGGAAGAGCTCTCCGATCTTGCAGCCCAGGCAGGTATGACCCTAGCCCTGAGTAGCATTCTGCCATCGCCCAGAATGATACCGCAGTACAAGGACAAAATGACTGACTTCAACAATTGGCTAAGCTTCTGGTGTCATTCTAAGGGGATCCAGTAACTGTCTGCTTGGGATGACATGGTCGACAGACCACGATGCTTTGCCACAGATGGCCTGCACCTATCGCCCCTGGGATTTCGGATACTGACTTAGGCACTTGCTGCCCCTATAGTGCCTTTTTTAGGCAAGGTTCAAATAACAAATTCACCACCATAACAGGAACAGGCAAGCAAAAACTGAGGGTAATTGTACTTAATGCTAGAAGTCTAAATTTCAAAATGCACTCACTCGAGGCACTCCTTAAAATGGAGAACATCGATAGCTGTGCAGTGACTGAGACCTGGTTCAAGGCTCCAGAGAGCACCCCTGCACTACCAGGCTATAACTCATACCACAATTTTTGGCCATGTAACCTGGACCGAAACACCAAAGGCGGAGGTGTATCCATATTCATTAAGGATATCCACACCTCCAGGCTAGTTGCTCAGCATAATGCATCTGAGGTTATCCAAGTGCAACTAACTCTGGGCAAAACTGCAATCCAAATTGTAGCTTGCTGTAGATCCCCCACCATGCCCCAGGATTCCCATTCCTCTTTTTTTCATGTACTGGAAAATATTAGGGTTCAACCAAACACCCTAATAATGGGTGACTTCAACTACCCCACCATTAACTGGGAAAACTACTCGTGTACCAACTCCTTAGCTCAACGTTTCTGGAATTCATAAACTCTAATGCCCTGGATCAACTTATCCACACCCCCACCAGGGGCAACAATATCCTAGACATTGTCATTACCAACATGAGTGACCTCTGTTCCACACCTGAAGTCAACTCCTCGTTGGTCTGATCAAACCATAAGCTAATCACCCTTGATATCCACATCCCGCCCCCACCCCCCATTAAGGAAACCACAGTAAAAAAATTTCTCCAAAGCCAACTTCATGCTTCTTAAGACAGAAGTGGTGAACTTCATGACACCCATACAGATGGACAATACAGTTATAACTGCTGAATCCTACACAAATGCACTCTATAAGCACTTACACGAGTGCATGGATCATGCTATCCCAAACAGAACCAAGATGCTATCCTCCAAAAAAAGGAAGCCAATCTGGTGACCCCCTGCCATAAACAAACTGTACAACAGAAGGAAGAAACTGTTGCAAAAGTGAGTAAAATCCCATGAGTGAAGGAGCTCCCTGGTAAGCCTCAGTAAGAAGCTGAGATCCCTTAAAGGATCCTCCAAAGCTAGCTATGAAAACAAAATCACCACTAATTCCAAGGACAACCACAAAGCATTCTATAGCTATGTCAAGAATCTCGATGGCAACACCCAGATCTGCTCTGAGTTACAGCACAAAGGCAAGAAAATTACAGAACCAACTGATATTGCCAACATCCTGGCAGATAGGTTCAGTGCTAACTTTACCCCCCTCTCACTCCCTAAAGGGCCCATATCTATACAGGAAAAATGCAGAGTCCCTGTAATCACAACTACGCAGGTAAAAGCTGCACTCTCTAAAGCAAAAAACACAGCATCCATGTGATGGGACAACATCCCAGGCTGCGTTTTACACAAACTTCAGAAGGAACTGGCTCCCCACTTAAGCACCATGTTCATTAATAGCTTTTCAACAGGCTTGTGCCCACTGAACGGTGCACAGCAACAGTTATCCCACTCCACAAAGGGGGAGCCACCACTGATCCCAGGAACTATCGACCTATTAGCCTGATGAGCCTGGTCTGCAAGGCCATGGAATGTATCATCATGGAACTCATAAACAAAGACATTGGTAACCTCCAAACTCTGGATCCCACCCAGTTTGGGTTTGTGAAAGGCAGATCATGCCTCCTGAACCTGATCGACTTCTTTGAGGCAGTCACCAAAGCCGTAAATGAGTGTAAGTTGGTTCACACAACCTATCTTGACCTCGCCAAGGCTTTTGACACCATCCCCCATTCTGGAATTATAGCTAAACTCACTAAACTAGTTATAAATCCCTACGTCACAAGATGGGTTGCCAACTGGCACACTGACAGAACCCACACTGCAAAAGTTGCAGACTCCAAATCTGACCTCAAAGCAGTGACAAGTGGAGTACCACAGGGTTCTGCCCTAGGACCTCTCCTATTTGGTATCTACTTCTCTGAAGTACAGGCTAACACAGAAGGCCTCTAGCTAATGAAGTTCGCAGATGACTGCAAACTAGGAGCCATAGTCAAGTCCCCAAATGATGTGGACATCCTACAGAAGGGCCTCGCTGAGACAGATGCCTGGTGTCAGAGCCATGGCCTCAAGCTCAATGCCAAAAAGTGCAGTGTCATCCCCTTTGGTAAAAACTCTGTACCCATGAACTACCACATAGGCAGCAATCTACTTAACACCGAATGTGTGATAATAGACCCTGGGACCTAGGTGGACAGTAGTCTCTCCTTTGATAGTCACATCACCACAGTAGTCAGGAAGTCCTTCTATGTGGCACACCTCATCATAAAAGGGTTCTCATCCAGGAAAAAAGAGGTCATTGTTCCCCATTACTCGACACTCATTAGACCCATTATAGAGTACAACGCCCCTTTTGGAATGTACCTCATAAGACATCTGCAGCAGCTGTAAAGGCCACAGAAATACCTCACAAAGAGGATTACTGGCCTCAAACAAATGCCCTACACTGACCACCTCAAAAAACTCCAGCTTTACTCCATAGCATATCGCCTACTCCGAGGTGATCTCTGCCTAACATATAAAGCTATGTCAAACCCAGAGCTGTTGGACATGCTACACCTAAAGAAATCCCAATCCCTCCGAGCTACACGCTCTAGGGACCTAAACCTTGTCACCACAATAAACAGGACATGCTGGAGAGATAGATTCCTGTCCCAGAGACTTCCCATACTCTGGAACAGGCTACCCAT
Source organism: Protopterus annectens (assembly GCF_019279795.1). Lineage (NCBI taxonomy): Eukaryota > Metazoa > Chordata > Ceratodontiformes > Protopteridae > Protopterus > Protopterus annectens. Next base: position 1,676,542,985 of record NC_056725.1, on the reverse strand, counting down.
CTATGTCAAGCAAAGTTCTTCATTAGCACTCTTCAAGAAAAATCGTGATGAGTGGATGGGAAATAGGAAATACACCCCGGGGATCACTTCTGTGTCTCTGTTCTACAGTGGCACAGGAAAATAGCTTTCTTGGGTGGCGTAAGCCAGGAAACGTTGTTGGCTAGGCTTACATAGGCCCTTGGGCCGATAGCCTAGTACCTAGCTATGAACAGGGAGAGCTGTTGTCAGTACAACTGCAATTTGAGATGGAATTTGGCTAACACCTTTGATACTTCCTTCAGGCACTCTTCCCTCAACCTCCTCAGCCAAAGGTGAGCATGCACAGAAAGGCAAACCTGAAATGTAAACAAAGGCTGAATCAAAACAAAAAATCCCTGGGACTGTCCCTTTAATGTTCTTTCCCACAAAATGGCAGATGATGGGGCCTACCTTGGTAATGTGAATTTGTTTTCTTGCTATCTTTCCTTCTTCCCTGAATACATTCCAAGTCCTCTTCGTATGAGTTTGTTTGTGTCTTTCGGCTTTTCCCGGATAGGGGTCGCCACAGTGGAACTCCGATCCGCTAATGATTGGTAGTTGATTTTTACGTGCTGAGTTACCAGCCCTGACGCACAACCTTCAATGAAGGTACGCCCATTCACGCATGTCTCCATGCAGAAGACGCTCTAGCTGAGAATCGAACCGGACAGCGTCTTACTGTGAGGCGACAACGCTACTGCAGCACCACCATGCTAGACAAAAAGAAGTGGTGTTGTTTCCTCATGCCATTAAGATATTAAGATAGAATGGCAGAACTGTGAAGAACTCTCATCTAAATACACCTTGTGTGTGTGTGTGTGTGTGTGTGTGTGTGTGTGTGTGTGTGTGTGTGTGTGTGTGTTTAAACACAGTTAAGTACTTCTGATTTCCTTTTCTTAATCTTTTTAATGCAAAAACACATGGTAAACTAAACATACGTTAAAGTAAATTCAGCTGTATATTATGGTTGCCTTCAATGGTCACATTTCCTTTGGGACTACAAAATGCTCAGTGGCTCTAACAATGAAAGGACTGGCTCAGTCAGTGGGAATCTCACTAGATATGCATCCCCCTCTGAGAGAATGTTACAAAAAAAGCATAAAACACCTTTTTATGAACATTATCAGTACACCTAGTTGATAGGGGATAGGGTTGTCCCCTGTCTATCTTTCTGCAGTTCTGTCCTGTGGGGGGAGTTGAAAATGGTAAATATGTTGATACTTCACAAGAAAAACTATTTTCTGACTTTTCTCTAAATGTCACTGAAATCTTTGATACTACTACTAATGTTATCTTAACATATAAACTATTATAAATACCCAACATTTAAAGCTTAGCAGCTCAATACTGTGTTGCTGCTTATGTAAATTTGTCAGAAGAAGTGACAATTGCCATTAAACCCCTGACTGATCTAATTGCTTTGTTTTGCTATGAAAGGGGGTGTTAAAGTATCCTGCTCTCTGCAATAAAAACAGTGGAAAACAGTTCCACAGCTTTCTTTCTGTCTTTTTTTATATCAGCTGCTGTGTTCCTGACATTAGCAGGATTGCCCATCTAAGACTGACAGCAGTACCTGACAGGGTACACTATAGATTTTAACTTTGTCTATGAGTTGTCATGCAAATTCTTCTGCAAAGTAAGACTCCAATGCAAGGAAATAGAAGTTTTAAAAAATACAAGCACTTTTCTGGTACCTACACAATACTGGAACTATATTCTATGGAGAAAAGAAACCTAAGGATTTAGTTAAACTGTGGGAAAGGGCAGAGTTTTCCTTTAAGTGCCTCCTCTCTTTGTAATACATTAGGATATTCTCAACTATTTTTTTTTACTAAAGTCTTTCTGATATAGGCCTACAAACCTCCCAGCTCATTTAATAATTTTTTTTCAGCATAGTGTCAGCTATTTACATTATAAAGTAGTTTCACACTGGCTGTATTTTTGTATGTTTTCACACGTTTCAGTAAGGAAAAACAATTTCTTCCACTGCTGGCAAGGAAGTCCACTCTCATTTTTATTCTTAATTCTGAATGTTGATATTATTGCACAACCATTATCCTCAGCTTTGAATCTCATTAAAATATGAATATTCTTTTATGTCCTCCTGCTTTGCATATGGCTGTATCATTTGGTTGAATAACCCAAATACGCATCTTAATATTATAGGTTCATAGGATCATAGGTTCATAGATGAATACTAGGCTAGTTGACCTTGCAGACCATTTTAAACCTAGCCAGTTTCCATTTTTGGACCCAAAATAACTTATTCCAATTGATTAGAGGCTGGCCTTGCCCATCCCATGGTCAATAATTATATATTAACCCTAATGAGAATAACTGGGATCATACCATAAATAATATGAGGGGATGTATGTACGGGATAAAGCATTTAGGAGATGCCTCTGTCCATTAGTAGTACAGGGGGCACTCATGCAGTAAATTTTCTGTTTCCCATCCATAGATCCAAACTGTGCTTGAATATGGACAGGGATGAACTTTGTTATATGTGAATGAGGAGATTGTTCCAGAACAGTATTGTTTTCTAGATATATCTGCCCCCCCCCCCAAATGGTTATGTTGATGATGCAGACGAGTTTAGATCCCCAGACCAAGTATTTCTGATGCCATTTGACTTGTTGATGTGCAGAAAATCTATCAGTAATGGGTCAAAGGATGCCTCATATGCCAAACACAGGTAATCTCTTAGCAAACTGTAGGATACAGAGTACAGTGACAGGGCTTTGAGTCGACCCATGTAGGACATGTTGTTTAGGCCATGTATCCTTTTAGTATGATATCTCTGTGGACGTTTCAGTTGTTGCATGTGTCTGGAAAGATAAATGCCATAGAGTGAATTATATTCAATGATTGGCCTAATGAGGGCTGAGTAAAGGGGGACAGTGACATCCCAAGATCTAGACACAGTCCCTTTGTTTATAAGTTGTGCAGTATAGAAGGGCTTTCATACAACAATAGACACATGTTGGTCAAAAATTAGGTCATTGCCCTCATAAGTTCCCAAGTCCCAAATAACTGGGTCAACTCTTAGGGGTGTATTGTCATTGTGGTAGTTGCCTGGGGTAGATGACCTCCGAAAGGATACAATAATGCATTATTTAGTATTTAATTTCAGTCCATGATTATGGCACCAGTTATTTATTTGGGATAAACCTTCCTGCATTTTGACCAAGTCATTACAGGATTCAAACATTGCTCCTAGCTTGCACTTATCTGCAAAGTTAGTCAACTAGAGCCCTTTGGTATTTGCTTTTGCTTCAGAAAAGTAGATGCCAAATAGGAGAGGTCCCAGCACAGAACCATGGGGTACTCTACTGGTGACTGTTATCTTTGTAGAGGTAACTTCCCCTTTTTTGATTTCCTGTGTCCTACCTGTGAGCCAGCTGACAATTTAGTAGGTGACACCAAGATTTATTCACAGTTTATTTAGCTTTTCTACTATGTCTGAGTGGATAATTGTGTCAAAATCTTTGGCCAGGTCAGGGTATATGGTGTGTACCATCTTGTCTTTATCCATTACTTTGTTGATCTTTTCAAAAAAATCCAACAGGTTGGTTAAACATGACCTGCCCTTGACAAATCCAAACTGAGATGGGTCCAGTGTTTGGAAGTCCCCTATGTTCTGACTGATTAGTTCCATGATAAGTCATTATGGCTTTGCATATAAGGCCATCAGACTTATGGATCTGCATTTGCCTGGGTCTGTAGAAGGTCCTGCCTTATGCAGGGGAATGGCTGTTCTCCATTTGCTTGGTACAAAACCTGTGTGGAGGCTCAGATTGAACACTGTTGTTAGAGGTGTGGCTAAATCATGGTTCATTCTATTTAAGATGCATCCAGGGATATTATCAGGATCCATCGCATAGTATTTTTATCTTTTGCTAGCACTTTTAGGACTTGGTCTTGTGTAATAGAGGTGAGCCAGTTTCAGGTGTATCTTGAGGGACAGACGGAGGGGGGAGAGGGCGAGATTATTACAGATATTATAAATCAATTCTCCTTAGATTATGGACTGCACGTCAACATAAAAAAATATAAGCTCATATCTCTAAATAAGACATGCTTAGAGCTTAATAGTCATGATCAGTTCTCCTATTCAGTACAACCAAAACTGTAAATATATTGGAGTTAAACTTTATACACAATTTAACAAGATAGCTAGTGAGATAAATTTATGATAAAAGACAAGATAAAAGATAAGATGTGGAACAAACAAAATAGTTCCTGACTTATCAGAATTCCGTTACTGAAAATGTTTGTTCTTCCAAAGATTTTGTTTTTATACATCATCTCCTTCAAATGTTTTGCATCACCTTCTTCTTCTTTCGGCTTTTCCTGGTTAGGGGTCACCACAGCGGATCACCTGTCCGCTCATGATTAGCAGTGGAGTTTTACAGTGTCGAGTTGCCAGCCTGGCGCCCAACATTCCACAGAAGGCACAAACATGCACGCACTCACACCTAAGGCCAATTTAGAGTGTCCAATCCACCTACAGCATGTCTTTGGGATGTGGGAGGAAACCGGAGCACCCGGAGGAAACCCACGCAACCACAGGGAGGACATGCAGACTCCGCACAAAAGGCACCCCAGCCGAGAATCAAACTGGAGACCCTCTTGCTGTAAGGCGGCAATGCTAACCACTGCACCACCGTGGCCGCCCAAATGTTTTGCATCAACCATTTAGGCAAATAAGGCAAAGCAATCATGAATTTTGTTTGGAATTCAAAACATCCAAAAACAACAAGTGAAAGATACTGTGTTCCTTAAATCAAGGAGTGGTAGACAGGCTAATTATTTGCATAAAAGCAATAGTAACTGTGCAATAGCAAAGGAAGCATATTAGAACTAAACTGATCTGGCATGATTGAAGTTACACATTCACCTAGCTAGGAATCCAACTACATACAGAACTCAAGAAAATAAAACTCAGTATTCATGATGTCCAGAAATATGGGCAGAAAAAGTATTACAGTACACTTTCATCAAAACATGCTGCCTTATTTATATATACATTACATGAGGGAGACTTGGGAAGACACAGCTGGCATAATGATTAAGGTCTTTGTCTCTCATGCAAAAAAAAGTACTAGGTTTGATCTTGATCTCTGGAAAATGCCTGTATGAAATTTGTACTTTCTTTCTGTGTCTCCCTGGGATTACTTCCAAAACATGCTGAGTGTTTCCACCTCAAACTCACCCAAAAATAGTGTTATGACGTCACATAGATGGCAAGTATCAGGGGAGGATTTGTACAGACCAACCACTTTGGTGTGCAGTAAATTTTAGACGGGAAAACATGGATTACAGAATGCATGATAGGGCTAGGCACTCAATGGTGTAAAAATCGGGTCTTGACTAATGTTGCCAAAAAAATAGGTGTGGGTATTTAAGTGGGTTAAGCTATCCCAGGGACCCATGTTAATGTTGGGAGAGGTCTGTGTGCTCCTATTGGTCAGTAATCACGATCAATAAGCAATTGTCTGGCTTGTGTCCAGCTGGGATAGCTCAGTTTAAAACCTATCAACCTGCCAAGCATGAATTAAGAATTGCTGCACTCAATGTCAGTTCACTGATAGTCTGGAGCTTTGAAGTGGATGACATGATGGTAAGGAAGAGGCTGGACATCTTATGTATCCAGGATCCAGAATGGAAGGGCAGCACAGCAAAGACACTAGGCTTGGGATCCAAAGTCTACTACTCAGGAGGACAGTCTAGAAATTGTGTGGGAATTGTGGTGAGGGAGAGTCTTCAGAACACAGTGAGAAATGCTATCAGAATTAGTGACAGACTCATGACAATCAGACTCCAGTGTAAGGATAGGGAACTATTCATAATCTCAAACACTGTAGCAAGAAAAGAGTGCATTCAGGCAACAGTTGCAGGACCTACTAGATAAAGCAGGACAACATGAGTTGGTGTTGATAATGGATGATCTGCATGAATGTATCTGGACAGACAGAACAGGGTATGAGGACTGCCTGGGCATGTGGGTGGAGTAACAGGAATAAAAAAGGACAGGCCATTCTAGATTTCTGTTTAGAGAATGGCCAGATGGTGGCCAAAGCATGGCTCAGCATGACAGACAGTCACAAGATTGCATACAAAACTGACCAACATTCAGCTCTGTAGACTTCCTTATAGTAAGGAAAGGGCACCGGAGTAGAATCTGTGATTGCAAAGTCATCCCTGGTGAAACAGTCAGCCACAGTATAAACCACTAGTTGCCACAATGAGCTGCAAACAATGGTCAGAGAAAGCAATAATGTCAACAGAAACTAGAAAGAAGACCTGAGAGTTGACTGGAAAGAAAGCACAAAAGTCCAAAGGAATATTCGGGGCTCTAGCATCTCAGTAAGCTGAGGAAATAGATGGAGATGAAAAATGGCAGTGCCTCAAAACAGCATGTGTAAAGACTGCAGAACAGATATGAAGATGAGCCAGGTATGGAAATAAGGTACATCAGTAAAGCTGGTGGTGGAATGCAGAAGTCCAGGAAGTCATCAAAAGAAAGAAGTGCAGAAAAAAGTGGGAGATAGAAAAGACAGACAAGGCTAAGAAGTAATACTGATTGGATAACAAAAAAGGCTAAGAGTGTAAAGAGCAAAGAAAAGGGCATAAGAGGCACTCTAGCAGCTTCTGGAAACTGACTCAGTAGAGGTCACAAAGAAATTCTGTCAGGTTGCAAGGCAAAGACAAAAAGATAAAGAAGATAGTCATTAGCCACCCTTCATAAGGGATGCCAGCAACAACCTGCTCACCAGTTCACAGGACATCAAAGGTAGATGGAAGGAGTACTTTCAGTGGCTTCTGAATGAAAAAAAAAACAAACTCACAAAAGCAGAACTGTCCGAGACAGAGCCCATGGTGAGAGAAGAAGAGGAGTCTTGGTCTGAAGAAGCTCCATGAAGGAAATGAAAGTGCTTAAAAGTTGGATTTATATGTAATAAAGTCAATTTGTGTTTTTAGCCATTCATTTTTTATCAAGATATTTAGACAGTTAGGGATGAAATAGCTCCTAAAGATACTCATAGCAGTGTGGAGAGAAAGGAGTAATATAGATGACTGGAGAATAAGCATACTAGTGCCAGTGTACAAGAGCAAAGGAGCCATTCACAACTGTGAGCAGTATAAACATAGCAAACTCTATGAATGCTCAGGACAGGGTGATTGATAAACAAATATGCAAAGCAGTGCAAAGTAAGATGGGAGCTGAACAGTTTGGATTCAGATCAGGATGCAGCACAACTGAACCAATTTATGCAGTGAGATTGGTAGTTGAGAAAAAGCTAGAGATGAGGAAAGAATCTAACTGGGCATTCCTATACTTGGAGAAAACATACAAAAAGGTCCCAAGAAAGCTGATTTTGGGCAGTCCTGCAATTATTAAAGTCCCAGAAACATTGGTAGAATTATTGCAGGCTATGTATAAAGGCTCAGTGACACAACTATGAACAGTGTTTGGAATCACAGAGAAGTTTACCAGTGAGAGTGGATGTATATCAAGGTTCAGCTTTGAACCCACTGCTGTTCATACTGGTGATGGACTACATTAGCAAACTGGTTGGAAGGATGGAGGTTAAGTGCCTGAGATGGGTGGTAGGATGCACACTGTGGAGAAGACAAAGAAATGATGACATCAGAACAAAAGCCCATACAGATCCAATTGTAGAGAAAATCAAAGAGAACAGATTATGGTGGTTCTGGTACATATGCAGGAAAGCAGAAGACAATCTGGTGGGACTTTCCGTATGGTGCTTGAATAACTTGGTTGCAACATTTGCTGCTCCTCTCACTTCCCTTTTATAAGTTATGCTGAAATAAAGCCTCAAAATGAAAAGAAATGCTAAACAAATTGCCTGGGTGGTGTGAGAACCAATTCACATGAAAAGTTCTCTCTCAATATCTGCTGTGGTCAAGAAAGTAGAACAGAAGAGTACAACAAGCTAATCCAGCATGAAACAGGCTGGAAATCAAATACGGTATGGAGGCAGTTTTCCTGACATGGAACTGCATACAAAAATGGACAGACTGCTTGAGGAGATTTCCCAGATGAATCGGTCCCTTCACAACTACATTAACAAACTGGACCATAGACTGGATTATTTACAGGAAGCATGTTTTCAACAGTCAGATAAATTAACAGCCCTTAAGTCTAAAGAGGGTGAGAAGGTCTACAGGATGGCTGAATTAGAAACATTGCAGGAGAAACTATCTAAATTGATCAAAACTGAACATGCTTCTCAGGGATTCCTGAGGGGCTTGAAGGAAAAGACTGTAAGTCCTTTATTACAGGATAGTGGATAGGGATTATGGTGGAAGAATTGCTATTATACAGGATGCATAGAGTATTAGCCCCAGGGAATCGCAAAGCACGGTACCCAAGGTTAACTGTAGTAAAGTTGCAAATTTTTCTTTTGAAAGAAAGACTATTATCAACCCTGTCAGAAAGTTAATTTTCATTTACTACATCTAGCAACATTGAAAATTAACTTTCTGACAGGGTTGAAATATTTTGTAGGCCTAAAATTAGCTATGGAAGAGACTGAAAGATATAAATCCTTCCAAGGTGAATGTTCTGCTGCAAAAGATGGACTGGGATCATCCACGAGCATGATGCAACAGAAGAAGCTACCAAAGGGGAGCTGGCCAGTTAAACACTTTCCATTGTTTACAATTCAAATGAAAGGAGGAAAAAAGATGATGGCAAAGTTTGTCAAGAAAACACGAAAGGAGGCCACTGAAGAGATATCAGGGAGAGTGGCAGAGGCTCTGGATTGTACTGGAAGAGACTGAGGAGGACTGAAAGGTGGTATTTGAAGCTTCATTTCACTAAGGAAAGTATTTTCTTGGAACTCTCACTGGGTAAACTATTGGTTGGACATAATACTTGTTGAAAATGGAGTTAAATTAGTGACCTAGGAGCTATGCTTTTTGTGACACTTTTGACAGTCATTATCATAACATGTGTAATTCGAGACATAGGGAAAGCATTTAAACATGTTATTAACTGAATTCAGTAAAGAGTCAACATACAATATAAGGTATATTTAAATGAGAGTGAACAGCTATGGAAAACAGTAGTACTTTGTTAACAAGCCCATTTCTAAGTTAAGACCAATGTTATTCCTTTGCTTGGGGGATATGCACTTATGAGTATTTAGGAAGGGGGCAACAGTCTGCAATGAAGCAAGGCATTTTGATGAATGAACTGTAGCTTCATTAAAGTTACATAAACAAAGAGCTCTCATGGAAATACTGATTTTGATTAATAAAATGACTATGTCAACAGCCTGGTACACACCTATGAACCTATAAGTTCACCCCAGGGATCACTCCAGTGGCTCTACTTGATAGAGGCACTAGGAACTAACGTCAGGCGGCACGATGCCAGGGCACTTCTACGGGCTCAGCTTGTAAAGGCTCCAGAGCCATTAGCCTAGTACACACCTATGAACAGTGTTCAAAAAAGGGAAGCTTCTGTGATGGTATTTGAGATAGACAACATGGCTTGAGTGAATGATCATTGTAATTGTTGGCTGTGGTAAGTAATATGGACATCCCTTCTTATTCAATGGAGGAGACAAAAGGAAAGAGAGAGAGACAGAGCACAAACAGAAAGGAACTGACAAATAATGAACCCTCTCCATCTCGATACAGTTGAGCTGAGGCTTGACAGTTATCAGGGGAGTCTTTCACCCTTATGGCTTCTAATGCTGTTTTATGCACACTGTTTTACAATGTTTATTTAAGACTGAATGTTTGTATTTCAAGGTTGACATAGTGAAAGGGAAAATTGTATGACTGAATTATTCCACAATGTTTAGGGGGGGGGGAGTTAACAATGAGGTGGAGAAACAAGCTGCAGTTACCGATAATTTAAATCGTTAGTGTATAATACCAATGATTTAAATCATTAGTGTATAAGTATGTCTTTGATTTTAAAACTGATGTCATGGAATGTTAATGGGCTGGCTGACAATGGTAAATGTGCAAGAGTATTACAGTCCCTGCAAGACGTAACTACACACATTATATTATTAGAAGAGACACACTTATTTGAAAATAAATATGATAATTTAATTAAAAGGGGATTCAGAGAGGGATACAGTGCAGAAGCATTGAAAGGCAGGAAAAGGGGAGTATTGACACGGATGAGAAAAAAATTCCATTTAAAACAAAGAATGTTAAACCTGACCATCAAGGGAGATATGTGATGCTTAGAGGGGACTGAGGTGAAAAACGAATGACAGTAGGTAATTTTTATTTCTCACCCAAAACCAAAATAGAGGAAGTAAAGATAATTTTCAACCAGGTAGTGGAGTGCATGCAAGGAATAGTGCTTTTAGGGGATGACTGGAATATAAATACAGACACACACTAGGCTATGGAGAGAGTCATTGGTACTGAAAAAGACATTAAAATTCTATGGTTTCATAGATGGGAGAAACATCTCACCATAACTGAAACAAACAGCTTATATAAGGACTTTCCAGTTTGGTACTATGACTTATTTAGAAGATGGTATATTTCTATGGAACACACTAATTTAATAGGGGAGGCACTTACATACCCTTGCCTGCTGTCGTATTATGCACATGTAGTTCTGGAGAGCCTAAAGCTGGGGGTGGATTGCGCCAAATGGCACTGGAGCCTGGAATTATATTGGCTAAGGAATACAGAAAAAAATTAAGCAGTTTATGATGGCTCTAGAGGGGGAGCAATGAGATCTTTCACACAGGAGTGGGACTTTATTAAAAGGATGACGAGGAAAAAAATTCAGGAAGTTAAGACTCAATCACGGAACGAGAGAACGAGAAAAGAGTATTGGAGGTCACAGGGATTAAAATACTTGCAGGATTAATGGAACATGAAACATTGGGGAAATTAGCTTTAGAAAAATATTAGAAGGAAAGATTTGAAGAAAAGATTCATAGAAGTCAAGTGACATTGAAAATCATGTTCTATGATAACTCCCTCAAACATCAGAGAATACAGGCAGGAAGACTGAGACAGATGAAAGTAGAAAGATATGTTATGAAGCTGTGGAACTTGGAAACAAGGTAGACAACTACAAGAACTGATGAAATTACAGAAATAACAGAAACCTTCTATGCAGGTTCATATAAAACGGATGAAGAAGGAGGTGACTGACAAAAGAAAATAGACAAGAGTTCTAGAAACAGTAGACATTCCAAGGGTTACTGAGGAAGAGAATGATAATGTTATGTAACCTATTACTTAGGAAGAAATTGAAGAGCACTTGAGAAATTTGGTCAGGAGTAATACCCCAGGCAAGGATGGTCACCCAATAGAATTGTGAAAAATGCAGTGTAAAATATTATTAAAATGCCATGCTTTATTTAGAGAACTTGGGGGGATGGGGAGCTTTCCAGACTCCTGGCACAAGGCAATAAAAACCCTGCTACTGAAGAAAGGCAAAGATCCTTGTGCCTTAGTTTTATATTAGCCTACTTCAATATTCCCACATGATTACAAGGTATTTGTACATATTTTAGCAGCGTGTTTGACAAGGATTTTACCTAGATTGATAAAAAATGGTCAATGCGGATTTTCAAGGAAAGGCAAACTTTGACGGTATTTTGGGGTATACATCCAACAAGCAGAGGCAGATAAAATGCAGAAACAAATGGTACTGCTGAGTTTAGATTCTGAGAAAGCATTCAACAGGGTCTGCTAGAAATACTTGTGAAAGATATTACAGTTGATGGTATTGAAAGAGGAATTTGTACAAATGTTTCAGAGAATATATGTTGGGTCAATGGCAACAATAAATGTAAACGTAAGACTAACAGGGCATGTGCTGATTAAAAGTGGTACAAGTCAAAGATGGCCCCTATCACCTCTACCTTTTGCACTCTACTTAGACCTTTTAGCCCAAAACATAAGGCAATTTGTAATCAATGTGGGGGAGAAGGCTGGGGGAGAGATTGTTGTATTTGCAGATGACATTATCTTATTCTTGACCATTCCATAGAGAGATATTTGAACAGGATACAGATTAGGAGATTTTGAATGATTGTCAGTGTTCAGGATAAACAAAGAAAAGACCAAAGCCTTGGGGGTAAATCATATACTGTCAATAAGACTGATACAGAATTTCTTGTATTTATAGAGCCTGGGACCAGTTCGTATAATGGTTTAAGTCTAACTTCCAAGCAAAAGTTACAAGGTTTGATCCTGACCTCCAGTCAGTGCCTGTTTGGAATTTTCATGTTTTCCCTGCCTCTTTATGAGGTTCCTCCCACCTCTGAAAAACATGCCAAGTGTTTCCACTGAAAATGCAGTAAAAAAAATGTAGCTGTGGGCAGCAGCACAGACTCTACATGATGCCCTATAGGGGGGAAATTGTAAAAGCCAACTGTTTTGGTCATGTATTGTGGTGTGCAGTATCCTCATTGTAGAATAGTGTGTGTATTGTACCTTTAAGAAGCATTTCAAGGACAGCATGTGCATATACATAGCAAGCACGTGCTAGCTTCAGTGCCATTTTGAGAGTGCAGCCAGAGACTGAGAATGTTTGAGTGTGATAGCTATTTTGTTTATAAGTTTATCTAAGTTAAAGTTATTAAGCCTCAATCCTGATGTGTTTGTACATAATAAAGCTGCTTGAACAGAACCCACAAATGTTAGTCTGTTTTATCCTGACCAGAACAGCAACACGGTGCCAGAACTGGGATTCCAGAGACTGCTTTTCAAAGCTATGAGGTGCAGAGTTAACACTGAAGGTAAACTAAGTGAACCAAGTACAAAAAAGGTCCAGAAATGAACCAAAGGTAATGAAAACTTGCACAAACAATTTATTTATTAAAAAGATAAAATGGAGCATTACCAAGGCACAGACATTATTAAGCAAGCGAGAGGTACAAAAAAGTTTGTTAATTAAATAAAATATTTAAAATGAAGATATTTGATAAAACAATTATCAGAAAAGCACATAAGTGGTTTGGAATTACCTCGGAATTGCAAAACAAGCATGTTTAAAGTAAAAACGAACAAGTTTAGAGTAAAACAAGCAGAAGAAAAGTATAATGGGCATGAAAAAAGATTAAACGAGAAAACAAATGCAGTCACAGTACAGCCATTTTGAAAAGTTTATTGTGCTGGGTGTGTCTATTCACAGACTGCCGCCATCACAGAGTGTTTCTTGCACTGTAAAGAGTTATTTAGCAAAGTACAGCCATTTTGAAAAAGTTTCAGTATGCTGTGTACAGTTTATTTGCAAAGTGCAATTACTTCGAAATATTTTTTACTCTGAGCTTCTTTTACCCAGTTTATTCGCACAGTGCAGTTATTTTGAAATGTTTCTTGCACTGATAAGAGGTGATTTCTTACAGTACAGTGATTTCAAGAGTATTCTTGTGCCCAGGAGACTTATTTCACAAAGTTCAGTTATTCAGAGGCCTTTTGTGCTATTGGGCACAGTTACAAGTACTGCCATAAATTTCTGGCATATGTATAAGTGTGCATGTTCGTATAGTTACCAGTGGACTTGGGTTGCATTGTGTTTTACTGTAATTTGTTGGCATGGCAGATGGATTTCGAAAACCATCACCACTTTGTATTTGATCAGAATATTGCACAGAATTGGAGGATATTTGAGCAAGAGTACAACATTTTTATACAAACAGCTTATTCTGACGAAGATGCAAGCACTAGGGCATTAATTTTTCTAAACCTACCTGGGTCAGAGACCATTGAAACAGAGCATTTATCTGTGTATGCACCAGCACTATATGAAGGAAAAGGGGAAAACCATCATGTTGTTGTACAGGCTGAATCGAGGGAGAACCCCATGTCTGAAATGCAAATTCAGGGATATCTGCAACCCCCAGACAAATATTACACTGGAGAGGCATTTGCTTTACACAAGAGATCAAACGCAAGGAGAAACTTTTGCAGCTTATGTTACTAACCTGAGAAACAAAACTAAAATGTGCAGGTTTGGTGACTTAAAAGATGAGTTAATAAAAGACAGGCTTGTGTGTGGTATTAATAGTGCTGCAGTGAGGAAGATTTTGCTTCATGACAGTGATTTAATGCTCAGCAAAGCTATTGAGATTTGTCAAATCCATGAGGTTACACAAAGGCACACAAGTATGCTTGCAAGTGATGGTTTCAGCAGGCTTCAGAGCAAATGTACAAAGCAAGCAACACGTGGCTAGCAGATGCAGGCCTAAGCACATGGCAGTTGTAACCCCTGTGAGTGTGGCAAGTAAAACTCGTAGTTTTCCAGCAAGTTCCAAGACTAGTTCAGTGAAAAGGACATGCTCAATGCAGTACAAGGGTGAGCCAGCAAAACCCAAATCAAGCTTTATTGTTAACTGTCACAACTGCCGTGCCAATCATGAGTCTAAAAGAGAAAAGTGCTTAGCATTTGGTCAGCAATATCACAAGTGTAAAAAATGGAACCATTTTCAAAAGTTTTGCAAATCAAGTAAACCTCACACAGTTATAAAGAAGGGTCACTTAAAAAAGCAGGTTGATCATATAGAGAGCCGCAACTCTACTTTCTGCATAGATGGTGTATCAGTAATTGGTGAAAAGGTTGATGCAGTAGATTTATTGGTAAAGAATGAAGTGTTTTGTACTGTCCAGATCAATGGTAACCCCAAAGAGCTCAAAGTAGACACTGGTTCAAAGTGTAAGGTTATGTAAGCAGACACATTTGCTTAGGTGAGAGCTGGTGAGCAAGTTAATGTGACCAGTTGTGCAAAACTTGTTGCTTATGGAGGTGTAGAAATTCAAACCTTTCAAGTTATTTGGCTGGGAACTGCTACAGCTTACTATTCTATGTAGTCCGAAGACCTGTGCAGTCATTATTGGGTCTTAGAGACTGTTTGAGAATGAATCTGATTTCCTTTACTAAAGAAGTTCATCATATAAGCACATGTCCTGGTTCCAATTTTATTGAAGCTATTTTCTCTGAGTATGCCGATGTTTTCAATGGCAAGTTAGGCAAACTTCCAGTTGTGTATTCTATGAAGTTAGACTCAGAGGTCAGTCCAGTGGTCAGACCAGCAAGAAAAATTCCGATAGCTATGATGGATAGAGTCAAGGCTCAGTTGGATAAAATGGTGCAGCAAGGAGTAATTTATCCAGTTACAGAACCAAATGAATGTGTGTCATCCATGGTAGCAGCCCACAAAAAAGGCTCAGACGAAATCAGAACATGCATTGACCAAAGAGATTTGAACAAAGCATTAAAGAGACCACATCATGCTATGCATATAGTCGAGGAAGTCGCAGCCCTAGTACCGAATGCCACTGTTTTTTCTGTCTTGGATGTAAAAAGTTCATTTTTGCAAGTGATGCTTGATCACAAATCTTCACTACTGACTACTTTTAGTACCCCATTTGGAAGATATAGATACCTCAGGATGGTATTTGGAATGAATTCTGCAAGTGAAGTCTTTCAGTGTGCAATGGAGCAAATTTTTTCGGGTTATCCTTGTGCCATAATAGTAGATGATTTATTGCTTGGAGGCAATGGTGAAGCAGGGCATGACAGAAACCTTAAGAAAGTTCTAGATAGAGCACGTGAAGTGAACTTGAAGCTCAATCCTCTAAAGTGCAAATTCAAACTACCAGACCTTACATATGTAGGTTATTTATTTACTATCACTGGCTTGCGATCAGACCCCTCCAAGCAAGCAGCCATTCTTGAGATGCTAGCAGCAGATAATGTTCAAGCTCTACAATGTTTTCTTGGTATGGTCACCTATTTAGGCAAGTTTATACCAGACATCAGTGAGTTGACAGTGCCTTTGAGAGAGCGAATGTGCAAAAATGTTACATGGTATTGGTTGGAACAGCACCAGAGGGCATTTGAAGACCTTAAGCAGAAAATTGCCACCCCACCTACATTAAGATACTATCTATGATGTCAATAGACCAGTCAGTCTTTCCAGTGATGCTTCAAAATTTGGTCTTGGTGCAGTTATTCTTCAAGAAGGCTGACCAGTAGCCTAAGCATCTAGAACTCTTACCCAAACTGAAATGCAATATGCTCAAATTGAGAAATAACTTTTGGTAATAGTATTTGTATCTTCAAAGTTTCATGATTATATCTATGGTAGAGCTATTCAGATTGAAACTGACCATCAACCTCTAGTCACTATTTTAAAGAAGCCGATGCATTCAGCTCTAGCAAGATTACAAAGAATGATGCTCAAATTGCAGAAGTACAACTTCAAAATGGTCTCTACAAAAGGCAAACTTCTTTATCTGGGTGATACCTTAGCCAGATCACCCAGAAATACAATGGAACACCTTAATGCAGAGAATTTTGACTTTGATGTCATGGAAGTGTATAATTTTTCTACCATGAGACTTGATGAGCTGAGAAATTATAGAAAGACTGATCCAGTTTTGCAAAAGCTCAACCACTTCATTAATGTTGGATGGCCGTTAAAGCAATCTAGTGTACCACCTAAAGTGCAAACTTATTTTCCTTACAGAGATGAGATGTTGCTGGAAGATGGCATGATTTTCAAGGTTCCTAAAATTGTTGTTCCTGCTTCCTTGCAATGTAAATATATCCAGATTTTACATTGTGGTCTCCCAGGTTCTGAATCTACCAAAAGACGGATGAAAGAACTAGTATTTTGGCCTTCTCTCACAAAAGACATTGAGAAAGTATTTTCTTCTTATTCAGTATGCAATAGTACTAAACTGCATTTGCAAAAAGAACCCCTTCAGCTAAGTCAAGTTCCTGAACTACCTTGGTTAACAGTAACCATTGATATATTCGAGTGGAACGATCAGCATTACTTAGTGCGGGTAGACTCTTATTCAAACTGGTTTGAAATCGATTTTCTACCTAACATAATGTCCACTGCTGTTATCACCAAGTTGAAACGTCATTTCTCAGTCCATAGTAGTCCACACAAAGTTATTTCTGACAATGGTACCCAAATTACCAGTCAGTTGTTTCAGAAATTTGCAAATGAATCAGACTTGTTACTAGTAGTCCAGAATACCCACAGTCAAATGGACTAGCTGAACATGCAGTACAGTGTGAAAAGCAATTACTAGAGAAGTCAAAGCGTGATAATACCAATGTCTTTTTGAACTTACTCAATCTCAGAATCATACCCTGTGATAATATGCTTGGCTTGCCTGCTCAGAGAATTCTGTCTAGGCAAACCACAATGAAATTGCCTATCAGTTCCAGTTTGTTGAGGCCTAAAGCTAAGAACAACAGAACAAAGCCCAACTATTCAGAAAGCGTTCTTTCCAGAAGTCCAGCTATGATAAATCGAGCAGGTTTCTTTGTCCGTTAAAAAAGGAAAGACAGTGAGGATACAAATGGTGAAAGGTTTCTACTGGATTGGTCAAGTAACAGGTACATGTGCCAAGCCAAGATCCTACTTCGTAGAATCTGAGGGTGTGGAGTACAGGACAAATCATTGACATCTTCTTCCCGTATCAGAATCGATATCGCAGCATTTTTCCTGTAATACAGACTCTAGATCTCAGCGCAATCCAGATGATGTTCCTGTTGCAGAACATGCTTTAACTTCTACTTCCATTCCTGATGATGTTCCTGATGTCCCCAAAGTTGAACATTCAGCAGAGGCAGTCCCAGTTGCTAGACCTAGTTCTAATTTCTATGTCACACGATTTGGTCATATTTCCAGACTTAGTGTGAAATACACAGCAACCTGGATATAATTGTCTATATGTATTTAGTTCTGTATAATTGCATGACAAAGAATTATTTTGTATTATTTGCATGTTAATTGATGTCATCAATAATGCATGACTCATTCCTCAAAGAGAGAGGATGTAGAATGGTGTGTGTGCGTGTGTGTGTGTGTGTGTGTGTGTGTGTGTGTGTGTGTGTGTGTGTGTGTGTGTGTGTGTTGTACCTTTAAGAAGCATTTCAAGGACAGCAAGTGCATGCAAATAGCAAGCACTTGCTAGCTTCAGTGCCATTTTGAGACTACAGCCAGAGAGTGAGCACTTATCAGCATGATATTGTTAGAGATTTGGGATGCATGGTTAGGCTTAAAAATGCCCTTGTGGTCATTCACCTAGTAAACACCTATGAACCTATGATAGATAGTCTGTTTATAAGTTTATCTAAGTTAACATTATTAAGTCTCAATCCTGATGTGTTTGGACACAATAAAGCTGCTTGAGCAGGACCCACAACTATTCGTCTGTTTTATCCTGACCAGACAAGCGACACTCATGACAGGTGAACATGGATCACAGATAGTGCACAGTGCCATGGCTAGCCAGTCGACTGTATAAAATATGGCTCTAGTTGATTTGGTCATGGTGTCTAATGTTGATAAATGGGCATGGGTATTGCTAATGATAAGTGGGTTGAGACCCCAGCATACTCCGACCCACACCAGGGACCCATGCTAAAAGTGGAAGGGACATATGTGCCCCTATTAGCCAGTGTGTGCCTGCCATAAAGCCCAGCAGCCCTGGGTCAATAAACTACTGGCAGTCAGTGTCCAGTTGCCCAGCATGGGTTACCAGGGATAACTCTGTTGAGTGAAAGCTGGGTGTAAAGCCAATCAACCTGCCAAACATGAACTAAGAATTGCTACACTTAATTTTGGTTTGCTGACAGGATGCAGATTGGAAATAGATGACATGATGGTAAGGAGGAGGCTGAACATCCTATGTATCCAGAAGACAAGATGGAAGGGCAATGCAGCAAAGCCATTTGGCTTGGAATTCAGAGGCTACAACTCAGGAGGAAGACAGACTGGGAATTGCAGTGAGGGAGACGCTTCAGAAGACAGTGAGGGATTTTCTCAGAATTAGTGACATACTCATGGCCATACACCCTAATGATATGGTACTATTCATAATCCCAACTTATGCTCCACAAGGTTCCCTATTAGATGAATGAATGCTTAAAATGTCAAGTACGACATGCTTGACAGCTTTCAAGTGAAAGTTCATCTAAGAGAAACCTAAGAATGTCAAAACAAGGAGTTTCAAAAAGTTATAGTTGGCCAGCCGTCAGGAAGCCGATGGCTGACATCAGACTGTTCACTTGTCTAGCTGTTCTTACAGTCTTCCACTGTGGTGCAGTCTCATCATTCACCCTGTGTGATGTTATGACAGTCCTCCACTGTGGTGTGATCTCGGAGTTGGTATATTTAAGTGGGGGTTTTAATGGTGTACAGTACATTTTAGCCATCAGCTGTTGGCTTCCTGACGACTGGCCAACTATCACTTTTCAAAACTCTTTGCTTCGACATTATGAGGTTTCACTTAGATGAATTTTAACTTAAAAGCTGTCGAGCATGTCATACTTGACATTTTAAGTGGTCGTTCATCTAATATAGACCTGCTCCACAACATATAGCATAGACAGGTGGTTGTGATAGTGAGGAAAAGAGTGCATTCAGATAGCAACTGCAGGACTTGCTAGATAAAGCAGGACAACAGGAATTGGTGTTGATAATGGGTGACCTGAATCCACATATCGGAACAGACAGAACTGGATATGAAGGCTGCCTGGGTCTACATGGAAGACTTTTGTCTGGCAAATGGCTTGATAGTAGCCAACATATGGTTCAGAAAGAGAAACAGTCACAAGATCACATACAAAAGTGGCCAACATGCAACTCAGGCAAACTTCCTCCTAATAAAGATAGGGCACTGGGATAGAATCAGCGATTGCAAAGCCACGTCCAGTGAAAATGTCGGCCCACAGCATAAACCACTGGTTACCACAAGCTGCTGCAAGCAGTGGTCAGAGAAGGCTCTAAGGTCAACAGAGACCAGACTGATGACCAGGAAGTTGACTGGAGAAAAAAAGCACAATAGTTCAAGGAATTATTCCAGGCTCTAGCACCTCAAAAAGAAGAGGAAATAGATTTAGATGAAAAAGAATGGCAGCACCTCAAAATAGCGTGTGTGAGGACTACAAAACAGATATGCGGTCAAGCCAGGTATAGAAATAAGGTACATAAGAAAAGCTGGAGGTGGAATCCAGAAGTCCAGGAAGTCATCAAAAGAGAGAAGGTATGGTGGAAAAAAAGTGGGAGATAGGAAAAATGGACTAAGTTAGGAAGGAATACTGGTTGGCTAACAAGGAAGCTAAGAAAGGAGTTGCAATACTAAAGAACAAAGCATCAGAGGCACTCTACTAACTTCTGGAAAGTAAGTCAGTAGATGGCACAAAGAAACTATATCAGGTTGCCAGGCAAAGACAGAAAGATACAAAAGATAATCAGATACCCTTCATAAGGGATGCCAGCAACAACCTGCTCACCAGTCCACAGGACATCAAACGCAGATGTAAAAAAGTACTTCCAGCAGCTTCTGAATGAAGAAAACCCCACAAAAGCTCTACTGTCCCAGACACAGACTATGATGAGACAAGAGGAGGAGCCCACCATAGAATAAGTGAAAACAGCACAAAGGAAAATGAAGTTAGGGAAAGCAGCAGGCTCAAATGAGTTCACAGCAGAAATGATAACGATGTTGGGTGAGATGGGGAGAAATGGCTCCTGAGGGTACTCACAGCAGTATGGAGGAAAAACAAGTATCCCATATGACTACAAAATAGGCATACTAGTGCCAGTGTACAAGTACAAGAACAAAGGGGACATTCACAACTGTGGGCAGTACAGAGGCATCAAACTCTTGTCAGATTGCATGAAAGTTCTGGAGAAAGTGATTGCTAAACGAATACACAGAGTACTAGAAAGTAAGACAGAAGATGAGGAGTTTGGGGTCAGATCAGGATGCAGCACAACTGACCTGATGTTTGCAGTCAGACAGATAGTTGAAAAAAGCTAGAGGTGAGGAAAAAGTCCAACTGGGCATTCCTAGACTTGGAGAAAGCATGTGACAAGGTCCCAAGATAGCTGATATGGGCAGTTCTGCTGTGGTTCAAAGTCCCAGAGCATTAGTAGAATTAGTCAAGCTATGTAGAAGGACCCAATGACTCAAGTATGAACAGTGTTCAGTCTCACAAAGGAGTTTCCCATCAGAGTTGGTCTGCACCAGGGTTCAGCTCTTATTCTGCTGCTGTTCATACTGGTGATGTACTACATTAGCAAACAGGACAGAGGGTGCAGATCAACAAAGCTGCTGTATGCAGATGATTTGGATATTGCAGGCAGACTCTGAGCAAGAACTTCAGCAAAGGATAGGGGAATGGAATGCGAAATTTAAGGTACATGGGATGAAACCGAGTACAGATAAGACAGTTGTAATGGCAGCAAATGGAGGAGTTCATAAAAAGCTGAAAATTGGGAGGTGTGGTTGAGGACAGGTAAATCTGAATGAGTAGTTCAAAGCTAGAATAATAGGGGCTGCATCTAACTGGCACAGAGTATCATGTGTAGTATATGACAGAAGAATGCCAGAGTTTGAAAAGTAAGGTGTACAAAACTGTTGTCTGACCAAGTACTACTGTACAATTCTGAAATCTGGGCAGTACAGGCAGAGCAGCTGAGGAAACTAGAGGTGATGGAAATAAAGTGTCTGAGATGGGTGGTAGGGTGCACACTGTGGGACAGATGAAGAATAAGGACATAAATGCAGAAACCAAAGTAGCTCCAATTGCAGAAAAGGTTAAGCAGGAATGAAGATAATATGGGACAGACAGGAAGAAGGTAAGAAGAAAGAAGAATGTCCAGTAAAGAGGTGGATGGATTTTATGAGAGAACACCTGCAACAATCAGGCATGAGTGTCATAGAAGGCAGGAGAGTGGTAATAGAGAGAGATGTTGACAACCCAACCCCATGTATAAAATAGGAAAAAAGGGCTAGATAATGATGATGATGGGGACACTGTAAGTTAAAGTATCTTGGTATCTGGCTAGACAAAACAGGTGAGTAATCTGCTAAAATGTCATGTGAACAAAGAGAAAATTTGTGAAATTATTAGGAAGTGAGACTTAATCCCACTTGATGTGAAGCAAAGAATACAAGATGTTTGTGGTCCCGCAAGTGATATATCATTCACAATCATTAGTTCATGACCTGAGTGTGACCTTCTGGGAAAAAACTTAGGAAAAATATCATAAATATGTTTGAAAAAGGGGCCACTCAAGGGTCCAGTGGCAAAAAAATAATACTGCCTATGGGGGTGGCTTGCGGTTCCCAATCTGCAGGAATACCAACAAGCTTTGCAAATGAAAATATTATTTCTCTTACAAAGTAGTGATTATAATGTAAAATGGAAATCATTGATAGAACAAGAGAATTTGAGACTAGTAGACAATAGGGTGAGGAGATGGGAAAGTTTGCTACAGAAAGGACACAATGTGGGATATCTAACTGATCTGGGTTGAAGACAAAGATTATTCAGGAGCTAAGAATACATATAGTGGCAGTTCGAAGTCCTACAAGTAAGGATGGCTAAGAATCCCTTTAATATAAACATGGGGGGGGGGGGTGAAGACATAAAAAGGAGTATGGAAGTTTTATTTTTGGGAGCAATTAGAGGAAAATGGAGAAAGACTGTCATGGGATAAAATGCAAAATAAGTTCAGCATGCAGGGAGACAATCTATTCATTTGCAGAGCATGCTACATGATACATGGGAATCATATTAATGAGAAAAAATGGAAAGGTAAGATATATCTAGAGCTGGTAAAGATATTGATAGAAGCAAGGTCAGAAACAGCAAGTAAAAGAGGATTAGTATGTAAGTTGTATACAGCTTTATTACAGAATAGATGGAAAAATAAAAGGAGTCACAGACAAATGTGATAGGGAGAGATAGCTAGAGAAATAAAAAAAGAAGGGTGGCGAAAATTTTGGCTAAAACTTCATCCACCCCTGTAGATCCTTTTTTAGGCAATGCCAAAATGATAAACCTACTAATATAGCAAATAAAACTCAAAGGGACCTAAAGGTGTTACTGCTTAGTGTTAGGTGCCCTAACAAGAAACTCCACACCCTACAAACTCTCCACACTCTGAAGAATATAGACATCTGTGCCATTACTGAGATATGGTTTAAAGCTGCAGAAAGTACTCTTGACAGTGCAAGACTACAGTGCCTTCCACACATTTAGATCATCAGCCACAGACAGGGACTAAAGGTAGAGGTGTCTCAATTTACATTTGCAACAAGTATACCTCAAGGCTGTTTAAACAGGATGATACCCTGGAGTTCATCCACATGCAAATCACCTTAGATAGAGTCCCTTACCACATCTTAGCAAGCAATTGGCTACCAACTATGTCTCAAGAATCCCACAATTCTTATCTATACCTAATGGAGGCATTCTCCATCCAACCAAACACTCTTTTATGGCAGACTTTAACAATTCCAGTACAGACTGAGAAACGTACACTGCTACTAACTTGTAGGCACAATGTTGCCTGGACTTTATTAACACAAATGCTCTTGATCAGTTAGTACGCACTTCAATCAGAGGTTCAAACATACTGGACCTTGTTCTCACTGGTGAGGACAGATCACAAAGCTGTCTCATTCGAACTAAAAATCAACTTGGAAAACAGGGAAAACCTATTACAGTTAGAAACTATTCCAAGGTAAACTACATCCTATTCAGTGACAGCTTGTCAAAATTCAGTGCTTCTCCCAACCCAGAGATCATAACAGTCTATGCAGAGTTATTCACAGAAATACTGTACAAACATGTAAATGGTTGAATACAGGTTACTGTACCTACCAGAAGTAAGCCCAAAACAAACCACAAACATAAATCACATTATTGGAATCCTAATCTTGACAGGGTGTGCAAAAAAAGGAAAAAGTCAGGGCCATAAGTCAGAAAGAACAACTCTCATAATGACAAGAGCTCACTAATAAAACTAAACAGGAAATTAAGAGGACTAATGAAATTCAACAAGGTGAATTACTTGGTCAAGACAGCTACTCAGGCTAAAGACAACCATAAGGCCTGCCACAGCTATGTCTGAAACCTCAGAGGTACCATGCAACAGTGTGCTGAACTGGTAGTAAATAGTACCACCTTCACTGAGAAGAGTGACACAGTGAATCTAATGGCTAATAAATTCAGCTTCAAACTTTACCTCTCACTTCTCCCCAGCACCCCTTGTGAAATCCCTAAGAGCATAACCACACAACTGTCAGCAGGGAGCAAGTCATAGCTGCACACAAAAGCTAAAAATACAGCTTCAGTGGACCACAACAATACCCCAAGTTGCCTTCTACATAGCCTATAACATAACCTATCATGACCACTTGAGTCACTTTTCATCTACAGCCTCAAAACAGGCTACATGCCAAGCAAATGGAGGACAGCAACTGTTATTCCATCAAACAACCCCGGAAACTATAGACCTATTAGTCTGACTAGTCTAATATGCAAAGCCATGGAATTAATTATCATGGAAATGATCAAGAAAGACATTGGCAAGTCACAAACACTAGACCCATCCTAGTTTGGTTTTGTCAAAGGAAGGTCTTGCCTACCTAACCTGTTAGGCTTCTTTGAGAAGATAACTAAGGCAATGGATGAAGGGAAAATGGTGCATACCACCTATCTTGACCAGGCTAAAGCATTCAAAACAATACCTTATTGGGTATTGTGGACAAACTCACTGAACTAGGCATACATCTCTACACAACTTGCTGGATTTCCATCTGGCTCACAGATAGGGCTCAAGAAGTCAAGATTGGTGAGACCACCTCCACCAAGATGCAGGTCACCAGTAGACTATCACAGGCTCTGTGAGAGGCCCACTCATCTTTGGCATCTATTTCTCAGAGATCAAGGCTAATATCAAGGACCTCTGACTCACCTAATTCACAGATGGATGCAAATTGGAAACTATTATTAGTACCACTCTACTCACCCCTTATCAGACCCATCACTGAGTATAATGCCCCTTTCAGCATGTACCTGACTAGGCACTTACAACAGTTGTAATGCCCACAGAGGTTCCAAAATGAGACACTCCATGGTATTAACACACTACCCTATACAGATCGCCTTAGAGCTCTGTCTCTATACTTGGTCTCTACATGTTGTTAAGAAGTGATCTATGCTTGGAATATAAATCATCCTTAGATCCAGCCCTGATGGAGCTTTTACACATTTGCAAAATGAGCAGCACCAGAAACATTAGATCCAGGGATCTGAACTTTGCTTGCAACATAAATTGAACATGCCTGCGAGACAGATACGTGACTCAAAGGATTCCCGTACTCTGGAATAGACTCCCCATCCAGGTGAAGCAAATTTCATCCCTAATTCTATTGAAATGTAACTTTAATCATGGGATGGGAAATCACAAATTCATTCCTGGGCTGGCCTCCATACTTCTTACAGACAGAGGCCAACAGCAAACATTCCCCAACTAATACTGGAAGGGTAACCATAAATTCATCTCTGGGTCGGCCCCCGTGTCTCTTATAGACTAAGGTCAACAGTAAACATTCTTTAACTAACATACCCCCCACATAACTTTTTAACAACCTCCTAACATACTCCTCCTACCAAACATACCCCCAATTAAGACACGCATGTGACCAGGTGATGCAGTTGAGTTGGTTGCATGGCTAATCTTAAAAGACCCGGGTAGTTGTTAGTCTAGTATATACCTATGAACCTAAGAAGAATGTGGCATGAGTAAAATAGTCACTAAATTCAACACATTTTAATTTTCAAGTGGAAAATGGGTTAAATAAAATATTCTCAGAAGTCAACTCTAATTCCTGGAGGTGTGGTCAGGATGTCAAGGGAAACTGGGATCATTACTTCTGGGAATGTGACTTATCTCATTTAATGCAATTAATATTGGAGTCAAATTGGGAATTGCAGAAACTTGTTCTTGTCTAAAATGGATAGAAGGACATAATGCAAGTCTCTACATAAAAACATTAGGAAGTCTGGTATTGTTAGCAGCTAAGAAAAGGATTACTCAAAAGTGGAAGTATGACAACCAAATATAGACATTTTTTTTCAAATGATGTTAAGTCTGGAGGTGTTAGAGAGGGAAGCTACATGTAAAAAACTGAATTACTGGAAAGAAGTGAAAAGTAAGTGGTGGTACACTAAGAGGGGGATCCTTAGTTTTCCTACTAGCTGTGTTGGTTTTATCTGAATTTTGAAATAACAGCTTTACGGTTTTGTTGGTCAAAAGTGAATCTGAATTTTGAAATCACAGCTTTATGGTTTTGTTAGTCACAAGTGAAATGCTTAAGGAATATTTGGTTAAAAATAATAAGTTTTCAAGAGAGATTGTTAATGGTAGTTGGGGACTGGAACTTGGATTGGATTTGGTGATTTTCATATTTTCTTGAAGCTACATTTCCCCTGTGTACATATGTTTAGTACTTACACACTTGAGGAAATAGTTTTAAGTAGTAGGGGGCCAAAAATCATGTTTCAAGAGTGCATTTCCCAACTCAGTCCATTGCTGAAAGCCGCTTTAACAAACAGATTCAATACATTTGTGAAATACCTAAGGAAGGAAAGGGAGGGGGAGGATAACAAGGAAGGAGAGGGCTACAACAAGAATGTTGGAAGTATTTGGGCTAGTGTATTCCTAGCAGGTTTGCATTGTAAAATCACAGTTGGGCTTTACCCACTTTAATGCAAACTGGAAAAGTTGGTCTAGGCTAGACCAATGTTACATAACAAATAAAACTGGAGGAGAGGTTAAGCATATGGATGTGGCCCTGCTGCACTCAGATCATATAAAGCTCAGATCACAGCTGAGATGGGTCCCTCCAAGATTCCCCATATCTCTGTTGAACAATGAGGTTTAAATTAAGGGTGAAGGAGATAACCAACAGTATCAAATAAAATTGAAATGACCATGTTAACAGGATGAGGTCACATAAAGCTGCAGTTAAAGAGACAGATACAAGAATTAGGTAAGAACAGAAAGGCAGAGGGAGGTGAAGAGGAGAGGGAAGTTGATGCAGGATTTAAGAGAACTTCAGCTGTGTAGGGGGGTAGGAAAGTAAGTTATGGGCAAGCTTAGCATGGCAGCAAGGGAATTATATCAGATAAGCTCTTTTGCTAATACAAGGGCCTTAGCGGCTAGATTGAGACAGCAAAAAATAGAGCAATTTGGAAAGTGAAGAGGAGGAGGAATGTGAAGGAACAGACAGTAAAACAGGAGGGAATAATGTGGGAGTTTGCCAGTTATCATGAGACTTTGTATAGGGCTAAGTTCCCAACAGAATATAATAGATCAGATGTGGCTAATTAATTACAGTCCATTCCTTTGGAGGAAGTATAAGAGTAGGACCAGCGACATGCTTTTTTAGCCATTATTACCGATGATGAGATTAGGGCAGTGATTAGGTTGCAAAAGAGGGGGAAATCTCCAGACAGCGATGATATTCCAAATGGAGCTTGGAGAGTGATAGAGGATAGAATAGTTAAGGTATGGAAGTGTCTCTTTAGCATGACTTTAAAGAAAGGCGGGCTGCCCTGTTCCTGGCATGAAGGAATTATTTTGGCTCTGTTAAAGGCAGGAATATGGAACATCTTGTCTCTTACCACCTCTATTACAATTTTGAACCATGATTACAAAGTCTATATGATGATCATTGCAAACATTCTAGCAAATATTTTACCTCACATTATACATGAAAATCGATGTGACTTTATACAGGGAAGGAGGACATTTGACAATTAATCAGAATCATAATGACAGTACAGGATATGGTGAAAGTGAAAAGAAAGGTGAGGCTGTTAGTGCTGGACACTGAGAAGGCAGTTGATAGGTTGGAGTGGGGATTTCTGTTTGAGTGGATGAGGCATATGATATTTCCTTTGGGCTCTATACAAATGTAGCAAAAATATATGATAGAACTAGAACTCAGGTGAAAATTATAGAACTCTCTCGTGGTTTTCAATTAACTAGGGGGAATAAAAGAGAGATGTCCTCTATTACCACAACTTTTTGCAATATACCTTGAACCTTTGGATAGCAAGATGAGGAATTCCTGGGTAAGAAAATACTGAGGTGGTATGGGGTTAAATACAGCCCTGTATGTAGACATCATTTTAAGGCTAAATATTAATAAAGTTTGGGTAGTTTTTAAGCTATAGGGTGTATGAAGAAAAAATAATGGAAATTACCCCACTGGGCATAGAAGAAGTACAGTTTGGGGATAAGGAGGAAGGAATAAGATATCTGGAGGTTTGGTTGAAGGAGTCATTTTATGAATCCTGACTGGCTACTTTTGAGAACTTATATAGAAATTTACAGACCTGGAAGATGTTGGGACTTGATTTGGAACAGAGTAGAAATTTTACAGTGACATCTGACCTCATGCCTGCTGTATCTCTAGCAGTTCTTTTGGTCCCCATTAAGTGTAGATAAGGAGAAGAAAATCAAGAAATGGATAAAAGATTTTATTTAGCTAGGGGAATCCCCACAACTGAACTGGGACAGGCAAGTTTTCCCCAAAGATAAGGGGGGGACCCAGACTTAAGAAGATATCCAAAAGCAGTCCAGTTGTCATTCATGCTAATACAGGCAATTATCTGTGATATGAATCAGAGAGGACTTCTCCTAGTTTATAAACATCTCCCCCATTGAAATGTTGCCAAGGGAATACCCAGTCCAGAGATTTTGCCAGAAAATCCTGTGATAAGGCCAAAAAGTCAGGAACGCATGTAGGGGGAGCACATGGTGAGCCTCCTCTCACAAGGCTTCAGGCAACATGGACAAAACTTTGTTGAACAAACTGGACGAACAGGAAAGCCAAATGTCAGCACCTTGTTATGGAAATGATGTCCATGCAGGGCAAACCGAAGATGTTACCTATGAGCCCAGAACACTGGTGTATCATAAGATGACTATCATGTCCATCAGTACCATCCAGGCATGTTGTGGTAGGTGGCATGATCTTTGAGAAATAAAAACATAGAACTTGGTGTACCAGATGTGTAGGCTGAAGCTGCAGAAATCATCTGTCCCTTGTGGATCCAGAAAGAGGTGGGATACAACCCCAGCCTCATTCTGAATGACAGGCTCTACAAACCATTGAAAATGTGGAGTCTGGGTCTTACTCAAGAGGTCTCTGGAAACTGTTTTGTCTTCTACTGAGCCCTTTCTCAGGAAGAACCCAAGAGTTGTTAGCTATGGCCAGCCATGACTTTGACCTTACCATCCACTCCAGTTTTCCATTCAACTATCTGTGTGAGACCCAGTCAAAGACCTTGGTGAAGTCCAAGTGGATCACATTTACCAGTACTCCCATACAAAATTCCCCTGTAACCCAGTCATAAACCTGGATTGGGTCTAATAGGTTCATAGGTTCATAGATTAATACTAAGCTAACTGCCCTTGCGAGCCATTTTAAGCTTAGCCAATTATCCCTTGTGAGACTCAAACCTTGCACCTTGTGCTTGTAAGGCAAACACCTTAACCATTAGGCCACCCTCCCAACCCTTAGGCCACCCTAATAGTTCCTTCCTTTCAAGAACTGGTGCTGATCGTTGTGCTACAGACTGCGATCCTCCAGGAAGACAAAAGATTCATGATAACTATAAAGTCACTATGACTGCAAATGAAAATAGAACAAAAGCTGACAATGAAACATACTGACTTTAAGACATATCCTGAAAAAAAATCACTTTTGCAGGGGACTTGGGCATGATGCCAACCACATCCTCATCTCTACAACTATACTAATGCTAAAGCTACACAATTTTGTGGGGTAAGCTGTCTGCAGGATGCTCCACTTCTTTGAGATATGTGATGATATCATAAAGGTTTCTATGGTCTAAATTGGGGTGTCCATACTTCAGTGGTCACTTGCCATACTTGGGGGGGGGGGGGAGCAACATTACTATAACTGAAGATGCTTCTGCTTTGTATACCCACTGCAGTCAAAAGTGCATCTCATTCAGAGAAAAAAAAACAACAGCAGCCGCACTGGTTGTTTTAGATGTATTTTTTTGTATTCTATTGTGTAAACTAAACTTACAACTAACAAGATAAGTATCCTTACAACATTGCAAATGTAAAGGTGCAACGTGAACATATTTTAAGTAACATTTCTACAACAGTACAAATATATTGGTGCAAATCCTTGTTACAATAGTGCAAATACATGTGAAAGTATTTTTCTAGTATCCTTTCTATAACAGTACAAGTATTAGTGCAAATACACATGACAGTATCCTTGCCCCAACACCTCAAATGTAATTGTGCAAATACACATGAAAGTATTTCACGTAATGCCATAACTGTGCAAATCAAGATGTGTCACAGGAGACAGAATTAAAATAACTTTTCCAAGATAACCTGCAAGATAAGTTAATGGGAGTTTCCAAGATGAGTTAATGGGATTTCTGACTTTACTCGTTCTTGCACAACAGGTCTACTTCTGCACCAACTGCTGAACTGACAATACAGAGTGCATCTGCCAGATGTGCATCTGCGGTAACAGATCTTAATTTACTTTTCACATACTTCATTCTAGAGAATAGCTGTTCACAGCTGTACGTGCTGCCAAAAAGTGCAGTAAATGTCATAGCATTTTCTGTGATACTTAGATAAGTTTCTGCAGAAACATAATTATTGCAGAAATTCAGGAATGTTGTGAAGCTCAATGGTTTCCAACTGTATGTTATCAGGAGCAGTGCAGGGACCAACTGCAAAAGGGTCCCCAAAATCTTAATCTTAATACGGTGTTTACGGAAGTTCTGAAATCTATGTTTGCATTCTTGAAAGAGTTTGGATAGTAGGGCACAGTATTTTGCATAGCTGACTGTATCAACAGATCTTGTGCTTAGGTTTTAGAAATTAAACACTTCCTCCTTTGACAATGCATCTTCAACAGTTCCAGCTTCTGAATGAATGTAATTACATGTTCACACAGCCTGTTAACTAATTGATCCCTCCCCTGCAGATTCTTATTTAAATCTGCCAACAACTTTATGATGCCTACAAAAAAGTCAGGTCATTTAACCAAAGATTATATTCCAAGAACACAGCATCTTTACCTTTATCAGTCATGAAGGATTTTATTTAGTTACCAACAACAAAAATCTTCCCCATGTTTTTGCCCTCCTCAGCCACTGAATTTGACAGAATTAAATCATCATGCTGTGCACCTACTTCAAGAAAGGCTTTAAACTGTCTGTGATTCAGGTCCCTTGATATTATCAAGTTAACAGTTGCAATGACCTTGTCCATGACCTCTTTCATTTCAACTGTTTTGGCACACAGGTTCTTTTGATGGGTTATGCAGTAATGTGCCCATGGTGATGACTGGATTATTAACGTCGCAAATCCACTTTGCTTCTCTGTCATGGAGGGAGCACCATCAGTTTTAACCCTACAGAGGTTTGTTACAACGAGCTTCATTTTCTCCATTACCTGTTTCACTTGCTCAAAAATGTCCTTTTCTGATGTTGTGCCCTTCACTGAGCAAACATTAATCAATTCTTCAATCACATCAAAAGACTTGGTAACTCTTATACAAACATAGCCAGATGAGCACTGTTCTCAACATCAGTACTTTTGTCAACAACCAAGAACTGGCAATGTTGTAGTTTTCTGCAAAGATCATCTTTAATGTTTGTGGACAGGTCCTCCACTGTCTTGCCATAGTCTGATGTGAGAGGTTCAGACTTCCTACTTTTAATTTTTTCTCCATCTGAAAATGGATTCCTTCTTTCTTTCTTTCTTTAGTTCTGCTGTCAAATGACTGACTTTCTTTGGCACTTCAGTTCTCTGGCTTGTGACTTTGAGAAACGACTGCTGGATGTTAATATCTCACCTCAGGGCTTTTACTATGTCAGCAATTGTCCAGTGATACTGTCAAATGTAGCTGCACGCTTTGTAGTGTAATGTCGCTTTATGCTGCACTCATTGGGCAGAGCTACAGTTTCTTGACAAATGAAACTCAAAACAGTGCCATGTTGTTAAATGATGAAATACTCCTCAAACCACGAACTTTTGAAAACACGGCCCACACTGTTAGTCTTTCTTCTCTTAGCAGTGGAAAACATTTTGTTAAGTATCTATGGGGAAAAGGAACCAAGGGAGCTAGCCAACTTCCTTCCATCCTAGATGGCTCTCCAAAAGCATTCTGAAGTAACATTTTGAAAATCTTCACATAATAATCCAGAATTAACTTCACAAGGGCCCCTTAGCATTAAGGTAGCGGCTGCTACTCTAACTCCTTGACAAGACCTTGCACATTGCCCACCCAGCAAGCCATATCAAGGATCAGTATACCCATGCCAAAAAAGGTCCAGTTGCCAAGTAAACTACTTCTGCTTGTGAAGAACATGAGATAATTTCACAGTAATTCAGTTGCTGCTCAGTCATGCACTATAGAATGCATTCTGTGCTGGCCCAGCCTTAGTAACTATAGGGCCTGATTTGGACCATTGTTCTGGGGCCCCTCAACTGTTGTCCCCATATACCACCCCCACCCTCTCTGTACTTGCTGGCTTCATAGACTTAAGACTATTTCAGACTAGCTGTCAGGAATATGTGCTACTACAATGAATTAAATATAAAACAATATGTTTGCTTATATTCTTGTAAGAAGACATGTTAAAACAGAAGTAAACTATTGTATGCCAGGATTCCAGGATTACCCTCAGATCCAACATCTAATGTAATTCCTCTCACAGGTTCAACTTAACTAGCTCATGCACACCATTAAGGGCCTGTTTAATGGGCCATTGAGGCCTTGTATCTACACAGTGTTTCATCAGGTGAGTGCACCTTGACATATCAGTAAGCATGTGGTGCCATCTTGGATTCCCAAAGCAGCTGTCTGTACCCCTCCAGCCTTCAGTATACCTTGAAATTTCCACCATGAACACGACCACTAAACAATAAATGGAAACAATCATCCTGGAAGAAAAAGAACTAAAAAAAGCATTGTAGGTGCACCCAAATTCCACAGTATTTTGGGTTTATCCCTGAATTAAGTGCATAGTATATTTTGTTAACTGTAAGCCAGGGATGGCAGCTGCCCCCCCCCCCCCATTCATAAGCTAGTATTTCTTGTAATCTTAAAATACAAAAATCCTTAATATACAGTCACATACCATTTTAGTAGTTGTTCTTGACTCCCAGCTACGCCAAACACATTAAAGTTAACATAAGTATAAATACACAGCACAAGGTTTTTGAATTGGCTAAACAGCACATTGTATTCAATAAAGACAGTACTTTTGTTCTGTAAGGTCCTGCATATATTCAAAAGAAAACAAAAACTAACAGAAAGGCAAGGTACTTTTTCTCTAAACAGACATACCTACAACCAGTCTGTGGATAGAGTGATTTTTTTTTGTCTGACTCACTCCTAACCGAGGCCAGCCTGCTCCGCTCCCCTACCCTACCCCCATTCCCACACACCACCTATCTCATTGCCTTTATACCTAAGCTAACCACACCTTCTGTACAATTCTCCAATCTACTTCCCTCCCACCTCATCTAACCACACCACACACCTCTCTAACTTCAACTCTTACACACATCTCCCTCCCCACTAACCCCATCTAGACTCAGCCTCTCGCAATATCATACTAGACTCTACTTTCCTATACCTCACTTCCTGATTCTACACCCACTCTCCAATCAGAATGAAAGGCCAAAACTGCTTGCTCTACAACACTCTATTATCAGGCATCCTCCTCCTTGCATACTATGCTACCAACCCCCACAACTTCAAACTCACCAAGCACCATCCCCAACACTCACATACACCTCACCACACCTCCCATGCAAATCTCATTATATCATCACCAAGATTTATCCTAGATTAAATATTAATGTCCTCCCTTCAAGACATATACAACACAGCAACACTCAGTTGCCCTTCTGCAGGTATAAACAACTTATAACCAAACTCAACACCTAATTTTGTCCTCTCTAACAAAGATAAAACTCCAATCAGATAACCATCCCAATCCTGGGCCCATCTGTACCTTCCATGTAACCTACCCATTACCCCTAAGCTCCTGTTCCTCCACATCCACCCAAAATCTCACAGACACCGCTACCTATACATCTTTACCTATTACAAGTAACTCTGACCTTCTCATTACATGCTTTAATCTCAGAAGCTTTGCAAACAAATTACCTGAATTTCATGCCACCCTTCCCTCCTACTCCCCCGACATTGCAGTCATAACTGAAACCTGGTTAAAGCCCCACATCAAGGACTCTGAAATTACTATAAATGGTTACAATATTATAATACAGGACAGGATAAACAAATGTGATGTGGGTGTAGCAATTAGGTTTAAAGAATCACTTAATCTAGAAAAACTAAACTGTTCCCCACCAGACATCTCTCATGCTGAACTCCTTATCACTCACCTCCAAATTAATCCTTACAAATCCATTAACATCATAGCCATCTACCTACCACTGGGCAACAACCTGCACAACACAGAATCCCTCCTATCCTGCTCATCTTTTTCTCTATCCCAAGAAACCATCATTCTAGGTGATTTCAACCTAGACTGGTTCTCCTGCTCCTCCGCCTCCCCTACCTCATTTATAAACTTATACAACTTCACCCAAATTATTAACTACCTCACCTGCATTAACAAGCAGTGCACTCCAATAAAAAGTCACATCTAGACTGGATTTTAACCTACAAACCAAACTGCGGGTACCAGGCAAGCTGTCTACCAGTCACACTAAGTGACCATGCCCTTACATTTCTAGTTAGGAAGAAAACACATATCCAAACCAGCATCTCATATAAATACACCCATAGCAAAAAAATATTTCTCCTCTGACACCTTCAATTTATTCATACAAAACTGCAACTGGTCCCCATTAAAAAACTTGCAACTAGACCTAGCTGTAGAATAGTTCAATAACAAAGTCCTTGAAATATTAAATAATCTTGCCCCACCCCTTCGAAAAATTCACCAAAAAAACAAACAGCTACCATGGCTTTCTAAAGAAATAAAACAACTAATGAAACAATGAGACAAGGCCTTGTCACTATATCATATGACCAAAAATAATAATGATCTCACTCTTTACAAACAACCTGGAAACCATGCTAAGCAAAACATCATCAAGGATAAAAGAACCTATTTCCTCACCTGCAAAAAAAATACCTGCACAATCCACAAAAATTCTGGCAGAATATCAACCACCTCCATAACCCTGGTAAAACCCCTACACCTGCCCCCCCTCACTACTAACTCCTGTGTGCCCTTAGCCTCACAATTCAATTCCCACTTCATCAACTCTATCACGTCTCTCCCAGACAACAACAAAATCCCACCATTCACTGTCCCCTCCGCTACCTCTAATGATGCAAACTCCTTCTCCTTTATTCCCATTCCAACTTCCTACATAAAAAAACTCCTATGTAAATTAAAACCCTGCTGCTTAGCTGCTGACCAACTTCCAAACGAATACCTAAAACTAGCTGTCCCATCCATCACCTACCCCATATCATTACTAATAAACTGCTCTATCTCCGAACAGTACATTCTGAAATTATGGAAAATCTCTCATATCATACCACTTCATAATGGCGGCCCATCTAGAGACATAACTAACTACCATCCCATCACCGTTTTATCCCCCCTTACCAAAATTCTAGAGAAATGTATCCCCCAGCAACTCATGAATCACCTCACTACCAACAACCTACTCTCCAGCAGCCAGCATGGCTTCAGGCCTAGACACAGTACTAACTCAGCCCTCATAACCTTTGCAGAGACCATTCGCCACCTCAAAAATGAAGGACAACTAGTCTTAGCCATTTTCTTAGATATGTCAAAAGCTTTTGACACAGTGTCAAATCCACTGCTCCTCAACAAACTTGCCACTTACAGTCTCAATACCACATCCCTAACATGGTTTCACAATTATCTATCGAGCCATCAACAGGCCACTAAATGGGCAAACAGCCTCTCCCCACTATTACCAGTCACCACGGGGGTACTACAAGCCTTCATACTTGGGAACCTCCTCTTCATAATATTTATCAACAATTCATACACTGCCACCCAACATACCACCGTCATCCAATATGCAGATGACTCCTCCCTTATGTGCTCAGCCCACTCCCCACAAGAACTCTAACACAAAATGCAACCATCATTCCAAGACATTGAAAAGTACCTCACCAGTCACCAACTCATCCTAAATCCAAATAAGACCAAGTTCATAATTTTCTCTAATAAATCTTCCAAACCCAGTACCCAATCCCTCTCCATACTATCTAACAACGGTACAAAAATCAAACCCACCAATCAGACCAAGCGGTTACAGGTAGCCATAGACGACTCACTAAAATTTGATAAACACATCTATCTGACCATAAAAAAAAACACTCTAAACTAGGCGCTCTACACTGGGTTAAACTTTACCTTACACAACAAGCTAGATTGGCCACTGCAAGATCCCACTTGCTATCCACTGTCCTATACTGCTCTGAGGTCTTTACTAACCTATCAAAAACCGACCTAAATAAACTAGACTCCTGCTATAACAGAATACCTAAGGTTGTCACCAACCAACCCCACAGAGCACACCACTGCACTGCTTTCCAACAGCTCAACTGGCTAGAACTTTCCAACCTATTATTACTAAAACAACTTTCACTTGCTCATAAAATCATATTCGACCCTTATGACTGCCCAGCTCTATCAAACCTAGGCCAGCCAAACACAAACTTTAGACCCCTCAAGTCATCCAACAAACTAATGCTAAAAGTAACCCAATCTCACAACTATCACGGAGACTCCCTCTACTCCCATAAAGTAACCAAAGATTGGAACACCCTTCCTCAACAGATAACTAAAAACCCCATCCTGCCCACATTTAAAACTACCCTGAAAGACTATTTTGCTATACCCCAGTATCACTCCCAACTAATATCCGTCCTACTTTTCCCACTCATCTCACAAGTTAGCCCAAATAGTGCTCATCCCACACAGGACTATCCCACTACATATTTTATCTTTATTAATCTTTATTTCTTCAAATGACCTAACTTGTAAAACTACATAACCAATTTTGGTCTTTCAGAAGTGACTCACCTTGTAAAGCTACATGACTTATGTACATCATATATATTTTGTAAAAAAATGTATTCCTGTATGCCTGAAACATGCATATTTATATTATATTCTGTTATTATATTTGGCTATAATATTTTTGTTAAACTCATTTACATATTTGTTAGCAATGTACACTTAAACTAAGTTTACTGCTTGTACCTTAATAATGTTCTTTTTGTTGTGGAGCTTTTCTCCTGGGGTTTCTGCTGAAAACATTTTTTTTTCAACCAAGTCAGACACTACCCACTTAACAAACGTAAATAAATAAATGTTTCCAAAACCCTGTAGTACTGTCTGGATCTCCTGAACCTTGGTAGGAGAGAGACACACACTTTACCCTTGATCCCCTTGATGACTTTTTGTTATCTCTTTTCTTTCTCCCACCTTTCTCATCATTTGACTCATGCCTCACTCTCCTTCACACCCTATGTCTAACAATTGTACACAATGTAAATACTCTGTTCTTTGGATATTATTTTTTGCACAGAAATATTAAACTGTATGATGGTATGACAGTTTACAGGTGCTACTCTTGTCTATTTTGCTGACTGAATTATTCTATCATGTTTACTTATGATTGTGTTCGTTTTTAGCACACATTATCCTGACTTACATCTCTCTACACACTTACTCTTACATTGCCACTGTTGCAGTGACATTAATTAAAGTTTATTGCTTCTTTGGCTGTATTTCTACCATAGTGAGCCTGGAAATGGTCTAGGAGGATCAGTGCTCTACTTTAGTTACTACACTTTAAATAAATGAATTCATTAACAAGTATCTTTATAAGTTAAGTGCTCTACACACTCCAATGTCTTTGGGAGGTGCTACAGACAACACCAAGCAGACCATCCTACTAAGAAGCAGGCTCATTTTAAAACATGAAACCTGTAAATTTTTTGACTCATCATAGTCCCAGCTTTCATTTCCCATGCCCAATGTTCTCAGATGCCAGGATGTACTGGAGAAATGAGTTAGAGGGGCTGCATTTAATGGCTGTGGGAAGACTGGGGGGGATGCAGAAAGAGCATGAATAATGTCAACTTCCGTTAGACATTCTCATCTCATACTATCGTTTATATTTCATCATGGGCTTCCAATCATCTACTGGACTTGTTCTGCATAGTTAGAGTTTTTTTTACCCAGTTAATTCTCATACTTTGCTACAGTCAATGTGTTTCTCCAAAACTATATAAAACTGGTGAACTTCTTCAAAATGCTTAATAATAATAATAACAGCAAATATCTCAGGCTTCTTGTTAGAAATGACAT
Organism: Protopterus annectens; assembly: GCF_019279795.1. NCBI lineage: Eukaryota > Metazoa > Chordata > Ceratodontiformes > Protopteridae > Protopterus > Protopterus annectens. Next base: position 1,676,504,692 of record NC_056725.1, on the reverse strand, counting down.
ACTCACACATCACTCTGCTTATAATGTTTTCTGAAAGTGCATTTTTATTTATACCTGTGGTGGTATTTATACTAACTAAGGGAAATTTGAGCAGGGCACTGGGGAACTTTCCCAACTAGTTTTGATTACCTCAGAACTTGTTTTCTGCTAATAAAAATATATGCCACTCTTGACATACCAATATTATAGAAAACACTAGATAAGGATCACATACAGCCATGCTTTGCCTTAAATCTCAGGCCTCAAGAAGCCTGGATGGGGGCTGGAGGGTGGGACGTAAGAATGAATGTGAGATGAACAACTCACATGGAATGTTATGGTGAATACATAACTTCTTTATGTGAAGTTGTTCTATCTCACCTTCATTCTTACTGATGGGTTAGCATCCCAAGTACCATCTTTCTTGGGTGGCTTACAGGAGTATATTCTTCAGGACAGTGGAACCAAAGGAAGCCCTGTCCCTGGAGGCCCAATCTACTTTGTAATGAGTGATAAAGGTATGCAGCCTTGACCAAGTGGCTGCTGCAGAAATAGTATCTATTGGTAATTTGGCAGTAAAGGCTGAAGAGGTGGATACAGCTCTAGTTGAGTGGGCCTTTATTTTGTCTTGTAGGGGTATATTCACTGAACTATAAGTAAAGGAAATACAATCGGACAACCATTTTGATAAAGTGGTTTTCACAACAGGAGCTCTTTTCTTGGAATCTGAGAAAGAAACGAAGAGCTGTTCTGTTTTCCTGAAATCCTTGGTCCTATCTAGATGGAATTGAAGCTGCCTGTGAACATCAAGCTTGTGCAGAATATACACCATCTTACTGCCATATTTCGGGAAGAAGACAGGCAACTCTATTGACTTATTGAGGTTCGTTTCTGAATATACTTTTGGCAAAAAATAGGGACTAGTCCAAAGAGAAACTCTATCATTATGAAAAATTAGATATGGGGGTTTAATGGACTAGGCCTGTAACTCAGGAACCCTCTGAGCAGAAGTAATGGCTACTAGAAATATGGTTTTCCATGTGAGATGCTTTAGGTCACATGAGGAGGATGGTTCAAAGGGAGGTAGGATGATTCTTGAAAGAACAAAATTCAGATTCCATGGAGTAATTGGGGATTTAATGGGTGGTCTCAAATGTATAGTACCTTTGAGAAATGCCTTGGGAAGTCTATGTGACATGGTATTGGATCCTTCATCGCCAAGATGAAAGTTAGATATTGCAGCCAATTGAACTCGAATAGTAGCGGCAGCTGACCCTTCATCGAAAAGCTTAGTCAAAAATTCCACAATAGAGGATATTGGAGCTAAATAAAGATCAATATCATTTTGTAATGCCTATACTGAGAATCTTTTCCATTTGCTGAGATATAACTTTCTGGTAGATGATTTGTGAGAGGATGTGTTTGGAAGTGGAGCAGCCAAGCTGTCAATTTGAGGGACTGAAGGGATGGATAAGAGCCCCCGATGAGTGAATCAGGAGGTCTGGAACTGGGTCCAAGATCCAAGTTTCTACCAATAGATGAGGCTGAAGAAAGGGGAACCAAATCTGGTGAGGCCAGTAGAGGGCTATTAGAATGATTGTCCATCCCAGAGCACTGGCTTTCTGTAAAACTTTAGGTATCAGTGGAAATCGTGGAAAAGCATAAAGAAGACCCGGGGGCCAGTCATGAACAAGTGCATCCCTTGGGGCATCTCCTTGAGGGGAAATTAGGGCAAAGTAGCTGCCACATTTCGTACTTGTGGGAGTGGCAAAGAGACTGCAGCAAGGATGGCCCCATTTGCGGATTATCCTTTCCACTACTTCTTTCTTTAGGGCACCACTCATGAGGCAATAGAATTGCCCTGCTCAGTTTGTCTGCTATGATGCTGGACCTCCCTGGGATATGCGTTGCTATCAGAAAGCGCTGGGTGGAGGTTGCCCACTGCCATACTCTCAGGGCCTCTCAACATAGGGGGTAAGATTTGGTTTCTCCTTGTTTGTTGATGTACCAGACTACTGACATGTTGTCCATCTGTATCGCAATGGTCCCCTGAGTAAGAGAGTCTTTAAAGGACAGCAACGCTAGAAGTACTGCTCTCACCTCTAGGACACTGGTATGCAGATTGACCTCGTAATGATTCCATGTGCCTTGGGCTGTTCTTCCCTGATAATGCCCCCCACCCTAGCAGGGAAGCATCCGTGGTCACTATGGCTATAGGGGTTGGTAGAACAAAGGGACGGCCCGTCGTTACCCAATGCGATATTAGCCACCATTGGAGATCCTTTCTGCAAGAATTTGTAATTATGATCTGATGAGACTTTGGGAGATCCTGGAATGACCACTGCGTGAAAAGGAGCCATTGTAGTATGCACATGTGCATCGACCCAATGGAATTGCAATGATGGCTGCTGCCATTGTACCCAACAATTTGAGAACCATGGATGCTGGGGCTTTTTGTTTTGAGAGAAGAGTTAGAACCTGTTGTTGAAGAGTACAGACACTTTCTGGTGGAAGTTGTAGGGTCATTGTGGTGGTGTCCATGTCTGCTCCTATGAAAACAGTATGTTGCAATGGCAATAAGGCAGACTTTTCTGAGTTTATGGTAATCGCCAAGTGACAGCATAGATTCATATCAGTGCCCCTCACTTGATGGAGCTAATGCCTGGTGGCGGTGGTTAGAAGCCAGTCATCTAGGTATGGAAACACCTGGAATCCTAAACATCTCAGATGAGCCGTGACTACTGACATGCATTTGGTGAACACTCTAGGGACTGTAGTGAGACCAAAGGGCAGAGCTCGAAATTGGTAGTGACTGGCCCCCAGCTGAAAGTGCAGATGATCTCTGGATGGTCTGGCCATTTATATGTGGTAGTACACATCCTGGAGATCTATTGAGCACAGCCAATTGTCTTTTACTAGAAAAAGAAGTATCAACTGCAGCGTGACCACCTGGAACTTCATCTTTTTTACAGATTTGTTCAGTCTGCTGAGATCCAAAATGGGTCTCTAGTCCCCTGTTTTCTTTAGAACTAAAAAGAACCTTGAGTAAGTTCCGGATCCTATCTGGTCTTCGGAGACCAGATGGATGACATTTTGTTTAGCAACCTTTGAACTTCTATGGTTGCTTATTCCCTGTGACTGGCTGGAATGTCTGGATTTTCTTTACAGGGGGAGGTGGGGAGAAAAAGGGTATAGAGTAACCTCTGGATATGATACTTTGTACCCAGCTGTCTTTTATTATTTTTAGCCAGGCATCTGGGTACAAAGATAAGAGTACATTGACTGTCTCCAGAGATGGACAGGCGGGCCTCCTCTCAGGAGTGCTGGTAGGACTTCCTAAAGAACTGATCTCTGTCACCCTGGTTCTGCAGACCCCCTCTGCCATGTGGACGGCATCTTCCATTATTACCCCTCCTCTGCTTCTGGAGGGGGTTTCACCACATGTGTCCTGAAAGGGTCCTTGAGTTTTATGGAACCACATCTTTCCTCCTTTCTGACTTCTGGGGTAGGGTCTGGTAGGAGTGGCGAAAACGGACTCCGACGGCACTCAGCGTCTTCCCGTCTTGTTCACACCTGGTAAGGGTTTCTTTCACATTGGGCCCAAAAAGGGACAAGCCATCAAAAGGGGTGTGGACTAAGGATGCTTAAAAGGCTCCGCAAAAGAACATAAGGGCATCCAGGAATGTCTCCTAAGAGCAATTCCTGTAGTCGTTGCTGTGCTGGCTCCATCAACTGCATAGGACAGCAAATGCATGGACGAGTTCTTTAGGGAATTGAGGGTGGAGAGCTGTGAAGAGATTTTACCTGAGACCCCCACAGCTACTGAATCCTGTAGTGTATCTCCTAGCTCTTTTAGGAGATCTCTTTACAATCTAGTGAAATGCATGAGATAATTCAGTGACCTAAGAGCAAATGTCGCTGAAGTAAACATGCATTTTCCATATCTGTCCATGACTCTCGAATCTTTATTCGGTGGCTGGACTGACAGAGAAGTTTCGGATAACTCCTTCTTGGTGGCCACTGCCACCACCATGGCATCAAAAGGGACTCCCTTGGTAAGAAAAGCCTTGTCTTGTGGTGAGGTAATAAACTTATTGGGCCAACTAGGGACAGGTTCCACTGTATCTGGAGACTCCCACGCCTTTCAACAAACCAAGTCCATGAGTTCTTTGAAAGGCAAAGACATCCAAGAGGTGGGGGGCTAAGACCCAAAAGCCTTCATGTAGACTGACTCATCATCAGTAGGTTTGGTGGACTGCCAATCACCCCTCTGTTTGAGAATCTCTAAGATATCCGCAAAAGAGATATCTTCTGAGGGTGACCGTGGGGAACCTTCTGAATCATCCAAGTCAATGTCTGAAGTGACGGATTCCTGAGGGGAGTCCAGATGCTTCATTTTGTGTAGCCTCTTCTGAGAGACCTCCTCAGTGGGAGCTCCTGGTGAGGTCTTGGAAGAGCAGGGATCACCCAATGGGGGGTTCCAGAGGCTTTGGGTCTCTAAACTTTTGGGGAATCTGTGATGATGTGGTGCTTTAGGGGGAGAAGCTGCTGGTCCTGATGAAGTGGTTGTCTGTGGGGACAAGGCTCTCCTCATGGCATCGAAGGCCCTCTGGCTTGGATGCGAAGGAACCCCGCCAGATCCAATAATCCAGCTGATTCCCCCGACACCAAGACGGTAGGCTCCGAGCCAGAGGTAGGCACCGAACTTACCCGCGCTGGAGCCCCAAGAGGCAAAGTTGGACCCAAAAGATCGGTTTGACTATCCTCCCCGGACCCATCCGGTGAGTGTCGGCCCTGAAGTAGTCAGAAAGTTCAGTACCAAAAGTCCTGGAGCAGGTCTCGGCACCAACGGCTCCACTATCATCAGTTCCGAGCACTCTGGCTCCAAAACCTCGAGTCGGATTGGAAGAGGAACAGGAGTAGAGGGGGGAGGAATGGTCAGTTCCGAAGCCCAAGGGGTTGGCCCTGATAAAATCTTGGCAAACGCCAGCGTCTGCAGAAGCCTCTGCATCACACAATCCACATCCATGTCTGAAACACTTCTTGAGGACCGAGAGGATGGAACCGAAGAAGCCACATATTGTAATATTGGTGATTTTAGAATAGGAAATACCGGCTACAGTACCAAGATCCAGCTCCTAATAGTAACAACTGTCGGCTCCGATGTCAGTGGAGCCAAAGTTGAAGGTTCGTCGGCTTTGGACTGACTGGAAGATGGAGATTTTCTCAGCTCTGAAGATCCAGAAGCAGATGATATTTTTGAAGACTTAGTCGGTTTAGCATGAGCTGCCCTACTCTGATCTAATGATTCCTGAAAGGAAGATTTAATTAAACCCTTGAAAATTAGTTTATTCTTCCTTTCCTGTAACACACGAGAACTAAACAAGTGACATATGGAGCAAGTTTCCTCTAGATGTAAGGGACCCAAACAGTACACACAATCCGTGTGTCCATCGGTAATGGACATCTTTTGACCGCACTTGGGGCATTTCTTGAAGCCCGAAGGCTTAGCCTGCTTATCTTTGTCCTTATCCTGTGACATTTTTATGTATAAATTGGAGAACAGTCCACACAACACACTATAATAAGCCCTCTAATTAAAATGAGCTTGCTTAAACAGACTATTCAAACACACAACTAACTATGAAAATTTGGCCTTCTAATTTAAACAGGCTATAAATGGAAAATTAAATTCACACACTAGACTATGAAGAAAAACACTAAATGTGTGTGTGTGTGTGTATATATATATATATATATATATATATATATGAAATTCAAACACACTATACTGTTAAATTCACAGTAACACTATTATGAAAACTTTAACTAACTAGACATAAGGAGATAGGGGTATAGCAAGGCCTTCAAACAGGCTATGAAGAGACAAGAAGAATAGAATCACACAATCACAAAAAACTAAGTGCAAAAGGCACTATAAATAACTACAACTATATTAAGTCAGTAAAACTTATCTATGATTCTACACAGTATAAAATATATATAGAAAAAACTATTTTCACTGGCCAGAGCTGTTGAATCTCCCGATCCATTGAAGAGGCAAACAAGCTCTGAGGGAATCACCAGTGCATCATGAGATGGGGAGTAGGCCATGAGCTGGTTGAAGACCTCAAGCTTTTGCATTTGGCTAAGTAGGAGGCGATGATCGTCTCCGAACCCATCAGTAAGAATGAAAGCGAGATAGGCCAACTTCACATCAGTTGCTTAACAGCAATTTTTCTAAACTCATGCATATTACTGAGGTAATCCCTTATTTTCTACTTAGCATTCTGCAGTTGAGCCACTTTTTTATGTGAGATTTCCCTTGTTCTGCAATACATTAACATTTGTTAGTCCTTCTAAATAATTCTTGTTACTTCTTAACCATAGCTCCCTTTATTTAAACCCTATTTTTAAATTGCACCTTAACTTTATCCCACTCCGTAGCTATATTTTCAGAAGAAATTTCTATCCTCCTTAATAGCTCCTGAATAACCTCCACTATCCATTCCTTAAATTCCTCCCTTTTCAACAGACAGATGGGAAAGCACCAGTGTCAGATTTTTATTTCATTTCCCTGTGCTTTTATTTTAGTCATTATTGATGCATGTTCTGAAATAGTCATTGGGTGTGTATCAAGACCTTCAATTAAATGTATATGTTCCTGTAAAATGTAAATGCTGTCTAGCCTAGCCCAGTTTTTATATCTTGGGGAATAATATGTAAATTCACTCCAAAATCTTATTACTGAATTCACATCTTCCATGCCAAATCCTTTTGTAAATTTCTTCAAAAATCTACCCTCCTCTGTTATACTTTCCCTTCTGGGCCCCCCCAGACACATCTTCACTTATTGGGCCAACTAGGGACAGGTTCCACTGTATATGGAGACTCCCACGCCTTTCAACAAACCAAGTCCATGAGTTCTTCGAAAGGCAAAGACATCCAAGAGGTGGAGGGCTAAGACCCAAAAGCCTTCATGTAGACTGACTCATCATCAGTAGGTTTGGTGGACTGCCAATCACCCCTCTGTTTGAGAATCTCTAAGATATCCGCAAAAGAGATATCTTCTGAGGGTGACCGTGGGGAACCTTCTGAATCATCCAAGTCAATGTCTGAAGTGAAGGATTCCTGAGGGGAGTCCAGATGCTTCATTTTGTGTAGCCTCTTCTGAGAGACCTTCTCAGTGGGAGCTCCTGGTGAGGTCTTGGAAGAGCAGGGATCACCCAATGGGGGGTTCCTGAGGCTTTGGGTCTCTACGCTTTTGGGGAATCTGTGATGATGTGGTGCTTTAGGGGGAGAAGCTGCTGGTCCTGATGAAGTGGTTGTCTGTGGGGACAAGGCTCTCCTCATGGCATCGAAGGCCCTCTGGCTTGGATGCGAAGGAACCCCCCAGATCCAATAATCCAGCTGATTCCCCCGACACCAAGACAGTAGGCTCCGAGCCAGAGGTAGGCACCGAACTTACCCGCGCTGAAGCCCCAAGAGGCAAAGTTGGACCCAAAAGATCGGTTTGACTATCCTCCCCGAACCCGACCGGTGAGTGTCGGCCCTGAAGTAGTCAGAAAGTTTAGTACCAAAAGTCCTGGAGCAGGTCTCGGCACCAACGGCTCCACTATCATCAGTTCCGAGCACTCTGGCTCCAAAACCTCGAGTCGGATTGGAAGAGGAACAAGAGTACAGGAGGGAGGAATGGTCAGTTCCGAAGCCCAAGGGGTTGGCCCTGATAAAATCATGGCAAACGCCAGCATCTGCAGAAGCCTCTGCATCACACAATCCACATCCATGTCTGAAACACTTCTTGAGGACCGAGAGGATGGAACCGAAGAAGCCACATATTGTAATATTGGTGATTTTAGAATAGGAGATACCGGCTACAGTTCCAAGATCCAGCTCCTAATAGTAACAACTGTCGGCTCCGATGTCAGTGGAGCCAAAATTGAAGGTTCGTTGGCTTTGGACTGACTGGAAGATGGAGATTTTCTCAGCTCTGAAGATCCAGAAGCAGATGATATTTTTGAAGACTTAGTCGGTTTAGCATGAGCTGCCCTACTCTGATCTAATGATTCCTGAAAGGAAGATTTAATTAAACCCTTGAAAATTAGTTTATTCTTCCTTTCCTGTAACACTCGAGAACTAAACAAGTGACATATGGAGCAAGTTTCCTCTAGATGTAAGGGACCTAAACAGTACACACAATCCGTGTGTCCATCGGTAATGGACATCTTTTGACCGCACTTGGGGCATTTCTTGAAGCCCGAAGGCTTAGCCTGCTTATCTTTGTCCTTATCCTGTGACATTTTTATGTATAAATTGGAAAACAGTCCACACAACACACTATAATAAGCCCTCTAATTAAAATGAGCTTGCTTAAACAGACTATTCAAACACACAACTAACTATGAAAATTTGGCCTTCTAATTTAAACAGGCTATAAATGGAAAATTAAATTCACACACTAGACTATGAAGAAAAACGCTAAATGTGTGTGTGTGTATATATATATATATATATATATATATATATATATATATATATATATATATATATATATATGAAATTCACACACATATAAACACACTATACTGTTAAATTCACAGTAACACTATTATGAAAACTTTAACTAACTAGACATAAGGGGATAGGGGTATAGCGAGGCCTTCAAACAGGCTATGAAGAGACAAGAAGAATAGAATCACACAATCACAAAAAACTAAGCGCAAAAGGCACTATAAATAACTACAACTATATTAAGTCAGTAAAACTTATCTATGATTCTACACAGTATAAAATATATATAGAAAAAACTATTTTCACAGGCCAGAGCTGTTGAATCTCCCGATCCATTGAAGAGGCAAACAAGCTCTGAGGGAATCACCAGTGCATCATGAGATGGGGAGTAGGCCATGAGCTGGTTGAAGACCTCGAGCTTTTACATTTGGCTAAGTAGGAGGCGATGATCGTCTCCGAACCCATCAGTAAGAATGAAAGCGAGATAGACCAACTTCACATCAGTTGCTTAACAGCAATTTTTCTAAACTCATGCATATTACTGAGGTAATCCCTTATTTTCTACTTAGCATTCTGCAGTTGAGCCACTTTTTTATGTGAGATTTCCCTTGTTCTGCAATACGTTAACATTTGTTAGTCCTTCTAAATAATTCTTGTTACTTCTTAACCATAGCTCCCTTTATTTCCACCCTATTTTTAAACTGCACCTTAACTTTATCCCACTCCGTAGCTATATTTTCAGAAGAAATTTCTATCCTCCTTAATAGCTCCTGAATAACCTCCACTATCCATTCCTTAAATTCCTCCCTTTTCAACAGACAGATGGGAAAGCACCAGTGTCAGATTTTTATTTCATTTCCCTGTGCTTTTATTTTAGTCATTATTGATGCATGTTCTGAAATAGTCATCGGGTGTGTATCAAGACCTTCAATTAAATGTATATGTTCCTGTAAAATGTAAATTCTGTCTAGCCTAGCCCAGTTTTTATATCTTGGGGAATAATATGTAAATTCACTCCAAAATCTTATTACTGAATTCACATCTTCCATGCCAAATCCTTTCATAAATTTCTTCAAAAATCTACCCTCCTTTGTTATACTTTCCCTTCTGGGCCCCCCCAGACACATCTTCACTGTTGCAAATCACATTCTACTCCCCACCTTTAAGTAATACTCCTTGCTGAAAACTGATTATTTCTCCCAGAATTTTAAAGTCATGGGGAAATTCATTTAAAAGTCATGAAGAATCATTCAGAAAAGTAATGAGGAGAACCATTTGGAAAAGTTATGAGGAAAATCACAGTCAATTAATGAAGCCATTTGTGCATTGAGTCCTCTTGGGAAAACTGAAGAATACGGCATTCATTGAAAAATCAATATGATAAAAAAATGTAATGGACACCAAAGATATAGACACCTTAAAGGAATACAGAATGTCAGGACTATTCATCTACTAGTAGGAGTAGATTGTCTACACAGATGAACTGTATGTATAACTTTTCCCAGTTTAATTTACCCAAGTCTTTTGAGTTTATAATACCATAATGGGAATGGACCCCATTATGAAATTAGTATTGTTTCAAGCTTTGATGTTAGCCAATATATATATATATATATATATATATATATATATATATATATATATTTGCATTTGTTTACCAGGATGGTCCAGCTGGGCCAGAAGTGCCCATTTTCAGTGGAGTCCCAGGGAGAAAAGCTCCACATATAAGACATTTCACATACAATTCAGAATTTACATTAAAAGAAACATTTAGTGCATATTATTGGCAGCTTATACAGTTAGTGAAAAAAGTACATAAGTAATCATTCTAAATCAAAGATAGTATACAAGCAATATCGAGTGTATACATGAGAATAGTTCAAGATAATATACAAGGAATACAGAGTATATACATGAGAACATTCTATATGAGTAGTTCTCAGCTAGCAAAATTTAAATAGGACAATTCATGCAGTGGGTGCAAAGCAGATATAGGAATTAAGGAAAACACAATCGAAGAAAAATATGACCAAAAAAAAAATAATAAAAGAACAGTCCTGCCACTACAGTAAGGTGCCAAAAATGTATTAAAATAATCTAAAATTACACAAAAGATGAGAGCTTTCATCTCAGAACCCAAGACTTCATCAAAGTGCTTACAGGTGTCCCATATTTTTATACTATTTAACTAATTGGCTGTTAGCCATTAATCACATGCATCATTTAAATGTACATATTTTTAACCCTTAAATTCAAGTCAACCTTAATGTAAAGTCAGTTAACCTATTGAAAGCCGCTTTTTCTTTTAAAATAGGTTTTACTGATACATATTCATTCAAACCAGAATGGAGTTAGCATTTAATCTAAGTTGCCATTTTAGTTCCCTTGCTTAACGAAGTTGTCTTCCAATCACCACCCCTAGGGTCATGGGTGCCCGCAGGATTTTTTGCAGGGGGGTGCAAACCCTGAAGCCAGAGCTCCAGGGTATATCTGTTTACGTGTGGGTAACCAAGAACTCCTGCTGTATTCCACAATGTAGCACAGTCTCTGTGGATTTATAGTGTTATGAAATAAGACCTCAATGGAATTGTAATAGTGAGGCTGGTAAAGTTGACAGAAGAAGTAACAAACATCTGTCATTAGTGTGTGTGTGTGTGTGTGTGTATATATATATATATATATATATATATATATATATACATATATATATTTTTATTTTATTTTACATTTGTTGTCATCCATGTCATAGATATCCATGTCAAATAATACTGAATTGTATTACTTCATCGGAAGAACTGTTTAAAAGTATAAATTATGACATTTTAACTATTCTGTGATGTTCAGTAAGTGCTGTTACTATTTTTGATATCTTTATCAATATTTTGTAGTTTTGTTTTCTTGGTTTTAGTAGTATTACAGCTGTTATATCTCCAAAACATACTTCTTAATTGACATGGATATTTATTGTTTTCTTTTCTGCTTTCTAATTCTTGTTCCTGGCCTCCCTCTTTTTCTCCTAGGTGGCTCCCTTGACTCTAAGCCCCTACATGCTCCTTGAATAAGAGGAAATAAAAAACCCCCGGCTGAAAACAGAGCGAATACGCTGCTCTTCACTGTTTAATAAAAGGTGGTTAAATAGTTCTAATTACCTTTATCTGTATTCTGCCATATAGGATCCACGGATACCTTAGTATTAGGGATCCCCCCCCTGGATTTCACTCAAAATTGATATTTGACACGGGAAACTTACTCAAAAATTGGTACCTGCAAAATAAAACAGAAAAAAGGCTATAAATCCAGCCGAGTATACATTACATTGTAACAGTAGGGGACTGCTTTAGCCCTGCTACGCTCGGGCTCACTTCGCTCCCCTCCCTGCCCCCAAATCCCACCCGCCCACACTACCTCTACATTTATAGCCATAAAACCACTCCCTCTAGCACTAGGTCCAATCACCTCTGCTTACCAAGTAATCCCTCACCCAATCCCTGGCAACTCCTCCAACCTTGTACCTACCCACCCCCGCCCTCTCCTCCACTCTCTCATTCTATAAGTCACCCATTCTCTCTCTCTATCATCTGTAAGAGTATTTTTTAGGGCCCATTTCCATAAGTATACAGAGATGTGGTACTTTTTTCTTGTTCCATTTCTATTAACCTCTTATTTTACAACCTTGTATGAAACCCAAAATCTTTTATGGCTCTCAACTTCTATGACTGAGACCAATACTATTGGAGTTAAACTCACTAACTTTTATCATGTTCATGGTACTTGGGAGGATGCAACCTCCTGCTCGCTGCTACCTCATCCATTTACCTCAAAAAGAAATATTAGCCCCAAACTGAAGCATACTTACAAAATTGTAGATAAATTCCTGAAACTTATCTCCAAATTCAGACTTAATCTGCTACCACATGGGGATATACACCCCAACCCTGGCCCTGCCATCATTGACCAGCATTCCTCTCCTTTCATGGACCTTAGTTCCAATCCTATTACTGCCCGCCCTACTAATTCTCTTCTAACCTGTCATCTGAACATCAGAAGCATCAACAACAAGGTACATGAACTTCATGCAATACTGGCAGACCTTTCCCCAGAGATCTTGTGTCTAACTGAAACATGGTTAAAACCCACAACTACCGACAATGAAATACTAATCCCTGGGTATAATATACATAGGAGAGACCGAGTCCCCAGGAAAGGAGGTGGGGTAGCCATACTCTATAAATCCGATCTAATTGTATCTATTGATGTTATGCAACCGCCTCAGATTAACAATGCAGAAATACTTATTTCCAAGCTTCAGATTAACATCAATAAATTTATCTATATAATTTGTGTGTATATTCCCCCAGGAAATAATACAGATACTCTCGAAGCCACCCTTCACTGGATATCAACTCATTTCCCTCAAGAGACCTTAGTTCTCGGAGACTTTAATATAGATTGGACTACCTGTTCCCCTTTAGCTCCCTCCACACACATTAATCTATACTCTTTCAAGCAAATTATTAATACTCCCACCAGGATAGGCAAATCTAACCAGAAAGACAGTATACTTGACTGGGTACTTATTAATAGTCATCCTGACCTTTATACATCTGGCACCCTCCCTGATAGCCTAAGTGACCACCATCTCACCTACATAATTAAGCACAAAATAGCCATTCCAAAGCAACTTACACTAAAAGCTGTCAGAAATAAAAAGAAATTTGACTTAACCAAATTTCAACTAGAATTAAATTCCTGTAACTGGACAATACTAAAACATCTACCCTTAGATGAAGCAGTGCAATACTTTAACAAAAAATTCCTAGAAATTCTTAATTTTCATGCTCCCATTCGTTCAAAGAAAACTAAAACTGTAGATGTTCCTTGGCTTTCAAAAGAAACAAGGCAGAAAATTAATCTCAGAAATAAAGCTTGGTCTGTTTGGCGTACGACTAAACTCCCTCCTGACCAAATTAAATATAGACAACTTAGGAATGAAACTAAAAGACTAGTATTACTAGATAAAAGACAATACTATTGTAAACTGCAAACTGAACATCAAAACTGTCCACAAAAATTCTGGGCTGGACTAAATAAACTTCTTCACCCTGGTCGCACTACAACCCCTGTCCCTGCTACACTCATCGATAAATCCCCTGACGAAGTCTCCAATAGCTTTAACCGCTTCTTCACTGAGACAATTCAAACTCTGTCTAATCAACTCCCACTCAGCTCCCATACCCTTGACTCTCCCACCTACAAAAATATTCCCCTATTTACCTTTCAACCTGTAGCAACTGCATTCATTTGTAAATTAATCAAAAAACTAAAACCCTCCACACTCTCAGCTGATCAACTCCCAGCTGAATACTTGCAAAAAACAGCTGAGGCCATTGCCTACCCTGTGTCAATTCTCATCAATCGCTCCTTAGCAGAGGCCAAAATCCCTGATATCTGGAAGATATCTTATGTAATTCCTCTCCACAAAGGTGGCACTTCCACAGAGCTCTCTAACTACAGGCCCATATCTATACTTTCCCCTCTAGCAAAGATAATGGAAAAATGTGTTCAGAAACAGTTCATGCAACACCTACTCGTCAACCACCTATTGGCTGATACCCAACATGGTTTCAGACCTCTCCATAGTACTACCTCAGCCCTTCTTGTCTTCTCTAATACCATAAACACCTATCGAAATAATAATAATATCTCATCTGCACTATTCCTGGATTTGTCCAAAGCCTTCGATATGGTGGATCATAAACTTCTAATCAACACATTGCCTTCACTTTGGATACTATTGCCATACAATGGTTTAGTTCCTATCTATCTGGCAGAAAACAAGCAGTTTTATGGCAGACTAAACTCTTTAAGTTACTACCCAATACATTGGGAGTCCCTCAAGGATCCATTTTAGGGCCATTGTTATTTTCCATCTTTATCAATGACCTGCATACAGTCATACCTAATGCCAGTTGTATACAATACGCAGACGACTCCACGTTGACATGCTCTGGTACAACCCCCTCAGAGTTACAATTATTAACCCAGTCTACTTTTAGCAAAATAGAAAACTGGCTCTCTAGTCGTCGCTTGATACTTAATCCTAAAAAAACAAAAATGTTGTTGTTTCCACCGACTAAAAGGTCTTGCTCCATCAACTTTACGATCCAAGCTAAGGATGGGACCATAATTTCTCTGGACCTTTCGACAAAATTATTAGGGGTAACCATAGACAACAATCTAAAATTTGATATACACGCAAACCAAATGATTAAAACCATCAATAAGAAGCTAGGCTCGTTATATAGAATAAATAGCTTCTTGACCCCCCAAGCCAAAATTGCCATTGCCCAGACTCACCTTCTCTCATCACTCTTGTACTCGTCCCCCTTACTTCACAACATAAGTAAAACTGTCATGAACAAGCTCTCCAATTGCTACAATCATATCGCTAGGTTTGTTACTGGGTCACCATATAGGACCCATCATTGTACCAATTTAGACAAGCTCAATTGGACTGAGCTACCGAACCTAATCTCTTTCAACCTACTAGTCCTTACCCACAAAATTATATACAACCCCGAATATACTCCTTCACTCAAAAAGCTGCTTCCCCTTTGTAACAACCCACGGCCATTAAGGTCATCCAACCGTCTCCTAATCCAGACATTCAAAACTAACAACTCAGCTGGTGACTCCCTTCTCACCAACTCAGCAGGGAAAACTTGGAACAAACTTCCCCCTGATATTACCTCTCTCTCCACTTTAAGTCAATTTAAAACTAAACTAAAAACACACCTGGGTTCAACGCGAACTTGCCATTGTCTAAACCCGGGCTAATTAACTCTCTGTTTGACATAGTGTCCAAGCACCTGGCTAATATCCAACATATTCCTTATTATCCTAATCTTACTTACATCCTAAATAAATTTGATGGAATAACTTATTTTGTTCTAGTTTAATATGTATAATTACTCTGTGATATAAATGTTGTTTACATGTCTGGAGCTTTTCTCCCCGGGCCTCCGCTGAAAATGGACATATATCCAGTCGGATCCTCCCGGTTAACAAATGTAAAATAAAATAAATAAAAATAAAATAAAAATAAAAATAAAAATATCTGTTTAAAAAGTCTGTAAGTTCACATTGCAGTCCTCATGGAGTCTTGTATTGTGAATATTCATTAACTAATAGGGTTAATGAGTATTCATGAACAACCTCTTCACCGAAAATCTTCAAGACTATTACCAAAGGTTAATTTATGCAACTGATTTGCATATATGAGTCACATTAAGAATGTCCAACCCCATATAAAGCAAAGTGAGAATCGTTATACACTTAATATTTTATACATTCTTATCTGCTTTGCCTTGCTGGGACCCTTAATAGATCTGGTTATTATCCTTCAGTTTGTTTTGTTGTTCCCACATGTAATCACTTGGCCCAGTGAAAACTCTGTATCCTTCTAGCTAACAGGACACTTAATTACTCTCTGCCCTCTCTCTCACTTCAAGCAACAGGCACTCCACTGAACACCTTTGGAGTGTTGTCTTGGCCTAGTGACAGGCATTAAAAAGCATAAAGCTGATCTCAGAGGCTTTTTGAAATGTGTGACACACATCATAGAAAATAACAAAATAAAGCATAGAATTCTAAAGAACAAGCACAATTTGATTATACAGACCTCCCAGTGGACTTTCATGCAACTGTTCACAAACGAGAATGTAGCAGTACAGCTGAACCAAAAACAGACAGATTTGTAATACTGCTCTTATATACTTAGAAATTTGCTGGAATACTAGATTGTTCATTTGCATACATCTTCTGAAGGATATGAAAGTCTGAAACTAAAATGCTTGGCATTACTAACCAAAATAGTTAATGATTTGTTGGGAAAAAAAAGAAGTTATGTACTCACCATAATGTACCATATTTATTGTCCATCATTCTTGTTTCTTACTGGATGGGTTCGATGCCGATCCTCAGCTCCGACTCGGCATAATACACTAGCTCGAAGTCTCTATCTTGGCTCATGGCAGAATAGGTATCCCATCATGCAGTGGTGTAATTCCCCAGATCTTGTTTTCTGCCAATCATAGCAATGTGTCAAAATTAATAATGTGACACCAGATAGAGAAATAACAAGGAAATTCAAAGGAGCTCCTTTACTAATGAAGAAAGATCTCTCATATAGATCCTCTAGGAGTCCTTGGCTGGGGGAAGGTCGTAAGAATGATGGGCGACATGGACAACAAGTATGGTATGTTATGGTGAGTACATAACTCCTTTATGTTATGTTGTCCTATCTCGCCTTCATTCTTACTGGATGGGACAGTGTCCCTAGCACCATTTCCCTGGGTGGCTCACGGGAGTATACCTTTGGGCACAGTGGAACCAAAGGAGGCCCTGTCTCTGGAGGCCACATCAACTTTGTAATGAGTAATAAAAGTATGGGGACTTGCCCATGTAGCAACGGCACAAATACTGTCCATTGATGATCTAGCTAGGTAAGCAGAGGATGTTGCTAATACTCTGGTCAAGTGGCCTTTAACTTTGAAAGGTAAATTCCTGTTATTTTAGGTGCATATGAAGGTAATGCAATTTGACATCCAATTTGAGAGTAATTTTTGAAACGGGCATGCCCTTTCTTCCCTCGGAAAAGGAGATAAACAATTGATCTGTTTTCCTGAAATCTTTAGTTCTATGCAGATAAAACCTAAGTTGTCTATGCACATCCAGTTGGCAAAGTTTGTACTCTGCCTTGTTGCTATGATTGGGAAAAACACTGGGAGCTCAATAGATTGATTTAGATTGGTTTGGGAACAAACTTTTGGCACAAAGGATGGATTAGTTCATAGAGATACTCTATCCTTGTGGAAAATTAAATATGGTGGCTTGATTGACAGAGCTTGCAACTCCGAGACTCTTCTTGCAGATGTGATGGCTACTAGGAGAATAGTTTTCCAAGAGAGGAATTTGAGATCACATGATGATGAGGTCTCGAAAGGGGGTAATGTTAGGTGAGTCAGGACAAAATTCAAATCCCATGGTGAGAGAGGTTCTTTTATAGGAGGTCTCAATGAACAAGTGTCTTTCAAAAATGCTTTACACAATTTATGTGACATCAGGTTAGGAGTATATTCACCAATGTGGAAATTACAGATTGCAGCTAGTTGTACTCTAATTGTAGTTGTGGCGGAGCCTTGCTGGCAAAGTTCTGCAAGAAATTCCAAAATTGAACTAACTGGGGCAGAAAAAGGATCAATGTTTCTTGCTTTTGCCCAGTAGGAGAACCTCTTCCATTTACTAGAATATAACTTTCTGGTAGAAGCCTTGTGAGAAAATACCAAAATGTGCTTTACTGCTGGTGTGAAGTCTTGAAGCCTGACTAAGTTTGGAAGTGGAGCAGCCATGCTGTCAAATTGAGGGTCTGGAGAGCTGGATGAAAAATTCCCGACATACGAGTCAGAAGGTCTGGAACTGGGTCCAGGACCTATGGTTTCTCCTGTAGGTGAGGCCAGAGAAAGGGGAACCAAATCTGATGAGGCCAATATGGGGCAATGAGAATCAGCCTGTTTCCCAAGGATTTTGCTTTCTGAAAGACTTTGGGTTTGAGGGGAAAGGCGTACAGTAGTCCCGAGGGCCAAACGTGAACAAATGCATCTCTCGGTGCCCCCCCAGAGGGGGGATTAGGGCAAAGTAGCTGCTGCATTTGGTATTCATGGGAGTGGCAAAGAGGTCGCAGCAAGGCTGGCCCCATTTTCAGAAAATCTCCTCTGTTATGTTTTGGTTTAGAGATCACTCTTGAGGCATTAAAATTGCCCTGCTGAGCTTGTCCGCTATCACGTTGGATTTCCCCTGTATATGCATTGCCCATTGCCATACTCTCAGCGCCTCTCGACAAAGGGGATATGATCTGGTTCCTCCTTGTTTATCTTCCAGACTAACGACATGCTGTCTGACTGGACCGCAATCATTCCTGGTGGAAAAGAGTCCTGGAGTGCTTGCAATGCCAGAAGCACTGCTCTCATCTCTAGAACACTGATGTGTAAATGGGCCTCATGTTCTTGCAATGTGCCTTGGACCTCTCTTCCCAGATAATGCCCCCCCCACCCTATCTGGGAGGCGTCCATGGTCACCCTAGCTAAAGGTTGTTGTGGTACAAAGGGTCGCCTGATGGTCACATCATCGGACTGAAGCAACCATAGTAGATCTCTCTTGCATGACTCTGCAATTCTGACCAGGTGAGACATGGGAAGTTTTTGTAATGACCACTAAGCAAATAGGAGACATTGAAGAATTCTCATGTGCATACTGGCTAAGGGAACTAAGTTGATCATTGAAGCCATGGTTCCTAGGGCTTTTTGCCTTCACCTTGCTTCTGGGTAGAAGACTGGCTATTTGTTGTCTGAGAACAGAAGCCCTGTCGGGAGGCAGGCATACCATCATAGAGACAGTGTTGAGATCTGCGCCTATGAATGTAATATGTTGACAGGGCAACAAGGTAGATTTTGTAAATTCACTGTTATTCCTAACTGAGAACACGTTTGCAGAGTGATGTGTCTCATCTGCTGAACTAGATGCTTGGTGGTGGCAGTTAGGAGCCAGTTGTCTAGGTATGGAACACTTGAAATTCCAGACGTCTCAAGTGAGCTGTGACTACTGCCATGCATTTCATGAATACCCTGGGGGCTATAGTGAGACTAAAGGGCAGAGCTCGAAATTGATAATGACTGGCTCCCAGACAGAAGCATAAATGACTCCTTGATGATCTGTCCATTTTTATGTGGTAGTACCCATCTTGGAGGTCTGTTGAGCACATCCTATCATCTTTCCCTAAAAAGGGAAGAATTGACTGCAGTGTCACCATTCGGAACCTGGACTTCTTCACGGATTCGTTTAGTTTGCTGAGTTCCAATATGGGTCTCCAGTCCCCTGTTCTTTTTGGCACTAAAAAGAATCTTGAGTAAGTTCCGAATCCTATTTGGTCTGCAGGGAATTTTTGGATGACTCTTTTGTCTAGCAACTTTTGAATTTCTACAGTTGTTTGCTCCCTTTGACTGGGTGGAGCATCCGGGATTGACCTGATCTGTGGGACAGGATGGCAAAAGGGAATGGAATAGCCTCTGGATATTATACTTTGTACCCACTTGTCTCTTGTGATATCCTATCCGGCTTCTGGGTACAAAATTAACCACCAACCCCCGACTGCCTCCAGAGTAGAGCAGACGGGCCTCCTTTCAGGAGCGCTGTTGGGCCGGCCGCAAAAGGAATCATGGTCACCCTGTTTTTGCAGACCCCCTTTGCCTCTAGGATGATGTCTAACATTATTGCCTCCCCCTCTGCCCCTGGGGAAGGGTTCACCTCGTGCATCTTAAAAAACTCCCTGGGATCTTTTGAACCACATTTTCCCAGTCTTCTAACCTCCAGGGTAAGGTCTTGAAGGTAAGAAAAAACATACTCCAACAGCAGAGAGAGTTTTCCCTTCCTGCTCGCATCTGGTGAGTGTGTCCTTGACTTTGTGTCCAAAAAGTGAGGAACCATCAAAAGGGACATTGGTAAAGGTAGACTTGAAAGGTTCTGCAAAATTACACAAGTGCATCCAGGAGTGTCTCCTCAGGGAAACTCCTTAACCCGCTGCCCTGCTCGATCCATCCACTGCATAGGATATTAGACTCATGGAGGAGTTAATGATGGAATTTAAGGTAGATAGCTGAGAGGTCACCGTTTCTGACACCCCCACAGAGAATGAACCTTGGAGATTATCTCCTAACTCCTTCAGGAGGTATCTCTGTAGTCTTGTAAAGTGCGTAAGGTAGTTCCGCGATCTAATGGTGAAAATCACTGACAAAAAATTTGCTTCCTGTATCTGTGCATTGTCTGGGAGTCCTTGTTCAGTGGATGGACAGATAAGAATGTTTCAGAAAGTTCCTTCTTGGTGACTGCTTCCACCACCATAGCATCTACAGAAATGCCTTTTGTGAGAAATTCTTTTTCAGAAGGGGCTGATAAGAACTTATTTGGCCTTCAAGGGACTGGTTCCATAGTGTCTGGTGATTCCCACTCCTTTCGACTGACCAACTCCAACAGCTTGTCAAAAGGTGGAGGCACCCAAGAGATTGAAGAATGAGATCCAAAAGCCTTCAGGTACACCAACTCCTCATCAGAAGGGTTGAGGGTTTTCCAGCTGCCTCTCTGTTTCCGGATTTCTAGAATATCTACAAAGGAGATATCTTCAGATGATGACTGTGGGGACCCTTCTGATTCCTTGAGGTCAGTGTCAGAGGTGAATGACTTGTCAGGGGAGTCTATATGCTTCCTCTTGCATGTTCTCTTTCAAGGAGCCTCCTCAGAAGGGTATTCTGGGAAGGTCTCAGAAGAGTGGGGTTCACCCAATGGGGCTCCCTGAGGCTCTGAATCTCTACTGTCCTGTGGATGAGGTGGTACCAAGACAGAAGCCGGTGCCTTGGGGGGAAGAATACTGGTATCATTGTGTAGAGCTGTTGGTGGGGTCAGG
This sequence comes from Protopterus annectens, assembly GCF_019279795.1. NCBI lineage: Eukaryota > Metazoa > Chordata > Ceratodontiformes > Protopteridae > Protopterus > Protopterus annectens. The sequence goes on along the minus strand of NC_056725.1, from coordinate 1,676,483,688 downwards.
ATACTCCTCATCAACTCGAAGGCAGATCCCCCTGGCTCTGAGGACACCACCTTCTGAAGAAACAGAGGGAATCCCAGGCTCCACAAAAATCAGCTCAGAGGCTGATGTAGGAGCCGAGCCGAAGCTCTGAGAGGTAAACTCAGAACCGAAGAAACTCTGGTCCGAGTGTCCCCCTGGAGCCGACCGGAGAACTTCAGCTCCTAGACACCCTGGATGTCACTGAGAGTGTCAAACCAGGGATTGGTACCAAAATCTCCTGAAGGAGTCTCAGAACCGAAGAGTCAACAGCAAGCAGTACCTGGCATTCCGGATCCAAAGATCCAGCTTGTCTCGGAGGAGGAATAGTCGTGGATGTAATATACTTGGATGGCTCTGAAACCATTTGGGTCGAAGCCAAAAACAATTTAGCCAACACCGGTGATTTCAAAAGTCTGTGCACCACCCTGTCCACATCATTGTTCGATAAACTCCTAGAGGACCTGGATGATAGGGTTGGTGAGCGAGATCTCTCCAATATAGGAGCTCTCAAGGTAGGTGAGATGGGTAGAAGTTCACTGGACCGGCTCCGAAAAATAGTCTCTTTCAGCTCCAAATGCTGTGGAGCCAAAGGACTTGCTTTGCCTAAATTTAAGATCTCTCTCGGTTTTAGTCAATTTTTGCAAAGGCTCCGAATAAGCCGATGAAGCAGGAGATGGTCTCTTTGTAGGCTTGTCACTTTTAGTGGAAGGGGACATACTTGAAGAAGAAGTACTCTGTAGAGCTTCATCAAAGGAAGGTTTCAGGAATCCCTTTAGAATTAACTTGTTTTTTCTTTCCTGTAGTACACAGGAGCTGAAGGAATGACAGAATGTACATGTCTCTTGGAAGTGAATGGCCCCCAAACAGTAAACACAAATATTATGTCCATCAGTTATAGACATTTTTTGTGCACATTTCTGGCACTTTGTAAAGCCTGATGGCTTAGGTTCCTTCTCTGTAGTTTCCTTAGACATAAGAAGGAACACCACTAATACCAAAAAAGAAGTAAACAGTAATTATACCTTTATAGAAAAAACTAACACACACACAAAGGTCAATATTCTACCAAACACTAAAATATAGAAGCACATCTACCGAAAAAAGGAGAAAAAAACACAGGAATAGCTCTGTCCTCTAAGTTAAATGGGCACTATGCACTCTAACTTAAATGGACCTAGTAGAGCTACAAAAAGGAAAACAAGAACAAACCTCTAAGATAAGCGGGTATTTAGCTCTCTACCAAAACAAGCTAATATATGCAAAAAAAGGAATACACTCTCTCTATTCTACAGTAACCACTAACTACACCACTACAAAAACTGACAGGAAAAAAAAAAAGGAAATGGCCTTGTGACTAACGACGGCCAACAAGCAATCACACAGTAGCAAAATTAATTGCACTAGTAAGTACAGCACACTAGAAAAAACGGAACAGTTATCTAAACAACTAACTAAATATTATCAATCCTAAACATAAGAAAAATATAAATCTTTAAAGAACTTAGCCACGGCCAAGAAGAGAGCATCTGAACTCGTAAAGCGCCAAATGAGATCTGGGGAATTACATCAATGCATGATGGGATACCTATTCTGCCACTAGCCAGAATAGAGACTTCGAGCTAGTGTATTCGGCCGAGTCAAAGCTGAGGATCGGCTCCGAACCCATCCAGTAAGAATGAAGGCGAAATAGAACATAACATCCACATTTTTATATGCAGTACACGTAAATATAAGATGGGGTCTGGGGAGGGGTGGGGCAAGTATGAATACAGTCTTGGCGGTTGGCACTATTAAGCATTATCATAGTAATGGTAGCCGTTGGAAACCCTGTTATTCTAGCAGCAACTTTCTAAATTTATAAGAACAATATTTAAAATCAATCCCTATTTTTGTCCTTTGTTCCCATTTATTTGTGGCTTGGCTGTGTCCAGATTTCTTGTGCTAAGTGGTTGAAAGAGGTACAGAAGCCTTGTTACTGCTGCCATGGGACCCCTATCACTCTCACTGACACTTCACTGTTACACACACACACACACACACACACACACACACACACACACACACACACACACACACGCACGCACGCACGCACGCACACACACGCACACACACACACAGACACACACAGTCTCTTCTGCTTTCATGCATACATTCATTCATATATGCAGACAGCAACATAAACACACACAATGTTTCCTTTTTGAATCTCTCTCATACACGCATATACTCACACACACAGACATAAACACAGATTAGTAACAGCACCAACATAATTATGTGGTCTCTCCACTGGAACCACCTCCTGGAAGGCCAAAAGGCCACATTACAATTAAAACTAGTATGGACAGTCGAGCACTGGGGGTTGGGTGAAGCTGTTAGCCTCAGGGATAGCTCTAACTCGTGTGTGCCACAACTGTCTGTTTGCACCTACAGCAGTACGGGGATTGGGGATGGGAATCGGAATGGGGAGGGCACTAGACAATATGGGAAACTAGTCTACTACTACTACTACTTCCCTACTACTCTACTGGAGAACCACTGGGTTGAACACTTTATCTTTATTGGAAAAGGAACTTACTTTTTGAATATACTTTTTTTAAAAATACTTAAACTACTATTTCCATTAACCACATCAGCAAAGTTACGTTACGCACTTACCCCCCACATATGTCCCCAAACAAGCTCGAAGTACTGACACTCAGTCTCAAGTGTGCCACTTTCATGTTTTGGTGCCAAGCCACCATTCAATGTACAAGAAAAATTACCTCAGGATCCTCTCCTTGTCTTCGTGTGCACAGCCTGACTCTTTTGATCAACCTGACAGCTTCAGCTCTACAGTCTTTGAAAACTATGTGCTACACTACACGCACTATATGTCTTTTTTTCTCACAAAATCTTTGGAATACCATATGTCACTGTCACCAAAACTCTACTGCAATAGAGAAGCAGTTTGAGGAGGAACTGAGGCTCGTCATATGGATCATGTGCCTCCAACCTCCGACAACATCTCTGATGCAGTTTTCACAGAAGAAAAAAAATGTAAGTTGAAATGGAGAAATGTACGGTTTCACCAGTACATTTTCCAATTTCAACAAATCACAGATGTAACTTAAGTCAAAATCCAGGTGGGTGGGTGGGTGCAAGGGCACCCCCTTGCACCTGCCTGTGGGCACCCTTGCCTAGGGTTCTTTTTGACAACTTCCAAAATACCAAACTGAAAGCCTATAAAATTGTCACAGAGTATAGAGTATTTAAACAAAGCGCTGGTTTCCTTTTTTATTTTAATGTCATGGAGGTGCTCATACATTCTATCCTTTAATGCTCTCTCCGTCTTACCAATATAGAATGCTGAACACCCTCTACACTTATCTAAGTACACCAGTCAATTATTGCTATAGTTAGCATTACCAAAATAAACCTTACTTTCCAACCCATTTTCTAAAATAATGTGGTTAGCCCTAATAATACATGGTCACTGCTTGCAAATTTCATAGGGAACAGTTCCCTTTCCTACTTTTGTTCTACCAGCAGTATCCTATTCCAAAAATTGCTTAAAATTCCTTCCAGTTCTGAAGTATAGTGTGGGCTCATGCCCTACCACCTCAAACAATTCCCTGTTCATTTTGACAGTACTTGACAAACAGACCTAGTGTATTGGTTGTACTCCATTACTAGTGCCCTTTCATATTTTTCTTCCTTTACTTTCTTCGTACCCACTCCAAGCTGTACACCAAGCAGGGGGTTGTACTTATTACCCATTTTCAGTATACCTCATCAATAGTGTCGATAACCTGTTTGTCTGGGTAAGCTCTACTAAGGAACATGTCCTTTAATTTGGCTAACTCAGCCATAAGATCTACTCTTTCTGGTGTCATTCTAACAATATGGATTGCTTGTCCTTTCACCAAATTCTTTTTCTGGACATGGGGATGACAACTAGAATAGTGCAGATAACTGTTGCACCATGTGTTATTCCTATAAATGTTGGACTTAAAACCTCCATGGGTTTGAGAGATGGTGACGTCCAAATAACTGATACTGTTCTTCCCCCAGTTATAGGTAAACTTAAAAAAGTCAGAACACCCATTCAGATAGTTCATAAACCTAGTTATGTCCTCCTTGTCCCCATCCCATAACACAAATATGTCATCCAAAAACCTGACATATAGGTGTATAAATTTAGAGAAAGGACTGTTGAGGACATATTCGAGTTCCCAGCCCAACATCACCAGGTTAGTGTATATTGAGGCAAATACCGCACCCATAGCTATTCCTGTAACCTGCTGGTAAAACTCTCCTTGAAAATGGATATAATTGTTGTGAAGAGCCAATTCCATAAGTTCCATGAAAACGGCCAAAGAATCACTAGGTAGAGTGGAAAATTTTACTAAGGTCTCTCGAAAATACTGAATCCCTTCATTTCTAGGAATGACTGAAAAAAGGTATTTTACATCTATAGTCAGGAAAATCAAACCATTTTTCCATATGGAGGGTTTTAATTTACCCAAGAAATCCCATAAGTCCTTTACTAAGTGCTCAGTGTTACCAGTAATTTCTTTGGCCCAGTAATCAATATATACCGCTAAGGGGTGAGTCTTAAAACCCCTAGCTGAAACTAATGGCCTAAATGTTGGATCACATACTGACTTATGGACCTTTGGAATCCCAAAAATATTTGGGATTATGGGATTCGACTAAATGGTAAGTTATCCAATCAATCTTGTTCTCAAGTAGGTATTCCTCCAAATATGAATCAATCCTGTGATACGCAATAAAAATCTCATTCTTTGACACTGGGGAGTAGGTTTCATTGTCTAGTAGTAAATTACTCATAACATTATTATATTCCTGTTGCATACAGAACACCACCCCTTTTATCAGGTTTCATATCCCAAATTCTTTAATCATTCTTTAATATATTTAATGTGTTCCATTCCTCTCTTGTTAAATTAGAAGGGACCTTTTTTATCCTGAGAGCATAACTGTAAATTTCTTTGGTAACACATTTTTTGAAAACCTGTAAAGTAGAATTGAGATGTGGGTTAAAATACTACTCCTATCAGGACTCTCTGGATTTACTAGAAGCATCAGGCCTTTCTTCCTTCTCTTTAAAATATAATCCCAAGTTGACCTTTCTAAGGTGCAACTTGAGTTCTGTAAAAACATTAGTCACATCCCATCGATTAGTAGGGATGAACTTAAATCCCTTAAGAAACAGTGTAAAAAATTCTTTAGTTAAAGTTTTATGGGTGTAGTTGTAGATCTTAAAACCTTTCAATTCCACCACTATACCAGCATCACTCAGTCTTATTAATTCTTCCTCTTGTTGGGTTGCTTATGGTCACTACATTCCCTTGCTGTTGACCCAAATCCATTACAGACCTGGTTTTGCTCTCTTGTCTCTCCAAGTGCCATAAAGGAAAAAAATCCTGACCTGTTTGGGAAAATGAGTCCAACTCATCCAAGCCTCCCTGGTGTCATGTGTTATTGACCTCACCTCTCTAAATGTGGGTCGAGATTTATTAAACACTACTATTTCCTTTTTCCTATACTTTGCCAATTTTATAGGCTTTCAGTTCGGTATTTTGGAAGTTGTCAAAAAGAACCCTAGGGGTGGTGATTGGAAGGAAACTTTGTTAAAGAAGGAACTAAAATGGCAACTTAGATTAAAAACTAACTCCTTTCCTGGTTTGAATGAATATATGTCAGTAAAACCTATTTTAAAAGGAAAAGTGGCTTCTGTGTAAGGGCTATCAATAGGTTAACTGACTTTACATCAAGGTTGACTTGAATTTAAAGGTTAAAATATGTACAGTTACATGATGTATGTGATTAATGGCTAACAGCTAATTAGTTAAATGGTATAAAAATATAAGACGTGTTTAAGCACTTTATCTGATGAAGTCTTGGATTCCGAGACGAAAGCGCTCATCTGTTGCATGATTTTAGATTATTTTAATACATTTTCACCTTATTGTAATGGCTGAACCATTCTTTTATTTTTTTTTTAGATATAGGAATTAATTGGACTCTAGGTACAAAACTTGTAATACATTTATGAGATGTAATAGTTGAGCAATAGGCTATAAGATAGTACTATTTCAGGAACTTCCCTACCTTTTTACTTGATATGTCTTTTAACTATATATTTTTATGAATTACACTTTTCATATATAGATTGACAATAAATTGTTGTATCTCTCTTTTAGATAAATTTTTAGAGTGTATATATATTATTATTATTCAAATACTAAGTGTTTCTCACTTGGTCTTTTAAGGAGTTTATGCTTATATATATTTTTCATTTATTTTTTATACTATGAGATACAAGAACCTACTGAGGAGTGTTTTTTCATGTGACTATTTCTGTAGGTCCTATTGGATGTTTTGAATTACATGAATATGATTGGTTATTTCTGTATATATATAGAATCAATGTTAGTATGGTTTTTATTGAAGTCTGAAGAAGCGTTCTGAGCAACGCGAAAGCGCTTACTGTCTACTAGTAATAAAGGAAATTTTGCTTCACTTCTTGCATTGAGTTCCTGGTTGGCTTCGATTGTCCTGGAGTGTCTGCCTCTATTTTTTGGACTATTTCAGGAATTAGCAAAGTCAGTAAATACTGCTGTAGATATAAGTGGTGGCATGATATTAAGGTAGGCTGCGAAAGTACCTGAATGTCCCGCCTGGTTCAATGGTAGGTCTGTAAGGGTTAGGAAGAGAAGAAAGTGGACAGGAGGGATCAATAGTGGGACAATGGGGGTAGTAGAAGAGGGAAGTGGACAGGATGGAGAGATACCAGAGTAGTAGTAGTGTGAGGGTGAGAACAGTAGTGATGGTTGAAGTTAGGTTATATGAGATGTGGAGTTAAGCACATGTGCACAGCCAAGATGCGGAGAGGTGTTGTTTCAGAGATGTCTTGAAGAGGCTTATTTAGCGGGTGGATCTAAGTGTTGGGGGAAGGCAGTTCCAGAGTTATGCAATGGTAAAGGAGTAAAGCATCTGGCCAGCCGAAAGTTTGGGTTTTTCTACATTTCCGAGCAGTTGGTTGTTGGATCACAGTGGTCTGTTAGGATGGTATATAGTAAGTATAGAAGATAGAGCAGGGCACATAGATGGATTAGGAATGAGTTTATGAGCTGTAGTTAGTTGGATAAAGGTGAGATAGTTGGGGAGTTCAAGCCATTTTAGGTTGCGTAATGATAATCAGTGGTGGGATGACTAGGAAGCATTAGTTACAAACTTAGCAATTTTGTTGTAGCATGAGTCTAGTTTGGACTTTAGAGAGACCTAAATGTTGGTGAGAAGGGGCGCACCGTATAAAGGGTCTATATTATAAATTCAAAGTCTGAAAACTTCGAATCTCATATGGTCGACTCCATATGAACAAAGTTTTCAAACATCACACTTAAAATGTAAACACTGTAAAAACAAAAAACCTACCTGAAAGCGCTATGCAGGGGGGCAAGCCCCCCTGCACCCCCCCACACATCCCGCTACTTAAATATACCAACTTTGAGATTGCACTACATTGAAGTGAAGGGAAGAATCCCCTACGGCGATCTCCATTGAAATGTTCGATGTTAGAAAACTTCACTCATATGATGTCGATCATACCAGATTCAAAATTTTCAGACTTTGAACTTTTAATATAGACCCCATATAAAAGAGAGGGTAATACAAAAGAAGAGGGAAGAGAAAGTCAGGCTGATGCACTGAGTAGACGTTTGTGTCGATAGGGAGTGCCAAGGTTTGGATGTCTTTTTTGACACTGGACTGGATGTGTAGGTCAAATGTAGGGTTTTCGTCTATGATGACACCTAGGAGTTTTGTGCTAGGTACAATGTCGATGGTGGTACCACTTAGGGATTGAATGTTGAAGTTCTCTTTTGTAGGGGTGTGAAATTTTGGGGGGCAAAGATAACTAGTTTGGTTTTGTTGGGGCTCAGGGCAAGATGATTAGATATCCAAATTTCAGTGGAGGTTAGAGTGTTTTGGGTGAGGTGGTGTAGTTCTGATGAGTTGCTTGCAGTGCAGATGATAGTGGAGTTATCTGCATACTGGATGACTGAGCCTTGAGTGTGCGATGTGGAAGTTATTGATAAATATGCTAAACAGAAGTGGGCCTAAAATGCAGCCTTGAGGAACACCAGTGGTGGTGTTTAGGAAAGGGAAGCAAGAGTTCTGCCATTTAGTTGATTGTTGCCTGTAGGTGAGGTAATTAGAGAACCAGTTTCGAGTTTGAGGTGAGGTACCTATGTCAGAGAGTTTTGTTAGAAAGAGAGAGTGGGATATGGTAGTGAAAGCTTTAGAAAGATCAAGAAATAGTGAAGAGACGGTTTTACCAGCATCACAGGCTTGGTTGACAGTGCCCATGAAGGATATGAGGGTAGTGGTGGTAGTATGTCCTGGCCTAAATCCGTGTTGGATGGGGGAGAGGATGTGGTTGTGAGTCAGATGGTGAAGTTGAGAATGACTACATTTTTCCAGGATCTTAGAGATGGGAGATAGTATAGCAATGGTGCGGAAGTTGGTGGTGTCTACATTTGGGTCCCCTTTGTGTAGAGAGAGGATATAAGCTTCTTTCCAGATGATGGGTATACAGGATTCCTGGACAGATCTGTTGAGAAGTATGCTGATAGGGTAAGTGACTAAGTTGGCTGAGATTTGTAGTTATTGTTTGGGTATATTGTCAGGGGCATTTGTACGTGGTTTGGGTTTTAGAAGCTATTTTTTAATAGTCAAGGTGGGAATAAGTGACAGAGTAAAGTTGGGAATGGGGTGTGTACTGGTATTAGCTGTGGAAAGGTCTGTGGTGGACAAGTTGGTCTTGGGAAAGGTAGCGGTTAGAGTGACTATAGTATCTATGAAATAGGAGTTGAAGGTTGCAGCAATTTCAATGGGTGTTTTATTTGCGTCTGGGCAAGGATTATTTCTAGAGCCTGGGTTTAATAAAGAGTTGAGAGAGCTCCATAATTTCTTTGGGTTTTGCTTGTGTTGATTTTGTAGTGTAAGGTAGTCTTTCTTTTTTGTTTTGTAGTACTAGACACTTAGCCTGGTTTTGGAGCTGTTTGTATTGGATGAGGTCAGATGGGTTTTTGTATTTTTACCAGATTTTCCATGATTTTTCTCTGCATTTCATGAGATCCTTAGTGGATCTTGTTAGCTAACAGGCATGGGTGATCTTTACTCTTTTTGTCTTAGGGGAATGAGATTGTTTAGTATGATGAGGAAGGTTGAGCTGAAGAACTCAACTGCGTCATCAAGGGGAAGTGATTTTAGTGCATTCCAGTTGATCCTAAGCAACCTTTGGTTAAACTAGATGGAGAGAAGTGGGATTCTTCTCTGGTAACCCTGTATTAATGTTTATTAATTGTTGTGGTACATTCATGTTATATAAAGGCTGGTGAGTGGTAACTTATACTATTGGACAGTGTACCAGCAGATGTGATCTTATTTGGGTCAGACACTAAAATCCAGTCTAGGATTGAGCCATAAGTATTACTTTTTATTAGGCCTGGTTATGGTGTTGACTAGCTGGGTGAACTTATATAGATTGATATTGCAGCTAGAGTGTTGTGGGGATATGTCTAACCAGTTGATATTTATGTCTCCCAGTATGATAATCTTATTTGATTTCCTCAATAATTGGGATGTTATTGCCTGGGGGAATGTAAATGACTATTAAACAGAGGTTTTTGCAATTATTCATTTTAAGGAAAGAAACTAGAAGTTTGGCTGTGGAGAACTGTGGGATGGGTTTTGTATATGGGACAACAGTGAAGGACATAGGATATATTAGAGAGATGCCTCCACCTTTTTTTCCGGGTCTGTCAGACCTAATACAGGTGAAACCTGGGGGAAGGAATTCTATGTACACAGCATTTTAGCATGCTACTTGCATCTGGAAACTGCATGAAAAAATGTGCCTGATATATCTGGTTCTAGTCCACACATTGTCGACAGTTGTATGTCATATATTATTATTAGTTAATAAAGCCTTTTCAACTGTACTCATATGCTGTCATTGACATTTTTCTGAGTAACACCATCACCAAAAACTAATAGAAATACCTTATAAGGCACACATCCATTACACTGTATGATGTCTGCCCACTGCTTTCCCTATTCTGTCCTACCTCCATCCCAATATACAGTTTTCTTTGTGAAGACTGAAGCAAATGTAGTCAAACAATTCCTCTATTTCCCGGTTTTCTCTGATCTCCCTCCCAGACCTGTTTCTCTCTTCCTCTGCTAAATACCTAAAATGTATTTGTTCCCCCTTCCTTTCTGTCATGCCTTTGATTACATTACCTTACTGCTAGGTTGTTTGTCTTGTGCTTCATCCTTTTTCCAACCATCTCTGCTCTACCTTGTATGCTTTATTTTTTGCCCTAATTTCTAGCCTCATATTCCTATCTTGCCACAATGTGGTCTTCCTCAAAGAGATCTGTGCCAGCATGTATACTATATAACAATGTAGCAGCATTACCTACATCTCATTCAAAAGAGCAAAAGCAGAGGAAAATCCCTTTAAGGGATATGTGGGCCAAGAAATTTTGATCACTTGTATACTTTGAGACTGCAGAAAAAGTTAACTGTCAAACCTATACACAGAATATGCATGTTGTTAGTAGCCTGATGTATTCCACTTCTCACCTTAAAATAATAAATAGGATCACAGAAAGTTACTAGGCTATTGGTCCTGACAAGCCTAGCCAAGAATTTAGTCCATATTCCGACAAGCCAGCACTCAATGGCCCTGTCCAGCAGGGACACAGGTGGAATCCCAGGGGTGCATTTCTATTCTCCATCCAGTTATCCAGGTTGCACTTAAAAAGGGTTAATGAGGTACTTTGCTTGACATGGAGAGGGAGTCTATCCTACAGAAGGGGGAGTCTCTGGGACACAAATCTGTGCTGCCAGCAAGTCCTATTGATGTCACAGACCAGGTTGAGGTCACGCACGTGTGTTACTCGAGTGGAGCTTGACTTGCGGTTATGCAGCAGTCCCATTGGGGTCTGAGATTCCTTTGTACGCCAGACAGAGGTCACCTCTGAGGAGTCTGTATGAGACTGAGTAGAGGGACAGGGCCTTTAGCCTGTATATGTGTGGGTAGATGTTTGAGGCCCTGGATTCTCCTGGTAAGGAACCTCTGTTGTCTCTCCAGCTGCTGCATGTGCTTTGTGATGTACATGCCTAAAAGGGGCATTGTACTCAATGATGGCCTTATAAAGGAAGAATACAGGGATGTTATGACCACCTTGTCCCTAGATGTGATACTCTTACTATTGAGTTAGGCCATGTAGAAAGCTTTCCATACAATGGAGGCAATATGGTTGTCAAATGTCAGTTTGCTATCAACCTGGATGCCCAGGTCCCTCATGACTGATTGCAAGCTTAGGACCTTGTTATTAATGTGATAATGTGTGGGGACGTCACTCTCCCCAAACGGGATGATGATGCATTTTTTGGCATTCAGTTTGAGGCCATGTTTCTGGTACCAGTCATTTGCTTGGGTGAGACCCTCTTGGAGGATGTCCACATCACTATTGATGACAGCGCCCAGCTTGCAGTCATCTGCAAACCTGGTCAGCCATAGCCCACTGGTTTTTGCCTGCACCTCAGAAAAGTAAACCCCAAACAATAGAGGCCACAAGACCAATCCCTGGGGTTCACCACTTGTTACAGGTCTACTGCTTGAGATGGCTTCCCTATTTTGACTAGCTGGGTTCTATCAGTGAGCCAGTTTGCTACCCATCTGGTAACATATAGAGTGATACCTAGTTGAGAGAGTTTATTTATTATATCCGAGTGAGGAATAGTATCAAAGGCTTTGTCAGGTCAAGGTAGGCAGTGTGCACCGCCTTCCCCTCATCCATGCCTTTTGTGACTATCTCAAAGAAATCGACCAAATTTAACAGGCATGACGAAACCAAACTGTGTGGGAGTGAGTGTTTGGAGGTTGCCAATGTCCTTGTTAATGAGGTCCATGATAATCCGCTCCATGGCCTTGCAGATCAGGCTAGTTAGGCTGATGGGTCTATAATTTCCTGGATCACTGGATGCTCCACCTTTGTGCGAAGGGATGACAGTGGCTGTCTCCACTTAGCTGGGATGAAGCCGATACAAAATAGCTGACAAACTCAGACTACATGTTCTTTTAAGGCACACTGTATGCAAAAATCAGCCAGTGCACATTCTCTGGGATGGACCGCCACCCAATGGAGGGAAACAATCTAGAAGAAGAGTGATCTAATTAAGAATACAGATGCTTAAGGTTTGCACAAAATCTACAAAATTAGAACATTTTGATAATCGGAAATTATGTGTTATGTTATATTAATTGGAAATTATGTGTTATGGGTGGCTGGCACTTCCCCACCATCTCTCATTCACCCAACTAACTACAGAGCACAAAACAATCTACAGACCCACACACTGTCCTGCTCTCTCGACTCTACTTGCCAAATACCAACCCAGCAGGCTACTAAGATCTGAAAATCATCTACTTCTAAAAGTAGAAAAGCCCACCCACCTTACCTGTTGGTCAACTCTTCTACTCCTTCACCATCGCCAAACTATGGAACTCACTTCCACCTTTTATAAAAAACACAGGCAGCACCACCACCTTCAATCAAATACTGAAAAATCATCTCAACTCTTCCTGGCTATGTACCTGCTCTATAACCTAACCTCTTCCTTCTTCTTATATGTTAACTAAATTCCTATGCTTTTTACTACTAGTGACTGATGATACTTTCTCCTTATTTAGTTTTTTTCACTTGTTGATAGTTGTACAATAATACTGATTAATGTATCTCTGTTTATACCTCTCTGAATTCATATGGCAACCAACTAAATTCCTGCTTTAATGTATATCTTCAGTACATATTACTGTAATAAAATCATCTAGATTCCTGCTTTTATGTGTATATTCTGTACATATTACTGTAATTACTATGTGTAACACTGTTTCTACTTGTGTACCAATTAATGTTTATATTTTTTCTGTATCTATGTTCTTCTTGTAGCTTTTCTCCCTGGGCCTCCATTGAAAATGGGCTCTTTTAGGCACAGTGGACTTTCCCAGTAAACAAATGTAATAAAATAAATAAATAAATAAATACATACATACATAAATAGTTATATACCGTTTAGAGTAGTTACACCTTTCAGTTATCCAGAAAAACTGCAAAGAAAAAATAACAGAGATTTACTGAAAAAAAATGAAATCAATCCTGCTTTGCATTGCTACGAATGCCATATACCCTTACTTAGATAAATTATAATGCACTAGAAAATTGTTTCTCCTAAAAAATAAAAAATAAATAAATAAATAAACAGTTTAACTTAGTTTAAAAGGGCATTCAAACCAGTTGCAATAAAGGGAATACAAATGTTGCTGGGCATGGTTGTAAGTATTTGAATGTGGTTTTGAATCCCATATCATGTTGGCATCAAATCTGACAAGCACCAATGGTACTGTTTTGTTTGTGCTAAAGCATGTGAGAAAATCAATCAAGTAAAGAAAGTATTTTTTGAGACAGAATGACTTGTAAGAGCAAATCTACAAATTCACTACACAGCTTTCTCCAAGTTATATATTTAATTTGTTGAAATGAAGTTACGTACTCACCACTGGTGATGGTCAGCCTCAGTAAGAAGCTACAATCCCTTATAAGATCCTCCAAAGCTAGCTACGAAAACAAAATCACCACTAATTCTAAGGACAACCACCAAAAGCATTCTATAGCTATTCAAGAATCTCGATGGCAACACCTAGATCTGTTCTGTTACAGCACAACGGCACGAAAATTACAGAACCAACTTATATGGCCAACATCCTGGCAGATAGGTTCAGTACTAACTTTACCACCCCCCTCACCCCCTAAAAGGCCCATATCTATACAGGAAGAATGCAGAGTCCCTGTAATTGCAACTACGCAAGTAAACGCTGCACTCTCTAAAGCCAAAAACACACCATCCATGGGACCGGACAACATCCCAGGCTGCGTTTTACACGAGCTTCAGAACGAACTGGCTCCCCACTTAAGCACCATGTTCAATAATAACCTCGCATCAGGCTTTGTGAACACTGAATGGTGCACAGCGACAGTTATCCCAATCCAAAAAGGGGAAGCCACCACTGATCCAGGGAACTATCGACCTATTAGCCTGATGAGCCTGGTCTGCAAGACCATGGAATTTATCATTATGGAACTCATAAACAAAGACATAGGTAACCTCCAAACTCTGGATCCCAACCAGTTCGGGTTTGTGAAAGGCAGATCATGCCTCCTGAACATGATCGACTTCTTTGAGGCAGTCACCAAAGCCGTAGATGAAGGTAAGGTGGTTCACACAGCCTATCTTGACCTCGCCAAGGCTTTCGACACCATCCCCCATTCTGGAATTATAGCTAAACTCACTAAACTAGGTATAAATCCCTATGTCACAAGATGGGTCGCCAACTGGCTCACTGTCAGAACCCACACTGTAGAAGTTGCAGACTACAAATCTGACCTCAAAGCAGTGACAAGTGGAGTGCCACAGGGTTCTGTCCTGGGACTTCTCCTGTTTGGTATCTACTTCTCTGAAGTACAGGCTAACACAGAAGGCCTCTGGCTAATGAAGTTCACAGATGACTGCAAACTAGGAGCCATAGTCAAGTCCCCAAATGATGTGGACATCCTACAGAAGGGCCTCGCTGAGACAGATGCCTGGTGTCAGAGCCATGGCCTCAAGCTCAGTGCCAAAAAGTGCAGTGTCATCCCCTTTGGTAAAAACTCTGTACCCATGAACTACCACATAGGCAACAATGTACTTAACACTGAATGTGTGATAAGAGACCTTGGGACACAGGTGGACAGTAGTCTCTCCTTTGATAGTCACATCACCACAGTAGTCAGGAAGTCCTTCTATGTGGCACACCTCATCATAAAAGGGTTCTCATCCAGGAAAAAAGTGGTCATTGTTCCCCTCTACTCGACACTCATTAGACCCATTATAGAGTACAACTCCCCTTTTGGAATGTACCTCACAACACATCTGCAGTAGCTGGAAAGGCCAAAGAAGTACCTCACAAAGAGGACTACTGGCCTCAAACAAATGCCCTACACTGACCGCTTCAAAAAAACTCCAGCTTTACTCCGAAGCATATCGCCTACCCCAAGGTGATCTCTGCCTAACATAAGAGCTATGTCAAACCCAGAGCTGTTGGACATGCTACACCTAAAGAAATCCCAATCCCTCCGAGCTACACACTCTAGGGACCTAAACCTTCTCACCACAATAAACAGGACATGCTGGAGGGATAGATTCCTGTCCCAGAGACTTCCCATACTTTGGGACAAGCTACCCATCTATGTCAAGCAAAGTTCTTCATTAGCACTCTTTAAGAAAAATCTTGATGAGTGGATGGGAAATAGGAAATATACCCCTTGGATCACTTCTGTGTCTCTGCTCAACAGTGGCACAGGGAAATAACTTTCTTGGGTGGCGTAAGCCAGGGAACCTTGTTGGCTAGGCTTACATAGGCCCTTGGGCCAACAGCCTAATACCTACATATGAACCATAATGTTCCATGTTTGTTGTCCAGGTGAGCTTCATTATTGCTGGTTGGGTTCGGAGCCGACTCGGCCACATACTAAAGCACGAAAACTTCAACTGGCTCGAGGCTACCTTCTATTCCAAGATGCCTAGCGGCTGTTCCCCAGATCTCGTTTGAGAACTAATCATTAAAGTAAGTTAATAGGCAAGAAGGGAATCGGACCATATGTTGCCAATTTATAATCTCCTCTAGGTCCTCCAGGAAGGAGGATGGATGGGTGGGATGCAAGAATGAAGGCGAGATTCTAGACAATAAACATGGAACATTATGGTGAGTACATAACTTATTTATGTTATGTTGTCCTATCTCACCTTCATTCTTGCTGGTTGGGACAGGGTCCCCAGCACCTTCTTTCTTGGGTGGGTCAATGGAATAAGCTCTTCAGAACAGCGAAACCAAAGGATGCCCTATTCCGGGAGGCCACATCTAGTTTGTAATGAGTGATAAAAAAGTGTGAGGATTGACCCATGTAGCAGCAGCACAAATTCAATCCAGTGGAAGTCTAGATTGAAAGGCAATGGAAGTTGACATTGCTCTAGTTGAATGTACTTTAATTTTTCCTGGCAGTTCTTTATTGTGAGAGTTATAGACATATGTGATGATCTCAATAAGCCATTTAGACAAGGCAACTTTTGAAACTGCCTTGCCTCTTTTGTTCTCCGAATAGGAAACAAACAATTGTTCTGACTTTCTGAATTCTTTGATACTATGCAAATAAAAGCACAACTGTCTATGCAATTCCAATTGGTGGAGTTTGTATTCTGCCTTGTTACCATAATTAGGAAAAAATACATGTAATTCAATAGATTGGTTCAAATTAACTTTAGAACTGACGTTTGGCAAAAAAGAAGTATTTGTCCTGAGGGAAACTCTGTCTTTGTGTACAATCAAATATGTAATGCGAATAGACAGAGCTTGGTGTTCTGAGACCCTCCTAGCGGAAGTAATGGCTGTTAAAAAGATTGTTTTCCAAGATAAAAATTTTAGAGAACAAGAGGATGCTGGTTCGAAGGGTGGGAGAATCAGGGATGATAATATTAATTTTAGGACCCATGGAGGAGGAGGTTCTCTTAAGGGTGGTCTTAATAGAAATGTACCCCTAAGGAAGGCTTTGCATAACTTATGGGACATTACATTAGATCTGATGTCTCCCACATGATAATTTTAAATGGTGGCTAATTGTACTCATATTGTGGCTGCCACTGCCCCTTGATTAAAGATTTCCATAAGAAATTCCAAAATTGAAGGTATAGGGGCTGTAAAAGGATATATGCGTCTTTTGTCATAGGCTCATAGGTAGGTACTAGGCTATTGGCCCTAGGGCCTATATAAGCCTAGCCAAAAAGGTACCTGGGCTTTCGCCACCAAAAAAAAATTA
Source organism: Protopterus annectens (assembly GCF_019279795.1). Taxonomy (NCBI): domain Eukaryota; kingdom Metazoa; phylum Chordata; order Ceratodontiformes; family Protopteridae; genus Protopterus; species Protopterus annectens. The sequence continues at coordinate 1,676,466,679 of NC_056725.1, read as the reverse complement.
TTTTCCTGTGCCCCTGTCAAGCAGAGCCACAGAGGTGATCCCTGGGGTGAATTTCCTATTTCCCATCCAGTCATCAAGATTTTTCTTGAAGAGTGCTAATGAGGACCTTTGTTTGATATAGATAGGTAGTTTGTTCCAGAGTGGGTGAAGTCTCTGGAACAGGAATCTATCCCTCCAGCATGTTCTGTTTATTGTAGTGACAAGGTTTAGGTACCTAGAATGTGTAGCTCGGAGAGATTGGGATTTCTTTAAGAGGAGCATGTCCAACAGCTCTGGGTTTGACATAGCTTTGTATGTTAGGCAGAGATCACCTCCAAGTAGGCGATATGCAATGGAGTAAAGCTGGAGTTTTTTGAGACAGTCTGTGTAGGGCATCTGTTTGAGGCTGGTAATCCTCTGTGAGGTATTTCTGCGGCCTTTCCAGTCGTCGTAGATGTCTTGTGAGGTACATACCAAAAGGGGCATTGTACTCTATAATGGGTCTAATAAGTGACGAGTAGAGGGGAACAATGACCTCTTTTTTCTTGGATGAGAAAACTTTTGTGATGAGGTGTGCCATGTAGAAGGATTTCCTGACTACTGTGGCAATGTGATTATCAAAGGAGAGACTACTGTCCACCTGTGTCCCAAGGTCTCATCACACTTTTGGTGTTAAGTAGACTACCACCTATGGGGTAGCTCATGGGTACAGAGTTTTTTACCAAAGGGGATGACAATGCACTTTTTGGCACTGAGCTTGACATCATGGCTTTGACACCAGGCATCTGTCTCCCTGAGACCCTTTTGTAGGATGTCCACATCATTAGGAGTTTCAATTATGGCTCCAAGTTTGCAGTCATTTGCGAACTTCATTAGCCAAAGACCTTCTGTGTTAGTCTGTACTTCAGAAAAGTAGATATCAAACAGTTGAGGACCCAGGACTGAACCCTATGGTACTCCACTTATCACTGGTCTGAAGTCGGATTTGGAGTCTGCTACTTTCACAGTGTGGGTTCTGTCAGTGAGCAGTTGGCAACTGATCTTGTGACGTAGGGCTTTATACCTAGTTTAGTGAGTTTATCTTTAATTCCAGAGTGGGGGATTGTGTCAAAAGCCTTGGTGAGATCTAGATAGGCTGTGTGAACCACTTTACCCTTGTCTACAGCTCTGGTGACTGCTTCAAAGTCTATCAGGTTTAGGAGAAATGATCTGCCTTTTACAAACTCGAACTGGGTGTGGTTCAGAGTTTGGAGATTACCAATGTCTTTGTGTATAACATCCTTGCAGAACAGGCTTGTTAGGCTAACGATGCGGTAGTTCCCGGGGTTCGTGGTGGCTGCCCTTTGTGGAGTGGGATAACCATCGCTGTGCACCATTCAGTGGGTACAAAGCCTGAGGTGAGGCTATGATTGAACATAGTGCTTAGGTGGCGTACCAGTTCCTTCTGCAGTTCATGTAGAATGCAGCCTGGGATGTTGTCTGGTCCCATGGATGCTGTGTTCTTGGCTTTGGAGAGTGTGGTTTTTACCTGTGCAGCCGTGATTATAGGAACTTTGCATTCTTCCGGTATAGAGATGGGCCCTTTAGGGAGTGAGAGGGGGATAAAGTTAGCACTGAACCTATCTGCCAGTATGTTGGCAGTATCAGTTGGTTCTGTATATTTAGTGCCATTGTGCTGTAACTCAGAGCAGATCTGAGTGCTGCCATTGAGATTCTTGACATAGCTATAACATGCTTTGTGATTGTCTTTAGAATCAGTGGCAATTTTGTTTTCATAACTAGCTTTGGAGGATTTTATGAGGGATCTCAGCTTCTTTTGAGGCTGACCTGGGAGTTCCTCCAATCATGGGATTTTACTCTTTTTTGCAACAATTTCTTTCTTCTGTTTTAGAGTTTGTTTATGGCAGGGGACCACCAGATTGGCTTCCTTTTTTGGGGGGATAGCATCTTGGTTCTGTTAGGGATAGCATAATCCATGCACTCATTTTTTTGGAGGATAGCATCTTGGTTCTGTTAAGGATAGCATAATCCATGCACTCGTGTAAGTGCTTATAAAGTGCATTTGTGTAGGATTCAGCATCTGCATGGGTGTCGTGAAGTTTGCCACTTCTGTCTTAAGAAGCGTGAAGTTGGCTTTGGAGAAATTTTTTATGGTGGGGCAGGATGTGTATGTCTAGGGTGATTAGCTTGTGGTCAGATCTGACCAATGAGAAATTGACCTCTGGTGTGGAACATCAGTCGCCCATGCTGGTAATGACCAGGTCTAGGATATTGCTGCCCCTGCTGGTGTGGATAAGTTGATCCAAGGCATTGGAATTTATGAATTCCAGAAAACATTGAGCAAAAGAGTTGGTACATGAGTAGTTTGCCCAGTTAATGGTGGGGTAGTTAAAATCACCCATTATTAGGGTGTTGGGTTGTACCCTAATATTTTACTTTGTATCAAGAAATGAGGAGCGGGAATCCTGGGGCATGGTGGGGGATCTGTAGCAAGTTACAATATGGATTGCGGTCTTGCCCAGAGTTAGTTGCACCTGGATAATCTCGGATGCATTAAGCTGAGCAACTAGCCTGGAGGTGTGGATATCCTTAATGAATATGGACATGCCTCCACCTTTAGTGTTTCGGTCCAGGTTAGGTGGCCAAAAGGTGTGGTATGAATTATAGCCTAGTAATGCAGAGGTGCTCTCTGGAGCCTTGAACAAGGTCTCTGTCACTGCACAAATGTCGATGATCTCCATTTTAAGGGGTGCCTTGAGTGAACGCATTTTGAGGTTTAGACTTCTAGCTTTGAGTAGCATTACCCTCAGATTTTGCATGCTTGTACCTGTTAAGGTGGGGAATTTGTCATTTGAACCTTGCCTTAAAAAGTCACTACAGGGGTGGCAAGAGCCTTAGCCAGTAACCGGAATCCCAAGGGCGACAACTGCAGGCCATCTCTGGCAAAGCATCGTGGTCTGCCAATCATGTCATCCCAGGCAGACAGATACTGGATCCCCTTAGAATGACACCAGAAGCTTAGCCAATTGTTGAAGTCAACTATTTTGTCCTTGTACTGTGGTATCATTCTGGATGATGGCAGGATGCTACTCAGGGCTAGGGTCATACCTGCCCAGGCTACAAGATCGGAGAGCTCGTCCATGTCTCTTTTCATGTAGTCCAGGGAGGTATGTCTTAGGTCATTCACACCAACATAGACAATGACAGAGTCTTATTTGTACTTGTTGTGGAGTGACCTGAGTGGTGCGTTATGTGGTGGACTGTGGCACCTGACAGGCAGCTGACAATAACTTTCTTCTTGTTTAGCCTGGTGAGTGGAACATCAGTGTGCCTGACTATAGAGCCACCTATGACTAAAGTGCTGGGTACGTTATTATGCCTTATGGGCTGTGGTTGAGTGGCACACTGAGTTTGTGGGCTATGTGTCATTTGGGTTGTGTTGGGGGGTGCAGGTTGCTTGCGTTTCTGGTTTGGAGGTCTCTGTTGCTTCAGCAGATTTTTATTGAGAGCCTCCGTGAATGTAGGTGTGTGTTTTGGTGGTGTAGGTTTTGAGGGACTATGTGATGAGTGTGGTGTGGTGCAAGTGTTTACCTTCTCCTCTTGACTGTCTAGTCCAGTCTTGGGTGAAAAGAGCTTTGCTTCCAGTTTGGCTATATAAGTGCATCTCTCACAGGTTGTAGTGTTGGTTGGTAGGAAGAGAGGGTTGTCTGTGTACATGAGGCAATTGCTGCATTGCCCCAAGATGCCCAGATTCATCAGGTAGACAGGAGAAAACACCGGGAGCTGACCCTTAGACATGCCTGGATAGGTGCTTATTTATTAAGTACTAAACACTGTTTTCCTCTAGACAAGTGTAGAAAGTTGAGTGCTGTAGTAATTTGTAGCTTATTTAGTGCTTACAATCAGTTCTGAACAAGTGCTGAGCTCAAAGAAACAGATTTTAGTGCTAAAACTAAAAAAACTGGCTAGTTCTAAAGAAAATTTTGAAGCGCAGACTTTATGGTGCCGGGAATAGTTTAACCCTAGCTAAGCGGCGATGCATACAGTGTTTTTTTTTTCTTTAATATAACAGTAGCAAATGAGCAAACTGATTTAAACAAATTAACCAATTAACCAACAAAAAACTAAAAACTGAGCCCCGTTCCAGCAGTCCTAGATCAGACAAGTTCTAACTACACACTCCTGCCACTAGGGTGCAGGGGAACCTTCTCCAAAAAAGATGGTCTGGATTAGTGCTCAAGTTGTACAAACAAAGCTAGATTCAGCAGGTCTGAATTTAGTCTATGCTACAGCAAACAAGGCATACCAATTTCACAAAGAAACAGCTCAAATAAGCAGGCACAATGAGCCTTTAACCAGAAACTCCCAGCTCAGAAAGGCAGAATCTACCCTCTCCTCCCACAAGAGTGCAGACTACACCTTCTTAATGGTCCCCCTCTCTCTGGCCCCACCTTAAATGTCCATCCAGCAAGAGAACCTCTTCCACTTACTTGCGTACAGTTTCCTAGTCGTCTGCTTGTGCGAGGAAACCAAAATGTGTCATACTGTAGGGGATAATTCAGGAAGCCTGGCTAAGATTGGAAGTGGAGTAACCAAGCTGTCAGCTTGATGCTCTAAAGAGTGGGGTGGAGCATTCCTGACTGATGCGTCAGAAGACCCGGCACTGGGTCCAGGATCCATGGCTCCTCTTGAAGGTGGGGCCAAAGAAAGGGGAACCATATTTGACGAGGCTAGTAAGGAGCAATGAGAATTATCCTGCGACTCAACAACCTGGCTTTCTGAATAACCTTTGGAATTAATGGAAATGGGGGAAAGGCATAAAGAAGTCCTGGCGGCCAATTGTGAACGAGTGCATCCCTCGGTGACTCTCCCGGAGGGGAAATGAGGGCAAAATAGTTGCTGCATTTGGCATTGAAGGGTGTGGCAAAAAGGTTGCAGCAAGGTTGGCCCCATTTGTGAAAGATTTGATCCACAACTTCCTGATTCAGGAACCACTCATGAGGCATGAGAATTGCTCAGCTTAGTCTGTCTGCTAGTACATTGGATTTCCCCGGGATGTGCATTGCTGTCAGAAAGCGATGAGAAGAAATTGCCCACTGCCAAACTCTCTGGGCCTCTCAACATAGGGGATAGCATAGGTTCCTCCCTGTTTGTTGATTTACCATACCACCGACATATTGTCTGTTTGAATCGCAATAGTCCCTATGGGAAGACAGCTCTGGAATGTTTGCAACGCCAGAAGCACCACCCTCATCTCTAGGACACTGATGTGCAAGTGGTACTCATGATCTTTCCAAACCCCTTGGGCAGTCTGTCCCAGATAATGCCCCCCCCCCTATCTGGGACACATCCGTGGTCACTGTAGCGACAGGCTGGGGAAGAACAAATGGTCTGCCTATTTTTACTTGAGTGGACGGAAGCCACCATAGTATATCCCTCTTGCAAGCATCCATAATCAGAATCTTGAGTGACACGGGTAATTCCTGCATGGACTATTGGACGAAGAGTAGCCACTGTAAAATCCGCATGTGTAGAAGTGCCAGCGGGACTAGTGTTACTGCTGCTGCCATTGAACCTAAGACCTTGAGGACAAATTTTGCTTATACCTCTCTCTTCTCGAGTAGGATAGACACTTGACCATGTAGCGTTTGTATTCCCTCTTGAGGCAATTTTGCTACCATGTCATTTGTGTTTAAATCTGCCCCTATAAAGGTAATATGCTGTGATGGCAACAAGGAAGATTTTTCTATATTTATAGTAATGCCCAGGTCTGAGCAGAGATGGATGGTGGCATCCCTCGCTCTGATTAGTAGATGCTTGGTGGTGGCTGTCAGGAGCCAGTTACCTAAGTATGGAAACACCTGGAATCCTTGACACCTCAGGTGAGCCGTGACTACTGCCATGCATTTGGTAAACACTCTGGGGGCTGTAGTGAGAGCAAATGGCAGAGCTCTGAACTGATAATGACTGGCTCCCAGCCGGAAGCATAGATATCTTCTGTATTGCCTGTCCATCTTTATATGGTAGTACACATCCTAAAGATCTAAGAAGCACATCCAATTGTCTTGTCCCAGAAAAGGGATTATAGACTGCAGTGTTACCATCTGGAAATTTGCTTTCTTTACTGACTTGTTTAGTCTGCTGAGATCCAATATTGGTCCTCAGTCCCCCGCCTTTTTTGGAACTAAAAAGAACCTTGAGTAAATTTCGGATCCGATTTGGTCTGCGGGGACTTCTCGGATGACTCTTTTTTCTAGCAACCTTTGAATTTCTATAGTTGCTTGATCCCTTTGACTGGGTGGAATGTCTGGGATAGCCTTTGATGGACGGGGTGGACAATGGAAAGGAATGTTCTATCCCCTGGATATTATGGACTGTACCCATTTGTCTTGAGTCAATTGTAACTATGCTTCTGAGTACAGTGAAAGTCTTCCCTCGACTGCCTCCAGAGGTGGACAGGCAGGCCTCCTTTCAGGAGCACTGGAAGGGTTGACCGGAGATAGTATCTCTGTTGCCCTGGTTCTGCGGACCCCCTCTGCTGTGCGGATGGCGTCTTCCATGAGCAGCTGGCATCTTCCATTATTTCATAGTTTCATAGTATAGTACTAGGCTATCTGCCCTGGGGCATTTGTAAGCCTAGCCATAGTGATGTGGCTTTTGCCACCCCATGAAATGGTACAAAAAATGTACAGAATAAATTTAGAATACTGTGCCTCTGTCTAGTAGTGACACAATGAAGGTCCCCTTATATAATAGAATTAGTTTACTGTGCCCCTGTCTAGCAGTGATACAGATGTGACCCCTGGGGTAAACTTACGATCTCCCATCCACTCATCAAGATTTCTCTTGAAGAGAGTCAAGTGAGGGGCTCTGCCTAATACGAACTGGGATCTTGTTCCAAAGCATGGGAAGCCTCTGGGTTATGAATCTATCCCTCCAGCATGTCCTATTCATACTTGTGCCGAGGTTTAAGTCTTTAGCTCTCGTGGTCCTGATGGATTTGGATTTTTTGAGGTGGAGCATGTCCATCAGATCCTGATTGGACATGGCCTTGTTCATCAGGCAAAGATCACCTCTGAGCAAGCGGTATGCTACTGAATGGAGCTGAAGTTTCTTTAGTCTGGCAGAATAAGACATATGTTGGAGACCCTTGATCCTCTTGGTGAGGTACTTTTGTGGTCTCTCCAGCTGTTGCAAATGCCGGGTGAGGTACATACTTCCCCCTCTGCCCCTGGGGGAAACATCGCCACAAGCGCCCAAGGCTCCTTTGGACTTTTGGAACCACATTTTTCTGCTCTTCTGACCTTTGGGATAAGGTCTAGTAGGGGCGGAGAAATGGACTCTTATGGTAGATAGGTTCTTGCCATCTTGTTCGCTCCTGGTGAGAGTCTCCTTTACTTTCAGCCTGAACAAGGATGAGCCATCGAATGGGGTGTCAATAAAGGAAGACTTGAAGAGTTCAGCAAACTCACAAAGTTGCATCCAGGAATGTCTCCTAAGAGCTACTCCTGTGCCTGCTGCCCTACTCGCTCCATTGGCCACATAGGAGATGAGGCACATGGAGGAGTTCGTAATAGAGGTTAAGGTCGCAAGCTGAGAATTTATCTTGTCTGACATACCCTGAGCTGTAGCACCTTGTAGGGTATCTCCTAGCTCTTTAAGGAGATCCCTCTGAAGTTGAGTAAAATGTGATAAGTAATTCAGCGATCGTAGGGTAAACGCCACTGAGGAGAACATACACTTCCCATATCTGTCCATCATTCGAGACTCCTTGTTCGGTGGATGGACAGATGCAGAAGTTTCATCTAACTCTTTCTTGGTGGCAGCCACCACCACCATTGCATCTACTGGAACTCCCTTTGTCAAATACTGTCTATCTGCCGGGGCCATAATGAACTTGTTGGGCCTCCTCAGAACAGGTTCCACCGACTCTGGAGAGCCCCACGCCTTCTGACTTACCACAGCCAAGAGCTGATCGAAGGGCGGAGACACCCAAGAGATGGTGGGGGCGAGAGCCAAATGCCTCCAGGTATACTGAGGGGAGAGGGTTTTCCAGCCGCTCCTCTGTTTAAGGATCTCTAGGATGTCCAAGAAGGAGACATCCTCAGAGGGGGACTGTGGGGACCCTACTGAGTCCTCTAAATCGGTATCAGAAGTGACACACTCAGGGGAGTCTATGTGTTTACTCTTACACTGTCTCTTTCGTGGGACCTCCTTGGAGGGATGTTCCAGGGAGGTGTCAGAAAAAAAAGTGTCCGAATTGACTCCCCCCCCCCCCCCAGGGCCAGTCAGAGAGTGTCGGCTCCCAGACCCCTTGATCGAGGATAGCATCGACGAGATCAGAGCAGACATTGGAACTGAGATACCAGGGTGATTACTGGCTCCGATGGTTCCACCACGACGTCCTGACAGTTTGGCTCTGAACTCGTCCGAGTCAGAGGAGGAATGGTTGGTACCTGAGATTCAATGGTCAGCTCCACGTTCCGATGGGCTGGGCTCAAAAGAATTTTAGCCAGGGCCAGCATCCGCAGTAACCTCTTCACCACCCACTCTACATCATCGTCCGATAAACTTCTGGAGGACCATGAGGAGTGGGTAGATGACTTGTGATTACCCGTCACGGATTGTAGTAAGGGAGACTGTGGCACTGAGCATACTGGCTCCAAAGTTGGTGTTCGACTCCTTTTTTGGCTTCGCGACGGTTCCGAAGATTCAGATGGAACCGAGGGGAAATCAGGTTTGTCAGAACAGACGCTCTTCGGTTCTGAAGATACTTGTTTGTCATGGCTGCTTGATGGCTCAGAAGCTGCAGCCAACGAAATTGCCTTTTTTGGTTTGTGTTATTTGGAGGCCTGATTACCTTCTATCGATATCTCAAAGGGTCCTTTCAGTAAACCCTCTTAAAATAAGTTTAATCTTTCTTTCCTGCATGACCCTCGCACTGAACCCATGACATATGGAATAGGACTCCTGCAGATGGACTGCCCTTAAACAGTAAACACAACTCGTATCCATCCGTTAAAGACATTTTCTGGGTGCAAGGATCGCACTTTTTAAACCCAGACTGTTTTGTTTCCTTAGTAGACATTATATAAGGCTAAACAAGAAAACCAACTACTGAAGAAAGTAATGTAACAGTCAGTCACACAAAGGGCAAAGAGAAAGTTGAGAAACCTTTTTTTTTTTTTTTTTTTTATGAGAAGGGGAAAATAGGTTGGAAGAGAAGTCTCTAAGTTAAACAACAGTCTCCTCCAACTCAAGGAGATGCCTCTAACTTAAACAGTGACTCCCAGGGACAGAAAGGAAGGCCTCTAAGAAAAAACAGGTTGAAAAAGACTCCTCTAATTTAAATAGATCCTTTAAAAGGGAAAGGCCTGAAAGAGAGGAGGGAAAAAAGGCCAAAAACACACACCAATCAGGGAAAGATACTACACTAGTAATAATACTAAGAGAGAATTATAGAAACAACCCCTAACTAATAGTTTTTTTATTAAAATACAGGTCAGAAAAGGTAATAGAAAGATAATAACTTGCCTGAGCCAGCGAAGACAAACCTGATGCTTCAAGTGCCAAATGAGATCTGGGGAACAGCCACTAGGCATCTTGGGATAGAAGGTAGCCTGGAGCCAGTTGAATTTCTCGAGCTTTAGTATGCGGCCGAGTCGGAGCCGAAGATCAGCTCCAAATCCAACCAACAAGAATGAAGGCGAGATAGGACAACATAAAAAGAAGTTATGTACTCACCATAACATTCCATCTGAGTAGGTAACTTCATTTGTCTGCAATCTGTGGGTATCGGATCCATCCTCGGATCCAAGCCGGCAGCTTTCCAAGCTAAAAGATCCGAGCTCTCAGCTCCTCCCCTTGCCCATAATGCCCTGCTACCTCCCTCCAGTCCTCAGACTGAGTTTGCCTAAAACAAAAACAGACTAAGACCCTCGAAAGAGGAACACTAACCTAATGCAAGACAAGGTGATACCTTACGTCATAGAAATAACCATGAAACAGGTTAGGGGGAAGGAGGGGGGGGGTCGATTGCAGACAAATGAAGTTACCTACTCAGATGGAACGTTATGGTGAGTACATAACTTCTTTATCTGAAGTAGTTAACTTCATTTGATCAGCAACCTGTGGGACAGAGTCCCCAGCTACCTAAAACCTTGGGCGAACCTCAAGGAAGGATATTCTGGAGCACTGCAGAGCCAAATGATGCCCTACTCCTGGATATCAGATCCAACTTATAATGAGAAATGAAGGTATGAGAAGAGGACCAAGTAGCTGCTGAGCAGATGTCGTCTAGAGGAACTCTCGACCAGAATGCTGCAGAAGTAGCCATAGACCGGGTAGAATGGGCATGGAACCCTAAGGGTTCAGGCTGGCCAGAGGCTAAATAAGCATGCACGATGCATTGGGATATCCATCTGGCCAAGGGGCTTACAAAATAGATGGTTTAGCGAAAAAGACACAAAAGGTTGATCAGATTTCCTAGTAGTGGCTGTCCTGTGCAAGTAAAAACGCAATTGTCTGTGCACATCCAATAAGTGCAATCTGTATTCCCCTTTGTTCTGAAAGTTGGGGAAGAACACAGGCAAATTAACGGATTGGTTGACATTGGATTTGGAGGCCACCTTAGGCAAGAAAGGGTTAGTCCTGAGAGGCACTCTATCCTTATGGAAGGCCAGTTACGGGGGTTTCATACAAAGGGCTTGAAGCTCAGATACTCTCCTGGCTGAAGTAATTGCAACCAGGAAGGCCGTTTTCCAAGATAAAAATTTTAACTCAACTGAAGCAGCCGGTTCAAAGGGTGGGCCAGTCAATGCCTGAAGAACCAAAGTTAAGTCCCAGGGTGGAACCGCATTCTTGACTGGAGGTTTAAACAGAAAAGTGCCCTTCAAAAAAGTTTTGCATATCTTAGCGGACGCTAAGGGGCCAAGGTTATTCCCTATGTGGAAATGGGAAATAGCTGCCATTTGGACTTTGACTGTAGAAGCACTAGCTCCTTGGTAAAAGATATGGGACAAGAATTCAAGAACCATTGGAATGGGAGCAGTAAAAGGATCTAAATTCCTATTTTTGGCCCAGATGGAAAAACGCTTCCATTTACTTCTGTAGATCTTTCTGGTAGAAGGTTTATGCGCCGCTACCAGAATAGATTTTACGGGAGACAAGATACCGGGAGTCCTTGCTATTAGTGGAAATGGATCAACCAAGCCGTGAGCTTGAGGTCGCCCAGGTTTGGGGGCTGTAATCCCGCAGGATGAGAGATCAGATCCGGAATGGGATCTAAGATCCAAGGGAGAACTACACTGTGAGACAGCAGGTAAGGGAACCAGATCTGGCGAGGCCAGAATGGGGCTATGAGGATTATCTTGCTCCCCAACCAATGAGCTTTCTGTAGAAATTTTGTCATTAGCAAAACAGGAGGATAAGCATAAAGGAGACCGGGGGGGTCAAGAATGAACCAGAGCGTCTCTGGGGCTCTTCCCTGTTGAGGGAATCAGAGCGAAAAACTCACTGCATTTTTTGTTTGAAGGAGAAGCAAAAAGATCGCAGCAAGCTTGACCCCATCTGAGGAAGATCTGATTCACTACCGATGGGTTTAGAGACCACTCATAAGGTGTGAGGATTGAGCGACTCAGCTTGTCCGCTAGAATGTTGGCCCGACCCGGAATATGCATTGCTACCAGAAAGCGGCTGGTGGAAATCGCCCAGTCCCAAACTCTCATAGCCTCTCGACAAAGAGGGCAAGATCTGGTTCCTCCCTGTTTGTTGATGTACTAGACTACAGCCATGTTGTCTGTCTGAATTGCAATAATCCCTAGAGGAAGAAGGTCTTGAAGGGCTTGCAATGCTAGAAGCACCGCCCTCATCCCCAGGACATTGATATGCAGAACAGTCTCTAAGGGAGTCCACATGCCATGGTTCTGCCTATACAATGCCCCCCCACCCGAGGTGAGAAGCATCCGTGGTCAGCGTGGCTTGGGGTGGAGGCATCACAAGTGGTCTCCCTTCCCACAGCTCTCAGGAATGGAGTCACCAAAGAAGGGAGTTCCTGCAAACCCTGCTTAGGGGAATTGGAGACTCCAATGGGTGAAGTAGGACAGACCATTGAACCTGAAGAGTCCATTGTAGGACTCTCATGTGCAATCCTGCTAGAGGTGACAGGCTGATGGCTGCCACCATGGAGCCCAGGGCTCTCAGGACCAACTCTGCAGGTGGGGCTGAAGACTGTAGGAGCACCATTATGTGTAGTGACAAGTTGCGCAACCTGTCCGCTGTTAGAATGGCTTTGGCCTGGCACGTATTTATCCTGGCCCCTATAAAATCCAGAACTTGCACAGGATGAAGAGATGACTTCTGAAAATTTATAGTAATGCCTAGACGCTGGGCCAAGGCTAGGGAATAATCCCTGGTGGAGCAAAACAGATGCCTGGCGGGGGCGGTGAGGAGCCAATCGTCTAGGTACGGAAAGACCTGAATTCCCTTTAGTCTCAGGTGGGCTGCTACAACTGCCATGACCTTGATAAACACCTTAGGGGCTGTGGTGAGGCCAAATGGGAGAACCCTGAACTGAAAGTGACTGGCTCCTAGCCGAAAGCGGAGAAACCTCCTAGACAGTCTGTCCATGAGAATGTGGTAGTACGCATCCTTGAGGTCTATGGAGCACATCCATTCTCCTGTAGGAGAGGGAGAATAGATTGCAGAGTGACCATCCAGAATTTCTCTTTGGCAATGAACAGGTTTAGAGATGACAGGTCCAGAATTGGCCTTAAGTCCCCAGTCTTTTTTGGCAACAAAAATAACCTGGAGTAATTGCCTAATCCGGACTGCTCTGGGGAGACGTGCTGGATGGCCCGTTTTTCTAGCAACTTCAATATTTATGAAGCCACCGCCTCCCCTTGATCGGGTGGGACATCGAGAAGGTGCTTTGTTAGAGGGGGAAGATACAGAAAGGGAATAATGTAACCTCTGGATATTATTCGGAGCACCCAGTGATCTGTAGTAATGGACTCCCAATGTTGTAGGTGCTCCGAAAAACGTCCCCTGACTGCATCCAGAGAGGGACAGCTGCGCAAGCCCTCAGGGCTGCTGCACGGGCCGGTCTGAGAAAGGTTCTCTGGACCCAAAATTCTTCAGCCCCCCCCCTCTGCCTCTGGGCCGGCGTCCACCTTGTCCCCCTCTGCCTCTGAAGGATGAAGGGTCCGGAGCTGGACAGGACTGCTGGGACTTCCGGAACCACATCTTCTTCTGTCCTCTCTGGTTCCTTGAGAAGGACCTTTGAGGATTAGAGAAGCGGATCCCGACGGCAGACAGCATCTTCCCATCTTTCTCACTCTGGAGCAGCATGTCGCAGATGGTTTTGCCGAATTGCGTCGAACCGTCAAAGGGAGCATTCGCAAAGGACGCCTTGAAGGGTTCCGCAAAGTCACAAAGGTGAAGCCAGGCGTGGTGCTCCAAGGCGACCCCTGCTCCGCTGGCTCTAGCCGCTCCCTCTGTGGCATGGGAGAGGAGCTGCATGGAAGTGTTAGAAATTGACTTTAGAGTGGCCATGCCAGCTGAGAAGGTCCGTTTGTCCTCAGCCGCCATGGACTCTGGGGGAGCTCCAGCGTATTCTTTTATCAAGTCCCGCTGGAGCCTGATGACGTGTGCCAGGTAATTTAGCTCCCTTATAGAAAAGGTAGCTGAAGCAAACATCCGCTTTCCAATACGGTCCATCGTCTGAGATTCCTTATCAGAGGATGGACCGAGGAACTTTCCTGTGCTAGTTCCTTCTTAGTGGCGGCCAGCCACCACCATGGCATCTACTGGGGAACCTTTATTCCACGCCTGTCTGTCAGGAGGTGGACTGAGTATTTTGTCTGGTCTTTTAGGGATTGGCTCCATGGTGTCCGGCTCCTTCCAAGCCCTGGTAGTAATCAAGTCTACCAGGGGATCAGCCGGGGGAACACCCAAGAGGTAGATGGGCCTGCATCAAACGTCTCCAGAAACACAGACTCATCGGAGGAAGGTTTTTGGGCAGACCACCTTCCTCTGATACGTAGCATTTCCATAATGTCTCCAAAGGAGACGTCTTCAGGGGGTGACCTTGGGGAACCTTCCCCTTCCTCTAAGTCCGTGTCCTCTGTGAGGGACTCAGGGGAGTCCAAGTGCCTCCTTTTGCACTTTCGTTTGTGAGGGACCTCCTCGGTGGGACTGTCCGAGGAGGGCTCACCAACAGGGTCCTGTTCCCCCTACGGGAACCAACTGGAGCACCAACGCAGACTGTTCCTGGGGCCGGACGATGGAAGATAGGCCCAAATGCGCGGGAGTGACAGGTGGATCTATAGCCCGGACCCAGGACCTGGAACTCCTCGACAGAACCCTCTCCACTACGTCAAAAGCCGAGGGCGAACCACTCTCCCCTGGCTCCAAGAGCAGCCCCCTCAGTTCCGACGCAAGGACCGGTGTTGGAGCCGATGCAATCGGACCCGAAAGGGGAGTGTGCTCTGACTGAAACAGAGCCGAAGACACACTCACCCCTGCAGATCCGAAGTTCGGCTCTCGGCCCTCTCAGCCTGCCAGAATCGACGCATCATCCAGTCCAATCAGCATCAGACATGCTTCTGGTGGACCACGAGGAGGTCGCCGAAGCAGGCCGGGAAGGCCACCTCGATGACCTAGAGGGAGACTGGTACTACTCCTCTGGCTCCGGAGAAAAGCAGGGGGAACGGAGCCGAGAGGGTGAAGATCCGGAGACCCTCCTGGGAGGGCTAACTACCTTAGCTGGCAGAGCAGAGGAATGAGACTCTGCCCGCCTCTTATGGCTTTTATGCTGCTCTTTGCCCCTGTATCTCTTCTCTCTTGTAGAAGAGTCCCCCTCTCCCTGAGACACAGAGGGAGGTTGAGTCCCAGTCAGAGGAGGGGGAACTGAAGGCAGGACAGCCACTGGTGCCTTAGAGGGAGAGGAGGAAGAAGAATCCGCGAGCAAAAGCCCCGCCAGGATTAACTTATTCCTACTATCCCTAACAGCCTGGGGGTTGAAGGCCGCACACACTTGGCAGCCAGAAGACAAGTGGGCTACCCCTAGGCAGAGAACGCACTGAGTGTGGCCATCTGCTGGGGACAGCTTATGGCCACACTCAGTGCATTTAGAAAAAATGGCCTTAGGCCCTTTAGCCATCGCACGACCACACACACACACACACACACACAGTAAAGGGGAGGGAAGAAATTAAATTTAAACCGTAAGTTTACCACAAAAAAAACCTGAGAAAAATATAAAGACAGAAAACTAAGGGCCTACTACACTCACCCAACACACAAAAATTCTTAGGAAATAGTTTTAAAAGGTTTTTAAAAGTTTTGAAACTCTCACCCAACGCCAAGAGCTCATTGCTTAAAGCTGTCAGAAGCCGCGGCATACGAGATCTGAGGACTGGAGGGAGGTAGCAGGGCATTATGGGTAAGGGGGGGAGCTGAGAGCTCGGATCTTTTAGCTTGGAAAGCTGACGGATCCGATACCCACAGGTTGCTGATCAAATGAAGCTAACTACTTCAGATCATACAATGTTATGCTTGTGTATATTTATAGTTAATCCTAACTATTTACCTAAATAATAGAGTAGATTAAAATGCCCTACCTAAAGTACTACATATTTTAAGTACTAGACATTTTGCTAAGTACACTATAAGCATCATCACACATGCATTTCAATTTATTTACATGTTATCATTATCATTGCACTTGGGTCAACATATTCATAAACACAGTGTGCAGTCGTATATGTGGGAGTTGTGCAGTGCATTCTACATGTTGTCCACATAAAGCACAATTCCTAAATGGGCAATACCTTCTAGTACAGGTGCACACACACAGACTTGTAGAAGCAGTGCTATGGGTAAGCATACCAAGGAGTACATGTGAGTGCCACCTTGTATGACACTGCTCCCTTCCACATCTGTGTGCTAACACAACAATGTGTAGCATGCACCACTGGGCCTTTTAGCAAGTACATACGTACATATCAGGAGGACATGTTCTTTCATTTTTATAAGATGGTGTCCACTGGGACATCCCTGTCATCCATGTCAGTACACAAGGTACTCCATACCATACATATTTTATCATTAGTTTGTCACATTACCAAAAGACACATCCCCTACATCTACTCTTAGGGGTTTATCAATAAGATAGTTTTCAGGGGTAGCTGACTTCCCAAAGGATACTATTTTGTATTTCTTGCCATTGAGTTTTAGACAGTGGCTCTGGCACCAGTTATTTTCTGAGTCAGTCCTTCTTTCAGGATACTAGTGTCTTGTAGAAATTAAATGAGTGCATCTAGTTTGCAACCTTGGTCAGCCAGAGGGCTTTGACGCTGGCCTTGACTTCGGAGAAGTATGAGCCAAAAAGGAGCAGTCCCAGCACAGAACCCCAAGAGGCTTTGTTAGTGACAGGCCTCTGTGGAGGTCACTCCCCTATCTCAACTTCTCAGGCCCAATCAGAGAGCCAAACAGCTATTGAGTGGGTGACAAAGGGATTTATACCTCATTCTGTGAGTTTATCTACAATGCCCGAGTGGGGTATTGTATCAACTGCCTTGGACAGGTCAAGGTAGGCAGTATGCACTGCTTTGCCCTTGTCCATTGCTTTGCTGACCTTATCAAGGTCCACTGGGTTGAGTAAGCATTATCTGTACTTGATAAAACCAAACTGAGTTGGATACATTGTCTGAAGATTTCCTCTGTCATCATTAATCATTTACATGATGCTTTCCATGGCTTTGCGAGTGGTCAGCAGTTGTCTGTAGATGGCCTGCCCTTGTGTAGAGGGAAGACCATTGCAGCTTTCCATTTGTGTAACACAAAACCTGTCTGGAGGCTACTGTTAAATAGTAGCTTAAGTGGTCTTGCTAGGTCATGTTTCATGCAATTTAGGAGGCATCCTTGGATATGAATGGGGGTCCATCAATGCAGTACTCTTGGCCTTGGAAAGCATGCATTGAAGAGCTGTTTCATAGTGAGAGTTGGGTTATATTTGATGGTATTTCCTGAGAGGTGGCTGGAGAGAGGGAAAATTGGAGCTGAATTTATCGGTCAGTAATTTACTGTATCTTCTGGCTAAGTGTAGATGGCTCCATTTACAATTAGTTCTGCTTAATGTTGTTCATACTTTCATAGGTTCAAAGGATGTTAATAGGCTAATGACCACTAGGGCCTTTACAAGCTTAGCCATGCATCCCAAACCATTTGGGGGACATGTTAATAGACAAGTAGTTAAGGATTTGTGTGTGGGGGGTGTTAGGATAATACTTTCCTTACTGATGGCCTCTGCCCATAATGGACCTGGGGGCCAGACCAGGGGTAAATTTACTTTCTGAGGTTGCAGACATAGCTAAGGAAACCCTTACGGTTGTCCTTGTCCTGTGAGACAAATTTTACCTCAGACTAAGCTTTGGTAGACTTTATTTGCTGTCTGAGTTGCTTGTTTACATTGATGAGAGACTTTCTATCCTGTCTGGCATTGCACTTCCTATTTATTACGATGACTTTCTTTCTTTTGTTATACAATCTACTGATGTTGTGATCCCACCACGACTGCTTGTTCTATGAGTTTCTTCTGTCCTTATACCCGGTAGACACAGTTACTTCTATGCGTCTATTAATATAACTGTACAAGGTCTATGTGAACAATTCCACATAAGCAGCAGTGCTTTCTGGGTTTGGAGAGCTTGACATTTTGCTAGGCTAGCACTTAATGGTAAGAAGTTTGCCTTACAGTGGTTCCTAAGTGTTCCATGGTTAGCAGGTTACTGGATTTTCTTTTCATTTCAAAGAAGGCAGCTTTATGGTCCAACCTTACCACAGAGGGCATTACACACTGGGGGAAGGTTCAGCATTCTGCCATGTTAGTGAGGATGAGATCCAGCATGTGCTCCCCCTTAGCGGGTGTATGGACTATCTGTTCCAGGGTTCCTGCTTTATCACAGTCCAGGAATCTGTAAGTTTGGGGTTGTGTATGATTCCCAGTTTGGAGTAGGGTAGCTAAAGTCACCCATTAATATGGTAATGGGTTGAGTGGTGAGTGCCTCCAGTAAGTTTGAATATTTGTTACGGGTTTCCTGGGTCATACAGGGGGGGCCTATAGCTTGCAAGTATATGGTATGAAGCTTTGCTTACGGCAATTTGGACATGGAGAAGCTCAAGAGCATCATCCTGTTTGATCAACCTTGAGGCATGTTTGTTTTTGATGTAAACTGAAACATCTCCACCTTTAGTTCCTGCCTGTGCAGTAGCTTGTCTAATTATTAGGACATGTTATTTGAACCCGTCAGCCTAACTGATATTATATAGACTATTAATTATCAAGTGAAGGCACAAAAGAAATTATACAAAGCGGTGAAAAAACATACATTTCAAGGAAGGTTATAATATTTTGATAAACTGAAAAATGAACAGCGGTAACCAATATGTAGCGATCACTGGATCAAAAAGCACCCACACCCACCACAGTACTGACAATGTGCACATCAATGACATCATTTTACATACACGGACTAAGCATAACCATAATTCTATATATACATTGTAGGTGCATACTGCAAGATACAGATTTTTGTCTGAGTACAACTTAGACCTAAGTGGATTTGAACCTGTGTCTGCCTAACTGATATTTTATAAACACATGCATTAGCATGTGATGCCATAGAGAAACTTATGATAAGATAGTAAGAAAAAAAACATTTCAAGGGTATTTTAGGACACTGTGGAACACTAACACTGGTAAACTGCTTGCCATAATCAGGGAATCACAACCTTACCCAAATATACTGGAGATGTATAAATCATATTATGACAACAAAGAGACACTAAAGGTGCTACAATGCAACTGTTAATGTCACCTAATGTCAGTATTGCCTGAGGTTGTACATCACTGGCCAATAGTGCAACAGATGGCGAGGTGCATTCTAAGGATTTTCTTCAATTTTTGTCATAGGACGAGAAGTGCCATTACTTTGAGCTTACATAAGGACAGCAAAGTTGCACTCTGCCAACTGTCACACAATTTACACCACAGGTAGACGACTGTTCTTATTGTAAAAGCCCTTTTTGGCTGTACATGTAGTGTAATAATGTGATGTTCTTCGTGCTTCACTGTTGCAGTCATCACATTTAGGTTATCTGCCTGCAGGTAGCCCTCAGTCAGCCTGAATACCAGAGTCTTCGGATTTCTGCGTTGGATGCTGTCACCTCTTCCATGACATCTGGTCATCAGGGGTATAAAACATGCAGCTGATGCCATTACATCAGTCTTTCTTGCCGTGCAGTGCCCGAAGCAGAAGCAGTTCGCAAGTGCTGGTTGGCCGACTACTGAAATTTTCGTTTTCGAGTTGCAGACCCGAAGTCTTCAAAAAAGATAAGTACCCCATTGGGGATCCTTTTTCTTGCTCTAACCAATGCCAGTAAATGTTAACAATTGTCTTACCTGTGGAAAGCAAATACCTCATAGAGATTTTCATTCTTACTGCATCCCCTGCTTAGGCCCAGACCACGATGTCCCTCGTTGTCAGTTTTGTGCCTTATTCAATGCCTGAATTATTCGTTGTCGGGCTATTTTTGCAGCTAATTACTTTCGTACTCTTTCTGTGTACTGCAAAATGCCTTCATCAAGACATCCGACTATCGATCTTCCGAAAAAACGTAAAGATAAAAGTCAGAAACAGGCCGCATACGTCCAAATCTGCTGACGCGTCCGTTAAGCTAGTTGCCAGTCCGCCAGTACTCAGTGAGGTGCTTTCACAGCCCCTGATACCCGCTACTTCTGAATCGCAGGCCTCTACTGAGACCCATTCAGAGTCCGGTATGCCACGAGATGCTAATTCGACTATGGAACCTGCGGATGTCTCTACCTTGGATGGGTCAGGAGTCGCTGTGAGGCACCGACTTCTGAGGGTGTAATCAGGCCTTCAGACATTCATATTAAACTGACGCCATCATTTTCATCCAGGCCTAAAACTCGCACCATGCCTAGAAAAAACAACAACCAAACCATAGGCTCAGCCCCATATGCCTAAAAAACAAATGCTTAGAATGGCTGAAGACCTTATTACCTTAATTAGGGGAAGCCAGCCTTCCTCCTCGAAGAGACCCAGAACTGATGTTCCTTGATTCTTCTGATCAGGAATCTGATTTTTCTGCTCCTGATTACCAAGATTTGCCCTAATTTACTTATGAGGATTCTGATGCAGAGGATTCCATTCCCTCTGCTTCCCCTCCAGAAGATTTTTCTTTCGGTGAAACCTTGCACACTCTTAGGGAGCATTTCCACTGGGAAAGCCAGGATTACTTGGACTCCAAAAAGAGACTTAGGGAATTCTTACTCCTACCTCAACTCAGGCCTTTAGCTATCCCTCCTGTTCTGGACATTGTAGATAAT
Organism: Protopterus annectens; assembly: GCF_019279795.1. Lineage (NCBI taxonomy): Eukaryota > Metazoa > Chordata > Ceratodontiformes > Protopteridae > Protopterus > Protopterus annectens. The sequence goes on along the minus strand of NC_056725.1, from coordinate 1,676,446,287 downwards.
GCTTTCTTGGAATCTAGCCTTTCCCCAGACACTTTACCTCCAGCTCCCGGAAAACCTGTTAGTTGTTACAGAGTACCTGACTCTCTTCAAGCATCCTTCTGTGGATCCAGAGACCATTTCCCAAGGACCAAAAGGCATTAAGGCTACTGCTGCCAAAAATCCTACCCCTTCTGATAGAGATTCTAGAGCCTTAGACAGATGGGGTAAGAAGGTATACACTTCTGCTTCTTTGGCCATTAGGGCTTTAAATTGCCAGTTTCATATGTTAAAGTATCAGCAGCATGTTATGGGGTTACTTAAACAGAACATTATGTTGATTCCTGACTGTACTGAACACAAAGAATTACAGGATTCAATGCATTCTGCAAAACAAGTTGGTACACATACTTTGCAATGTGGTTTTGACGCTTTAGAAGCATCTTGCAGGGCTGCTGTCCCTGGGTCTGTACCTAGAAGGCATGCTTGGCTTAAGGAACAAAACTTGCCAGATCATGTAAAATCTAAATTACTGGATGCTCCCTTAAACCAAGACCGCCATTTTCTCAACAAAGCAGAAGTAGTCCTCAAAAGGATGGAGGAAAAAGCTAAATCTATGCAAACTGTTAAAGATTTCCTACAAGTACAGCCTCCCAGATTCAGTAGGCATTGGCCTTCAAAGAACTGGCCCTTTCCAGTCCCTTCTAGGCCTCTTCAGTCCAAACCCAGGAACAGCAGACCACCTAGGCTACAGTCTCAGGCTATGCACAGACCTAAGCAGTGGGGGGCTCCCACTTCCAAAGCAGGTTGTAGTAAGCCACCACCTTATGGAAATATGGCACAATGACTTAAGCTTAACTTTTCCAAGCCCTGCTCTACTACCTGCCCCTTAGCAGGAAAGCTGGCCTTGCAAGCAAAAAACTGGGAACACATTACCCAGGACAAATAGGTTTTGAACATAGTTTCCCAAGGATACAGATTCCACTTCCACACCCTACCAACCCCAAATGGTGGGCCAGACTTACCCCCAAATCAATGGGCAGAGGCCCAACAGCAGGTTCTCTCTCTTCTCAATATCAGGGCTATCCAGCCTGTCCCAGCAGAACAAAGGGGACAAGGTTTTTATTCAAGACATTTTCTGATACCCAGAAAAGACAACTCCTGGCATCCTATCCTGGACCTCTCTATTATCTACACCTTTCTGGTAATTCCAAAATTCAAAATGCTAACTCTGCAACAGTTTCTTCCCATGCTAGCCAAGGATGCCTGGCTGACAACTCTAGACTTAAAGGAAGCTTACCTGCACATCCCAATAAGGTAATCTTGCAGGAAATTCCTACACTTCAGGGCAGGCTCCATGCACTACCAGTTCTCTGCACTTCCCATTGGCTTATCTACTGCACCCAGGGTATTCACAGTGTCTAGCTCCAGCCATTGTATTTTGCAGGCAGAGAAACATTCAAATTTACCCATACTTGGACGATTTTCTGATTCGGGCAGAAGGCCAGGACTTGCTATTACAACACTTGGCATTCATAAAGAAACTTCTAACCTCACTGGGGTACACCATCAATGAAAATAAATCTCACCTAGTACCCTGCCAACAGATTGTATTCCTGGGAGCAACCTTGAACACATCTTCCCAGATGGCATTCCTCACTTCGGAGAAAAACGTTTGTTTGACAACCTACTTCAAACTACTGGCCACAAAACCCCAGCTATCTGCAAGGAAAATACTGCAAGCCCTGGGGTTCATGGCCTCTTGCATTTTACTAATTCCATATGCGAGACTGCACATGAGGATACTCCAATGGTATCTAAAAAGTCTATGGTGTCAACATTCTCAGGACCTGGAAACAATGATTCCTATCATTCCTTGCATCAAGACAGAGTTCCTTTGGTGGGCAGAGGCCTGCTATCACAACAAGGGACTCCCTTTCAATCTACCCCCTGCCACCCAAACCCTAACAACAGACGCATCAGACTATGCATGGGGGGCTCACATGGCAGGGCAGTGCATACATGGCAAATGGACCCCAAGACAGATGCACCTGCACATCAGTCAAAAAGAAATGTTAGCTGTACAGAATGCTCTGACAGCCTTCAAAGACCATATTCTTCCAGGACAACTATTGGTAAAGACAGATAACACCACAGTTATGTGGTACATAAACAGGCAGGGCAGAACCCACTCTGTGGACTAGCCATGGCTCTGTGGAACACAGCCTTGAGATACCAAGTACACCTGCAAGCTCAATTCCTGCCAAGCAAACTAAATTCACTGGCAGACGACTTAAGCAGAAATCTTATGGACCCACACAAATGGAAACTAGAACCCAAAATATTCAACCTCTTGAGTAACAAATGGGGGACTCCAGAGACAGACCTGTTTGCCTCCCCTCAGAACTACCAATTGCACAAATTCTGCACAAGAACTCCCCACAGCCAAGCTTAGAAAGTGGATGCTCTGTCCTTTACCTGGGAAAGCCTCTCAGTTTATGCCTTCCCCCCTCTGCCTCTCCCCTCGAAGGTTCTACTAAAGATCAAACAGGACAAGCCAAGGACAATACTGATTGCACCAGACTGGCCATGCCAGCACTGGTACCCACTCTTGTGCAGTATGGCACTGCTACAACCATGGCACCTGCCTCAGACCCCTTCCCTGCTGTCCCAGCAAGTGGGCCAAATTCTGCACCCTCACCTTCAAACCCTAAACTTTGCAGCCTGGCTTATTCCTTGAGCTCTCCCTTAGCATCCCTCAGTAAGCAGGTACTGGATGTCATTCTAGAGGCAAGGAGGCATAGTACGTGAAAATCCTATGCTGAAAAGTGGAAAAGATACTACTCCTGGAGCCTGGCTCAGGGGATGGACACAACGGCGCCCAGCTTACCTCATATTCTACAGTTGTTCTTCTTCTTTTGGTTTTTCCCAGTTAGGGGTTGCCACAGCGGAACTCTGGTCCGCTAACGATTGGCAGTAGATTTTTATGGTGCCGAGGTGCCAGCTCGACGCCCAACTTTCAACGAAGGCATGCCCTACACATGTCTTTCGAACACCACTCGACCGCAGGGAGGACATGCAGAATCCACACAGAAGGCGCTCCAGCCGAGAATTGAACAGGAGAACCTCTTGCTTTGAGGGGACAACGCTACCGCTGCACCACTGCGGCTTCCCACCTCATATTCTACAGTACTTAAAAAATGCTCTACAGGGGCCTATCCTTCTCGTCAATTAAGATTCATGCCTCTGCCATTTCAGCACATTATAATACTGAGCCACCCCTCTTCTCTCACCCCTTGCTAAAGCAATTCCTTAGAGGGGCCAAAAATTTAAGACCACCCAGGAGAGCTCCCACTCCAGCCTGGGACCTTAACTTTGTATTGGAAAAGCTCACTCTTCCCCCCCTTTGAACTAGCTGTTACAGCAGAGTTGAAGTTCCTTTCTTGGAAAACAGCCTTCCTTCTAGCCATCATTTCAGCAAGAAGGGTGTCTGAATTACAGGCCCTCATGGCAGTGGAACCCTTCATTATCTTCCATGCGGACAGGGTTTCCCTCAGGACTAATCCTTCCTTTATGCCCAAGGTGGTGTCTTCTGTGGCCCTAAATCAGTCTATTCATTTGCCTACTTTTTTCCCTAATCCGCAAAACAAAGGGGAACGAATACTGCACTCTCTCGACGTGAACAGACAACTTAGATTCTATTTGGACAGGACTAAGACTATCAGAAAATCTGAGCAGCTGCTAGTTAGCTTTGCTGCAGGAGCAGAGGGGAAGGCCATTTCAAAACAAACCATTTCAAAATGGATAGCCCATTGCATTCATTTCTGCTACAAGCACCATGGAAAACCTATCCCACAGGGGATAAGATCACATTCCACCAGGGCTGCATCTACCTCTGTGGCATTTCTCAGAGGGTCTCTACTAGGGACATCCTAGAAGCTGCCACCTGGAGCTCTGTACATAGCTTTACCAAGCATTACCACTTGCCTATCTTTTCTAAATCCAGAGCTGGGTTTGCCACTGCAGTCTTGCTGGCCCTAATGCTCTCTAACTTCCTCCTCCCTTCCTTAGCTTTGGGAATCAACCCAAATGTGATGACTGCAACAGTGAAACATGAAAAACATAGTACAGTTGTGTACACTTAAAATAAACGTAGATGTTCGAGTGTATTCACTGTTGCAGTCCTGGTTACCCTCCCTCCAGCCCCCTGACTTCTTTTGGCTCTACCTTTCCTTCTTGCTTAGCACATATTATATCTTGTGTATTTGCTTTTTGCTGGGGGTGTTACATACCATATAATTGCTTCCTATTGTGGGGGCACCTGACATCTGGGGCAAGAAAAACTGATGCGATGGCGTCGGCTGCATGTTTTATACCCCTGACGACCTGACATCATGGAAGAAGTGATAGCATCCAATGCAGAAATCTGACATAGAAAGAGAACAGTGATTTATCATTTCCTAAGTATGGCTAGCAAAGTTGCTTTCTACCAACAATCACACATTTGAACACAGAAAGAAGATTTGTACTTAATAACCCTCTTTGGCCATGTGTTTGATGTGATAACTGTGTTAGTTAAGATGAAATTTCAAGTTAGGATGGATAAAATGTATTGGGGCATGACAGCTATTTTTTTTTCTAGTAACAAAATACATCAACCACTCTTTCCACTTTTTACTTTTGAGTGCTTTCTTCTGAAATGTTACAGGACATCATTCGAATAAAAACTATGCTGAAGCTAGTTAATTACTGGGGTATTTGATGCAATAATCACTTGATTAGTAACAAATTTCCTACTTTTTGAAGTGCAATTACATGAATAAACTCTTAATATATGAAATACTCAAATAAAATGTAAATGCATACAACAGAACACTATCAATAAAAAGCATAAATACATAAAACTCTACAAAATATGTTACAATGTGCTCCTACGTGGCTTTACCACACTAATTATAGAAACTAATTCATTAAGACTGGGGGGAACATAAGGATTAATTATAAGTTACCATTTAAGTTTTTTGTTCAATAAGAAATTCTATAAGTCACCACCCTTAGGTTCTAGTGCAACCTTATCCAATACTGCAAATCTAAATGATATGCATATACAAGGCATTAGCTACTTTACCTCCCCTACTGTCTCAAAGATGTTCATAAATCCATTTTTTGATGGGACGTTCCATTTTACCCACATAAAAAGGTGCTCATTGATTACTGAAGACAACATGTATAATCTCTTTTGAGTGATAAAGTGATCTCTAGCATAAAAAGTTTACCCAAATATGGGAAACTGACCACTGGTCCAGCATCAATAAACCTACAAAGATTACATGTGCCACATTAAAATGTGCCTCTGCAATGATTAGCTCTAATAATAAGCTTGGATTCAAACATAGCTTTCAAATTTGTAGCCCTTTTGTAGGAAAATTATAGACCTGCTCCTACCTTATCAATGGTTAAATCTGTTACACAAAAATATTCATTTTTTCTTTTTATAACACCTGTACTGAATTATCATTTAAAACATAGGCAAATATACATTTATATAAAATAAAGCAAACCATATTAGCATGTCCTTAGTTACAAACATTATACATCACATATGTTATATTCCATTTTTTCTTAATTATTTTAATACCTATAATTATGTTCTTAATAGCTATATTACTGTTTGAAAATCTTAACACAGTGCTTTTTTTGCACTTATATGTGTATGTGTTGTCTTAATTGCTCAAAGGGGGGTAATAACTTTTCAAAATGGGCTGAAAATGAAGCCGTCTGTTACTGGTGACTTCATCAATAATCTCAATCAAGATCTTATTTTGGTAGCTCCTATTAACCACCATATTGCACAGTAAGGTACCTGCATTAGCAAAATAACTGTTACATATGACAGTCTAATTAGATGGCCCCAAAATACACTTCTTTTCACAAATCTAGGGTGATAACTATTATAGTGTAAATAGTTGTTTGAAAAGGTGTCCTTTCTACTGATACTGGATTCATAACATTCATAGTTATAAAAACACAGGAAAGGGATATCTAAAAAGACTAACAGATGTATCCTGAATATCATAAGTGAAGGTAAGAAAAAATGTAGCACATTCAATATTTTCTATGAATTCTGCCACTTTATGTCAATCACCAGACCAAATGATAAAAATGTCATCTTGAAAATGGAGATGCTGTATTAACTCTTAGAGATGCACATCTTCTCCAATTGTTCTACAGCCAGATTGGCAAACACTGATTCCAATGCTACACACAAAGCAACCAATGAAACTTATTTATACTATTCTTTCTGAAGGTATATAAAATTGTCCAATATGATATTCATCAAATCACAGATCAGGTCTATCTCATCTCCTGCAAGGACATAAGATTGTAGGATGTAATCTCTAAAAAGGTCCATGCTGGCATCTTGTGAAATGCAAGTAAATAGGTCTCTTATGTCAGCTATATTTCTAAGACTGATGCAAAGTACAACTAACCGGAATATAATCCTTGCTTGTCTAAGTGATATGATCCAGATCACTGCAGTACCATGTGAAGCCACAGACGAAATTACACTGCATGTGTCTGACAATTTGTAGTTGAAGGTAGTGTTCAAAATAGAAATCACAAAGGCTGATGAAATAAGGATTAAACAGGATGGAGGTGGGTGCCAGGGAAAGATAAAACTCGGTGGATTATAACTGATGCCTTTCACAGTCATATTCTCCATAGTAGTGCATTAACCACTGTTGCAATTAAGGCTGTTTCTATGGGGTCATAAGTGAGACATATCTGCTAAATGCATACCATTTGCAGAATAATGTTAAGGAAAAAGTCTTCAAGGGATTTGAACCCAAGAGTTTACTATTCTCATTCTCCACAGTAGTGTATTAGTAAGTAGACCTAATGAAGCTGTTATACTACAAGAAGAGAGTAATAAACCACATATCAGTGAAATGTGATAAATTTACAAAGTTTACAACAGCATGCAAAGAACAGTGAAGTACAACACACCACTCAGTGCACTGTCATAATAGTAATCATTCATAAATTTGACTGAAGGTGTTCGATTAACAGTATTGTACAAATCTTGAAGATGAACATCCATGCTTAGCACAGTGGACACAACAATGGCAAAATCTTCGCACAGACTGAGGAATTTTCTTTGCTTTTGCCATGCGACAAGAACTGCCATTTTTTGCTGGTTAAACACAGAGCTTTATGTTGCTCTCTGTTCACTGTCACACCATATGCTTATCTTCTTAAGTACTTTTGTGGATGGGTAGGTGTGTGTGTGTACTGTACTTATCTAATTTTGCACCATCTTAAAGGTGAAGAATGTGTGTAAATAAATGCACAGGATGAATCTCAATGGCTCTGAACCAGTGACTGTCATTACGATATTCTCCACAGTCCTGCATTACCTAGGGTAGCAACTGAAGAGTCCGACTATACTACACTCATGGGGTACATGCACCATGGAAATGTACAGCTTCTGCTGAATGCAAACACAACATTGTACAATAACATACAATACTCCAGTATTTTTGAAATACCCCAAGAAAATCAATGCGCTATTCCATAATAAATAATGTGATAATTACACTGAGCTAGTGAAGGCGATAGAGTCAAAGCATTAGTTATAATGTTGTTTTGCATTATATTATAACTTATTACAGAAATAATGCAACAGAAATGTGTATATACATTTTGTTTGAAAGTGCAAAACTCATACGTATAATTTAGATATTGATAAAAGGAATGTTTCATTTCATGATAATATATCAAACAGTTTCAAAAAAATTGCACAAGAGTGGATCTTAACACTATTTCACAGACATTCCTTAAGCACAGCATTACCTACACATGCCATAATCTTTCATAGGGAATGTGTCAATAAGACACATTTCAGGGTAACACAACACAGCCAGGTATGCCACTGAAGGTCTTAGAGGAAAGGCATAACAAGACATTCAGTGGAATGTATTACAGTTACAGAAAGAAAATAAAAGTGTAAAACTACATCTCACCCTCACTGAATTGAACCTTGCACCCAGTACACTGGAATGGACCCCTCACAACATTAATACATTGAGCCATGGAAGAAGTTACAGAGAACAGAATCACCTTACCTTACTTTTATTTATGTAAGAATTCCTTACCGATGCTCAGCTCAGGTGCACAACCGATGGCAAATTCTTTGCAAATATCTACAAATTTTCTTCAGTTTTGCCATAGGAGAACTATTATTTCCTTCTAGTTATTGAAGAACAGTGACATTGCCCTATGCCAACCATCATGCATTGTATGACTACAAAAATAAGAATTTCAGTTTATAAAACGTGTGTGCTGTGTATATCTATTTTTGAGCAGATTAAAGGTTGGAAATGGGAGGATAGGACAGATATGAAAAAGGGAAACAAGATGAGGGTAGAACAGAAGGTGAGCAATTCAGGAATGATCTGGATGGAGATGGGATAAGGTCATATCTCTCAACTTTTTACCTACATAATCTTATCTTAATTCTTTTTTAATTTTTGGGGGAATGAAGTCATGAATAATATATCAAAATAACATACTGGCTAAGATGATCAACTAAAACAAATCGTTTGTATTCATTATTCAAATGTATCTGAACATCTGCAGTGGTGCAGCGGTAGCATTGTTGCCTCACAGCAAGAGGTTCTCCCATTCGATTTTTGGCTGGAGTGCGAGGAGTGCCTTCTGTGTGGAGTCTGCATGTCCTCCAAATGGTTGGGTGGGTGTTTGAAAGACATGCGTAAATGGGAGTGCCTTCGTTGAAGGTTGAATGTCGTGCTGGCACTGACGTTCGCAAAAATCTACTGCCAATCATTAGCGGACTGGAGTTCCGCTGTGGCAACCCCTAACCGGGAAAAAGCAGAAAGACAAACAACAACAACATTCAAATGTATCTGAAGTTGAGAGTTGTGTGTGGACTTTTTTTTTTTTCTTGTGGGACCAGTCAACACCCCCCCCCCTTTACTTTTTCTTTGAAAGGGGAAAGTTGGAGAAGGAAGGTAGGAAGCCAGGGGTGTAAGAGGTAGGTAAGAGTGGGAGGTTAGGTAGCAGAGAAAGATAGATGAGACTGACAGGGTGAGGTGTAACACAATGAGGGAAGGAGAAACACAACAGTGAAGGAGACATCAGATAGAGGGCAGACAATGGTAAAGGATGAATTGTTTAAGATAACAGACGTGGATGTACAAACAAAAAGGAGGGGATCACCAGGATTGGGGATGGGACTGGGTGTTCGGAGATGATTTCTCTGATAGCTTCAACACAGTGAGAAATTATTCCTTATCCTGGAAGTGGTCACTTTTCATTCTTGCCTCAGGAGCTGCAGGTAGAGCTAGGCATGGAAATGATTCATTGTGTTGCTGGAGCAATGTCTCAATATGGCTGAAGCAGGTATTAAACCTGCTGTCTAATACCTCCTCTACAAGCTCTGCCAGCTCCTGATGGGTGGCAAAATCATCACCTCGACTGGCACTGCTCCCAGTGGGTACCACTGCACCATCTTCTGGGACAGAGCTATCTGACACAGGTGGTGCAGGTAGGGTAGGCTGTGTAGAGGCAACTCTGGCAGGCTGGGACCCAGATGTGTTAAGTACATGTGATGTTAGTGGTGGTGCTACTGCTGCCACCTGTGGAGGGGACAACTGACCATGCCAGACAGAACGGTCCAGGTTTCTGTCCTGCTACATATAACATCAACAGAAATCGAGAAACATTAAAATGAAAACAAAGAGAGAGAGAGATATGGACAAAAAAGTTAGTGTAACAGATGCACAAAAATAATGAAACTGCATTCTTAATTATTTTTCCTACTTATAAAATATAGTGAAAGAAAGCAATATTTCACCACAGGGCCTGTAGTTTAACATTTTAATTATTTTTATTTACAATTGCATTAGTTGAACTATTTTTACAGTTAAAATAAGAAATTGTTTTATTTTTGTTGTGGCAGAAGTTGAACTCACAGCCATCTTAATTTCAATGTACACAAACTTAACATGATCTGCTATACAGGGAATGACATGCAGAGACAAAATTCTATCTTCGCACAGTCATACTAATTCCAGTATGGAACGCCAGTAATAACAGATGACCTGCTATCTGTCCCTATTCAGACAGACATATCTTTCACAACATACCTTCAGATTTTTAGTGCTTGTACTGAAATATTACGCACTGCTCTCTGAAGGGGTATATTTGCCTTTGTAGCATACAGGCACCACACAGTAATGTTGCAGCAGAGTAAAGGGTGCCAAATGTGCCAAACTCCGATATAAAAATGTTTTGTGAAATGTACTTGTTTTCCTGCCTTTCTAAGCAAGTATAGTCCAGTTTTCAGGTTAGTGCTGAATTCAGGGCTGTGTTACAGGTTTCTGTGTTTGCCCATACCTTACTTGGATAGAAGGAAGTTTCTCTGTTCACCTGTGAGAGAGGGGAGCTTTGAGCAGCCTATCTGTCCCTGGAGGAGTGGTTTCAGCCCAGAAATTAGTAGTTTATTGGCCAGTCACTTCTCAGCCTGGCACTTGCTCAAAACTCATAGCAAGCACTAATAAACCTTAGCACTAGACCCCCCCCCTATACTATACAGGACAAGGCTCTCTATTCTACCTTGCCAGCCAATCAGTAAAACAGCTCACTGTACCTATCTAGGCATGTCCAAAGGGCAGTTTCAGGTGTACTCTTCGGTCCAACTGGTGTATCTGGGCATTTTGAGGCAATGTTACAACTGCCTCATGTACACAGACAACCCTCTCCTCCTACCACCAAACATTAATACATGCGAGAGATGCAATTATACAGCCAAACTGGAGGCTAAGCTCTCTCAACCCAAGACTGGACCAGATAGTCAAGAGGAGAAGGGAATTACTTGCATCACACCACCAGTCTCACATAAACCTATGAAACCAACACCGGCAAAAAACACACATAAATACACAAAAACTTACTCGGAGGCTCTAAATAAAAATCTGCAAAAGCAACAGAGACCTCCAAAGCAGACATCCAAGCAACCTCCACCCCCTAACACAAACCACGAAACACATACTTCACAAAACCAGTGTGCCAAGCAATCATAGCCCTTAAGGCAAAATAACATACCCAATACACTAGTAATAGGTGACTCTATAGTCAGGCACACTGGCGTCCCACTCACTAGGCTGAACAAGGAGAAGGTTACTGTTAGTTGCCTGTTAGGTGCCAGGATCCGCCACATAACACAAGCACTCAGGTCACTCCAGAACAAGTACAAATACGACTCTGTCATTGTCCATGTTGGTGTGAATGACCTGAGCCATACCTCCCTGGACTACATGAAAAGAGACATGGAAGAGCTATCAGATCACGCAGCCCAGGCTGGTATGACCCTGACCCTGAGTAGCATCCTGCCCTCACTAAGAATGACACCACGGTATAAAGACAAAATTATCAATTTCAACAACTGGCTAAGCTTCTGGTGTCATTCAAAGGGGATCCAGTGTCTGTCAGCCTGGGATGACATGCTCGACAAACCATGCTGTTTTGCTAGAGACGGCTTGCACCTGTCACCCTTAGGCTTTCGAATACTGGCCAAGGCTCTTGTCACCCCCACAGTGCCTTTTTTAGGCAAGGCTCAAAAGACAAACCCACCGCCATAAATACAATAGGTAACAACAACCTGAGGGTAACGCTACTGAATGCCAGAAGTCTAAACCTCAAAATGCATGCACTCGAGGCACTCCTCAGTACGGAAAAAATCGATATATGTGCAGTAACAGAAAAGTACAGTTTTGTACCTACCATAAATGTAGATGTCCGACAGACATGCAACTGCAGTCATAACATGTGGGTTGTCCTGCCTCAGGCAGGCCTCGGTCAGGCGGATTCCAAAGTCTGGGTCCGACGTCGGCTGATATCGCATTTCTCTCCAACGTCAGAGCGGCTGGAGTATATAAGCATCAGCCGACGCCATTTTCTTCAGTGTTTCTTGCCCCAGATGCCAGGTGCCCTCCAAGGAAGGCTGTAATCAAATTGGAAGACAAAAACAGGATTCCAAACAAATAAATGAGCAATAAAACAAATACACCATAACAGATATCCCCAGCTAAGAGAAACAGGGATAGGAGTGAACCCTAGGCATAGAGGGGTATGGAGGGTGGGAAAATTCGACTGCAGTTGCATGTCTATCGGACATCTACATTTATGGTAGGTACAAAACTGTACTATGTCCTTCAAGAATGCAACTGCAGTCATAACATGTGGGTAGAATACCATAGCTTAAGCTGGGGGAGGAGGAATGCTCTAGGAAAAAGATGGTGTGGCAATCAAACCCTGCAGGACTGCCGAAGCAAAGCCTGCTCTGGATCTGTAGTATAGAGGGAGATTGTAGTGTTTGGAGAATGTATGCACGGAGCTCCATGTAGCAGCTTCTAGAATGTCCTTAGTAGGCACCCCTCTTAAGAATGCTGTAGAGGTGGCTGTAGCTCTGGTGGAATGTGGTCTGACATTGGCTGGAACAGTCTTTCCATGAAAGGAATAACAGAATCTGATGCAATGTCCAATCCATTTTGAAATAGTCTGTTTTGAAATTGCTTTTCCTTGGACTGCAGGGGCGTAAGCTACAAAAAGTTGTTCAGACTTCCTACTGGCCTTGGTTCTGTCCAGGTAGTAACGAAGTTGTCTGTGAATGTCCAAGGTATGCAACAGTCTTTCCCCTTGTTCTCAGGATTGGGGAAGAAAGCAGGCAGATGAATTGCTTGATTTAAAGAAACCCTAGATACCACCTTTGGCATGAAAGTAGGGTTGGTCCTTAATGAAACCCTGTCTCTGTGAAAAATAATAAAGGGTGGTATTGCCATTAGGGCCTGTAGCTCCGAAACCCTTCTTGCTGATGTAATTGCCAACAGGAAAGCTATCTTCCAAGAGAGAAATTGCAAGTCAACTGAAGCTGCTGGCTGAAATGGAGGTAGAGTCAGTTTTTCTAGGACAAAATTGAGGTGCCCGGCTGGCACTGGGGCCTTTCTTGGTGGCTTAATGTTCTTGATTCCCCTGAGGAATTGCCTTAGTAAAGGGTGAGAAAAAACAGGAGGATCAGTGTTGTATCTAGCTGAAATAGCAGATGCATGTATCTTTATGGAAGAATATGAGAGGCCATTCTTCAACATATCTGCCAAATATTCCAAGATGAGTGGGATGTTCAACAATGATGCATCATGTCCCTTGCTGGTATTCCAATTGCTGAATCTTTTCCACTTTGCTAAGTAAACCTTTCTGGTGGATGGTCTTCGAGCCTCTGTTAGTATCCGCTGAACTTCCTTGGAGAGAGATAAGCTGAATTTATTTATGGGATCTCCAAGGCTGTTAGCTGCAGTGTCTGAAGATTTGGATGCAGTGTTTCGAAATTGTGTTGAGTCAAAAGTAGAGGCCACTGGGGAAGGGCCCACCTCCTGGTGTGACATATGCTCCGTAGTAGTGGGTACCAGTGTTGTCTTGGCCAGTCCGGAGCTATTATGATTCCCTTGGGTTTCTCTGCTTTGATCTTTAGTAATACTGAGGTCATCAGAGGCAGAGGTGGGAATGCATAGATTGCTAGGGAGTTCCATTTGAATGAGAGGGCATCTATTTTCCAAGCTTTTGGATGGTATGTCCTTGTGCAGAATTTTGGTAGAAGATGGTTGAGGTGAGAGGCAAATAGGTCCACTTCTGGCTTGCCCCATGCCGAAGTGAGTTGTCTGAAGGCCTTTGGATGTAACCTCCACTCGTGTGGATCTGTGAAATTCCTGCTTAGGCTGTCTGCCAACACATTGTCTTTTCCTGGAACAAACTGGGATTGTAACTGGATGTTTAGGCTCAGTGATTTCTCCCAAAGCTGCATTGTCAGTCTGCAAAGGGGGTAAGAGTGGGTGCCCCCTTGCTTGTTTATGTACCACATCACAGTGGTGTTGTCTGTCCATATCAGTAAATGGCCTTGCTGGAGTTGGTGTTGAAAGGCCTCGATGGCATGCATTACTGCCAGCATTTCCTTTTGGTTTATATGCAGATGTGTTTCCTTTGGAGACAATTGTCCTTGTATACACCCGCCTTCCATGTGTGCCCCCCATCCAAGGTCTGAGGCGTCTGTAGTCATGGTCTGTGTTATCTGTGGTTTTTTGAATGACATACCTGTGTTTGCCTGGCTCACCAAGGCCCACCATAGGAATTCCTTTTGTAGGCATGGAATGAGTGGTATGATTGTCTCCAAGTTGTTGCTGTGTTGAGACCAAATGCTTTTTAGGTACCATTGAAGCTTTCTCATGTGTAGTCTTGCTAATGGAACCAGGAGAATGCAGGATGCCATGTAACCCAGGGCCTGCAGGAATCTCCTTGCAGTCATCTGGGTGAGATTTGCTAAACCTTTGAAATAATGAGTTAACTTCTCTTGTTTGTCTTCTGTCAGGTAAGCCATCTGAGAGGCTGTGTCTAGTTTGGCTCCTAAGAAGATTATTTGCTTGGATGGCTGTAGTCTTGACTTTTGGAAGTTGACTGTGTATCCCAGAGCTTGAAGTAATCGTATGACATAATCCAGGTTTTTTGTCAACATCAATTTGTCGTCCGCTTGTATGAGGCAGTTGTCCAGGTACGGGTAAATTTGTATCCCTTGGAGCCTGCAATGAGCAATTACTGAAGCCAGGCATTTCGTGAATACTCTGGGCGCAGTAGATAAGCCAAATGGCAATGCCGAGAATTGATAATGCTCTGGCCCTGCAAGAAATCTGAGGTATCTTCTGCAACTGTGTCTGATAAGGACATGCAGGTATGCCTCCTTGAGGTCCAGATTAATCAGCCACGACCCCTTGCCCAGCATGGGAAGGAGTTGCTGTAAGGTCAGCATTTTGAACTTTGGTACTATGAGAAAGGTGTTTAATGCGGACAAGTCCAGTATTGGTCTCCATTGAGATTCTTTTCTTGGAACAAGGAACAGTCTTGAGTAAAACCCCTGGTCTTGTTCTTGTTGTGGAACTCTTTCTATTGCTTTCATCTGAGTCAGCAGAGTGATTTGCTTGATAGCCTCTGCCCTCTGATTTTGTGGTAGGTTTGGCATGCCTTGTTTTCTTGGTAAGGTATGAAAATGAAACCTGTACCCTCGGTCTATAATGTCCAAAATCCATTTGTCCTTTGTCAGTCTGTGCCAGTTTTCTGCAAACAGAGATAACTTCCCGCCCAAGGGAGCTTCTAGTTGTTCCCTGGTAGGCGGTAGTAGAGGAAAGTCATTGAGATTGTGGTTGTGGGGCAGGTGAAACCCCTGCGTCACTTCTTTGGTTTCCTGGCTGCCATTGTCGTCCCCTGTAAGGGCCTCTGTATTGGCCTCTTCCTCGGCCACGTCTGTTCTTACCCCTTTGAAACTTTTCTGGATTAGGAAAGGACCAGTTTTTTGAAGGCCAATTCCTACTGAATCTGGGGGGTTGAACCTGGAGGAAATGTTTCACTGTCTGAACTGATTTTGCTTTTTCTTCGATGGCCTTTAACACATCCTTAGCATTCGCACCAAAAAGCTTGTTCTTTTCCAAAGGTGCATCCAGAAGTTTTGCTTTTACATGATCTGGTAGAGGTTGATCTTTTAACCAAGCATGTCTACGAATGACTGCCCCTGTCATAGCTGCCCTACATGAAGCTTCCAGTGCATCATATCCACACTGCAGGAAGTGATTGCTTACTTGCTGAGTGTTATGTACAGCTTCCTGCAAAGTCTTCCTGTCTAAAGGATCAGGAGTGGCTAATGTTTTTTGTAAGTCTTCTAACAGATAATCCTGATATTATAACATATGAAAAAGGCAATTTAAAGCTCTCATAGATAAGGTAGTGGATGTGTAAACCTTTTTGCCCCATCTCTCTAATGACCTAGCTTCCCTGTTGGAGAGCAAAGGATTTTTTGAAGTGGAGGCTGAAACTCCTTTAGGCCCCTGTGAAATAGTTTCTAAGTCAGCAGTATGGGCCCTGAATAAATGGGAATGAGTTTCTGGGACCCTGTAATACCTGTCTGGCTTGGCTGGAGCAGGAGGAAGAGAATCAGGGGTAGCACTAGAGTCAGAATACAAATCATCCAGAACATCAAGTACAGGAGGAATAGCTAAGGGCCTGTGCTGAGGCTTCTTAAGGAAAGTCCTAAGGCGTTTCCTAGAATCAGAATATTCCTGACCTTGCCACTTGAAATGTTCCCTCATGGTGTGCAGAACTTCCCCAAAAGAAATATCCTCAGGAGGGGAGGCCGAGGGGATGGAATCTTCTGCATCCGAGTCCTCATAGGTCTGAAAGAGCTCTTCCTGGCTATCAGAGTGGACAGAGCCCTCAGAATCTTCATCTGAAGGAGTAGGGTTAGAGGGTTCCACCCGGGGCCTTTTATCAGGAGGGGGCTGGGATCCTCTCTCAGGATGGGCCTTTGAACCTCTAATCATGGAAATTAAATCAGCAGCTATGGACATAATTTGTGTCTCAGGAGTCGGCTGAGGTAAGGATTTAGAAGTAATAAGCTTTGTTTTGCTGGCTGCCTTAGCCCTAGTGTAGGCCTTAATAGACATGGCCATAGGGGGCCTGGCAGCTCCACGTGCAGGAGTGACCTTGTCTACAGCAATGGTCTCGGGCATTTCCTCGGTTTCGGTATCCGGAGGAAAAGCTATAACTGGCGTCAGATTAACGTCTGGAATCTGAGTCGTCGGTAATGCGGTGTCTTCGGCTCGGAGCGGTGTTGAGACCGTCTCAGAGGGAACCGGAGCACTCGCGCTAGGTTTTGGCGTGGAGTCGGTAGTAGACGCGGGCCGAGGATGTCAGTCCCGGTCTTTTCGCTTTTTGGGAGTTTGCGATGTCGGAAGATCCGACGGCATGGTGTAAGCAAAATTATCGCCGAAAAAATCTTCAGCAAACTCCGCCCGGCACCTGAGAGTGCGCTTGTTGAAGCGAGCACAGGCTACACAGGCCGAGACGTCGTGGTCTGGGCCCAGGCAAGGGAGACAGTAAGAGTGGAAATCCTTATGAGGTATTTGTTTACCACAAGAAAGACAATTGTTAACTTTTTCAGTCGGCTGAGGCAAGAAAAGGTCCCCAATGGGGTACTTAGCTTTTTTGATGACTTCGGTATCGTAGAATACAGGAGCTGACCGACCGGCACTTGCGAACTGCTTCTGCTTCGGGCAACGCGCGACAAGAAAGACTGAAGAAAATGGTGTCGGCTGATGCTTATATACTCCAGCCGCTCTGACGTCGGAGAGAAATGCGACATCAGCCGACGTCGGACCCAGACTTTGGAATCCGGCCGACCGAGGGCTGCCTGAGGCAGGACAACCCACATGTTATGACTGCAGTTGCATTCTTGAAGGACTTCCTGGTTTAAGGCTCCAGAGAGCACCCCAGCACTACCAGGCTACAACTCATACCATACATTTCGGCCACAAAACCCAGACCGAAATACAAAAGGCGGGGTCGTATCCATATTCATCAAGGATACCCACACCTCTAGGTTACTGGGACAGCACGATGCTTCAGAGATCATCCACGTGCAACTAACAACGGGCAGAACTGTAATTCGAATTGCAGCTTGCTACAGATCACCCACCATGTCCCAGGACCCCCATTCCGTATTTCTGGAAACAGTGGGAAACATAAAGGTCCTATCAAACACCTTGATATTAGGTGATTTCAATTACCCAAACATTAACTGGGAGAACTACTCAAGTACTAACTTCCTTGCCTAACATTTCCTAGAATTTATAAACTCAAATGCCCTGGATCAACTGGTCAACACCCCCATCAGAGGTGACAACATACTGGACCTGATCATCACCAACATGGGTGACCGGTGTTCCACACCGGAGGTCAACCCCTCACTGGTTAGACCTGACCATAAACTAATCACTCTGGATATCCACATTCTGCCTCCACCCCCGGTCAAAGAAACCGCTGTGAAAGACTTTTCAAAAGCAAACTTCACATTACTTAAGACCGAGGTGGAAAGTTTCAAACCCCCATGCTAAAGGATAACGCTGCCCAAGCTGCAAAATCCTTTACTAATGCACTCTACGGGCACCTACAAGAATGCATGGATCGTGCTATCCCAAGCAAAACCAAGACTCACCCCAGCAAGAAAACAAAACCAGTCTGGTGGACCCCTGCCATAAACAAGCTGTACAACAGACGGAGGAAACTAGTACAGCCATATGCTGCCTGGTTAAAGAAACTCCAGCTCTACTCAGTTGCATACCGTCTGCTCAGAGGCGATCTGTGCCTGACACATAAAGCCATGTCCAACCCGGAATTAATGGACATGCTGCACCTCAGAAAATCCAAATCCCATCGAGCTACGCGCTCGAGAGACTTGAACCTCACCACTGAAATAAATAGGACATGCTGGAGGGACAGATTCATAACCCAGAGGCTCCCTTCACTCTGGAATAAAATCCCAGTCCAGGTTAGGCAGAGTCCCTCATTGACTCTCTTCAAGAGGAATCTTGATGAGTGGATGGGAGATCGTAGGTTTACCCCGGCTGTCACTTCTGTGTCACTGTTAGACAGAGGCACAGTATACTAACCTCGAAAAAGGGCATAGCAAAATTAATTTAAAATGGGTGGCGAAAGCCAAACACACTCTGGCTAGGCTTATAAATGTCCTAGGGCAGATAGCCTAGTATGAACCTATAAAAGAGTAAAATCCCAAGAAGGGAAGACATCTCTGATCAGTATCAGCAAGAAACTATGATCCCTCATAAAATCATCCAAGGCTAGCTTTGAAAGAAAAATTGCCAAGGACTCCAAAGATAACCACAATTCATTCTTTAGCTATGTCAAGAATCTAAGTGGCAATTCTCAGATCTGCTCGGAGTTAGTGCACAATGGCAAAAAATACACTGAACCGACCGATATCGCCAACATCCTGGCAGACAGGTTCAGTGCAAACTTCAACCCCCTCTCACCCCCAAAAGGGCACATAACCATACCAGAAGAATGTAGTGCCCCTGAAATCACAGACACACAGGTTAAAACAGTCCTCTCCAAAGCCAAAAACACAGCATCAATGGGACCGGACGGTGTCCCAGGCTGTGTCCTACACAAGCTCAAAGATTAACTAACCTCTCACCTAAACACACTGTTCAAACTTAGCCTCTCCACAGGCTATGTGCCAATAGAATGGTGCACAGCAGTGGTTATTCCGCTCCACAAAGGTGGAGCCACAACAGCCCCCGGGAACTATCACCCTATAAGCCTGACTAGCTTGGTCTGCAAGGCTATGGAGTGCATCATCATGGATCTCATTAACAGAGACATTGAGAACCCCCAAACACTAGACCCTACCCAGTTCGACTTTGTTAAGGGCAGATCATGCCTCCTAAACCTAGTGGACTTCTTTGAGACAGTTACCAAGGCTATAGACGAGGGAAAGGTGGTCCACACAGCCTACCTAGACCTCGCAAAGGCCTTCAACACCATTCCCCATTCTGGTATTGTAAACAAGCTCACCAGCCTGAACATAACCCCTACATCACGAGATGGGTTGCCAACTGGCTCATGGACAGAACCCACATGGTAAGAGTTGCGGGAGCTAGGTCTGACTCTAAACCGGTTACAAGTGGAGTTCCCCAGGGCTCAGTCCTAGGACCCCTCCTGTTTGGCATATACTTCTCAGAGGTACAGGCAAGCACAGGAGGACTATGGCTGAACAAGTTCGCAGACGACTGCAAACTAGGGGCTATAACTGACTCTCCGGCTGACACAGACATCCTCCAAAAGGGTCTCACTGAGACAGATACCTGGTGTCAAAACCATGGCCTCAAGCTAAATGCCAAAATGTGCATAGTCATCCCCTTTGGAAAAAACAAAGTACCTTACAAACTACCACATAGGTGGTAGCCCCCTAAATACGGAAAACAT
Source organism: Protopterus annectens (assembly GCF_019279795.1). Lineage (NCBI taxonomy): Eukaryota > Metazoa > Chordata > Ceratodontiformes > Protopteridae > Protopterus > Protopterus annectens. The sequence goes on along the minus strand of NC_056725.1, from coordinate 1,676,426,412 downwards.
AATAAGGGATCTGAGGACCCAAGTAGATAGTAATCTCTCCTTTGATAATCACATTGCCAAAGTGGTTAGAAAATCCTTCTATGTGGCCCACCTAATCACAAAAGGGTTTGAATCCAGATCAAAAGAGGTCATTGTGCCCCTCTATGCATCACTCATCAGACCCATCATAGAGTACAATGCCCCAATTGGGATGTACTTTACAAGACACCTGCAACAGCTGGAAAGACCACAGATGAACCTCACCAAGAGGATCACTGGCCTCAAACAGATACCCTATGCAGCTCAACTGAAGAAACTCCAGCTGTACTCGGTTGCATACCGTCGACTCAGAGGTGATCTCTGCCTGACATACAAGGCCATGTCCAGCCCAGAATTGGTGGACATGCTCCACCTAAAGAAAACCATATCCCCTCGAGCCACACACTCTAGGAATCTAAACCTCACCACAACAATAAATAGAATGTGCTGGAGGGATAGATTCCTGTCCCAGAGATTTCCCATGCCCTGGAACAAGATTCCAATCTACATTAGGCAGAGCTCCTCACTAACAATCTAAGAAAAACCTTGACGAGTGGATGGGAAACATAAAGTTTACCTCGGGGATCACTTCAGTGGCTCTGCTGGACAGAGGCACAGGGAACTAATCTAAGGTGGTGGCGAAAGCCAACACATTCCGGCTAGGCTTATAAATGCCTTTGGGCAGATAGCCTAGTACATACCTATGAACATCTGGTATGAAAATATATGTTTTCTGCAGGTGTTTTGACTACCGTGCATGTGCTTGTTACATTACCTGCTTGGTTAACTGCAGTCCTTTTTTTTTCTTGGGGTGGGGAAAGTAGCATACATGCAAACCCAAACATTATTTAATACTTTACACTACCTGAACACAAGCATCTGTTTATGTGCAAATCTAAGGAAATTACAGCATTGCCCCACCATGTTTTTTAACTCAGTAGCAAACACCAAGCTTCATTACGTTGTCACTGGCACATAAAACAGTTGGCCATGTTATTTTTGCTGGCCACATCATGTATTGCTTACTGAACTACACACATGAGCAGGATGTATGTGTGTATCTTTTAGACATGAAGGATTATTGAGCAAAGGTGACCTTTTATGAGTTCATATAAGACTGAGAAGAGGGACAGAGCATTAAGGCATACAGAATTGACCTCATCCAAGGCTACAGCGATTTTTTTTTCAAAGAAGTCAACTAAGTTTAGTAGGCAGACTCTATCCTTCATGTACCCAAACTGGCATGGGTCAAGGGACTGTAAGCTGCCAATATCATTATTTATGTGGTTCATAATGAGACATTCCATTATCTTACAGATAAGAGTGGAGAGACTTATCGGGCTGTAGTTGCTGGCGTCTAGGAGGGGCCACTCTTGTGGGGGGCAGAGGATGCCAGTGCTGTCCCCTATGCTTTTAGAAGAAAAACAAACGCTGAGACTGAACAGGTCTTTGAGAGAAGGTATTAGGAAAGTGTTTCATGCTGACTAGAAAGCACCCTGCTAAGCTGTCAGGTCCCACTGAGATACTGAGCTGTTCAGAGGATGACTGTTGCAAGTGTTTTGTCATTCAGAGTTGAGATGCTATAGGAAATACAGTGGATAAGTTTGAACAAATCTATCTTCAGGTACGTATCAGCTCTGTGAAAATCTGGGTGTTCTTTCTAAGATTCATAGCATTATTAAATAAACATTTATGGGTATCCTAATAGTGGAGGGAATTTATAGTTGTTCACCTAATCTTGGTAAATTTGAGCTGTTCTTTGTATAATGTCTTGAGTTTACTTTGGAACTTGGAGTTTTCAATTTATCTTTAAGGGTAAGGATTTTTTTCTTTTGTGTATAACTTGTTTATTTTAGGGTTCTATCATACAGGTTTGTCTTTGAACATGGTGTTTTATTTGTGCCAGATTATGACCAATGTCCTGAAGCAGGCATTTAAGGTGAGAACAGAAACTCTCCATAAAGCCAGCAGTATTGGCTACTGGATCTACTGGATCCTATGAAGTATTGGGTCCTTATAGTGAAACTCAGGGAGTGATCTTACCTGATCAGACATGGAGTAATGATGGATGTAGATCACAATGTCCAATATCTTTAATGACAAATTCCAGGAAATTTGGAACTTTGGCAGGGGACTGTACTATGTGATCTAGTGAGTTAGTTATCAGGAAATTCAGGAAGAGTTATGTGCATGTTCTAGTGGTGTAACTATTCTAATTTACATGACAGCTAAAATCCCCAACTGTAATACCATTTGGTTCAATGGTGAGGGACACTAGTTTATTTAGATATGCTCCAAGGGCTGTTAATGTAACAAAAGGGGTTCTGTAGTTGGACAAATTATGGTGAGGGTCTTACTTAGGTTTACTAATACATCCAGCAGTCTAAGCCCATTTTGTATGCCTGGATGTGATTGAATCACAGAGGAATATAGATACAACTCAATCACTTATAAGGACACCCTCAGTAGAATGTCTGAATGAGTGGAAGATCTTGAAGTAAGGCAGGGAACGGTATGTCATCACAGTGATTGGACCATGTATCAGTGATTATGCAGATGTCAACAGATTCCAAGAATATCAGGGCTTCCTGAGTAGCAGGGGCAGACTGGAACAAGAATCAGACTACCATCACAACCACCAGCCCATTTTCACTAACTAGCGTGCGTGAATAACTGCAGAAGAGTAAAATTCCCTGATTTTGTCAGGGGGTTGTCAGGATGAAAAAGGTTACTCTGCTCCTCAAAATGCAATGAATGGTCTAAGTGCATATAATTTACATTTGAAAGCAGTCTCACTGGACTACTGTGTGTGAGAAGGAATGTGCTGACTTACTGCGCACATGAGTTAAACCCCTTTACCCATTCTTAACAGAAATAATGTATGTCTAGCTATTGTGGGACTTATGACATTCAAATCTATCATCAATCAAGTTAAGAAGTTACAAAGATTGATCATCATTCACTGCAATAGCAGCACAACTGCTATTACTCATAAACAGGCCACAGCCTGTGGATAAAAGATACTGTGCTGCATAGTCTCTGGCAGAAGTATAGTGAGCAAAGAGGGTTTGGGCATTAGCATAGTGGCCTGTGTTCTATAGAAGTGGGGTGTTAGGACCCCACAGGTGACATCTCTCAATTTTCAGCTGCAGCGCAGTGAAAGCAGAGCTGCGGGAGGAGGAGAATAGGGAGAGAAGAAGAAGCAGGAAGAAATGGAAGTGTGAAATCAAAAAAGTGTCCAGGGCCTGGGACTGGCAAAGGGTAACTACCCAGGGGCGGCTCGTGGCATCGGGCTGCCAGATTGCAGCCCACTCAGCTAGACAGCTGAGTAGTTTATTTTGTTTTTTTTATGTAAAAAAAAAAAATCTGTTTTTATACTTTAAATTTCGAGTCCGCGACTTGAAATTATGCGCATGCGCATTGCGCGCTTCAATCGCAACAGCGTTTTTTTTTTTTTCTAAATTCTTTCTGCAAGCCTGCAATGTTTTCATTGCAGCCCGGAGGAGCAAAGAAGGCATCACTGTGATGCCCAGAACCTCCCAGAAGTCTATGCGGTTCAGACCCAAACCGCACAGATATGGAAGGGGCTCAGACTGCGACGTCCGCAGGCACGTCATGACGTGCTTGCTGGGCAAATGCTGCTGATTGGTTGTCACTCTCTTCCCGGGCTTTATGTGCTGGGAAAAGAGCGAGAATCAGTCAGTCGGTTTTCGGCGTTGGACTATTGTGATCTTTTTTTTTTTCCTGTAGTGTGTTGTGTTTAGCTTTAAAACATTTTTTTTTTACTCAAGGTACAACAAATTATTTTTAAAGTAGCGAGGCAATCAGGGAATCAGGACAGGAGGACTGTGGATTTATTGCTGCTTCTTTCATCAGGCTGTATCAACGACAACAGGTGAGTTACTATTTATTTAATGAGCTCCTAGTAGAGTAGATATACTGTGCTATAAATTACCTTAATAATACTTTATTGATACCTTTGTTTATAAAATATTAATGAGCAAAGCAGGCAGTAAGTAGTGGCTGGTACACTTTTACAGGTATTCCTGTAATTAAAAACTCAGAAGTAACACAACTGAAAAACACTGGCTGTTCAGGACTATGGCAGTAGTAGAGATTGCTTTTATGAGGCTTTAAAAATATTTTAACCTATGGCAGACCATTTTTATCAAAGCCGAGGTGGTTAATTAGTCTTGATAGATGAAATGCTTTCACTCACATGCTAGATGATCTTCGTCAGATCCTTGTTTATGGCTAAATGTTCTAAATATTGCAAAGATCAAATTCTGTTGAGGATGCATACGATAGTGGTGTTCAACTTTATTTAGTCCACAATAATTCTATCAGTCATAAAGAGATAATTTTGCACACTGGTAATACTACTGTTGATTTATGCTTATTACTCAAAGTGCCTGTTGCTCTGTGTTTAAGTAGCAATACTTTAATGACCATCAGATAAGCTTGGCTGAGATTACAAGATGCAAGTATGCTTTAATAAGCATACTGTTAAAGAATTGCCAATATTGAAAGCCTTTCTGTTGCCATGTAGAGAATACATCACTAGATAATGTATAAGCCTTGGGTATTGAAATGCATATGCCAGTATTTGTAATAAAGGACAGGATTACATTATTTTAAGAGACTCATTACACTTGGAGACTTCCAGTCATCTCTGCAGGCTTTACCCATAAACAGAATGCCAATCATGTGGTCCATAACCTGTACAGTAATCCTTTTAAGCAATGTATCTTGAGCTTATTTCTTGTTTGCTTTTCATTTTTTACTTTGATCATGTTTTCACCATGAAACAAGTAGATGTCAGGCAGCAGGTCTTTTTTTGGATAAGGAACATTTTTACAAGTGGGGGCATCAGAGATTTCTACTTTCAGCATGTTACTTGGTATTTTAATAAAGCTGAATATAAATTATAATTAGAACTCCGTGCAAGAAGTGGTTTGAGTTGAGTGCTGCTTGTTTTTGTTATACTTGATTTTGACTGGCATTCCACTAATGTATTTAAAAAAAAGTAATATATTTTTTCATGCCTCACAACCTTTGTTGTTTCCATATAGATATTAAGCTGTCATTCAGCCAATGCATTGAAATATTTTTATTCTTCTACACTTCATTTTGTCTTGATTGGACTCTCATAATGACGGTTTGGCACTCAGGGCAGTATATTTAGTTTTTGCGGTTTGCTACTACAGGGGTGTGTGTGTGTGTGTGTGTGTGTGTGTGTGTGTGTGTGTGTGTGTGTGGTAGGCAATACCTCAGGCTTGAACCCTGTACCTTGTATGCAGGTGTTAAAGACCTGAATTCCCTACCCACCACCATTTGTGAAAAAAAATTCAGATTTTTGCCTCATATTTGATCTGATCTGTTCCTTATAATATCTGTGGTTTGTAAATGTTGCAATGCTTGATCTTTGATGGTGCAGTGGTAGCATTGTTGCCTCACAGCTGCAGGTTCTCAGGTTTGATTCTTGGCTGGGGTGCCTTCTTTTTGGGGTCTGTATCTTCTCCCTGTGTTTGTGTGGGTTTATTTTGCGTCCCCCCATGTTACAAAGACATGTCTGCATTATTTCTTCCTGGTCCTCTGCTGAAAATGTTTTTTTTGTTCCAAGTCAGACTGTCCTGATTAACAAATGTTAAATAAAATTGACAGGCATTTGAATTTCAGACTTCAGGTTTCTGAATGTTTAATTCCTTACATATTTGATGGTGCAGTGGTGGTATTGTTGCCTCACAGCTATAGGTTTTTCTGGTTTGATTTTTGGCTGGGGTGCCTTCTGTGTGGAGTCTGCATCTCTTCCCTGTGTTTGTGTGGATTTGCTCTCGTGCCCTGCCATTTTACAAAGACATGTCTGCAGTATTTCTCCCTGGGTCTCTGCTGAAAATTGTTTTTGTTCTGTCAGAAGTAAAATTGACAGGCAGTTGAATTTCAGACTTCCTGTTCTTCAGAAAATACATAGTAACACAACCTTTTATTCTAGCTATTTTCTAAGTTTATAAGATGAACATTTGAAATTTGTCCCTATTTTTGGGACTGTATTCCCCCATTATTGGCTTCATCCAGGTTTTTTGTGCTAAGGTTGACAGCTATGGCAAGAACTGAATTCACTGAATATGTTTGAGGGCTGTATTCCCTCATTACTGGGTTTGTCCAGGTGTTTTGTACTAAGAGGTTGACAGTTATGGTGAGAACTGAATTCACTAAATGATAGCCATTTAAGTTTCAGTCTTCCTCTCTTTTACAAAGCAGCTGATTTGGCGTAGTGGTATGTTGCTCTGACTGTTTTGCACAGGGACCTTGGCAGTAAAATGTATGGTGGTAACACAGCATTTTATTCTAGCAACTTTCCAAGATTATACAAGCAATGTTTAATGTGTCCCTGGTTTTTTGGGCTTTAGAACCCCCCCCCAATAAATGTTGGCTTTTTCCAGTTTTCTTGTGCTGCGAAGTTGAGATGAAGTTGAGTATTGAGTAGATTTTACAAGGAGCTGAGAGCTGCAGGGGAACAGAAGTTTAGTGTTGCTTAAGTGAAGGTGGTTTTCCTTGGTAATAGCACAACAGGTTGTGTACTTGCTTTTGATGCAGAAGGCTGTGGGTTCTACTCCCACAAAGGGTGGATGCTGCCGTATTGAGAATGTTCTCCTTGGTGAAGATACTAACTATGAGTCTGTTATTAGTGTGCCATCCATTTCCTCTTGCAATATTACTAGCTTATCATTTTTTTAATGTAATATAGGCAATTTATTCCTGAGGGGCAACAGATTTTTCGATGAAACCATGAAATATAAAGGTGTTTGCTAGCAGCAACCTCTTCATTAGTTACAGATTTCTTTAATGTGGAATTATTTAGATGACTTTTACTTCTTCAGAGATTGTGCATATTTACTAATAATGGACTGTAGAATTGTGCATATTTACTGATAATGGACTGTAGAATTGTGCATATTTACTGATAATGGTGGACTGTAGAATTGTGCATATTTACTAATAATGGTGGACTGTGGAAGTCTGAGTAGACTTTTATGATGGAAATGTTCTGAACTGGGCAGTTTTGTCATTATGGGTGCATGCGTTTTGTTTCATTGCTTACTGGAAAAATGTTCAAAATAAATTTAAAACGCCCTCTAACAACTGTACTGTATTGTACAAGGAATATAAATTTAGTACAATGAGGAAGGTGTATCAAAGAGCACATGTATGTTTCATATGCAAGGGGCCTATGATTTGAAAACAGGCCAAAATTAATCTTTATCTGCCACTGGCAAAATGTATTTTCTTTGAATGTGGGTTTCAATGCTGTTTCAATGAATGTGAGTTTCAAGGGCAGAGAAGTTTTAATGCTAAGTCTGTTTTTCATTGTGAGACTGCATTGCTTTGTTTAGCAGATGTGTTAGTGTTTGTGTTGTAAAATACAAAATAAAACTTTCAAATGAAGTCCAACTCATCACAGAAGTAAATCAGTATGCACATTAGTGTTTATGGTAAATGGAGTGAAATAGCCAAGTAATGGATCATTGGAATGGCTGCAGAGGCTCCATTCAACCATGATTTTGTCAGGGGGGGAGGGCAGCAAACTGAGACAGGCACAGTTGAACTATACCTCCCAACTGTCCAGATTTTCAAAGAATGAATAGATTTTTGCTTCTTATTTTTGGTTTGTTCTTCATAATTCCTAAATGATTTGTCAGAAAACTACAATTTTAAGTCACTAAATAATGATACACTGAGTTTCAGACTTCATAACCTTCAGAAAAATGCATGCTAAAGTAAGAACTGTTATTCTATCAACTGTCTCAATTTATACAAGAGCAATTTTTAGTACTGTTTATATGTTCCCCCAATATATTTGGCCTTGTTCAGATTTACTGCATTAACGGGTTGAGAGGTACATGCAAATAAATTGCTTTATAGAATTAGGCATAGCCAACCTCTCAACTGTCCCCGATTTTGGCTCAAAATGTTGTTCTTCCCCCTAATAATCCCTCTGCAAAATAGCAATTTTGGAAGAAAACATGGAGGGTTTATAATTAAGAAATAACTATAATAATCAAAGTTATAGATTACTTGAAATGCATGTAGATTCTTTTATTTTGTCAGCTGCTCAAGTTAGCAGTACTAATATTAGAGTGTCCCTTCTTTGACAGGTTCCCAGCTGTATTGTGTGGCTATTTCATATTTTTGCATCACATTTTTCGTCCATTTTTCATAAAATTGTGTGTTTTGGCAAATTAGTGACAAATCATTAAAGACTGAAGTTAGAAAATAATGACAGACATTTGAGTTTCAGATTTTATACCCTTCAGAAAATTCATACTAATGCAAGACCTATTCTATTATCTTTCTAAGTTTATTAGAGCAATATTTAAAAATTGTCCTTATTTTTGGGCCTTTGTCCCACTTCTGTATGGCTTTGTCCAGATTTCTTGCTCTGAGGTTGAGAGGTATGACAAATGTGTCAGGGCCATCACAGTCAGCCAGAGACATTTCAAATTGTGACATGCTTGTTGCACCCCACTCCCCCATGTAGTGACTCTGGATGTGTCCAAGCAAGGCAAGGAGTAGTTGTATCTACCTTGGATGGGGAGGACACACTGCATAAGTACTACAGTGGCTTTTCATCTGTCCTTGATTTTGCAGAATGGTCTGGTTTCTGTCATATTTTTGTACTGTTGATTTATGCTTATTACTCAAAGTGCCTGTTGCTCTGTGTTTAAGTAGCAATGCTTTAATGACCATAAGGTAAGCTTGTCTGAGATCGTAAGATGCAAGTAAGCTTTAATAAGCATACTGTTAAAGAAATGCCAACATTGAAAGCCTTTCTGTTGTTGCCATGCAGAGAATACTTGACTAGATAATGTATAAGCCTTGGGTATTAAAGGACAGGATTCCATTATTTTAAAAAGCTCATTACACTTGTTGGAGACTTCCAGTCATCTCTACAGACTTTACCCGTAAACTAAACAGAATGCCAATCATGTGTGGTCCATAACCTGTACAGTAATCCTTTAAGCAATGTATCTTGAGCTTGTTTTCTTGTTTGCTTTTCATTTTTTACTTTTATCATGTTTTCCCCATGAAACAAGTTGTCAGGCAGCAGGTCTTTTTTGGATAAGAAACATTTTTACAAGTGGGGGCATCACATAGATTTCTACTTTCAGCATGTTACTTGGTACTTTAATAAAGCTGAATATATTATATATTAGAACTGCAGTGCAAGGAGAAGTGGTTTGAGTTGAGTGCTTCTGGTTTTCTTATACTTGATTTTGACTGGCATTCCAGTAATGTATTTAAAAGTAATTTATTTTTCATGCCTCACAACCTTTTGTTTCCATCTAGATATTAAGTAAGCTGTCATGCAGCCAATGCATTGAAATATTTTTATTCTTCTACACTTATTTTTGTCTTGATTGGACTTTCATAATGATGGTTTGCCACTCAGGGCAGCGTATTTAATTAAAGTTAGTTTTTTGTGGTTTTGTGCATAGCTCCTCCCCTTTCTGGTTGATCACACCCCTTCCCCTTGACCCCACCCATTCAGCTGTCTCCTGCAGCCCCCCTGTGATTTGAAGTCACCAGCCGCCACTGTAACTACCAGCAGTTGGCTGATTAGCACTTGCATTAATGTACTGCATTTCTAATGAACCATAACTTTTAGCCTTTTTCAGATATAAAGGGGTGGCAGTTTAATGGTGGAAAGGGAAAAAAAATCTGATAACATCTGAAGGGTTTGCAGATCCTTCTTAAATATTTGGTATGGTATGCACTTGAAATCTAGACAATATCATTAAGACCTTGCACGTCGGGTTTAAGGATTGCTCCAGAGCAGTGGGCTAAGCCTATAAACACATGCAAAAGCAAATATAGCATCAGCAAAGAAAGGTTACTAAAGAAAATATCAGCATTTTAGATGCTTTGCAGATGTGTGTGCCCATTAAGTTTTTTTTTTTTTTTTTTAAATCATGCACTTGAAATACTGGAATGACTATGACTCTACGATAAGTCACAGCAAGGTATGTTGTAAAATGGTTGGTTGACCCTACCAGGAAATAATTAAATACAGAAATTATCTGGTTGACTCTGCCAGGGAAACAAAATAAATATAGAACGTATATGGTTGAACACGCCAGGAAAAAAAATGTAATATTTGGTTGGCCCTACCAGGAAAAAAAAATACAGAAAGTATCTGGTTGAACCTGCCAGGAAAAAGGCAGAAATTATCTGGTTATCCTTGTCAGTACAAAAAAAAAAAACTCACCTTAAAAGTTTAAACTCTAATCCGTTCAGATCTCTGATTTTCTCATCTTTGGTCGCATCTCTCTCTCTACTCTCTCTCTCTCTCTCTCTCTCTCTCCCTAGCAATTAAAGCATGGGAAGAGAATGTGAGACTAACAGGACTAATCAGCAGCCATGACATGCATGCATTCAGATTCTGTGACAGACTGCTGAATTACACTTGAATACAACTAATAACACTTTGGATGTCACGTTGGACAGTCAACAATGATAGCTGTGATTTTGTGGATACTGATTTAAATAAATAACATTTTTTACGCATATAATTTCGAAGAGCACCAACCCATTTTGGCACCGGTCCTTTTGGCATTCACCAGAACTGCCAGATGCCCAGTCCACCCCTGCTGAGTAGGCATTTTCTTACTGAAGCATCTAGCACTGAGCAGGGCTGCTTTCATACTGTCTAGATTTGGACTGGGCAGGTTGGTAAATGGAGTAATCTGCCTGCCTAAGAAAAAGAAGAAGAAAAAAACACTTAAGAGAATCAAAAAAGTCTTAGCCAATATCTGAATGCCCTAGGTGCAGAGTTGTAGTCCATCCCCTGCAAAGCAGGTGTCACTGTCAACTATGTCCCTTCCATGCAGACAATAGTTGAATCCCTTGGAACAGCACCAATAGCTAAGCCAATTCCTGAAGTCAATTGCTTTCTGCGTGTACATAGGGCATCACTCTGAGAATATATTGCTCAAGGCTAACGGAGTATGTCCATTTCAATACAGAGTCCAAGCAGTATTCTAAAGAGGTAAATCTGTCTTAAAAACTGGAAAACCCAAGGTACAGAGCATCTCAGTAGTCTAAGCCGGGCTGTCCGATGATTTAAACTGTCTGCAGTTGGGAAAAATTCAACAGCCAGAGTGGAATTCAGGGTCTTGCGAATTTGCCTCATCACTCCAGTCCTGCAGAATTTGCACTAGCTGCCTGTCATGGCTTGATGTGCTTTTAAAACTTTTTCTCACCTCCTGTGTACTGCTATCAACCACTTATATGTTCCTCATCTGGTACAAATGTGACCATTAGTATGATTACACTGGTACTTATAAGTCACTTGTTCTAACTACACGGTCAGGACTTTTATTCTTCTGTTTCTTCGTGTACTTTTACTATAAATGCTTAAACTTATGCATTGAGCTAAAAGTAAATATATAATAAGGTCAGCTATAATCAGCCCCTCCTACCTGGTCATTACAAAAAATGTATTATAATGTACAAAGCATGGAAACAGACAGTGATGGCATAATCAGAAACTGACTCCAGTATGTAGTGTGTCATATCTATAAAATACTCTTCGACAGTTTAGTAACAAAAGAATAATCTAAAATGCACAGAACTCAAAGAGAAATTACTAAATAAAACAAATAAAGTTAACCATTTTATACTCAAAACATACCTTTAACAACCAGACTATGGTGTCATGGCTTCTTGATGTACTTAACTACAAAACAAAATAAAACATGGAAGATGATGGACAACAGAACAATAAACTAATGTACAAACAATAATGTTAGATTTCTGCTGGGAAGAGATTATAATTCAAAAAGGGCATTCAGCTGTACTTGCTTTTGTTTAATCAAATGGCTACTCAGGAACTAAACATTAAAATTGTTGCGGATCAGTTAAGAACATATCAAATATCCTAGTGTTTGATGGACTCAATAATCAACAATTCAGTTTCATACCACAGTTAGATTATTTTTTATTAATAACACTAGAGTCAAACCCTTCCTTTTACAATGGTAAATACTAGTGCAACATTAGTACTCAAAGTAAAAACCACAGTGCATTTTGTAAATAGGTATCAGATGTGAAAAACAGGGCTTTAATGTGCAACTTAATGACATGTTTCAACACACTGCCAATGGTGCCTTAATGTCCTTAAGAATGACATCCGCTCATACATACATCCATAACTGGTTTGCCAAACATAAAGACAGATTTAAACAAGCTCCTGCTGGAGAAAAATGTGAATAAATCTTCTGACTTGCATATATATATATATATATATATATATATATATATATATATATATATATATAATGCACTGTTAGAACTGCTTTCAGCTAAGCTGTGCCACTTACTGCCTTTTCACAAGTGAACAGTTTTGAATAAGTGGGAGAAAATAAACAAATCAGAAAATTACATTAAGGAAACTGTTACTTAACAAGGCCACTGGTAACATATATGCATACATTTAATAATCCTCACATCACATGTGCTATTCTGCTGTTTCAGCTTCAGCATTTACTTCCTGATGAAAATAAAAATACCTCCAGTTCCTGAAATGACACTGTTCCCAAACTTCAATAAACAATACTTCATTCATGGCAGTCAAAAGCTGAGCAGATGTAAACAATATATGCTGGCTGACACACTCAAAACCAGCTAGAAATACTGTTTAACACAAAAATCTAGTACTAATATGAACATTAAAGGATTTGTTATTGCACAAAACTACAAAAAAGTAAAACAAATTTAAAATGCAAATAAGGAGCTATTCAGCTTATAACAAGTTAAGACTCATGTAACTGGGATTCAGCCCCTTTGCCCCATTGTGTGCCTCCTGAGTGGTACTTGGCAAGTTTGGGGTTGTGTAGATCCTGAGAGGTTAGGAAACAAAGCCCTGCTTAAAAACTTTGAAATGTACTGTGTGTATGTCTATAGATTTTATCCATCTATATATATATATATATATATATATATATATATATATATATATATATATATATATATATATATATATATATGTATATATATATATATATATATATATATATATATATACATATATATATATATATATATATCTATACACATACACACACACATATATATATGCAGATGTATATATATTCTTGACTCTTGTTTTGACATGATGCCTTACTGTGAGTTGTACTGAATCTACGTAAATAAACAATATCATAAAATTTAATATAAGAGGTAAACTAAAATTAACTTAAAATAAGAAGTTTCACTTCAAAAATCTGAATGAAAAAGGTTAGCTGATTTTATGTAATCCTTTAAGCTCCTTTTCATGACGTCAGACTGGGCCAGAATACTTTAGCACTTTACCGTTTTATCAGATGCTATAGGAATCCTTAACATAAAATATGCTTTAGCAGCTAATTGCTAGGCAAGATGGAGGTTTTGTCTCAACACCTAAACTGAACCACCACATTTCTAATCAATAAAATGAGTCACTTAGTTATCCTAAGTTAAACATCCTGTCTCCAGATAACATGGTGCCATTTTTTGCTGAAGAACACACTCTGGTACCATTAAAGGCACCCACACTGGTACTGAATTTGCAATAAAATGGAATCGAGCCTCACTGCAGCCTTTTTTTCAGGTTAACATGGTTAAGAATTCCTGACAGATTATGCTCCTGATTATATATTATAGAGATAGTATTTTAGCTACTTGAAAAAATACTGTTCAACAAGTCAGAGAATAAAAAAGAAAAACTTGGTATGGGTCCCAGAGTGCTAACATGGATTAATCATTTGCTACACAACAGGACACAGACAGCCATAGTAAATGGGTTCCTAAGGGGTGGGACGACTAGGATACTCTGCAGTTGGTATCGGAGCTATTTTGCCTCATGGTCACGGTGGTGCAGCGGTTAGCGTTGCCGCCTCACAGCAAGAGGTTTTCTGGTTCTATCCTCGACTGGGGTGCCTTCTGTGCGGAGTCTGCATGTCCTCCCTGTGGTGGCTTGGGTTTCCTCCCACATCCCAAAGACATGCTGTAGGTGGATTGGACACTCTAAACTGGCCCTAGGTGTGAGTGTGTGCATGTGTGTGCCTTCTGTGGAAAGTTTGGCGCCGGGTTGGCAAGTCGACACCGTAAAACTCCACTGCTAATCATGAGTGGACAGGTGATCCGCTGTGGCGACCCCTAACTGGGAAAAAGCTGAAAAGAAGTAGTCAGTACGTAACAGTGCAGAAGGTCTGGAAAGAAAGATACACATTTCTGATGACACAGGGATGACTGCATCATTAAGAAACATACCTTTTGTCAAAGATTTATATGATAGTATATAAATTCTGGTGTGAAAATTGTTAGTGGTGAATGAGATCGAATATGCTACAATCAAGCCACAGGAGGTCAACTTTGGCATAATATTCTGCAGATGTGCAGCCCTGGACTTAGTACATAGCTCCAAAGAGTTGGAGACAGAGCTCCCTATTTAAAGAAGTATTTCAAATATTTGTAAAGGGGAGGTTTGTGACTTGTGAGTAGGTGAGGTTTGTAGTTATTTCTTTTATGTTGATGTCTGAAGTGCAGAAATGGGTATATTGGGTATGTTTATTTACTTTAACATGGGTTGTTCATGTTATACTACATTGTTTTTAATTTTAAAGGAGCTTCATGTTGTAAACTGCTTTACAGTTCTACATGCCATTACTTGTACATGGTTTATTCTTTATTTTCTGATGTAGGAGGATTTGTGCATGTTTGTATATGACTGCAATTGTAATGGCGTTTGATATACGTTACTGTAGATGGGACTGATTAATCACATTTATGATGTTTCATAACATACTCATATGTGTGTGTATGTGTAGATATATATATATATATATATATATATATACACACACACACACACATATATATATATATATATATATATATATATATATATATACATAATATACATACACATATACATGTCTACAAACACAGCAATACAATTCTGTGTGCATATACGTTTGTGTCTCTGTGTGTGTCTATACATATATATATATATATATATATATATATATATATATATATATATATATATATATATATATATATATATACTTACTTCACATAACTGAAAACAATACTGAATTTCATTTGACTGAGTCTCATTATACTGAAAGCTTACAATGTTGAATTTCAAAATACTGAATTTTAAGCCACAAACATGCCTACTTATAACACCAACAACCAACTCTTTTCAAAACCAAACCAAACTAGGTGGGGGGGCTAAACCCCCCCCCTCCAATGTAGGAGGATGCACCGCCACACCCTCCCAACTATATATACTAACTTCAGGATTGCACTACAGTGGGGGAAAGGGTATATACCTTTTACTTACTGTACTGTACTCATTGCCACTACTGCTGGGAGCACAAGAAACATCCACCATATTACTTTAGATACTTCCCATAAAAATGTATAGAGATATACCCACATTTAGAAACACTACAACACTACTTTCTATGCTACTATCGATATTCTGACAACTGGCACTTTAAGTTGCCGTAATTTTTTTTATCACAAGCAAGTCACAAGTGAAGGGAAACACACATTGTGTCAATGGCTTAAAATTCAGTATTCTGAAATTCAGCATTGTAAGCTTTCGGTATAAAAAGACTCAGTCAAATGAGGTTTTAGTATTTTGAAAATTAGGTGTTGTGGTCTCAGTCAAATGAAATTCAGTATTTTGAGTTTTCAGTCATGTGAAGTAGACCCCTATATATTTTTATATATATATATATGTAGATACACACACACACACCTATTCTTGTAGGTCGAACATTGGCATTCTAAATGTCAATACATTAAAATGAACAGACTTCTGATCATGCCCCAAATATCCACCTTAGAGCAGGAAAATAACAGGCATAGTTTTCACAGGGTGGTGCCCATACTTGACTGTCCAGATTTTTCCCTCATTTTTTTTTTGGTCTGTTCCTCATAACATTTGTGTTTTCTGGCAAATTACTGAAGACTTATGTCACTAAATAATGACAAACATTTGAGTTTCAGACTTTATATCCTTCAGGTACTGCAGCTTATGCAAAACCTGTTATTCTAACAATTGTTTTAAGTGTATAAGATTAATATTTAAAATCTGTCCCTATTTTTGGGCCTTTGTCCCCCATTATGTTTGGCTTTGTCCAGATTTCTTTAGCTAAGGAATTGAGAGGTATGGCGGTCCCCTTGCACTAAATTTGAGATCGCACAATTACTGAGGTAAGGGCATATTACTCTGTGTTGCTATCTATCCCAAACACCAGGCTACCATCTCTTCTGTTGATCAAAATGTGTGGACAGAACAGATGTTAACTTTAGAACAATGTTTTAGGAAATGTAAACATGCAGAAACCTCGACACACATCATGTCGATGTCTGAATGTTGACAGCACACTCGCCTAGCTCCGATAGAAAAAGGAAACAGTCTTTTTTTTGCTGAAAAAGCAAAAGTAAATAAAATATACATACCACAAACTTTCAGACACACACTGTGTGAAGGGTGGTAGAGTTAGGGGAAAGGATTTTTAGAAATGTAATGTACAAAACTGGGGTTGGGGCAGGGTTACATTTAGCACATATATGTAAGGTGGTGCAAAGGGGAACCACCTTACTCATGTGCCAGTCCTAACCCCAACCCTACATATTAAATTACAAAAAATAAAAACTTCCCTAACAGTACCAATAAATAAGACACACACAAGTTCACACATGGAGCTCCACGCACGGACAAAATAAAATCTATCCACCTATCTTGAACTTACTCTAATCCTACCTTGCAAACACTCACCTTGATTTACCACCAGTGCATGCCTTCTCACTAAAAACAACATTCGATGTTACTCCTTTCAGCATTTTCTAAACTCGTAATCTAATGTATTCAACAATTCTTCACAGCAAAAACAGCTGTAGACATTCTGTGCATTTGACAGAGTATATATATATATATATATATATATATATATATATATGTATGTATATATTATACATCCACACACAAACACACACACACACACACACACACGTATAAATATATATATATGCATGTGTGTGTTTTATATATATATATATATATATATATATATATATATATATATATATATATATATATATAAAATCAGAAGCTCAAAGTTTCAAACCTTCGAACTTCAAATGGCCAAGACCATAAAATCAAAGTTTTGAATCTGAAAGTTTTGAATGGAGCTCGCCTACAGCATGGAATGGGATATTTACCGTTTTCCTCATTGTAGTGCAATCTCAGAGTGGGTATATTTATTTAGTAAGGGGTGTGGGGGTGCAGGGGGGCTTGCCCCCCCCCTGCAAAAATGTAAAAAAATATATTTTTATTTCTTTTATTTTGTTTTCTAAGTTTCAAAACTTTGATCTTCTGGTCTCAGCTGTTTGAAGGTCAAAGTTTAGAAACTTCGAGCTTTATAAGTAAATCCACATGTATGTGAAAAAAACAAAAAGAAGTATCAGAACAAATTGGTACAATTTCTGTCTACAAGGTATATGATACAAGGGAGCTGATAAAGTACTATTTCAAAGAAAGCGGAAAGACTGGAACAGCCTTTCTGAAAAGGCAACAAAACAAAAAGTGACTTCTAGAGGTCATTGGACAGATGTAAGCCAATTCTTGTGGGAATCTAGGAAAAATGCAACTTATGAAATAGACGTGGGACTTCTTGAACAGGTAAGGAAATGGGCAGAAAAGTGAATCCTGTGATCCTTATCTACTTTCAGACATCACAGATATGCACTCATGTTATTGGATGATCTGTGAGGGAATAGTCATTAATGTGTGCATGACTAACACATATTCTTTGCTTCCTTCAGTTCAGCTATTTTTTCTCTTCAGCTCTAGAATGGAGACATCAACTTCTCCTGCTGAAGCATATTATGATGTCATGTATTGGAGTAGGAGACCATGCCTGGTCCCCTGAAGCTGCCACATTACAAACACAAGCTGCAAATCTAGATAAAAATGAAGAAAAACACACTCTACAAGGATACAGAAATATGTATATCCTTGAAATACAGGGAACTCCAAAATCAGATGGTGGATGTATGGGTGGACTCCCCAGACATAGAGAAAAGTTTCCCCAACGGGGTACTTAGCTTTATCGAAGACTTCGGTCTGAAATTTGAATTTGAAAATCTCAGGAGTCGGCCGACCGGCACTTGCGAATTGCTTCTGCTTTGGGCACCGCACAGCAAGAAAGACTGAAGAAAATGGCGTTGGTTGCATTATATATACCCGTGGCGCACTGACATCAGGAAAGAGGCGACAACAACCGACACTGGACCAAGACTTTGGAATTCCGTCTGACTGCAGGACAGGATAACCCAAGTGTGATGACTGCAGCAGGGTAACACAATGAACATCTCCAAAATCAGATGGTGGATGTATGGGTGGACTCCCCAGACATAGCAAGGCAGCAGTAGTGTAGTAAGTACTCATTAAATAGAACTAAGACAAAGATCAACTGATATACAGGAATAGAAGTCCATGGTGGGTGCGTGACTGGGAAGAATACTAAGCCATATTAAAACCGGTGGATGGTCAGTCGTTGAAGACCTGATGCTGAACCCTGAAAGCACTGAAATGCCAAAAGGGACCCAACTTCTGAAGACATGGTAAAAAGTAATAATATCTAGTAAAGCTATGAACTGTTCACTACATAGCTGTGACACAAACATTTGCAAGAAACAAATATTCTGTCATTTAGGAGTTGGGTATCAGAGTCATCAAAACTGCAGGCATGAATGGAGTACAGGCAAGCTTGTAAATCATGAAATGCAAGGTTCAATTAGACATTTTGAACCAAGCACTACAAGCAGCCACACCTTGAGTGGATTCACATTTGACTGTGGTATTTTACAAAAGGGAGTAAGCTCCCAAATGGCAAAAGACAGTGCCTTAACAATCCCTCTGGAAAGGGTTAGCCAAAAAACTGCCAATCTCTTTCTCCCTGTAGCAATTGTGAACAGCAGCTGTTCCATCTTTTGGAATTCACACAACATTCTCCAACTAAAACCTGAGTCAGCAGTGGACATCCAGGATGTGAAAGGGCTTACTCCAACAGAAGAAAAAAAGGAGATGACTCGAGGACCATTATGACTCTATTTTTAGAAAGAAATTTTGGTTAGCCCTAACTCACATGAGTCTATATTAAAAGACCAAAAAATCAAAAACGCGCATGCCTAAAGAGCGAAAGAAACCTCAAACTTGCTATTGTGGGGGGCTGTGCCTCCTACACCCCCCACTAAATATATACTCCAAATACAAGATCACACTACAGTGAGGAAAGGGCAAATATTCCAGTCTTTACTGTACCGTGATCTGACAAACAGCACTTCGAGGTTCCTTTTTTTCGCTCTTTGGGTGTTCATGGTTCTGCTCTTTCGGTCTTGTAATATAGACCCAGGCACATATGGTTATTCTGTAAAAGAGAAAATATTGTTCCTTACAAATTAGGGCCTGAAGCTCTGAGATCCTTCATGCAAAGGTGATGGACACTAAGAAAAATGCCTTCCAAGAGACAGACACCAGAGCCACCAAACCTGTGGACAGGATCAAAGCTAAAGGGGAATAATTGCTCAAAGGAGGAAGTAAGTGAAAGACCCCCTTGAGGAACTACATGAAATTAGAAATAAATTAACAGGCAAAAGAGACCCATATTACACAGTTCTATATGTTAGGTCAAAAAAATCTACCACAGTGCCTGACAAAGGAGGGAGAATCTACATCTTTACTTGAATGAAGAACCTGTTCTGCTTAATAAAGTATGTCTGGTAAGTGAAATACATCTTTCTGGTTTCATTCAATCAAATGTCCCTGATGGAATGCCCAGCAGCATCTAAACCAGAAACTAGGCATTAAGAAAGAACCAACTGTTAACTCTGCAGTGGAAATTTTTCCTGGTTTATTGGGAAAGTCTTCTGCATGTCTAGGGGCCTGACAGAATGAAATAACACCACTTTTGCCCATTATGTGGCAGTGAGGAATGTATATTGGAATATGCACTGCCAAGACAAAGAAAAAAATAAAAGCATCGTCTTCAACTCTGCTTTGCCCAGCCACACTAAACAGAGGGACCAAGTTCTCTCCTGTGGTGAACTGGTTGATTTCAAGAGTGTCCCAGTCCAGGAAGCTTCTGACCATACAAGACTCCAACATCCATACCTCCAGGAGATAACAGGTACAGCTCAAGGAGTTTACAGATATGATCACTTTTTACAGAATGTGAATGGCTGTTGAAGTGATGCCTCTGCCCATCACAAATTAGCAGACACACAACACTACCCTGCACTGTGGGTAGGAATATATATGCCCTTACTTGCATGGCACTGCAAGACAGGCTGGTTGCTGGACTGGATTAAGAAAGGGTACTACATCAGCTCTCTATCTACAGCCTTCATGGTAAGAAGCACTACCAGTAGCTCCATGTGGTTTATATGCAGCCTCCATCAAGTGTGAACCACTACTCTTGAACTGTGGAGGACCTGAGGTGGGATTTCCAACTCACAAGCAAAGTAGTCATCATCAGAACCTGCCAAGGACTCAGCTGCAGTAAGGGAAGACCTATAGTGAGACTGAGGGGGTTACTTCCTTTTCCAGAGCCCAGTAACAATGCCCTGATATCAAAAACAAATCCTTTAGCATGCAGCAACTCAGTCACTGGCACCTCACAATTCACTGTAAAACCATCATCCTTATGTTTGAGAAGGGCCACCATCAAGCTTAGAAAACATGGGGGAGTCCTTACCAAGACTGCAAAGGTCATAACTTTCTGAGCCTTCTCTGTCAGCATGAATGACAGTTGCTAAACAGCCAAATGTGCACCAGTGAAAGCAATCTTCTGGGATGTCCTTTGAGACACCTCTGCACAGCTTATGTGATTCACACCAAAGCCTAAAGCCATGGGAGTGTCGATGCTTGGGATATTACAGGGGAGTCACTTGATAAAGCCACCAAAAGCCAGTCTACAAGGTACAGGAACACATGAGGGAATTTACCTTACAAGACGACCATCATGGCAGCTAACACCCTCCTGGATGCAGGGAGAGATCAAATGTCAGCTCTCTGTACTGAAAATGGTGCTAATCCACGGCAAACCAAAGGAGTCGCCTGCATGAACCTTATAAAATGAAGTGCTGGAAAGCATCCATCATATCCACTGACACCATCCAAGTACACTGCTGTAGCAACAGCATGACCCCCGGGAAGGTAGCTGCCCAGAACACTACATGTTGGGAGCACTTTGTTCCATCTTGGACCTCAGAAGCCTCAGTAAAGTCATCTCTCCCCTCTGGAAACAGAAGGAAGCCGGAATGGAAACCTATCATTAGTCTGGAACAGTGACAATCTTTCTAGTCCTTTTCAGGAATGAGTTTGGCGCCCTTCATAAAAATTCTATGGACCTGGTCTGGTCTCTTAGCAGAATCCTATCTGCAGGACAGCAGCTCTAAAGCATGGCCAACCACAATCAAGCCTTAAACCCACTGCTTCCTTGTGATGGCTCTTCAAGTCAAGAGTAACTCAGAAAATATACCTCATCCCAATACTGACAGTCCTAAACAGTAGCAATGACAGTGGCTGCCAGGCCAATGAAGTCACTCTCATCAGAGATGTAGTGAGCATAGCTGAAGATGATAAAAGAACCTGCTAAGTCTGCAAGAGGGTTTATTTTTCCTTAGGGTTTGGTCTGTCCTGGAGAAAAATGTTAGGGGCTGATGAATGGGTCACAGAATCTTCACTGTGATACAGGTCTGTTTTTGGAAAGCATGCCCACAAAATGATACTCTCCTGGATGGAAGCATCTAAACTAAGCTGTCTGAAAGCTTTTCATTAAAGAAAGAACAGCATGAGGCATGCCCATCCATCCCGCACAGGTATGTGCTGCATCAGACCCCCTAGCCATGCACCAGTGCACTCAAAATTATAGCCGGCTACATGGCAGCTCAATGTACAAACAGCAGTAAGGGTTTTGATCAGCTCCTGACACCAGAGAAAGGGAGAGTTGGAAACTTTTCCAAATGTCTGACTCACCAGAGTTAACTGGAATCTACATAGACAAGTCAAACAGCTGACGGATCTCAGCTGCACATGGCATAGGAATACACTTACTTTTACCCTATCAGAGGCTTTAGATTCAGTGGGTGATTGCTGGATTGGAGGAAAGGGAGACATGGCACGCTTACAACGTGGTTTTCAGAGGTGCATCAATCAAGGGCTGCTCATTAATAAGCCAGCTAGATCTTTGTTATGACTACAGTGCACCTGTACACCGATCCCTCATTTCCCAAGTAGGGTCTCACTGGATGAAACTGAGGATGGTTTCCTGCATGCTATTCCTGACCTTCAGTTCAGCGGGGTCAGAGGAGAGCTTTGAGGTTAACACTCCCCTTACTGACTGGGAGCTGGCAACCTAAGACTCAAAGCCATCTCATGGCGGACCTGCCTGCAGAATTATATTAGTGATATCTATCTTCTGCAGCCTTCACCTTGTCACAGTGCTATAGCACTACTGTGGTTTCCCACAATGAGCCCTTCTGCTGATACCTGCACTAATCTCTGCTACTGCCACCTCATACGCAGCATAGGCCAAAAGGTTTTTCCTCCTCCACTGACAGGGAGCCAGGTTAAAATTCAATAATGGCAACACTTCATGTCATGTTCCTTTTCCAAACAGTAGATGCAGTGCTGGGAAGGATCTTTTGTAGTGATCAGATGGTCACAAACACTTTGATGGCATGTTCTTTTTACTCATCAAACACACTAATTTTCCATAAAAATGACAGGATCAAGATCTTGAGCAGCAGAAAATAAATGGTGAGTACTGGTCTTGGAGTTCAGTTGAAGACACCAAAGCATATGCTGGAAGATGTGCATAATTTTGAGCACATGCAAGAGAAAATAGCTGAAGGGAAGGTAGTACGGGAGAATATCGCAAATGCATTCTCACAAGCAAATGCTCCTCTTTTGTCTGCTCCTGTTGTCTGTTTCTACGTTTGTACACATGTAATACTTAAGAGACTTATGGTACATGAAGAAACTTGAAGTTGCTAAGGAACTAATATCACAGATGAGCAACAGACAACAGCTTTATTTTACACACTGAAGTTTCAATATACCAGCTAATAATGTTTTGTTGTATTTTTGTTTTAAAATAACCTTCTGCATCTCAAAAGAATGGCACTGATTTCTTGAACAAAACATTCTTTAACAGTATACACTGACCTACTTAAACATCAGACTATTCCTAAATGGAAATGAAGCCGACCATCACACTCGACATACAATGCAACTATTAGAGGGGAGCTGCCTGGAGAAAAGTAAAAAAAACAGTGCAATGCTTCAATCTGTATAATCAGAACTGCTCTAGTTTAGTATATTTATTTATTTTATTTCAATTTGATGACCAGGGAAGTCCACTGGGCCTAAAAAAAGCTTGTTTTCAGTGGAGGCCCGGGGAGAAAAGCTCCAGTAACAATGACAAACATATTAGCATATATACATACAAAGCAAAAGAGGATTTATTTATTTAAATTACATACATGTATATTTGTGTCAGCTATCACAAAAGGCTTGAATAGTAAGATCAAATTATTTGATGAGAATACCAAGGCTAGGAAAACAGTCATACAAACGGGCAGGAAATAAAAGGCAAACAACATTTAGTACAAGTACACAGAGTTGTGTGTCTTATAAAATGGAACCCAGAGAAACATACATGCTGAGAAGAAAAATCCTAAAGAGAAAGGAAGAAAAAAGCTGCGGACGCCATAGCGCTCCCCATTTCTATCCTGATTAATAGAGCCATCTCCGAGGGAACCATCCCATCAATATGGAAAATTTCACATGTAATACTTCTCCATAAAGGAGGTAGTTTCACAGAGCTATCTAACTTTAGAACTACAGCCATTCTGTCAGTGCTAGCTAAAATCATGGAAAAATGCCTCTACAAACTCATGCACTTTCTTATTCAAGACAAACTGCTCGCTGACTCTCAGCACGGCTTTAAACTATTCCATGGTACCACCACTGCTATCCTATCTTTCTCTAATGTCATCAATCTTAATTGTAACAACAAACTATCCTCAGCACTCTTCCTAGATCTTTCAAAGGCCTTCAACATGGCCAATCATCAGCTACTGCTTAATACCAAGAAATCCATCGGTTTAGACCATCAGGCAATACACTGGTTCCAGTCCTACCTACTCGGTAGACAGCAGGCTGTCTTATGGCAGAACAAGCTGGCATCCCATCTGCCTCTAACCCTAGGAGTCCCACAGGGCTCCATACTAGGTCCCCTTCTTTTCTCAATCTTTATCAACGATCGTCACACAAACATTCCAAAAGCTACTTGCATCAAATATGCGGATGACTCAACATTGATATGTTCTGCCTCCTCTCCAACACACCTACTGTCCCTAACCAGCCTACTTTCAACACTGTAGAAAACTGGCTAGCTAATCACCGCTTGCTTCCAAATCCTAACAAAACCAAACTGCTGCTTTTCTCCCCTACCCATAGGTGCTCTCTCCTCCATTCTTCACCATTAAATCTAACAATGACACCATTATCTTCCCAGATGACCACACTAAGCTACTAGGTGCAATAATCGACAACAACCTTAAATTTGATACGCATGTTAATCATACTATTAAGTCCATTAACAAAAAAACTTGGCTCCCTGTACAAGCTCAAACCTTTCCTCACCCTTCTTGCTAGGGCAGCTACTGCATGCTCCCACCTTCTCTCTACCCTTATGTATGCCTCCTCAGTACTCACCAACCTGTCCAAAACCGATCTCAATGAATTATCGGGCTGTTACAACCATATAGCTAGATTCACTAATGGCATGGCATATAGGACTCATCATTGTCAAAACCTAAAAGCTCTAGGATGGCTAGAATTTCCTACCCTTCTGCAGTTCAACCAGCTTATAGCAGTGCACAAAGCGCTCCACCAACTTGAAAACACTCCTGCCCTTAAAAACATGATCAGCCCCCATAGTGTCCTCAGGCCACTATGCTCATCCAATAAACTGATGGTACTGACCCAAAAATCCAACAACTCTGCAGGAGATGCTCTATTTGCTAATTCAATTGGTAAAACTTGGAATCTACTTCCTGCTAACCTTATCAAGGAAACTTCACTACCCCTATTTAAAAAAGGCCTCAAAAATTACTTCAAATCACACTGGCTTTGCCCTTGCTCAAATCCTGATTAACAACTCCACTAAAATATGTATTACTTCCCAATCTGCTGTTTAGCAATCTACCATGCCTCATTACATATGTATGTCTGTACATATTGAAAGATGTTATCTGCTTGTATCCTATGTTAATATTTTGATACGTTTCCTGTGTTTAAAACTTAGTTATGCATTTACTGTCTCTGTACTGTTTTGTTACGTGGAACCCCTCCGGGCCTCCGCTGAAAATGGACATGTACCCAGTCGGACTATCCCGGTCAACAAATGTAAAATAAATAATAAATAAATTTGGGGTTATTATAATTACCTGAAAGCTAAATTACACATTGTAATCTACTTATCAAATAGTGGTGTCGTATTCATACACAATACAATAGAAATGGCTGTGGCAAAGACAAACAAGGTATTGAAATGAACAACTAAATTACCGGACTCTAGAAATGCTAACATTGGCACATTTTGTATAAAACACTGGCAAATCTAAACCTAGAGTTCTGTGTTTACGCTATGGCAGTCATACAGAAAAGCAAAACAAGCCCAGACAGCAGAAAACTATACGTACCAAAATGGTGAGAAAAATGGAGAAACCAAGGTATGTGGAAAAGCACTGAGAGTTTGGCATATGCACAGTGAAAGAGAATAAGGCCGGAAAGTTTTGATATGGACAAAATGCACTGTCAGAAGGACAGGTAACAACTGCAGCTGAAGAGGGAAGGCAGGGCAGGCAATAAAGTGACATGGAAGCAGCACAAAACAGGGCAATTGTTTCATGTTATAGTCTACAGACTGCATCCCAAACTGTTTTACAATCTAAATATTTCACCTGCATGTTGCTTTGGTCCAAAAGCATCAGTAATTCACAAGAAAAACAGACTCAAGCATTTCTGAACTACATTAATCTTCATGGTAGACATCATCCTACCCTAATGAATGAGTTGCATCCCCACCAGTCAGTCTGGCCCTGAACTTCAGAACTGTGGTGTCCTTGGTCAAATAAATGGGCCCAGAGGTACTCACCTATCAAATTTTTCCTGCTAGAAAACATTTCTCCCTCCCAGATATTACAGTTTCAAAGATTAAACATACACATCTCCAGCATCACTGACTAGTCTCACTGAATTTTCCCACTTTAGAATTTTTTTTCCTTAAATTGTCGCACACACACACTGTCAGCATGAGCAGTACATATATTAAAAGCAATTGTTATACTGATCTATTTTCAGAGACTTACACAAGTCAAAGATGCTCACTATAGTCTAACCTTTAGTACTCAGTGACGTTGGAGGCACATATAGTATGTTTAATCTTTAAGACTTTAATATTTGAGCAGAGAAAAATGTTTTCTAGCAGGAAAAAGTTGACAGTTTAGTAACTTGGGGCCCATTTATTTTCCCAACACCACAGTTTGGAAGTTATGGTCCAGACTCACTCTGGGAATGCAGCTCATTCATTAGGTCAGGACAACGTCTACCACGAAGATTCATGTAGTTCAGAAATACTCACTTATACTGAAATTTATCTCTGTAAAATCACTTAATTAAATTATAATGTTCCATTAACAGCAGCTTTAATTTTAAAAAAATGAGCAAATCCCTCTAGTAGAGTTGGATTAGTATGCATATATTTCCACTCATTTCGACATACTGGTTCTGTCAAGTTAAGGAATAGGTTGAGCATATCTTGCAGTTTCTACCAGGACTCATCATTCTTCATGCAGACTCGCACAGCATTTCATTGATGACTGCCACCAAGCTGTTTATACAAGGGTCTGAACCAGAGGATAGGTAGTCAGCTATGTCCAGTGGAAAAAAGTTCAAATGTGCCAAAGAATGTGCTTTTCATTTACTTGTCTTCCTCACTGCCTCAAAGTCTTCTCTTTAAGCATTTAGGAGGCACTCTACCAGCTGCCGAATTTGATCCTTTTGTTGAAAGATATAAATCTGTGTCTCCCATAACATGTTCACCAGTACGATGTCATCCACTTCATCCAGCATCACCTCAGTTTTAAACTGTGGACTTAATCTGTAAGACACCAGGAAAAACACATCAGTCACAAAAGTAGGTGTAAAAATGCTACATTCCCACTAGTTGTTCTCTTCCTTCTGCAGAAAAATTGTAAACTCTCTCTCTGACACATGAATTTTAACATGCATGACGAAATTACAGCTGTGTAAGTAAACTTACCATAATAGTAGATGCTCTAACAGATTACTGTTGCAGTAGCTTAAGTATTTGGGTTATATCCCGCCAAGGATATGACCAACCAGCCAGCTTTTTACAGTTTTAGGGCACCTTCCACATGCTCTAAGCTGCAAGGAGCTGCAGGACAGCTCCATATAAAAGGCAGTTAAGTGCCAAAACCTTCAGAACATTTTTGCCTCAAGAAAGAAGGCAATACCCCTGAAAGGAAAAGATGGCCAATTCAGGTCTGGCATACTCTTCTATTAACGCTCTTCTGTTAGCATTTCTTCCTGCCTACCTTTGGATCCAGCCTGGGATGACATGCTCAACAAGCCACGATGCTTTGCTAGGGACGGCTTGCACCTGTCACCCCGGGGCTTTCGGATACTGGCAAAGGCTCTTGCTACCCTCATAGTGCCTTTTTTAGGCAAGGCTCAAAAGACAAACCCACCTCCATAAGTATCACAAGGGATAAGAAACTAAGAGTAATGCTACTCAATGCCAGAAGTCTAAACCTCAAGATGCACGCACTCAAAACTCTCCTTAGCATGGAGAACATCGATATCTGTGCAGTAACAGAAACCTGGTTCAAGGCTCCCGAGAGCACCCCAGCACTACCAGGTTATACCTCATACCATGCTTTTCGGCCCCAAAACTTGGACCGAACCACAAAAGGAGGGGGAGTATCAATATTCGTCAAAGATACCCACACCTACAGGTTGGTGGCACAGCACGAAACATCAGAGACTATCCATGTGCAACCAACAGTGGGTAAAACTGCCTTCCAGTTTATAGCCTGCTACAGACCACCCTCCCAAACCCAGGAACCCCACCTGGCCTTCCTGAGAACACTGGAAAATATGAAGGTCTCTCCAAACACCATTATATTGGGCGACTTCAACTACCCAAACATAGACTGGGAGCATTACTCTAGCTCCAACACCCTAGCCCAAAGGTTCCTAGAATTTATAAACTCAAATGCTATGGAACAACTTGTTACCACTCCCACAAGAGGGGAAAACATACTGGACCTGATCATCACCAACATAGGAACTCTATGCTCCAGACCAGAAGTGTATCCCTCATTGGTAAGATCAGACCATAAACTAATCTCACTGGATATTCACATCCCGACTCCACCCCCTGCCCTGAAAACCACAGTGAAAAACTTCTCTAAAGCAAATTTCACACTCCTCAAAACCGAGGTGGAATCCTTCAAAGCCCCCAGGCCTGTGGAAAATACGGCCCAGACTGCAGAATCCTTTATAAACACATTCTATGAACACCTTCAGGAATGCATGGATCATGCAATCCCAAATAAAACCAAGACCCAATCCTCCAAAGGCAGATGTCCTATCTGGTGGACTACAGCCATAAACAAACTATACAATAGAAGGAGGAAGCTACTACATGATAGAGCAAAATCCCAAAAAGGGAAGGCATTTCTGATCAGTATTAGCAAAAAACTGCGGGCACTCATAAAATCGTCTAAGGCCAGCTTTGAGAGAAGAATTGCACAGGACACTAAGGATAATCACAAGGCTTTCTTTAGTTATGTTAGGAACCTGGGTGGGAATTCCCAGATACGCTCAGAATTAGTCCAAAAATGACAAAAAATACACCAAACCCACAGACATTGCCAACATCCTAGCTGACAGGTTCAGCGCAAACGTCTCCCCCCCTCCCCACCAAAAGGGCAAATATCTATCCCAGCAGATTGCTGCCCCCCTGACATCTCAGATGCTCAGGTAAGAGCTGCCCTCTCCAAAGCAATAAAACACAGCATCAATGGGACCAGACGGTGTCCCGGGCTGCGTCCTACATGAACTCCAAGAAGAGCTAAACCCAAACATAAAAGTACTGTTCAATCTCAGCCTTACTACAGGATATGTACCCAAAGAGTGGCGTACAGCAACAGTGGTCCCGCTCCACAAAGGTGGTGCCTCAACGGATCCTGGAAACTATCGCCCCCCATAAGCCTGACTAGCTTGGTCTGCAAAGCTATGGAAAGGATCATCATGGACATCATAAATAAAGATATTGGGGACCTACAGACACTGGATCCCACCCAGTTCGGCTTTGTTAAGGGCAGATCCTGCCTCTTAAACCTGGTTGATTTCTTTGAAACAGTCACCAAGGCCATTGATGATGGGAAGGTGGTCCACACAGCCTACCTGGACCTCGCAAAAGCCTTCGATAGAATACCCCACTAAGGCATTATAGATAAGCTCACCAGCTTAAATATAAACCCCTATGTCACTAGATGGGTTGCAAACTGGCTCAAGGACAGAACCCACATGGTTAGAATTGCTGGAGCCATGTCAGACTCCAAACCAGTTACAAGTGGCAACCCACAAGGCTCAGTCCTGGGACCTCTCTTGTTCAGTATAAATTTCTCTGAGGTACAGGCCAACACGGAAGGACTGTGGCTGACCAAGTTTGCAGATGCCTGCAAACTGGGCGCCATAATCGACTCTCCAGCCGACACAAGCATCCTCCAAAAGGGCCTCATAGAAACAGACAACTGGTGCCAGAGCCATGGCCTCAAGCTAAATGCCAAAAGGTGTATAGTCATCCCCTTTTGCAAAAACAAAGTGCCCACAAATTACCACATAGGTGGTAATCCATTAAGTACAGAAGAAGTAATTAGGGACCTGGGGACCCAAGTTGATAGCAATCTCTCATTTGAAAACCACGTGGCCAAAGTGGTTAGAAAAACATTTTATAGAGCCCACCTAATCATGAAGGGATTCACATCTAGATCAGGGGAGGTCATCGTGCCTCTTTACTCATCCCTCATCAGGCCCATAATTGAGTACAATGCCCCTTTTGGGATGTACCTTACCAGACACCTGCACCAAATGGAAAGCACCCAAAAGTACCTCACCAAGAGGATCAAAGGGCTCAAACAGATGCCATATGCTGCCCGGTTAAAGAAACTCCAGCTCTACTCAGTGGCATACCACCTGCTCAGAGGCGATCTGTGCCTGACATATAAAGCCATGTCCAACCCGGAATTAATGGACATGCTGCACCTCAGAAAATCCAAATCCCATCGAGCTACATGCTCGAGAGACTTAAACCTCAGCACTGAAATAAATAGGACATGCTGGAGGGACAGATTCATAACCCAGAGGCTCCCTTCACTCTGGAATAAAATCCCAGTCCAGGTTAGGCAGAGTCCCTCATTGACTCTCTTCAAGAAGAATCTTGATGAGTGGATGGGAGATCATAGGTTTACCCCGGGTATCACTTCTGTGTCACTGTTAGACAAAGGCACAGTATACTAACCTCGAAAAAGGGCATAGCAAAATTAATTTAAAATGGGTGGCGAAAGCCAAACACACTCTGGCTAGGCTTATAAATGCCCTAGGGCAGATTGCCTAGTATGAACCTATGAACCTTTGTCTTCACATTTTGAGGTCAATCAGTTTTTAAAAGGCATCATACGCATCAGGCCACCTGGTAAATCCATTCCTCCTTCTTGGGACCTAAGTTATGTCTTGAAAAAGCTAACCCTTTAAGCTTGCTTCCATCTCTTCTCTTATGCCTTATATTTGGCAGACTGTTTTGCTTAGGGTTCTTACTTCTGCCAAAAGAGTCTCTAAATTGCAAGCCTTTGTGGCCTCTCCTCCTTTTCTGATCTTTCCCAAGGACAGGGTTCTCTTTAGAACTCACTCATCCTTTATGCCTAAGGTAGTCAATGAGCTGTCCTTGAACCAGACTATCAACTTTCCCACATTTTCCCCCCTTGCCCTAGGGAGAGAAATTACAGATGTGTAAATACATTTACTGTAACAGTAGATATTCAAATGACCACTGTTGCAGTAGCCTTATCTAAATGATCACTGTCGCAGTAGCCTTAGCTGAATATGAAGGATATAACAGCCAGCAAGCTGTCAAAGCTTAAGGGCACTTTTAACATCATGTGTCCAAGCCATTAGTCAGCTTTATCAGAGCTGAAGAAAAAGAATGGTCTGGGCTCCATGCCCTTCACAACATTCAAACTGAGAGACAGGGAGGCTGCAGCCCTGAAAACATCAATGCTAGGGAATTAAAGGTCTTCACCCTGGCAACAAAAACAGGGGTATGGAAGGAGGGAGTGGCTACAATAGCAGTGATCATTTCAGCATCCACTGTTATGGTAAATTTACTTAGACAACTGGACAATGTTCATCAGGAAATCACAACTACTAGTAGCCTAGCTATATGAGTAGACTACAACAGCTTAATCTGACTGGGAAGAGAAGCATGAGGGTCCCGGAGCCCCTTGAGAATGGGCTGAGCAAAGCCTGCACTACCCTGGAGAAGGGAAAAGAAGTTATGTACTTACCATAACATTCCATGTGAGTTGTTCATCTCACATTCATTCTTTACGGATGGGTTCGGAGCCGATCCCTCGGCTCCGATACAGCCAATTACAAAGCTCAAGGTCTTCAAATAGCTCGAGGCCAAGTCCCTATCCCATGATATACCTGGAATTACCTCATATCTTATTTGCTGCGTATAATACCACATGTCATTCTTTCACTCCCAAGACAAAGGTATAGAACAATTGAGTAACTAGGATGGATCCAACATCTCGGTCATCTATCAGCCCAGGAGGGTGTAGGAGGGTGGGATGTAAGAATGAAGGTGAGAGGAACAACTCACATGGAATGTTATGGTAAGTACATAACTTCTTTCTGTGAAGTTGTTCAATCTTGATGTTCATTCTTTACTGATGAGTAGCGTCCCAAGCACCATCAACCTTGGGTGGTTCACGGGAGTATATTTCTCAGGACCGTGGATCCAAAGGAAGCCCTGTCCCTGGAGGCCTTGTCAGCTTTGTAATGAGTGATAAAGGTATGAAGTTTTGACCAAGTGGCTGCTGCACAAATGTTATCAATGGGAAGCCTGGCAGAAAAAGCAGATGATGTAGAAACTGCTCTGGTTGAGTGAGCTTTAATCTTGTGTTACAAAAGCATAATGGCAGCTGAATAGGCAAAGGTGATACAATCAGATAACCATTTAGACAGAGTTGTTTTAGCCGCTGGTCTATCCTTCCTGGAGTTCGAGAATGAAACAAAAAGTTGGTCAGATTTCCTGAAATCTTTTGTTCTATCCAAACAAAATCTGAGCTGTCTGTGAACATCAAGCTTGTGCCATCCCAAATAGAACCATGATGCTCTCCTCCAAAAAAAGGAAGCCAGTCTGGTGGTCCCCTGCCATAAACAAACTTTACAACAAAAGGAAGAAACTGTTGCAGAAAAGAGGAAAATCCCAGGATGCAAAAAACTCCCTTACCAGCCTCAGTAAGAATCTGAGATCCCTCATAAAATCCTCCAAAGTAGTTACGAAAATAAAATTGCCAAAGATTCCAAAGACAACCACAAGGCATTGTATAACTATGTCAAGAATCTAAATGGCAATGCTCAGATCTACAACAGAATGGCATTAAATATACTGATCCCAAGGATATTGCCAATATTCTGGCAGATCGATTCAGTGCCAACTTCACCCCCCTCTCACCCCCTAAATGGCCCATCTCAATACCGGAAGATTGCCAAACTCTGGTAATAAAGGCCACACAGGTAAAAAACACACTCTCCAAAGCTAAGAATACAGCATCCATGGGACCTTATGACATCCCGGGCTGTGTACTACATGAACTACAAAATGAACTGGCACCTCATCTAAGTGTCATGTTTAATCATACCCTCACCTTAGGCTTCATGCCCACTGAGTGGCGCACAGCTACAGTTATCCCACTCCACAAGGGGGGATCCACCTTGGATCCCAGGAACTACCGCCCCATCAGTCTGAC
This sequence comes from Protopterus annectens, assembly GCF_019279795.1. NCBI lineage: Eukaryota > Metazoa > Chordata > Ceratodontiformes > Protopteridae > Protopterus > Protopterus annectens. The sequence goes on along the minus strand of NC_056725.1, from coordinate 1,676,393,136 downwards.
GAGCCTGATCTGCAAGGCCACAGAACGTATTATCATGGAACTTATAAACAAAGACATTGGCACCATTAAAACACCGGACCCCACCATGTTTGGGTTCGTGAAAGGCCGATCTTGTCTCCTGAACATGATTGACTTCTTCAAATCAGTCTCCAGAGCTGTGGACAAGGGTAAGGTGTCCACACAGCTTATCTGGACCTCGCCAAGGCCTTTGACACCATCCCCCATTCTGGAATCATAGATAAACTTACTAAGCTGGGCATTAATCCCTACGTCACTCGATGGGTTGCCAACTGGCTTACTGCCAGAACCCACATTGTAAAAGTAGCTGACTCCAAATCCAGCTCCAGACAAGTGGAGTACCTCAGGGTTCAGTCCTGGGACCTCTCTTGTTTGGCATCTACTTCTCTGAAGTACAGGCCAACACTAAGGGACTCTGGCTAACAAAGTTCGCAGATGACTGCAAACTGGGAGCCATTACTGAATCCCCAAATGATGTGGATACTCTACAAAAGGGTCTAACAAACAGATGCTTGGTGCCAGAACCATGGGCTCAAGCTCAATGCCAAGAAAAGTATAGTTATCCCCTTTTGGAAAAAACATGTACCCGTGAATTATCACATAGGTGGCAGTACACTAAACACCGAAAGTGTGATAAGAGACTTAGGGACACAGGTGGACAGTGGTCTCAACTTCAATAACCACACCGCCACAACAGTCAGGAAATCCTTCTATGTGGCACACCTCATCACTAAGAGCTTTTCATCCAGAAAAAGGGAGGTCATTGTCCCACTGTACTCATCCCTCATTAGACCCATTATAGAATACAATGCCCCATTTGGTATGTACCTCACAAGACATCTGCAACAACTGGAAAGGCCTCAGAAATTCCTCACTAAAAGAATCACAAGCCTAAAGCAGATGCTCTATACTGACCACCTTAAAAAACTCCAGCTATACTCTTGTCGCATATCGTCTACTCAGAGGCGATCTCTGCTTAACATACAAGGCCATGTCAAACCCAGAGCTGTTGGACATGCTACAAAGAAATCCCAATCCTTCAGAGCCACATGCTCCAGGGATCTAAACCTTGTCATCACAATAAACAAAACATGCTGGAGGGATAGGTTCCTGACCCAGAGACTCCCCAGACTCTGGAATAGACTGCCCATACATGTCAAGCAGAGTGCCTCTTTGGCCCTCTTCAAAAGGAACCTTGATGATTGGATGGGAGAAAGGAAATTCACCTCAGGGAACACGTCAGTCGCCCTGCTAGACAGGGGTCCAGGGAAGTAAATAGTGTGGGAAGAAATAGCCAGGGAATTGTTATGGCTAGGCCTATATAGGCCCTAGGGCCGATAGCCTAGTACCAACCTATGAACCTATATACTCTAAACTGTTTGAATGGTTGGGGAAGAAGACTGGCAAATCAATAATCTGGTTGACATTGGTTTCAGTGCAAACTCTGGGCCTCCATAGCGGCTTGGTAAGGCTCAATATTATTTTTAGAGGCCCATACAGAAAATGTCTTCCATTTGTTAAGATATAGCTTCCTAGTAGAAGATTTATGAGAAGATATAAGGATCTGTTTTGTCTCACTGGAGAGGTTATGGAACCTGGCTATGATGGGAACTGGAGCAGACAAGCTGTCAGCTTCAGGGACTGCAGAGAGGGATGAAGATCCCCGGAGGAGTGCGTCAGAAGGTCTGGAACTGAGTCCAGAATCCAAGGCTCCTCCAAATGATGAAGCTGAAAGAAAGGGAACCAAATCTGATGATGCCAATGAGGGGCTATTAAAATGATGGTTCTTCCCAGGGTTTTTGCTTTCTGTAGAGCCTTGGGTATCAACAGGATTGGTGGAAATGCATAGAGGAGGCCAATCATGTACGAGTGCGTCCCTTGGGGCTTCTCCCGGAGAGGGAATCAGGGCAAAGTAGCTTCTGCATTTCGTGTTCATGTGACTGGCAAAAAGGTTGCAGCAAGGCTGGTCCCACCTGTGGAACATCTTGTCCGCTATTTCTTTCTTGAGGGACCACTCATGGGGCAACACAAAGGCCCTGCTGAGCTTGTCTGCTATCAGGTTCGATTTCCCTGGGATGTGCATTGCCAACAGAAAGCGCTGGGTGGAAAACAGCCCACTGCCATACTCTGAGGGCCTCTCGACAAAGGGGGTAAGACCTGGTTCCTCCTTGTTTGTTCAAATACCAGACCACCAATATGTTGTCTGTCTGAATCGCAATTGTACCCGGAAGAAGAAAGTCCTGAAAGTACTGCAACGTCAGAAGTACCGCTCTCATCTCCAGGGCATTGATATGCAGATGTGTCTCTTGATTGGTCCATGTGCCTTGGACTGTCTTTCCCTGAAAATACCCCCACCCCACCCTATCAGGGAAGCATCTGTGGTCACTGTGGCTACTGCAGGGGGTAGCACAAATGGGCATCCTATCGTGACATGAAGTGAGGTCAACCATCACTGAGGGTACTTTTTTGCAGGAATTTGTGATCATTATAGTATGAGCCATGGGAAGCTCTTGGTAAGACCACTGAGTGAACAACAGCCATTGTAGTATGCGCATGTGCCTACGAGCTAGTGGTATGGCTAGAACTGCTGCTGCCATCATGCCCAATAATTTTAGAACTTCTGATGCTGGTGCTTGATATCAGAACGCTGAGATGCTGACTAAGAAGAAAGACTCTTTCTATTGGAAGCCTTAGTGTGGTGGTGGTGTCCAACTCTGCCCCGATAAAAATGATATGCTACGATGGCGACAAGGCAGATTTTTCTGAGTTGACTGCAATGCCCAGATGATTGCAGAGTGACAAAGTGGACTCCCTGGCCTGAATGAGTTGATGCCTAGTGGTGGCGGTAAGGAGCTAATCTTCTAGGTACAGAAACACCTGGTATCCTAGACGCTTCAGGTGAGCCATGACCACTGCCATGCATTTGGTGAACACTCTGTGGGGCTGTAGTGAGACCAAAGGGCAGGGCTCAAAACTGATAATGACTGGCTCCCAGCCAGAAGTGCAGGTGATCCCTGGATGATCTGGCCATTTATATGTGGTAGTACGCATCCTTGAGCTCTATCAAGCACATCCAATTGTCTTTCCCTAAGAAGGGAAGTATAGACTGAAGCGTGACTATCCAAAACTTCTCTTTCTTTACATATTGGTTGAGTCTGCTGAGGTCCAATGTGGGTCTCCAATCCCCCGTCTTCTTTGGAACCAAAAAGAATCTTGAGTAAGTTCCAGAACCTGCCTGGTCTGCTGGGACTGGTTGGATGACTCTTTTTCTTAGCAATGTTTGGACCTCTATTGTTGCCTGTTCCCTGTAACTGGATGGAACGTCCAGAATTTTTCTTATGATTAGAGGGGGTGTGGAGAATGGAATGAAGTATCCTCTGGAAATGATACTTTGTACCCAGCTGTCTTTTGTTATTTTGAGCCAGGTGTCTAAATACAAAGATAAGTGACCCCTGACTGCCTCCAGAGCAGGACAGTCAGGCCTCCTTTCAGGAGCAGTGGTAGGGCTTCCCAGAGGAGTGATCTCTGTTGCCCTGGTGTTGCAGACCCCTCTGCTGTGAGGGTGTTTTCCATTATTGCCCCCTCCTCTGCCCCTGCAGGGGGGTTCACCACGTGTGTCCTGGAAGGCTCCTTGGGTTTTTCGGAACCACATTTTTCCTCCCCTTTATCCTTTAGTGTAGGGTCGGATAGAGGTGAAAAAACGGACCCCATTGGCAGACAAAATCTTTCCATCCTGTTCACAACCTGGTTAAGGTTTCCTTCACTTTAGGCCTGAAAAGGGATGAGCCATCAAAGGGAGTGTTCACGAAGGATGACTTGAAGTGCGTCCACGAAGGAACACAAGTGCATCCAGGAATGTCTCCTAAGAGCAACTCCTGTACCCTCTGCCCTACTCGTTCCATCAGCTGCATAAGAGATGAGGTGCATGGATGAGTTGACAATAGAACTGAGGATAGCAAGCTGGGTGGCAACCTTGTCGGAAGCTCCTGCAGCTACTGTACCCTGAAGAGTATCTCCTAGCTCCTTAAGGAGATCTCATTGTAACCTGGTTAAATAGTTTAGCGAATGAAGAGCAAAGGTCGCTGAACTAAACATGCGCTTCCCATATCTATCCATAATCCTGGAGTCTCTGTTAGGAGGATGGATAGATGAGAAAGTCTCAGACATTTCCTTTTTGGTGGCTGCCACCACAACCATGGCATCAACTGGAATACCTTTTGTTAAAAATATTTTGTCAAGGGAGGCAGAAATGAATTTATTAGGCCTCCTAGGGACAGGGTCCATAGTATCCGGAGACTCCCACGCCTTTCATGAGACCAGCTGCATCAGCTCATTGAAGGGCGGAGACACCCAAGAGGTGGAGGGCTGAGACCCGAAAGCCTTCAGGAGAACTGACTCATCCTCAGTAGGGCTTTTGGACTGCCAGTCACCTCTCTGCCTAAGGATCTCAAGTATCTCAGCAAATGAGATATCCTCAGAGGGAGACCGTGGGGACCCTTCTGATTCATCTAAGTCAGTATCTGATGTTACAGACTCCTGTGGGGTATCTAGATGGTTCCTCTTACACAATCTCTTCCTGGGAACCTCATCAGTGGGAGCTTCTGGTGAGGTCTCGGAAGAGCAGGGACCACCCAATGGGGCTTCTTAGGCTCTGGGTCTCTACGCTTGGTCAGGATGTGTGAGGCAGAAGCAGACACAGGCACTTTTGTGCAAGAGGAAGGCAGACCTGAGGTCGAGGATGTCTTAGGAGACATGACTCTCCTCATGGCATCGAAAGCACCTCTGCTCCGATGTGAGGGAACTGATGGATTCGAAGAAACCGTCGACACCCCCGGTACCAGGACAGTGGGCTCCAAGCCTGAGGTAGGAGCCGAGCTCATCCGAGTCGAGGCCCAAGAGGCAAAGTCGGAACCAACAAGTCGGTCCGACTATCCTCCCCAGACCCGACCAGAGTGTGTCGGCTCCTAGAGTCCTCGATCGGCACCGAGGACGGCAGAGTGCACAGAGCCAAAGACACTGGAGCAGGCATCGGCACAGAGGGTTCCACTAACATCAAATCTGCCTCCTCCGGCTCTGAAGGGCCAGCATGGCTCGGAGGAGGAATAGTTTGAGTCACTGCAAGGGTCTTTGGCTCGGAAGCCATTTGGGTCGAAGCCGATAACATGTTTGCTAAGGACGGTGCCAATAACAGCTTTTGCACCACACAATCCAGATCTGACAGGCTGATAGAGGATCGAGAGAAGCACACCGAAGGTGGTACCCACTGAAGTAGTGGTCTCTTAGGCACTTCGGACACTGGTTCCAAGACTGGGGACCGGCTTTCGAAAGGTAAAGACTGTCGGCTCCAATGACAGTAGAGCCAAAGTCGAAGACTTTTTCGATTTCTTCGAGTCCAAAGTCTTGGAAGACTTTGAGGACTTGCTGGATCCATCTTGGTCACTCAAAGCTTCCTGAAACGATGACTTCAACAACCCTCTATCAATCAATTTTCTCTTCCTTTCCTGTAACACCCTAGAGGAGAAGGAATGGCATTTAGCACAGCTGTCTTGTAAATGCAGAGCTCCTACACAGTATACACAGTTAACGTGGCTGTCTGTTACAGACATCTTTTGGACACACTTTGGGCACTTTTTAAACCCAGACTTGGGGTGCTTCTCTTGGTCAGCCATTTGAGAAAAAATTACTGTCACACAATACAAATTTGGCAGTAATTAACTACAAGATGCCTTAAAACAAAATCAGGCTAAATCACACACACAGCAGAAATGCAAGGTCAATATGTGTGTGTGTGTGTGTGTGTGTGTGTGTGTGTGTGTGTGTGTGTGTGTGTGTGTGTGTATATATATATATATATATATATATATATATGTGTATGACAGTAAAAGTCTTTACTGTCACCTAACACACAATATAAGCAGACTATGCAAAAAAAAGAAAGATAGGTGCTAATATAACACACAGTCTAAATATCCTTTGAAATATTCTAGTCAGACAAATTACTGTTAATACAAGAAAAACTGTAACAGTAATTATAACTTTAAGCCTTTCCTAAACAACTGAAGGCTAAACACTAATAATTTTTATATCAAAAAATGTGACAAAAGTCACTGACTAATCACACTTTAATGATTAGTAAAAACTTTTAAACTAGGCCTAAAACAGGAGGCCACTAAAAGACTTTACAACACACTAAGGGAAGGGACTAAAAGCAGGAATACACACAATAAAGCTATAAGAGCTTTGTAAAAACTATCTAAGTATAACAACTGTCTAAATATCCAAATAAAGAAGAAGAAAAAACAGTTTACTGGCCCGAGCTAATTCAGAACCTCCGATCCGTTGCAGCAGCAAACTAGATCTGGGGTAATTCCAGGTGCATCATGGGATAGGGACTTGGCCTCGAGCTATTTGAAGACCTCAAGCTTTGCAATTGGCAGTATCGGAGCCAAGGGATCGGCTCCGAACCCATCAATAAAGAATGAACGGTGAGATTGAACAACTTCACATTCTAGCTTGTAGTGCTTATATGCAGAGTAACAAGTTTCTTCTTCTAGAATACTTCTAAAATCCAACCTTTCCCCTGACCCTCCCTGGAATAGCCTTGTTGTGGTGGGTATAATAAAAGAAAACAGCATGAAACAACCATTTGGAAATAGTCTGCTTTGACACAGGCTGTTCTCACAAAAAAAGAACAACTAATCAGAGTTCCTGAAAGTTTTAATTCTGCCAAGATAATATCAGAGTTGTTTGTGAACATCCAAAAGTACATCCAAAAATATGTAATATCCTTTCTCCCTCATTTTTGGGTTCTGGAGATAAGACAGGGAGATGGATTGCTTGGTTCAAAGTAAACTCAGATACCAGATATAAATGAAGGATTAGTTCTTAAGAAAACCCTACTTTTATGGAAAATGAGATATGTTTGGCCCACCTTAAGAACTTGCAACTCAAATACTCTTCTTCCATAAGTCAGAGCAATCAGCAAAACTGTTTTGCTTGTTAAGAACGTTGGGTCATCCTGATGAGCCGGTACAAATGGAGCCTTAGTTAATATTTCCAAGGCAAAATTCAGATCCCAAGAAGAAGACGCCTACTTTCTAGGTGGTTTGGTATGCAACGCTCCTTTTGAAAATATTTTCACATATGAATGTAATGAAAGAGGGGGATCCGTGGGCAGACATGCTGAAATGGCTAACAGGTGTACTTTGATACAGTAGTAAGATAGGCCAGAGAACAATAACTTACATTAACAAATCAGAACTACAGAAACACTAGCCATAAAGGGTCCTGTTTCTTGTCTTGGCACCAACTAGAATACCTTTATTTGTTAATATGGGGTTTTCCAATAGCAGGTTTTCTTGCCTCCTTTAATACTTGATGCACATCCTTAGAAAATAGGCACCTTCAAGGTATTAAGGCTCTATAATCCAGGTAATTAGTTACAGCTTCTTGGAGTTGGGATGCATCAAAACCCTCTGCACTGACTGCGTAGGTCCAGTCTATATGGAAATGCGGTAACTGCCTACTGCCATTTCCAAAAAGAAGGGAAAACTATTGCTGCCTGGGCCACACAGGAGTTACCATAGTGATTTTTGGAGAATCCTTTTGAATCCTCAGAATTACCCCAATGTTAGTGGAAGGGAGGGGAAGCACAGAGAAACATTCCTGTCAAAAGAAAAGAAAAGGCAACTATTTTCCAGATCTTCTTGCATGCATTCCTGAAGTAGTCTTTTGCCAACTCGTTGTAATTAGAAGCATACAGATCTAACAAAGGTGTTCTCCACAACTCAATCAATTCCTGGAAGACTCTACAAGTCAGTTTTTGTTCGGGAGGGTCTCTCCTGGTCCTGCGTAGCTTGCCTGTCATAAAGTTTTGCTCTAATGGGATGTAAGATGCCAGTAGAGTGAGATTGTACTAAAAAGGTATATCCCCGACTACCATGTCTACAAAGAAGGTGGAATCTGGTTACCCCTTTGGTTTATGTATCACATCACTGTGGTATTGTCTGTAACTGCTTGTAATGGTCCTCAGCACCATAGATAATTGTCAGAGTTTACAGCATTTACTTCTGCCCCCCTCTTTTACATTTATGCGTTTTGGTCTGTCTTTTTTTGCTCCAAAAGACCCTTTACTTTTAGCCCCATAGACACTGCTCCTCAGCAAATTCTGAAGCATCTATGGTTACAGACTGTGCTGAAGATGTAATGGAAAATGGAAGACCTGGACTCAGATAAAACTGGACTCTCCACCAAAGAATTTCCCTTCTCACAAACTCTAAAAGTGGAATCTGTAACGTCAGGGATGTTGTTGGGACCATACGGATTTTAGGTACTACTGAATTTTTCTCATATGGAGTCTTGCAAGAGGAATTATGAGAATCATAGATGCCATAAAATGTAATATCCTGAGAAATTCCCTTGCTGAAACTTTTGTTTGGGTGGGAAAACACAGGAATAGATCGAGAAATAAATCTAGTTTTTTTTTTCTGCAGAAGAAAAGTTTTTTTGAACTGAGGTATTTTTGAACTGGGACATATCCCCAGGAAAACCATAATAACCTATACCCTCCCCACCTAATCCCCTCCACCCCAATAATAGCTCCACACCCCAACTAAACCTAACAACTATCCAGACAAATACCATCAAAAATACATTAAAAACTTAAACATAAGACTAGCTCCTGATAACCTGCCATCCGATTACCGCAGTATAGTTATTGATACCATTTGTTTCCTTGTATCCATCCTATTTAATAGTTCCATTACAGAAAACTACATCCCAGTCCTATGGAAAGTTTCCTTCATAATCCCATTACACAAAGGTGGCACATGCATTGAACTTCAAAACTATCTCCCTAAAGCAATCCTTCCACTCCTCTCCAAAGTACTTGACAAATACATACATCAGCAACTCCTGCCCTTTCTACTTGCTAACCAATTACTTTCTCTTGTCTCTACCTTTTTCCTGATCTTGTCAAAAGCCTTTGACATAGTCTCACATGCCTAAATAAAAAAAATGTGAATATCTTATAGTCTGGTGTAAGCTATCACTGGAGCTAGACACTTCGTAAATACCATCAGAACTGTGGGCAACTAAAGCAAAATGCAGGGAACTAAAAGTATGATCCAGACACACAAAACCTTAAGAAACATCTGAAATCTGGAGTTACAGGAATATGATGATAAACATCTTTAAAATCTAGTCACCAAAATGTCAATAGGGAATGAGAGGTAACAGATTGCTAAGATATAAGATTTTGAACTTGGAAACCATTGCACACTGGTTAAAAAAGGAAAAATATAGAAATGGTCTCCATTAAGCTTCTTTGGCACCAAAAACATTATTGAATGAAAACCTTTGCCTAATTGAGGAGGTGGGACCACTATTATCATCCCCTGAAACAGCAGCTGCTGAATGACAGGTCGGGCGGTTGAATTTCATCTGGCAGATGAGGAGAAATCCCATGGAAGGGAAGAAAAGATTACCGCTGCCATCTGTATCTAGGGTGAATCACTTTTAGAACCAGTTTGTCTGAGATTATCTGTTGCCAGACAGTCATGGAGATTCAGATATCTAGAAAGGATTAAAGGATTGCCAAGGTGGGTGGATGCTAAAGATAGTCATTCACATTTGTTAGACTGTCTTTTACTGGGGAAGGGTGAGCTCCCTCCTGCCATTGCTGTTTTAAAGGTCTGTTTACAGACCACTGAAGCAACAGAATCATTCTGGAAATTGTTTCACAAGAAGAAAATCATTTGAAGGTACTATAAGAAGCCACACTTTCCTCAGAATCAGAAACCTGAGGATTAAACATGCAAGTTGTCTCTTCACAATCATGTTGTGGTTCAAAATCTTGTACCACCTCAGAAAATGAAGAATCCCTTTTTCTTTTACTATAAACACCAGAACTGAAAGGGTCCAGAGCCTAAACTGAGCCAAGCCCAATAAATCACTCCTGCCCAAAGTAATTGAGACAGAAGAAAGCAGTTGTATAACTTTCACAGGAATTTCTGTAGAAGCAGATCCATTTTTGACAGCTAAAACATCCCTAGGGATAAACATTCTAGTGTGGCTAAGCATAGAGGTATTCCCTTCTCTTTCTTATATGACTGGCAAGACTGGTTCTCCCTTTGCCTATCAAGGGCACTCCACAGCCTCAAAGGACATGTTTAGCCCCAGTCCATGGTGGCTGTAGGGAATACACCAGAGGGAGCCAAGGAAAAATATCAATTAAGATCAACTAAAATTATTATCCACAAACCTAAATGACCGGCTGGCCAACTTCTCCTTTCTTTCTCACTAGGCAAGAAATGGAATTCTTGCCCTTCTACACTAAGGACAATATCAAACTCAGAAAATTTCAAAACCCAGCTTTTCACATACCTGTCCACCAAATAGAAATGTACCTGTTTTCACCCTACCTAATTATGTTTAAGTAAATGCCCCCGGGAGGATTTTTCTCCTGGGTTCCTCAGCTCTCTATAACTCCCATAGCTATTTCCTAAGAGTGTACCCAAGCTCTCTGCAACTCCTACAGCTACTCCACACATTATTTCAACTTTGTAAATACTGTAAATAACCTCTTACTTTAAATAAATGTATGTGAAGTGTTTCCTTACTTTAAATGAAAGAATGTATGTCTAAATGAATCTGTACAGTAGGGTCTACATTAGAACGTCGAAGTTTCAGAACTTCAAATGTTCTAATATCGACCCCTAATAAGCGAAAGCTGAAAATAGCAAAGTTTCATGGTTGCCCATTCCTGTCGCTTCGCTATTTTCAGCACTGTGGTGGAAAATTACGGGTCGGATTCAGGTAAGTGTGTGATTGTGTGGATGTGAGGGTTAGGGCGGGTTAGGTGAGTTAGGGTGCGGGTGAGGTGTGTGTACGATAGTGACAGACCTTACGGTTAGGGTTTGGGTTAAGGTAAGTGGGTAGGCAGTGGTGTATATACAGTTTAGTGCAATGTTAGATGTAAGATTTTAGGTGTATGTGTGTGGATTGCTGTTTGTTTGATGTGTTTGTGTTGTGTGTATGTGTTTTGGAACAGCAAATTTTTTCCCTGGGAAAAAATTTGCTGTTCTGAATTTTCGATGTTATCAGTTTTCGGTTACTAGGGGTCGATATTAGAACATTCAAAGTTCTGAAACTTTGATGTTATAATATAGACCCTGTACAGTATAACCCTTATGGTCTATCACAATGAACTCTGTTGCTCACGTTTGACACTGAATGTACATATTTGCAAACTGTACTTTATACTGTATCTTTTATAGACTTGTATCTTTACTGTATTATGGAGCTTTTCTCCCCGGGCCTCCACTGAAAACAGGCACTTTGGACCCAGTGGACTTCCCCAGTAATCAAACTGGAAATAAATAAATAAATAAATTGTCTGAGAAGCCAGAAATGACCACAGCAGAATCATCCATCTGTGACTTAGGCACTTCGGGAGCCTGCTGAAGTGGCAAAGGTTGCTTGGTAATTTTTTTTCTTTTTTTGGCTGGAAGAGGGAAGAACTAAAAAAAAAAAACAGTAATTTGTTCCATGGTAATGCCTGATTCCCAGGGAAGCATGGCAGCAGTAGTTAGTGAAACAGTTAAGTATTAAAAAGGTCAAATTTTCTACCAAACCACAGTGAAAAGCATTTTAATCATGTACTCGAGCTCCCAAAAGTAAAATAACACAACTTTTATAAAAAAAATAGTTTTAAATTGTTTAAACAGTTTTTTTTTTTCCCACAAAAGTAAAAATAATGCTCTTTTTAAGTTACTAAAAGAAACGTGTCAATCTATAAAAACACTTTTTCCCTATGGGCTAGGCTTGTAAAGGCTCCGGGGTCATTAGCCTAGTACACACTTACAAACCTATTACTTTCACAGAAAAAGTTCACTTTCTGACAAAAAAGTAAAAGTGGAAGTCTCCCCCACCGAAGGGAATTTATCTGTCCAGCAGTGGAACAGCATTAGCTGACTGTCGATCCTTGAAAGCCTGCAAAGAGGAGCGCTATTCATCAGGAGGGAAGTTCTGAAAGGCTTGGAACCAAACAATTATTTTCCTTCTGCTTGAGGTGACTTAACAGTTTAGGTGCACAGAAGTTGTTGTTAAGCTTCAGAAGCTGTCTGGTTGTCATATTCTTATCAGGTTATAATCCATATAGCTACAGGTGCTGCAGCAGTGGTTGATATAAACATTTTTTAATCTTGACAAGACTTAGTCCATCAAGAAATTGACTTTTCATTTACTTTCAAGGCAAAAAAATTGTTTCTACCCGTTTTGAAGCAAAAAATTTCCGAATGGATTTCCTCTGCTACCTTCCTTTGTTATTCCTTCTATGGAAAGCAGCTTCCAGGCCTGTTTAAGGCAGACTCCTCTTCAGGTGCCTTTCACAAGAGTTTAGATTTGTAGATCCAATTTAGAGGCAGCTATCTGGTCTTCCAACCATACTTTTACAAAACACTACAGGATAGATGCTGCTTTTAGGGCTAGAGCTGGATTTGCTAGATCTACCCTACAAGGGCTTTTGGATTCCAGTTCAGCTCCCAAGTCTTCCTCCCTTTCGGTTTAGAAAGCTCTGGGAATCTTCCCACTTATTAGTAATAGTGCAACACTGGCCACAGAAAGGATATCATACAGTTATGCAAGAGTGTACCAAAAAAACTGTAGATGTTTGACTGATCACTGTTAAAGTATTGGACCCACCCTCTTCCCGTATTTTTCACTAGTTATTTAGTTTTCCTAGGTATGATTCCTTTCTTTCCCCCTCTTCTAGCCTCCCTTTTTTGTCCTTTCTAGCTTTTTGGTCTGGGGCAAGAAAGTCCTGAGATATTTTGTGCCCATACATCCTGTATGCACCTCTTAGCCTTCACATGCTTGGATCATTCATTATACAATCAGCATGAAAGGTAGACACCTAAGCTTTGGCATCTTGGCTGGACATACAGCTATCCCTGGTGGGATATCCCCACTTGTTACAAATACTGCAACAATGACCATAATAAGAACATCTACTTGGAGTGTTCCCCACAGTTAGATCAATTCTTAGGAGACCCTGTGTGCAATTTCCATTCATGGGGGGGTCTGTCCTGGTTCTGCTTTGCTAATCTACTGCAATGTTTTAATCTTATGGACTGTATAAAGCCAAAAGAATCAAACTTACTACCTCCCACACTATCAAAGCAAGTCTGCAAAGGGGGGTAAAGATCTGGTACTCCTCTGTTTGTTATTGAACCACCTCACTTTGGAGCTGTCTGCAAACTTGGCACAGGTCCTGGAGACCAGAGATGATTTAGGATTTTGACAGTATTTATTAGTGCCATCATCTCTCTGACATTCATGTGCTTTTCTCTGTCCTCTTTGTTATACAGACCTTGCACTTTTACACCTTTTGTAACCATTTCCCATACAAGACCTGAAGCATCCATTGTGACAGACTGAAGAGGATGTGGAAGGTTTAATGGGCATCTGGGATTTCAACTTCTCTACCCAGTACAGACCCTCCCTCTTTACAAACCCTGGAATAGGGATCTGAAAAGATAAAGGATGTAAACGCTGTGTCCTGAGGTACCACTGAATTTTCATTGTGAATTCTGACTAAGAAAATGTTAAGAATCACAGAAGCCATGCATCCAAAAATCCTAAGAAATTCATTGGCAGATACCAGAGTTTGACTGGAAAAACTCTGGAAGATCTTTTCATACGTTTTACTTTTTTTCTGGAGCAAGAAAAGCCCTTATGGCAGAATCTAGCAGACATCCCAAGAAAATTATTCTGTGGGAAGGGATGAGACATTTCTGTAGATTAACTTCAAACCTCAGACACAATAGGAAATTCTAAATGCTTGCCAGTTTATTTTATTTAACATTTGTTTACCAGAAAAGTCCAACTTGGAATGTAGCCAATTTTCAGTGGAGGCCCAGGGAAAAATGCTCCAGATGCATGTCTTTGCAACGTGGGAGGAAACTGGAGCACCTGGAAGAAACCCACATGAATGGAGGGAGGACATGCAGACTCCGCACAGAAGGCAGCCCAGCCGAGAATAGAACCAGAGAACCTTTTGCTGTGAGGGGGCAACACAACCGCTGCACCACTGCACCATCCAATGACTTTCGACAACTAGAATAAGAGTCTGCAAATATAACACAACCATCCAAACATAAAAAAATGTGAATGCCTTGACGTCTGCAATGACTGGAGCTCGACACTTTGTTTATACTCTTGCAGCAGTAGATAGTCTAATGGGTAAGACAAAAAACTGATAATGTACATCTGAAATGTTTGCCAATGGGAATGCAGTGGTAGGCACCTTTTAAATTTTAGCTTTACCAAGAAAGTTAGCAAAGGAACACGAGATAGTATCTGGACGGATAACATCTTTGGCAAAAAGACTGACAAAGGAGATGTCTTGCACAAGTTTCCAAGTCTCCCCTTTCTTGGACACCAGAAAATTCTCTTTGCTCAACTGGCAGATATGTATGGGTTCTATTACCAATGAGATGGTATTTGAGAATTGCAGAAAACACGGAATTTTGGTTTTCTAGGCAAGAAGGAATCCACTGGGAAGGAGGGAGGGACTCTCACTGCAAAGTGAGCCCTACTGAATGACACTCAGAACCATTTGTCTGTAATAATCTAGTGCCACAAAGGAAGCTGTAGACTCGGAGAGATAGGGAGAGAACATCATGGTGGGAGGACTGAACAGACAAACAGCTACTCTGACCTTCTGGACTGTATTTGATCTTGAAAGGGCTTTCCTTTCTTTTTGAAGCCTCCTTGCCATTACATTTTTTCAAATTCTGTTTGTTGGCAATTTGCAGTTTCAACTTTTTTTTTTTTTAAAAAAAGGAGGTGAGGTGGAAGGAGAAGTTTTATTTGCCTTAAAAAAGGAAGGTTTGGAGATATGGGTCAACTCTTAAATCAGCTTTCTCCTCTCATCAATTCTCTTACGAACCTCAGTTGCAGAAGGGCCAAAAAGAACTTTCTTGTCCAGAGGAGAAATTAAAATCTCAGTCTTAACATCTTCAGGAAGATTCTGAGATAGTAATCAAGCAAATGTTTTTATGACTGACCCAGAAGCAGCAGCTCTGGAGACAGTACCAGCAGCATCACAAGAACTCTTTAAGGAATGTTTAACTACATGACAAGCAGATAAAAGGGAAGCATTCAAATACTTTTTCACTCCAGAAGAACGAGAAGTTATGTACCTACCATAACGTTCCATGTTAGTTGTCTTCTCTCACCTTCTTTCTTGCTGGATGGGTTCGGAGCCGAACCTCGGCTCCGACTCGGCCTATACTAAAGCTCGAGAGCTAATTTTACCGGCTCGAGGCAACCCTATATCCCATGATGCTAGGCGGTACCTACCCAGATCTCGTTTGGTAGCCAAGAAACAATAGCCAATTCAGTCTCCCCTCTGAGGTGGAGGAGGAGAAAGAAGAACTCCCCAAATATCACTACCTGAAGCTGTATCTACCCCAGGACCAATGGTCTGAGCTAGGAATAGTGCAAGATAAGGTCCACTGGAAGAAGGGGAAAAACCTCTCGGTCTGTCCAGGCTAGGGGGATGGTGGGCGGGACGCAAGAAAGAAGGCGAGAGAAGACAACTAACATGGAACGTTATGGTAGGTACATAACTTCTCAATGTTAAGTTGTCAATCTTGCCTTCATTCTTGCTGGATGGGACCGCATCCCTAGCACCTTCATCCTGGGTGGCTCATTGGAACAGACTCTTGAGAACGGTGGAACCAAAATTTGCCCTGTTTCTGGAGGCCATGTCCAATTTGTAATGTGTAACGAAAGTATGAGGAGAGCCCCATGTGGCAGCCGCACAGATAGTGTCTATTGGTAATCTAGTTTGAAAGGCTGTAGATGCAGCCAACGCTCTGGTTGAATGGGCTCTTGGCCTAGAAGGCAATTCTTTACCTCTGAGTTGATAAATACAGGTAATCACAGAAGACAGCCACCTAGACAGGGTTACTTTAGATACCGGAAGACCCTTTTTACTTTCAGCATAAGATAAAAAGAGTTAATCAGATTTCCTGAATTGTTTAGTTCTCTCCAGATAGAAACGGAGCTGACGATGAACGTCCAGACAATGTAGTTTCTGCTCTGCCCTGTTTGAATAATTAAGAAAGAAAACTGGAAGATCAATAGATTGATTTAAATTTGTCTGAGAAGCCACCTTGGGTAAAAAAGATGTGTTAGTTCTTAGAGAAACCTTGTCTTTGTGGAACACTAAATAAGGAGGGTGAATGCAGAGGGCATGAAGTTCAGATACTCTCCTAGCAGACATAATGGCGACTAGGAATAGTGTCTTCCAGGAAAGTAACTTCAAGGAACAGGAGGCCGCAGGTTCAAAAGGAGGGAGAATCAAGGATGCTAAAACTAAGTTTAAATCCCACTGTGGTGGGGGGTCTTTGATTGGAGGCCTGAGTAAAAAGATACCTCTGAGGAATGCCTTGCAAAGCTTATGGGACATGATGTTGGAGTCCGACAAGCCTATGTAAAAACGAGATGGCTGCTAGCTGAACTTTTACTGTGGAGGAAGAAGATCCTGAGTGAAAGATTTCAGCTAGGAAATCCAAGACCGAGTGTATTGGAGCAGTGAAGGGATCTATGTTCCTAGTCTTTGCCCAAAAGGAAAAATGTTGCCATTTACTAGCATAGATCCTTCTGGTGGAAGACTTAAGGGAAGCCACGATAATATCCCGGACAGAATTTGAAATCATTGGAAGCCTGGCTAGGGACGGAAGTGGAGCAACCAAGCTGTGAGGTTGAGAGATTGGAGGGATTGGTGCAGCTGCCCTGATTGATGGGCCAAAAGATCTGGCATTGGATCCAGATGCCAAGGCTGCTCCAAAAGATAGCGATGCAGGAAAGGGAACCATATCTGTCGAGGCCAATAAGGGGCAATGAGGATCATCTTGGCCCTCAAGGTGGTAGCTTTCTGAAATGTTTGTGTGATTAATGGAAAGGGGGGAAAGGCGTAAAGAAGTCCCCGAGGCCAATCGTGGACTAGAGCGTCTCTGGGGGGATGGCCTGTAAGGGGGAAGAGTGTGAAGAAGTCAAGGCACTTGCTGTTTTGTGGTGTTGCAAAAAGATCGCAGCAAGGAAACCCCCACTTCCGAAATATTTTGTCCGTCATCGATTGCTTGAGAGACCACTCGTGAGGCATGAGAATAGCTTTGCTCAGCCTGTCCGCTATGACGTTGGACTTCCCGGGGATGTGCGTTGCTATCAGAAACCGCTGAGAAGAGATCGCCCATTGCCAGAGTCTGAGTGCTTCTCGACACAGGGGATATGGCTTGGTTCCGCCCTGCTTGTTTATATACCATACTACGGACATATTGTCCATCTGAATTGCAATCGTTCCCAGGGGAAGAGAGTCTTGAAGGGCTTGCAACATCAAAAGCACTGCTCTCATCTCCAGGACGTTTATGTGCAAGTGGCATTCGAAGGGTTGCCATGTGCCATGGACTGTCCTGCCCTGAAAATGCCCCCCCCCACCCAATCAGGGAGGCGTCCGTTGTGACTGTGGTGACCGGTGGGGGGGGGGGGAGTAAAAGGTCTGCCTTGATGGACTTGAGGGGAGACCATCCACCAAGATAGATGTTTTCTTCAAGTTAGAGTTATTAGGATCTTGTGTGTCATAGGGAGCTATTGGAAGGACCACTGGGAGAAAAGCATCAATTGAAGAAGCCGCATGTAAACGCGGGCAAGGGGAAGAAGCGTGATGGCTGCCGCCATGAGACCTAATACTTTCAGAACATACCTGGCCTGAATTTTGTTGTTCTGAAGAAGGACCTGAACATGATTTTGAATATCTAAGACCCTCGGCTCTGTTAACTTTGCTGAGAGCTGAATGGTGTCCAAGGTGGCGCCTATGAAGGTAACAGACTGACAAGGCAGACTTTTCGAAATTTAGAGAGATACCTAGCTCTTTGCAAATGTGGATGGTGTAGTCTCTGGCTAGAAGAAGTTGACGTCTGGTGGTGGCAGTGAGGAGCCAGTCATCTAGATATGGAAACACCTGGAATCCTTGACGTCTCGGGTGAGCTGTAACCACTGCCATACATTTGGTGAACACTCGGGGGGCTGTAGTGAGACCAAAGGGCAGGGCTCTGAACTGGTAGTGACTGGCTCCCAGCCTGAAGCGGAGAAACCTTCTGGAGTGCCTGTGTATTTTGATGTGATAGTACGCATCCTGAAGGTCCACTGAGCACATCCAATTGTCCTTGCCCAGAAGGGGTAAAATGGACTGTAGCGTGACCATCCGGAACCTCGTTCTTTTTACAAACTTGTTTAGTTTGCTGAGATCCAATATTGGCCTCCAGTCCCCTGTTTTTTTTGGTACCAAAAAGAACTTTGAGTAGACTCC
Organism: Protopterus annectens; assembly: GCF_019279795.1. Lineage (NCBI taxonomy): Eukaryota > Metazoa > Chordata > Ceratodontiformes > Protopteridae > Protopterus > Protopterus annectens. The sequence goes on along the minus strand of NC_056725.1, from coordinate 1,676,374,742 downwards.
GGATCCTAGCCGGTCTGCTGGGACTGGCTGGATGGCTCTCTTTTTTAGCAGCTTTGATACTTCTAGTGCTGCTTGTTCCCTTAGACTGGGTGGAACGTCTGGAAGAGACCCCATTTGAATCATTGGGGTTTGGATAAAGGGGATTTTGTAACCCTCGGATATGATCGACTGCACCCATTTGTCTTGAGTGAGGGAGAGCCAGGCTTGTGGGTACAGCGATAATCTTCCCCCGACTGCCTCCGAAGATGGACAGTCGGGCAACACCTCAGGGATGCTGGAAGGGTTTGTCAGAGAGGGTTTCTCTGCTACCCTGGTTCTGCGGACCCCCTCTGCCTCTTGGACGGCGTCTGTTGTTGTTGTTCCCCCCTCTGCCTCTAGGGGTGAACTGACCTCTTGCGTCAGGCGGGACTCCTTGTGATTTACGGAACCACATTTTTCCATCCTTTTGACCCTTAGGATATGGTCTAGATGGGGTAGAAAAACGGACTCCTACGGCAGAAAGAGTCTTGCCATCTTGTTCGCATCTGGTCAAAGTATCTTTCACTTGAGGTCCAAACAACGCTGAACCATCAAAGGGGGAGTTAGTGAAAGATGTCTTGAAGGGGTCTGCGAAGTTGCAAAGCCGCATCCAGGCATGACGCCTCAAAGCCACACCTGTGCCTGCGGCCCTACTCGCTCCATCGGCTGCATATGAAATAAGCCGCATGGAGGAGTTAACAATGGAATTCAGGGTTCCTAGCTGTGAGTTAATTTTTTCCTGAGACCCAGCAGCTGATGGCTCCTGTAGGACTTCACCCAGTTCTTTAAGAATGTCTCTTTGAAGACGGGTGAAGTGGCATAAGTAGTTCAGCGACTGCATGGCAAAGGTCGCTGACGAGAACATCCACTTGCCGTACCTATCCATTGTCCTAGATTCCTTGTTAGGTGGATGGATAGGTACTGAAGGATCAGCCAGTTCCTTCTTAGTGGCTGCCGCCACCACCATGGCATCAACTGGGACACCTTTACATAAAAATTGCTTATCAGAAGGGGCTGTTATAAATTTAGAAGACCTCCGTGGGGTGGGTTCCATCGAGTCAGGGGCCGTCCACGCCTTCCGTGCCACCACTTCCATAAGGGGGTCGAAGGGCGGAGACACCCAGGAGGTGGAGGGTCGAGAACCAAAAGCCTCCAGGTAAACCGACTCATCCTCGGAAGGATTAAGAGAAGACCAGTTCCCCCTCTGTTGAAGGATTTCAAGGATGTCAGAGAAGGAGACATCCTCAGAGAGAGACCTTGGGGATCCTTCCGACTTATCCAAGTCGGTATCAGATGTGACGGACTCTGGGGAGTCCACATGCTTCCTCTTACATGTCCTCTTACGTGGGGGTTCACCTGATGGATCAGGGGAAACCTCAGAAGAGGAGGATATTCCCAATGGGGAAACCTGAGGTGTTGGATCTCGATGGCCGGGGGCGAGAGAGTGGGAAGAGACATCAGCAGGCACTACAGTAGGAGGAGCTGATGGAGCTGACCGTAGAGCAGGCACTGGGGCCAGTACGCTCCTCATGACCTCGAAGGCGCCCCTGTCAGGCAGGCTAGAAAGCTCCCGCTCTGAAGAGCTAGGAACCCCAGCCGGCACAGACAGGGACTGCTCCGAAGCTGATGTCGGGGCCAAACTCACCAACGCCGATGCTCCGAGAGGGAGAACGGGGTCGGACAAGGGTCCGATGCCACTCGCCCCCTCGGAGCCGGTGAGAGAGTCCAAGTGCCCAGATCCCTCCAAGGGGGAGGTATCGGCTCCGACGTCAAAACGGTCACGGCTCCGAGGAGCTCTGGCTCCGAACACTGGGGTAGAGTCGAAGGAGGAATAGTATGTTGTATGGACATAGCCGCTGTCTGATGAGAGGGGCTGTGAAGCATTTGGGCCAGTGCCTGAGACTTTAATAGTCTACTTACCACCCTCTCAAGGTCATGATCGGAAAGCCTGGAAGACCGAGAGGAATGGCTCCGATGGCTCCGCTCCGAGAGTAACGGTGACCTCGGAGCCGAATGGATAGACTCCAGAGATGGAGATCTGGACCTCTTGCGTGTGGAGGGCATCAGGGTTGATGGAGCCGATGGAGCCGTAGACACGTCGGCTCCAGCCGGAGCCGACTTTGAAGACAGAGTCTTAGAGGTATCAGCTCCGGCTGGAGCCGATGCAGGTAGCTGCGATACAGAGGTATTGGCTCCAGCCGGAGCCGATAATGTCGCAGAAGAAGAGCCACCATCCGAAGGCTTTGAGCTCAGAGCCGACGGTTTAGGTGGCCTCGAAGGCTTCCCCGGCACGGACTTAGCCGGGGAACCTTCGGGCTTTAATAAGCCCCTTAGTATCACTTTATTCCTGCGCTCCTGCAGGACTCTTGGGCTGAATGCATGGCACACTAAGCAAGAGTCCTGCAGGTGCAGGGGTCCCAGGCAATAAACACAAGAAGTGTGACCGTCTGTCAGAGACATCTTCTGACAGCACGAGTCACACTTCTTGAAGCCTGAGACCTTTGTCTCCTTTGACATATTGTTGTCAAAAGGAAAAACAACACAAATAGAAGAAAACACACACACACACACACACACACACACACACACACACACACACACACACACACACACACACACACTCCAACAAATAGGGATATAGGGATACTGAGGGAACACACACACAGCTAAGAATCCCTGTGAGGGAATTAAGAATAAAATTGAAGGGCCTAAGTCCTAACCTAGGGTGGGGAGTATGACAGGGATAAGGGATAAAAAAAGGGACTAAACTTTTAAATTAACCAGAAACTAGCCTATTAAATATTAAATTAGTATACTAGGGGAAAAACTAAGGAGAAGACCAAGATTTTAGTGAAAAAATAGTCACTAACCTGTGAGCCGGTAAAAAGAGCACCTCGCTAGCATAAGCGGCAAACGAGATCTGGGTAGTTACCGCCTAGCATCATGGGATATAGGGTTGCCTCGAGCCAGTAAAATTAGCTCTCGAGCTTTAGTATAGGCCGAGTCGGAGCCGAGGTTCGGCTCCGAACCCATCCATCAAGAATGAAGGCGAGATTGACAACTTAACATGTTATGTTAACAGTTAACTTGTTCTTGTTCTCAAAAAACAGAAGTAAAAAGTTTAACATGCAAACCTTGCAGTTTAAAATTCTGAAAGTTAAAATGGTAGAACAGTAAACTTTCTTCCCAAATTCGTCAAAAGTGTTCTCATTCTCCTCAGCAGGAATACATTTAGAATTACCAATCTTTCTAGTAGAAACCATTTTCTTTAGGGAAATATCTACAAGATCTGCTTTAAGGTTAGAAAACAAGCATCTGTGAGGCTGAGGTATCTTGCATAACCAATCAGACTTCTTAGGGCCAGGAGGTTGACTGTCAGGTAAATTACAAGCAATCAGGAAAACAACCTATAAAGCAAATAACCAAGGAACGTCTGGCATAATGGTCAAGGTCTTTGCATCACTGGCACTAGGTACAGGGTTTGATTCTAATCTAAGATAAATGACTAGGCTTAAATATGCCTTCAGGCAGTTAGTTTCAAAGTGGAATACTAAGCGAACAGCAAGGAGGGACAGCTCCAGGTTGTGGAATATCCAGCTGTAACAATTCATAATACATTTGCTGGGAACAAGAATCTCATGTTGTTCCCATGGAAAAATGTATTTAATTTTACATAAGATTTCAGAAGAAGATAGGTCTTCTGTTGGGAAATCTGAAGCAAATCTTTCCTCAGAATCAGAACTTTCATTTTGTGAAGAAAGCCTTGAAGCACAACATTTTACATCGAATCCCTGCTCTTCTGACTGTAAATCAGAGTCAAAGTACCCATTCTTTTCAATTAGAAATTAGGCAAAGTAAAAGCAGAAATCGATGGACTAATAAATCCCAGCAAATTTTCCTATCCACAGAAACAGAAGAAGCCAAGTTTTTACATTTTTCCTGGAATACTCCTAAGAAAAGGACCAACCCAAGCGAAGCACCACATTCTGGGTCTCAGACTCCTTTTTCTAACTATGCATTAGACATGCACTCTCCTCCTCCCCAGAGACCAACAAGAGTGGTTCTCTTTTGCCCACACAATATATCCCTACTCCCACAGAGGACATGTCTAGCCCCAGTCCTTAGTGGCTTCAGGTGCTACACCAGCGGGACCCAGGAAAATGATAAGTGTTCCGAGGGACCAAGTCCAGATACAGCTGAGTCACCCATCACTTGTTAAGGCAGAGGAGGAGTTGGCTTGACACCAAAAGACTGCCGACCATTTTTTTTTTCTTTTTACAGATGGGGAAGGAAGAAATAAAGAGACTGGCAACTGCTCCACTGGTACAGCACAGAAGGAAGTCTTGAAGATGGGGAAATGAAGCTTATAAGAGTCAGTAAACTAAGTGCTTGTCAAATAAGTGGTTTTGACAAAATAAAAATCCAAAACATCAAATCCTACACCCTAAGACATAAATTCTGTAATTTTATGTTTGAAAAGTTCAAAAACAGATTTTTACTCCAACAGTTTGCATAAGCATTCAAAACAGTAAATCTAGCACAAAAAAAGTCCAAATAAAGTCGGTCTCCCAGACCAACATGTATAATTTTCACAGTAAAAAAATAGTTTTCCTCAGAGAAATCAAATTGTGGAAGGTTTTCCCAAGCAGGGGACTTATCTGCCCAGCTGTGAAGGATTGTTAGCTGGCCATCAATTCCACAAAGCCCACAGAAGCAGCACACTTTGTCAGCAAGAAAGCTCTGAAGCTTTTGGTACTGTACAGTACGGCTGCATAAGTAAACTTACCGTAACAGTAGATATTTTAATGATCACTGCTGTAGTATCCAAAGCTATGTGGGTTATATCCTGCAAGAATATAACAGCCAGACAGCTTCCAAAGCTTCAAGGCACCTTCCATGCCCTCAAACCATTAGTCAGGTCAAGCTTAAAAAAACAGGTTTAGGTGTCAAGCCCTTCACAGCTTTCATGTCAATAAAAACAGAGAGGCTAAGCCCTGAAAGGACAATGTTATGAACACCAAAAAATAAAAGTCCACATCCTGGAAAAAAACAGCACATTACAAAAGATTGGGGGGGCTGGAGGGAGGGAGCAGCTACTGCAGCAGTAATTATTTGAACATCTACAGTTATGGTAAGCTAACTTGCACAACTGTACTATATTCTTCATATCAATCACTGCTGCAGTAGCCAAACTACATGGGTATATTACCACAGCTTACAAATTTCTGGAGGTGGAAGGAGAAGCGTGCAGAAGCCTCTGGAAAATGGTCCTAGCAAAGACTAATCTATACCTAGAAAAGGAATCAAGCCTATACTGCTTTGTAAAAGTAGGTATAGAGGACCAAGTTGCAGCTTCTAGAATACTTACAGTATGTAACCCTTTTCAAAAAGTCAAATATGAAGTCAATGCCCTGGTAGAGTCGGCTTTGACCCTGCCTGAATAGTTCTGTTGTGGTGAGAATAACAAAAGGTAATAGTATTAGACAACCATTTGGAAACAGTCTGCTTTGACATTGGTTGTCCACTCATTACCTTCACAAGAAATGAACAACTTATCCAAAGATCTGAAAGATTTAGTTCTGTCAAGATAGTACCCAAGCTGTCTATGGATATCCAAGGTATGCAGTATCTTTTCTCCCTTATTTTTAGGTTCAGGAAAGAAAATGGGGACATGGATAGTTTGGCTTAAAGTAGTCTGGGATACCACTTTAGGCATAAAAGAAAGACAACTTCTCAAACAAACCCTGTCCCTGTGGAAAAAGAGGTAGGGTTGACTCACCATAAGAGCTGGCAACTCAGACACCCTTCTTGCAGAGGTCAGAGCAATCAGTAAAACTGCTTTCCATGTTAAGAACCTCAAGTCATGGAGGTTAACTGGTTCAAACGGAGAAAGTGCTAGCCTTTCTAACACAAAATTAAGATCCCAAACAGAGGCCACAGGTATTCTTGGAGGCCTATTATGCAAAATTCCTTTCAAAAACATTGCAACATGAGAATGCACTGAAAGAAGATCCATGGGAAGACATGCTGAATTGGCCAATAAATTAACCTTGATGAAGGAGTAAGAAAGTTCTTAGGATAGTAACTCCCACAAATATAGTAAAACCAGAGAATAACTAGCCCTGAATGGGTGCTGGTTATGTTGTTGGCACCAACTAGAAAACCTTTTCCATTTGCTAATATATGATTTTTCTACTAGCAGACTTTAGTGCCTTCATTAGTAGCTGCTGCAGGTCGTCAGTAAACAGGTGTGTAAAAGGAATTAAGACCTTATCATCAATGGAAGTCAAATTGGGCAAAGTACACCAAACACCCTGATCGTGTGAGAGTAAATCCAGCCTGTGAGGAAATTTGTGATAATTGCCCTTGGCCATTTCTAAAACAAGGGAGAACCACTGCTGCATGAGCCAGATAGGAGTCACCACAATGATCTTGGGGATTCCTTCTGATTCTTCAGAAAGTACAGTTTTGTAAAATCTTACCATAACAGTAGAGCCCCCTCTCTTCAGTGTTGCAGTATTCTTTACTAAAGGGATCCCGTGCCAAGGGTAGCCCAACTACCAGGTAGTATATGAAAGCCTTAATTTTTGTAAGGACGTCGTATGTCACACACATACTCCCCGCTATGGCATAGGGCATACAAATTATGTATGGCTCTACATACCTCATAACTGAATAGCCCCAGGAGGAACAACAGTTGGAGGAGAAAAGGAGAAACATTTGCATCCAGAAAGAAAAAAGGAGTAAAGAAAAAGGAGGATGAGGGAGGGAGCGAATACTGCAACAGAGAAGAGAAGGACATCCACTTTATTGGTAAGATTTTACACAACTGGACTAAGTTCTTCCATATCACTGGTGCAGTATTCTTTACTAAAGGGAGAGTACAAAGAGGAAACTTAGGAGGAGGAAGACCCAGCAGGGCCCTCAAGAAGCCCATGCAGGATAGCCTTGTCAAATCCAGCTCTAGCCCTGGAAACCACATCCAGCTTGTAATGTTTAGTAAAAGTATGGATAGAAGTCCAAGTAGCAGCCTCAAGGATGGAATTGGTATCCAATCCTTTGAAAAAATCACCAGGGGAGGTAGCAACCCTGGTAGATTGAACCTTTACAGAAGCAGAAAGGCTTTTCCTATGAACAGTAACAAAAAGAAATGGCCTTAGAAATCCAGGAAGAAATGATTTGCTTAGAAACAGCCAAATCTAGAGATCTAGGATGAAATGAAACAAAAGTTTGCTCAGACCTGAGAATGGCCTTAGTCTTATTCAGATAATATCTGAGATCTGAGCTGCCTAAACAAATCCAAGGTGTGAAGAACCTTCTCACTGGCAGACTGCACAGAAGGGAAAAAAGTGAACAAATGAATAGACTGAATTCATTAACCACCACAGGCATACAAGAAGGATTAGTATGAAGAGATACCCTATCCCTATGAAAAACTAAAAAAAAAACGAGGGACAGCCATAAGGGCCTGAAGCTCAGCTACCCTTCTAGCTGAAGTAAGGGTCAAAAGAAGAACAGTTTTCCATGTACAATGCTGCAAGAAAGCTGAAGCTGCAGGCTCAAAAGGAGCCTGGGACAATTTTTCAAGAATGAAATTAAGGTCCCAGGAAGGAGGAATAGGCTTCCTGGGAGGCCTCATATAAATGACGCCTTGAAATTGTTTGACCTCAAATCTAGAAGCCAAAGGAGGAGTCAAAGGCAGACAAGCAAAAATAGCAGAAAGGTGAGCTTTAACTGAAGAGTATACCAACCTAGCATGGGGCAATTCACACAAATAAGAGAGAAAATTAAGTTATGTACTCACCATAACATTTCATCTGAGTAGTTGTACTTCATTTGTCTTCAACCTTCAACCTGTGGAAATATGGAGCCGTATCGTATCTGAGCTGGCAACTATTACTAGCATCAGCTTCGAGCTCCAGACTCCTCCCCTTACCCATAATACACCTCCACTGCCTTCCATCCCCAGATCAAGTTTGCTGAAATTATACTGAGAACCCGACCTGATAACATACTTGTGTGACCTGTATTGCAGCCCGTAGGCTGATCATGCGCCAAGGTCCGGGGGAAGGTTGAAGACAAATGAAGTGCAACTACTCAGATGGAACGTTATGGTGAGTACATAACTTCTTTATCTGAAATAGTTTACTTCATTTGGTCTTCAACCTGTGGGACAGAGTCCCCAGCTACTAAAACTCTTGGGAGGCCCTCAATGGAAGGATATTCTGGAGCACCGTGGAACCAAAGGATGCTCTCCTTCTGGAAGTCAAACTCAATTTGTAATGAGAAATAAATGCATGAGATGAGGACCAAGTAAGCTGCAGAGCAAATGCCATCCAAAGACACACTAGACCAGAAAGCCGCAGACGTAGCCATGGACCTAGTGGAATGAGCTTTTACCTGACCTGGAGGAGACATATGTCTGTTCTTATAGACCTGCAGGATGCATGAAGAAATCCATCTAGCTATAGTGACCTTGGAGATAGGTTTCCCCAAAAAGGGTTTATAGAAGGAAACAACTGATCAGAGTTACGGAAATTTTTTGTTCTGTGTAAATAGAATCGTAACTGTCTATGAACATCCAACATGTGTAGTTTGTATTCCATCTTGTTCGTAAAATTGGGAAAGAACACAGGCAAATTTATCATCTGATTGATACTGACTGGTGATGCCACCTTAGGAAGAAAGGATGGATTGGTTCGAAGGGAAACTCTGTCTTTATGAAAAATCATATACGAAGTTTGATGGACAAGGCCTGTAATTCTAAAACCCTTCTAGCCGAGGTAATAGCCACCAGAAAAGCTGTTTTCTATGATAAAAATTTTAGATCTGCAGTTGCGGCAGGCTCGAAAGGCGGAGCAACCAGAGCTTGGAGAACCAAAATAAGGTCCCACGGAGGGACAGTATCTTTGACAGGGGGCATAGCAAAAAGGTGCTTTTGATAAAAGCTTTACACAGTTTGGAAGATGCTAAGGATGCAGAATTCTCACCCACATGAAAATGGGAAATGGCAGCCAACTGAACTTTGACAAAAGAAGAACTAGCCCTGTGCTGGAAAATATCAGCTAGAAAATCAAGAATAGTGGAAACAGGAGCCGTTGAAGGCTCTAAACTCCTCTGAGGCACCCAGAAAAAAAAACATTTTCACTTGCTGCGATAAACCTTTCTGGTCGAAGACTTATGAGCAGCTACCAAAATAGATCTAACTGAGGAGGATATTCCGGGAGTCCTAGCAATTATGGGAATTGGGGCAACCAAGCCGTGAGCTTCAGGCTATCCAAACTCGGATAAGGCACCCATGAAGGTTGTGAAATAAATCCTGAATGGGATCTAGGATCCAAGGTGGAGCCAGAAGGTGAAACCAAAGGAAGGGAAACCATACCTGGCAAGGCCAGAATGGGGCAATGAGGATCACCTTGCTCCCCAGTCGACAAGCTTTCTGCAGAAATCTCAGAATGACAGGTACTGGCGGGTAACCATACAGAAGACCGGGAGGCCAAGCATGAACTAGAGAGTCTCTGGGGGACTTCCCCAGCATGGTGTTCAGAGTGAAAAACTTGCTGCACTTCACATTGGAAGGAGATGCGAAGAGATTGCAGCAAGGTTGTCCTCACTCGATGAAGATCTGTTCTGCTACTAACAGATTCAAAGTCCACTCATAAGGCATCAGAATGATCCAACTTAGCCTGTCCTCTAGGATGTTGGACCATCCCGGAATGAGCACTGCAATGAGAAAGCGACTGGTGGAGATCGCTTATTCCCACACTCTCATGGCCTCGCAACAAAGGGGGTAAGATCTGGTCTCTCCCTGTTTGTTGATAAACCAGACTACTGACATGTTGTCTGACTCAATGGCAATCGTCCCCAGAGGAAGATAGACATGAAGGGCCTGCAAGGACCACCCTCATCTCTAGGACACTGATATGCAAGCTGGTCTCTATGGGGGAACCACAGGTCTTGGACTGTCCTGCCTGAACAATGCCCCCCCCCACCTGAGTTGGGAGGCATCCGTGGTCACTGTGGTTTGGGCCGGGGCTGGAATAAAGGGTCATCCCTCCAAAATGTCCGGAGAGCGCATCCACTATATGAGGGATGACCGACACACTCGACTTAGGTGGATAGGATAAGTCAATGGCAGTTCCAACAGGGACCATTGAACTGCTAGAGTCCACTGAAGAATCCGCATGTGTAGCCGAGCACACAGAAGAAGAGTTATGGTCACCACCATCAAGCCTATGGCCCTAAACACTGATTCCGCTGTTGGAAGGTGAGAACTGTAGATCAGGGAGACATGCATCCTGAGGTTTTGAACTCTCTCTGAGGTCAAGAATATTTTGCACTGAAGAGTATCTATCCTAGCACCAATGTAGTCTATCACCTGTACAGGATCTAGGAGAGATTTGGATGTGTTGATTGTGATAATCTAACTCAGGGCAAGTGTCAAAAAATAATCCCTGGTTTGGGAACGTAGATGCCTGGTGGGAGCAATGAGGAGCCAATCGTCCGAGCCACTCGTCCAGGTACAGACAGATCTGAATCCCCTGAAGCCTCATGTGAGCCGCTACAACCATCATCATTTTGGTAAACACCCTGGGGGCTGTGGTGAGCCCAAAGGGTAGGGCTCTAAACTGATAATGATTGACTCCTAGCTGGAGGCGGATGAACCTCCTGGAGCTTCTGTGCATTTTTATGTGATAGTAAGCATCCTGGAGGCCTAAAGAGCACATCAGTTGCTCTCTTGCAGGTACGGCATGATGGACTGTAGCATGACCATCCGGAACTTCTCTTTGGCAACAGACAGGTTCAGGGTAGAGAGGTCCAGAATGGGCCTCAAGTCCCCCATTTTCTTTGGCACCAAAAAGAACCTGGAGTAGAAGAATGATCCGGACTGATATGGGGGGACAGTTTCAATGGCTCGTTTTACTAGCAGCTTGGAAATTTCCTGTGCTGCAGCCTCCTTTTACATGGGTGGAATGTCCGGGAGGTATCTGGGAGATACGGGGGAACCCACAAAGGAGATAGAATATCCTCTGGATATGATTTGAAGCACCCAGCAGTCCATTGTTATGGACTCCCATGCCGCTGGGTGCAAGGACAATCGTCCCCCTACTGCCTCCAGAGTAGAGCAGTCAGGCAACCCCTCAGGGTTGCTGCCCAGGTCTGTCCAAAAATGGTTCTTGAGACCCAAAGTTCCGCAGACCCCCTCTGCCTCTTGGCTGGCGTCCATTCCATCCCCCTCTGCCTCTGGGGGAAGAAGAGCCCTGAGTGTCATGGGAATATTGAGACTTCCAGAACCACATCTTCTTTTGCCCTCTCTGGTTCTGTGAAAAAGGACCTTTGAGGGTTAGAGAAGCAGATTCCGATGTCAAACAGTTTCTTCCCATCCTTCTCACTCTGGACTAGTGTCTTCTAAGGGACACTGGCAAAAGACGCCTTAAAGGTTTCGGAAAACTGACACAATCGGAGCCAGGTGTTACGCCTCATAGACACGCCGAACCCAGCCACCTTACCCGCTCCTTCTGTAGCATGGGAGAGGAGTTGCATGGACGTATTAGATACCGCTTTTAGAGTGGCCATTCTCATGGAGATAGAAGCCTTGTCCTCTTGCGACATGGACTTGGGGGGGGGGGGGACTCCTCCAGCTCCTTTACCAGGTCGCGTTGCAGTCTAGTGACATGGGCCAAGTAATTCAGCACCCTGATCGAAAAGGTGGCTGAAGCATAAACCCGCTTCCCTAGGCGGTCCATCATCCATGACACTTGGTCAGGGGGGTGGACCGAGGAACTCTCCTGAGCAAGTTCCTTCTTAGTGGCTGCTGCTACCACCATGGAGTCCATGGGGGAGCCCTTATTCCAGGATGGCCTGTCAAAGGGGAGGCTTAAAATTTTATGGGATCGCTTGGGGATAGGCTCCATGGTGTCTGATTCCTTCCACACCTATGAGGTGACCAAATCCACTAAAGGATCCGCAGGAGGGGGCAACAAGGAAGTAAACGGGCCCATGCCGAAAGCCTCCAAGAACACAGACTCATCAGATGAGGGCTTGGGGGCAGACCAACATTCCTGCTGGCGCAGGATCTCCATGATGTCTCCAAAGGAGACATCCTCTGGAGGTGATCTTGGGGACCCCTCTCCATCATCTAAATCCGTGTCCACAGTGAGGGACTCGGGGGAGTCCAAGTGCCTCCTCTTGCACGTATGCTTGCAAGGCACATCTCCAGTGGGGCTCTCTGGGGGGTGCTGGCAAGCCATTTGTTCCTTAGGGGAAACGTCTGGGGCTTTTCGAGTATGGGCTGTCCCCCTGGTAAGACAAAGGGGTCCATAGACAGAGCCGAGGGGGTCTGGGAGGAGTCCGAGGAGGCGGTCAGGGGTCTCGATCCGATGGAGAGGATGCTTTCTACAACATCGAATGCTGAAGGAGAGTGGACCTCTTGGGAAACTAATAATAAGGCCAGTCTCCCCGGGTTCGACACGAGAATCGGAGCTAGGCCCAAGGTAGATGGAACTCCAAGGGAGGGGGACCTGGCCCGACAAAGTCGGAGCCGATGGAAAAGGTTCCACTCCCTCGGATCTGACACCCAAGCTCCGGCTCTGAGAGCGGCTTGGATCCGAGCTGTTCGGATCCAAAATGCTCCAGGCAGCTGTCAGTGTCCAGGAAACAAGTACCGTCGGCGCCGACCCCCTGACCAAGGCCAACCTCAGATCAGAGTACTCCGAAGCCGAAGGTTGGATTGGAGAAGGAGAAATGGGTTGAAAGAATGGAAGCGAGCTCCTCCAACCAGAGGGAGGGGGGGGCTGGTAAAACTCCCATCTGGATCTGTGTACGGATAAAGTGTCTCATCATCTTATCCAGATCCATATCTGATAAGGCGCAGGTTGACCGTGACGAGGCCACGAACTTCAACCTGGTGGGTCGGGGAACCAAGACCCTTGAGAGTGGACATGCCTCCTCCAGCTCCGGGGAGAACCTCGAAGATCGGAGCCGAGGGGAGTCACGGGTCCGTGGGGTTTTGCTAGGTGAAGAGAGGTCCGGGGACCTCTTCCTCTTCTCCCTCATCTTCAACTCTCTCTCCCTTTCTCTACCTCTCTTCCGCTCTGCTACAACAGGCTTAGAGGCAGGAGTTTGAATCCCAGCCTAGGAGGGAGTAGAAGCCAAAAGAAGACAGGAGGGAGAGTCAGTTACAGCAGCTGCTGTGACTGAAGCCAAAAACAAGGAAAGAGAGTCGGTAGGAGGAAGAAGAACTTTGAGGGCCAACTTGGCCTTCCTAACCTTTAAAGCGCAGGGGTTGAATCCTGCACAAATATTGCAATCCACACTAAGGTGGGCCACACCCAAGCACAACACACACAGAGTGTGGCCATCCGCTGGGGAGAGCTTATGGCCACACTCTGTGCAGCGCTTAAAGATAAGCTTTTCAGCCATACTAAAGGAAAAGAAAGCCTTAAAAATGACAGGCAAATACTTTCCTAAAATCACTGACACACAAACCCACTCAGCACACTAGACTAAAGAACAACACTGAGGGGAGAGGGGCACCACAAAACAAACAACTCTAACTTTCTACCTAACAACACTAACACTCAACAACAAAGCGATGGGAGGGGAGAAGGGGTACCTAAACTAAACTAACCTAACGAAAAAAGTGAAAGTTTTTTTTACTTACAGAAAGTTAAACAACCCACTGCTAGCTGGAGCTCAGAAGACACGATGTATAGCAAATCACGGCAAACGAGATCTGGGGATGGAAGGCAATGGAGGTGTATTATGGGTAAGGGGAGGAGTCTGGAGCTCGGAGCTGATGCTAGTAATAGGTTCATAGGTTCATACTAGGCTATCTGCCCTAGGGCATTTATAAGCCTAGCCAGTGTGTGTTTGGCTTTCGCCACCCATTTTAAATGAATTTTGCTAAGCCCTTTTTCGAGGTTAGTATACTGCGCCTCTGCAACAGTGACACAGAAGTGATACCCGGGTTAAACCTACGATCTCCCATCCACTCATCAAAATTCCTTTTGAAGAGAGTCAATGAGGGACTCTGCCTAACCTGGACTGGGATTTTATTCCAGAGTGAAGGGAGCCTCTGGGTTATGAATCTGTCCCTCCAGCATGTCCTATTTATTTCAGTGCTGAGGTTCAAGTTTCTTGAGCGCGTAGCTCGATGGGATTTGGATTTTCTGAGGTGCAGCATGTCCATTAATTCCGGGTTGGACATGGCTTTATACGTCAGGCACAGATCGCCCCTGAACAGGTGGTATGCCACTGAGTAGAGTTGGAGTTTCTTTAACCGGGCAGCATACAGCATCTGTTTGAGCCCTTTGATCCTCTTGGTGAGGTACTTTTGGGTCTTTCCAGTTGCTGCAGGTGTCTGTTAAGGTACATCCCAAAAGGGGCACTGTACTCAATTATGGGCCTGATGAGGGATGAGTAAAGAGGCATGATGACCTCCCCTGATCTAGATGTGAATCCCTTCATGATTAGGTGGGCTATATAAAATGTTTTTCTAACCACTTTGGCCACATGGTTGTCAAATGAGAGACTGCTATCAACTTGGGTCCCCAGGTCCCTAATTACTTCTTCTGTACTTAATGGATTACCACCAATGTGGTAATTTGTGGGCACTTTGTTTTTGCCAAAGGGGATGACTATACACTTTTTGGCGTTTAGCTTGAGGCCATGGCTCTGGCACCAGTTGTCTGTTTCTATGAGGCCCTTTTGGAGGATGCTTGTGTCGGCTGGAGAGTCTATTATGGCGCCCAGTTTGCAGTCATCTGCGAACTTGGTCAGCCACAGTCCTTCCGTGTTGGCCTGTACCTCCGAGAAATATATACCGAAGAAGAGAGGTCCCAGGACTGAGCCTTGTGGGATGCCACTTGTAACTGGTTTGGAGTCTGACATGGCTCCAGCAATTCTAACCATGTGGGTTCTGTCCTTGAGCCAGTTTGCAACCCATCTAGTGACATAGGAGTTTATATTTAGGCTGGTGAGCTTATCTATAATGCCCGAGTGGGGTATTGTATCGAAGGCTTTTGCGAGGTCCAGGTAGGCTGTGTGGACCACCTTCCCCTCATCAACGGCCTTGGTGACTGTCAAAGAAATCAACCAGGTTTAAGAGTCAGGATCTGCCCTTAACAAAGCCGAACTGGGTAGGATCCAGTGTCTGTAGGTCCCCAATATCTTTATTTATGAGGTCCATGATGATCCTTTCCATAGCTTTGCAGACCAAGCTAGTCAGGCTTATGGGGCGATAGTTTCCAGGATCCGTTGAGGCACCAACCTTTGTGGAGAGGGACCACTGTTGCTGTACGCCACTCTTTGGGTACATATCCTGTAGTAAGGCTGAGATTGAACAGTAGTTTTATGTTTGGGTTTAGCTCTTCTTGGAGTTCATGTAGGACGCAGCCTGGGACACCGTCTGGTCCCATTGATGCTGTGTTTTTTGCTTTGGAGAGGGCGGCTCTTACCTGAGCATCTGAGATGTCAGGGGGGCAGCACTCTGCTGGAATAGATATTTGCCCTTTTGGTGGGGAGGGGGGGAGAAGTTTGCGCTGAACCTGTCAGCTAGGATATTGGCAATGTATGTGGGTTCAGTGTATTTTTTGTCATTTTGGACTAATTCTGAGCATATCTGGGAATTCCCACCCAGGTTCCTAACATAAAAGTTGCCAGCTTGGATCCGTATTCCCACAGGTTGAAGACCAAATGAAGTAAACTACTTCAGATCCAAAGGAACCTCCACAGAAAGTGGATACTAGTTATGAGCAAGGCACCAAACAGAAACACTCTTCCATTTAGACAAATAAAATTTCCTGGTAGTGGGTTTCCTGGTGTCCTGCAGAACCCAGAGTATGTGCTCAGAAGAAAATGTGCATAAAAGGGATCAAAACCCTATTATCCACAGTGTCAGCTGAACAGTAGACAAGTGAGGATGGCTGAGAGACCCCTTGTCTTGTGTGAGCAGGTCCACCCTGTGAGGTAACTTGTGGTGATTGCGCTTGGCTAGATACAAGATACAGAAGAGGAAGGAAACAATACTGTCTGGGCCAAAAGGGAGTCACCAACAAGATTTTGGGGAGTCCTGTTCTATCTTGAGCAGGACCCTCTGTATGAGAGGAAGGAAGTAAGGCATAGAAAAATATCCCCTTCCAAGGGAAACACAAAGTGTCCACCTACCATGGCAGAGGACTCAGGACTCTGTTGCAAAATAGAGGAAGTTGTCTATCCAGACAGGAGACAAAAAGATCTACCTGAGGAGTACTTCACTGGTGTGCAATGTCCAGAAACACATCTCTGTGAAGTATCCACTCGTGAATCTGTGTTATAAACCTGCTCAGATAGTCTGCCAGTATTTTACTCTGAAGGAATATAAACAACCTGAAGAGTCACATGATACTGGACAGACAAATCCCAAACCTGAAGAGCTAGTCTGAACAGGAGGTAAGACCTTGTGCCCCCTTGCTTGTTGTCACTGTGGTATTGTTTGTAAAGATTTTGAGAGGCCTTGAAAGAAACACAGTCTGGAAGGCCTAAACAGCAAGGAGGAGAGCTCTCATTTCCTTGATGTTGATACAGTCAGCCCTCTGGTGAATGGGTC
Organism: Protopterus annectens; assembly: GCF_019279795.1. Taxonomy (NCBI): domain Eukaryota; kingdom Metazoa; phylum Chordata; order Ceratodontiformes; family Protopteridae; genus Protopterus; species Protopterus annectens. The sequence goes on along the minus strand of NC_056725.1, from coordinate 1,676,358,136 downwards.
AAAGGCCCTGACTTTTAGAAAACTGAAAGCAGCCCCACCCCATGTCTGAGGCATCTGAAAAAAAGTCCTGAGAGGAGATTGGGAGCTGAAAACAAAGCCCTAGGTGGAGGAACAGCTGATGACTCCACCACTGAAGCTGTAGTATGAGGCACTGAAAAAAAGAAACTAGAAAGTCTAAAGGATGACGATGAAGCCATACTGACTTTTTAGGAACCACTGAAAGTTCCTCATATGGAGTATGGCTAGAGGAAGCATAGGGATTGCGAAGTCATGTAATTAAGAGCCTTTAGAAACTCCCTGGCCATAACTGAGACCTGTGGAAGAAGGAATCAAAAAAGGCAATTAAGAGTCAGCGCCTAGGATGGTGGCAGGGAAGCCAGTGTAGGAATGGCCTGAAGCCTGTACCTGAGAAAAACATGATCCTGAGAAGGAGTCAGGAAGGATTTCTGGAAATTTACCGTAAACCCTAGGCTTTGCAAGAAGCAAACAGCATAGTGGAGGTGCTGAATCAAGTTATCTGGGGAGGCAGCCTGAATGAGCAGGTCATCCAGTAAGGAAAGATATGTATCCCCCTAACCCTGCAAAATGCAATTACAGCAGCCAGGCATTTGGTGGAAACCCTTGAGGCAGTAGAGAGGCCAAACAGCAAAGCAGAGAACTGAAAACACAAGGAAGAAATAGAGAAATATAAAACTTTCCTGAAATGGGGATGAATAGGGATGTGAAGATAGGCATCCTTGAGATCCAGAGAGACTAGGAGGTAGAAGAAGAGGAAACAGAGACTGAAGAGGCAGCATTCAAAAAGAGGGAACCTTCACGAAGGTGCTGAGCTGAGAAAGCTACAGAACAGGCCTCCAGATGCCTTCTTTCCTAGAAACCAAAAACATGGAATAAAACCACTTTCTCCTTCAAGGAGCAGAAACTGCTTGGATGGTGTCTTGAGACAAAACGTTTTGAAGTACATCTGGAAAAAAGGCAGCTGTTCCTGAGGAGGCTGAGGAATGCCAAAAAAGGAAAAAGGGATTATCCATGATGAATGATACACAGAAACCAAGAACTCTGAATGTTAATCAATAGGGAAGAGACAGGGGAAAGACTAAGAGATAAAGGAACCTGACTTAGTATGGAGGGAAGAAGATAGTCATATAGGACTTGGCTTGTCTGGAAAAGGAGGCTTCTGAGTAGTAGAAGTCTGAGTAGACTTAGCAGGAGAAGCCCTTCTAGAACCCTTCTTACCTTGGGAGGAAGGTGAGATGATCTATGTACAAAGGCAGGCTTGGAAGGATAATTCCTCTGAAATTTGGGAATAAGGGAAACAAAAATATGTTTTAATTCCTGCAAAGTCTTGCGGTTCTCCTGCAGGAACTTAAACAGCTTAGCAGCTTCAGAACCAAAGAAATTTTTATTGTCAAGAGGAGCATCCATCAATTTAGCCTTAACATCATCAGGTAAAGTATGGAGGCAAAGCCAAGAATAACATCTTAACATAGAACTAAAGGTAGCAACTCTAGAAGAAGCATCAGCTGCATCATAACTACATTTAATAGAATGGCAAGCCACTTGAGAAGAGGAGCCCAACAAGAGAAGGCCAAAACCTTCCCCTCAGAATAAAGAAAGTCAGAAATAACCTGATAGGCCTGAGAAAGAAGAGGTAAGGCATAGCTGGTCACATGGGTCTGATAGTTACTAGGCTGAAAGGCCAGACTAGCAGCCGTATACAACATTTTGCCCAGCCATTCCATAGCTCTACTGTCCTTGTCAGAAGGAAGCAATTTAGTAGAAAGCAATAGTTTGGGAGGTTTGTCAGAAGAAACAGACACAACAGGGGTGTCAGTAGAAGGACATTTGCAAAGAAAAAAAGAAGTTATGTACTCACCATAGTGTTTCATTTGAGTAGTTGGACTTCATTTGTCATCAACCTGTGGGGAATCGGATCTGGATCAGATCCGAGACGGCAGCTTCACCAGCATCTGATAAGAGCTCCAAGTTCCTTCCCTTACCCATAATACCCCATCCATCTCCTTCCTTCCCTCAGATCGAGTTTGCTACACCATACACATAAACCCGATCTGATATACCTTACTAATGATGAAGAACAAGAGAGCCGCATAGGCGTTCTCTCCTGCCTACCAAAGTAACCAAAGAAAGAATATAATAAGACAGTTAGGGGGAAGGAGGAGGGGACAGTTGATGACAAATGAAGTCCAATTACTCAGATGGAATTTTATGGTGAGTACATAACTTCTTTATCTGAAGTAGTTGACTTCATTTGATCAACCTGTGGGACAGAGTCCCCAGCTACCAAACTCTTGGGTGGCCCTCATGGAAGAATATTTTGGAGCACCGCAGAGCCAAAGGATGCTCTCCCCCTAGATATCATGTCCAATTTATAATGAGAAATGAAAGTGCAAGATGAGGACCAAGTAGCCACCAAACAAATATCATCCAGACACACCCTAGACCAAAAAGTCACTGACGTAGCCATGGACCTACCCGGAAGAGACATGCCTCTGTCTTTGTAAACCTGAAGGATGCAAAGGGAAATCCATCTGGCAATGGTTACCTTAAAAACCAGTTTGCCCAGAGAATGTGTAGAGAGAGACACAAACAACTGATCAGACTTGCAAAAGGCCTTAGTCCTATGTAAGTAGAAAAGTAGTTGTCTATGTACATTTAATAAATGCAATTTATATTCACCCCTATTCTGAAAATTTGGAAAGAAAACAGGTAAATTGATCGTCTGATTGATATTTGTTTCAGAGGCCACTTTAGGAAGAAAAGAAGGATTAGTACGAAATGAAACCCTGTCTTTATGGAGGTTTGACAGATAATGCCTGGAGTTCTGACACTCTCCTGGCCACGGTGATAGCCACTAGAAAGGCTGTCTTCCAAAATAAAAATTTAGATCCACAGAAGCAGCCGGCTTAAAAGGTGGAGCAACCAGAGCTTGTAAGACTAGGGTAAGATCCCAAGGAGGAGTAGGATCTTTAACCGGGGGGGTCTTAAAAGAAAGGTACCTTTAATAAAGGTTTTGCAAAGTCTGGAGGAAGCTAATGAAGCCATGTTCTCACCTATATGGAAATAGGAAATGGCAGCCAGTTTAACTTTTACTGTAGATGAACTAGCGCCCTACTGGAAAATGTATGCAAGAACTCAAGGACCACTGGGACAGGAGTTTTGAAAGGGTCCAAATCCCTTTGAGAACCACAGATAGAGAAACGCTTCCATTTGCTACGGTATAGTTTTCTGATGGACGACTTATGAGCTGCCACCAGAATAGTCTTGACCAGACAGGATAGACTGGGAGTCCTAGCAATTAAGGGAATTGGAACAGCCAGGCAGTGAGCTTCAGACTGACCAGGTTTGGATGAGGGACCCTCGAGAGGTGCAAGATGAGATCCGGTATCGGATCCAAGATCCATGGAGGAACTATTAGATGAGACCAAAGGAAGGGAAACCAGACTTGACGAGGCCAGAATGGGGCGATGAGGATTACTTTGCTCCCCAACCTGTGAGCCTTCTGGAGGAATTTTGTCATGAGAGGTAAAGGAGGGTTAAGCATAGAGAAGACCGGGAGGCCAAGCATGGACTAGAGCGTCCCGGGGGATTTCCCCTGTGGGGGGATCAGAGCGAAGAACTCGTTGCACTTCGCGTTGGAAGGAGATGCAAAGAGATAGCAGCAAGGCTGACCCCACTCGAGGAAGATCTGCTCCACTACAGAAGGATTCAGAGACCACTCATAAGGCATCAGGATAGTCCTGCTCAGTTTGTCTGCCAGTATATTTGATCAACCTGGAATGTGCTTTGCAACCAGAAAACGGCTGGTGGAGATCGTTCATTCCCACACTCTCATGGCCTCGCAACAAACGGGGTAAGGTCTGGTTCCTCCCTGCTTGCTGATGTACCAGATCATTGACATGTTTGTCTGAATTGCAATAGTTCCCACAGGAATAAAGGCATGAAAGGCCTGCAACGCTAACAAGACCGCCCTCAGCTCTAGAACATTGATATGCAGTTTGGTCTCATTCATGGACTGTCCTGCCTGAGCAATGCCCACCCTAGTTGGGAGACATCTGTGGTCACCGTGGCTTGGGGATGGGCTGCAATAAATGTTCGTCCCTTGACTAGTTCCAAAGAGTGTATCTACCAGAGGAGAGACTTTCTGCAAGCATTGCTTATATGAACTGGATGCATCAACAGCAGATCTAATAACCATTGGACCACTAGTGTCCACTGTAGTACTCGCATATGCAGACGAACACAGGGGAGAAGAGTAATGGTGCCTGCCATGGAACCTAGGGCTCGTAATACCGCCTTGGCTGAAGGAAGATGAGACTAAAAGATCACGGACACATGGAGTCGTAGGTTTCAAACTCTCTCCGGAGTTAGAAAAAACTTGGTTTGCAACATATCTATCCTCACTCCAATGTAGTGTAAGACCTGAACTGGGTTTACAGAAGACTTAGACATGTTGATTGTAATTCCCAGACAATCTGACAGTTTCAGGAAATAGTCTCTGACCTGGTAAAGTAGACACCTGGTGGGAGCAGCAAGGAGCCAATTGTTCAGGTACGGGTAGACCTGTATTCCCTGAAGCCTCAGGTGAGCCACTACTACTGCCATGACCTTGGTGAACACCCTGGGAGCTGTGGTGAGACTGAAGGATAGGGCTCGAAATTAATAGTGACTGGCCCTTAGCTGAAAGAGGAGGAACCTCCTGGAGCATCTGTGCATCCTTATATGGTAGTACGCATCTGAAGATCTATTTAGCACATCCAGTCCTTCTCCTACAGGAAAGGCAGGATGGATTGTAAAGTGACCATCCAGAACTTCTCTTTGGCAACTGATAGGTCCAGAATAGGCGTTAGGTCCCCCGTCTTTTTTGGCACTAAAAAGAACCTGGAATAGATGCCTGATCCAGACTGATTTCAGGGGACAGGCTGGATGACTCATTTCCTTAGCAGTTTTTCTATCTCGAGCACTGCTGCCTCCCTTGTGCGGGTAGAACGTCTGGGAGGTGTTTTGGGGGAATGGGAGGAACCACAAAGGGGATGGTATAACCTCTGGATATGATCTGAAGCACCCAAAGGTCTGTTGACACAGACTCCCATGCCATCGGGTGCAGTGAAAGGCAACCCCCGACTGCCTCCAAAGCACAGCAGTCAGGCAACAACTCAGGGCTGCTGCATGGGCCTGTCCGAAAATGGTTCTCGAGACCCGAAATTTCTCAGACCACCCCTGCCTCTGGGTCGGCGTCTGTCTGGTCTCCCTCTGCCCCTGGAGGAAGATGAGTCCGGAGTGTCCCGGGAATACTTTCGGAACCACATCTTTTGCTCCCACTGATTCCTTGAAAAGGATCTTTGGGGGTTAGAGAAGCAGATCCTGATGGCAGACAATGTCTTCCCGTCCTTTTCACTCTGGACCAACATGTCACAAACCGTCTTCCCAAACAAGGAAGAACCATAAGGGGCATTCGCGAAAGATGCCTTAAAGGGTTCCGTGAATTGACATAGCCTGAGCCAGGTGTGTCGCCTCATGGCAATGTTGGACCCGGCCGCCCTTGCCGCTCCTTCAGTGGCATGCGAAAGGAGATGCATGGATGTATTAGACACCGCTTTGAGAGTGGCCATTCACGCGGAGAATATGCGATTATCCTCTGGTGACATGGACTCTGGGGGCGACTCAGCTCCTTGACCAGGTCATGCTGCAGTCAAGTGACATGGGTCAAATAATTTAGCACCCTTACAGAAAAGGTGGCTGAAGCATATGTCTGCTTTCCTAGACGATCGATCGTCCTGGTCTCTTGGCCGGAAGGATGGACCATAGAACTTTCCAGGGCTAGTTCTTTCTTAGTGGTGGCCACTACCACCATGGTGTCTACAGGGGGCCCCTTGCTCCAACTAGGTCTGTCTGCAGGAGGATTCAGAATCTTGCCAGGAGGCTTTGGGATTGGCATCATGGTGTCCGGTTCCTTCCATGCCCATGTGGTAATAAGATCCACAAAGGGATCTGCAGGGGGGGGCACCCAGGAGGTAGACGGGCCCGTGCCGAAGGCCGCCAGAAACACAGATTCATCCAAGGAAGGTTTGGAGGGGACCAATCCCCCCCCCCCCATTACCGCAGGAGTTCAATGATGTCTCCAAAGGAGACATTGTCGGGAGGTGATCTGTGGGAACTTTCCCCTTCCTCCAAATTGGTGTTCTCAGTGAGGGACTCTGGGGAGGAGTCCAAGTGTCTCCTTTTGCACGTTCGTTTGCGAGGAACCTCTTCGGTGGGGTTCTCTGGAGAGGGCTCGCAAAATACCTGTGGTTCCTCAAGGGGAACAGTCTGGGGCAAATCGAGCACGGGTTGTCCCTGCATGGGCAAAATGGCTGAAGACGCACCGAAAGACGAGGGAGTTGGGGCGGAGGAGATGGTCAAGGGCCTCGATCCACTGGACAGAACCCTTTCCATCATGTCGAAGGCCAGGGGAGAGCGAGCCTCCCGGGAAATTAATAAGGAAGCTGCTCTCCTCGGATCCGACTGGGGGATCGGAGCCAAGCCTGCCGGAGCAGAGATACCGAGAAGGGGGCCTTGACCCAACAAAATCGGCACCAAAGGAGAAAAACCCAACCCCTCGGATCTGACGCCTAGGCTACGGTTCCAAGAGCCGCTCAGGTCCAAACCTGTCAGGTCCGACAAGCTCAAGGTAATGGCCGGCATCAAGGTACTCGCTACCATCAGCACCAACCCCCTGACTCCAGGAACTTTTGGATCCATAAACAATGATACCAGGGGTTGGACAGGAGAAGGAGATATCGGGGCAAAAAAGGGATGCGAGCTCCCCCACTAGAGGGAGAGGGGGCTGGCAAGACCCCTATCTGAATCTGGGTACAAATAAACCTTTGCATTATTTTGTCCATGTCTGCCTCGCTCAAACTTCTGGTGGAAAGCGACGAGGCCACCGACGCCGACCGGGAGGATTGATGTGCAGAGGCCCTGGAAGAAAGTCTAGGCTCCTCCAGCTCTGGCGAGAATCTGGGCGAGCGGAGCAGAGGAGCAACTGGTCTAGTAACTCACTGTTGCTTCGGAGGAGGACTCACCGGATCCGACTGGTCCAGGGATCCCTTCCTCCCTTTGTCTCTCTCTTTCTCTTTATCTTTTCCCTTCTCTTTCCTATGCTCCCTAGCCACAGACCTATGAACAGGAGGTTGACTCTTGGCCTAGGAGGGAGAGGAATAGGTTGTGGCTGAGGAAGAAGCAGTCATAGCCGTGACCATAAGTGAAGTGGAGGCAGCTGCCTCTGTAGCAGGAAGAAGTCCCTAAAGGATTAGTTTAGGACTGCGATCCTTCAGAGCCCTGGGGTTAAACCCCTCACAAATGGAGCAGTCTGTTGAAAGATGGGAGGAACCCAAACACACCACACACACAGCCGGAGGGACAACTTATGGTCTCACACTGTGCATTTCCTGAAAACCAACTTAGACTACTGATCTGCCATTTTTAACAAAGTAAAAGGCACAAGGCCCTAACCTGCTCGACCACACACACACACACACACACACACACACACACACACACACATCCAACTGACTAGCAAGGAGGGAAAAGGGATATGAGGCCTACTCTTACTACACTGACCTTTTTTCTCTACTTTTTTTTTTTAAAAACTCAACGCAAAAACGAAAGGGGAGGTTGAACAAGGGAAAGGGAACCCACCTGTCACTATCAGCGACACAAACACCCAAAAACTATCTGAAAAAACACCTACCGTGCCTGGAGCTCTGAGACCACGCTGCTTGGCAAAGGAACAGCAAATGAGATCTGAGGGAAGGAAGGAGATGGAGGGGTTTTATGGGTAAGGGGAGGAGCTTGGAGCTTGGATCAGATGCTGGTGAAGCTGCCATCTCGGATCCGATTCCCCACAGGTTGATGATCAAATGAAGTCAACTTCTTCAGCTCTTACAATCATCAGGCACCTTTTAAAACCTATCACATTTTTTGAGAAACTGCAGGTTGGAAATCAGGAACATGAGAAGCTGTAGACAAAGTGTCTAACCGGCAGCTAGGATAGGAGGGATAGCAGAAGGCTTAGAAGACTCCCTCCGGAGGAGTCCATAATACCTCTTCTGGATGTCAGAAACCTGGGTACAGTCACATTTAAAGAATTCCATCTTACGAGAGATAATATCCCCAAAAGAAAGTTTCTCAAAGGCAGAATTTGGACTAATGGACGTCCTCCTCTACAGAACCATAGCCCAGTGGAGTAATACGAGAGGAGCAAGCCAAATACTCTTCTCTAGAGTCATGTTCCTTATCAGAATAGTCCTGCTCTCTAGGCTTCTTAAGTGGAGTAGATGACCAACAGAGACAGCAAACAGAAACTCCGGGGGGGGGGGGGGATTCAAGTCCATAAGTGTACTAACCCCTGTGTAAAATCCTGCCAGATAGACAAGGAAGAGAGACGACTACAAAGGGTCTTAGTTACAAATGCTTGACAACTTGGGCATGAAATATGGTCATGAGAAGCACCCAAGCAAAACAAACACTGATCGTGACAGTACTTATGGGGAATCTGTCTCCCACACTGGCATTTTCCCTTTCTGAATGATATATAAACTTGCAAACAAAAGAAAAAACAAGATAAGAAGAAAACCTCAATGGGACACTTATCCGAAAAAGGCTTAGTAGCCTACCCAAAAATAGGAACATTCACATTGATGATCGAAGATGGCATTCAGACTGGTGGCAAAGAAGTTCTAGGTATGTACATCCATATGTTACCTTTATGCCCTACACCATGAACAGGGAGCACATGTGTGATGTACAATGTCGTTAAAAAATCTAAGGCTTTGGTATACTGGCCAGACATCGGGCTACCCTACACAGGGGATCCGTTTAGTAAAGAATACTGCAACAGTGATATGGAAGGGCATGTACCCTGGATATCAGTGGAAATGCATACAGGAACATTCTTGTCTAAGGAAAAGAGAAGGAATCTGTCTTACAGAACTTCTTGCATGGAACTCTAGAGCAGTATCTTGCCAGCTGACTGTGAGAGGGAAGGCAAATAGGTCAGCTTTAGGAATTCCCCTCAGATGGATCAAATCTTGGAAGACCCAAAGATCTAGTTTCTATTCATGAGGGTCTGTCCTTGTACTGCTCAGCTTGTCTGCCACAAAACTTTGATCTTACTAAATGTAGGATGCATGTAAAGGGAGTGTGTGTCATATAGCTAATCCCAAATTAACATGGCTAGTCTGTAGAGGGAGTACAACCTGGTTCCCCTTTGCCTGCTGATGTACCACATGACTGTGGTACTGTCTGTAGCAACTTGAAGAGGTCCCAGGGCCAAAGATGATTCAGAGTTGAGTGACTTGATCAAAGCGAGCATCTCATTTATATTTATGTACTTGCAGCTGCTCTTGGTGTGTCACACACCTTGCCCTTTTATTCCTTCTGAAACTGCTAACCAAATAAAGTGAGATGCATTTGTGGCGAATTAATGCTTTGGAACATGGACAGAGAAAGGCAGACCTATATTTAAGGGGGTCACCTTCAGAAACCCGAATATTCACTTACCCAATGTCTACAATGCCGAGACAAAAAGGCCGATGACCGCACAACACTGATGTCCTGGAACACCGAGCTTCCACTCCAAGTAAGTAACCACTTGGCAATCCTGTTGAACTTTGTCCCTTACCCCAAGGTAGTGTGATCTTGGAGTTGGTATATTTAGTTAGGGGGCTGTGGGTTTGCTTTTCTTCAGTTTACTTACCTTGAGTGGTAAGTCGGTGTTCCAGGATGTTGGTGTGGTGGTGCTGTTGGCCTTTTTGTCTTGGCATTGAGTTTTTGGTAAGTGACATTTCGTTCTTCTAAAGTACACCCATTTAAGGATATTTGCTGTCTCCACCAAATGTCTTCCCTTCTGGCAAACCTTAGCATTGGGATTTGAAAAGACAAAGGATGCTGGTGCTGGGACCAGAGAGATTTCAGTCACCATTGTATCATTCTCGTGTGGAGTCTTGACAGGGACATCATGAGAATCACAGCTGGCATTAGACCAAAAATCCTGAGGTATTCCCTTGCAGTGATCAAAGTCTGAAAGGAAACCATTAGAAATAGATCTAGATATAGATCTATTTTTCCTGTGGAAGAAAAGCTCTTTAAAATTAGGTGTCTAGCTGACAACCTAGGAACACAATCCTGTGTGAAGGAATCAAAAAAGACTTTTGAATGTTCTCTTGGAGCTTGTGCAAGAGATCTCTCACCCGAGTGAGAGATTCCTGACACTGAAAAAGATGCTGCAAAGATAAGCAAGTAGTCAAAATATGGAAAAATATTGATACCCTGTAGACTGCAATGAGATATAACTAGAGCTAGACACTTTGTTAACACTCTTAATGCGGTGGATAGTCCAAGGGGTAAGGCAGAGAACTGATAATGTGATCCAAACACACAAAACTTTAAGAAACACCTGAAGTCTGGATGAATAGGGATGTGATAAACATATTTTGAATGTAGAGTTACTAGGAAACTTGAATAAGGGAGAAGGGGTAACAGATTGTGAAGAGACAGCATTTTGAACTTGGGCACCATCACAAATAAGTTTAGAAAAGAACAATCCAAAACTGGTCTCCAAGCATTTTCTTTCTTTGGCACTAAAAACATCACTGGATAAAAAACTTTTCTCACATGAGGAGGAGGAACAGGTTCCATCACTCTCTGGGACAGCATGTGATGAAAGACAGGTAGAAATAAAAAGTCTGGTCTGGTGGAAGAGATTATCCCCTCTGGAAAGGAAGAATTCCCTCCAACTGCCATATGTAACCCTGATGAATGACCTTCAGAACCCATTTTCTAAAACTATCAGTTGCCAAAGAGAAAAGTAGAGATCCCAGCTTTCTGGAAGAGAAAAGGGACTGCTAGGGTGGGTGGGGAGCACAACGTGCCTTAAATAGTCATTCTGACTTGTTGGACCTTCCTTGGCTTAGGGGTTCCTGAATTATTTTTGGTACCCTCTTTCCATTTCTTCTTGAATATCCTCTTAACTGCATTTTGTTGAGATTTTTTTGCCACAATTGGCTGAGAGGTTTTAGAATCCCTTAGAAAATCATAAAGGAGGGCTGAAAATAGATCTTCCCATTATCAATTTACCCCTCTCATCACACATTTATAACAGCAATCAAACCATATTAGCAAGTTCACATGTATAAACATTATATTGTTCAATTCCTGCCTTCTCTTAAACCTCATTCCTCCTCCAAAACATTTTTCTGCATGTATTGTTCCCACAATTTTATTTGTTTTCTATGTAACTTACTACTACTCTTTTCTAAAGATCCCACATCCTGTTTTTTTTATCTCTGTTACAATATTCACTACTTCAAGTATGGTTGTTGTAGACTTATTTCCATTTTCTAGTAATTGCTTTTTTGGCAGTCATCAGAATTAAACTTAATGGCTATATTATTGAAGAACTGCTGGCCATTCAAAGTAGAAGAGAAAACTGAAATTAAAGGAAGCGGGTATGCAGAAATTAAAGGTAGTATCAGGGGCGACAAGTATACTGTTGTATCAGTATACATACTAATAGGAATTATAATCAGACAGTTAAGAGACATACTGAAGCAGATTGTAAGGTTTCAGGAGGGAGTGGTAGTGTTAGAGGACTGGAACATTGCAGTGAGAAAGGATGAGGTGGAGAAAGGTCCATAGAGTGAGAAGGATAAATAAAAAAGGAACATTCCTGAGCAATTTTGCAAGAATGGTGGGTTGGGTAGACATCTGGAGGATGGAAGGGACAAAAAAAATGGGGAAATAGCTTTGCTTGTTATTCAGAAGGTATAACTGTTGGTCGGGGATAGATAAATGTTTTATTACACCAGGGAATAAACACCTACTGAGGGAGTAGAGGATATAGACACAGTGCATCTCTCAGATCCCACTGTAATGTCAGTAGCTAGAAGGACAAAGAGTAGAAGGTTTAGACAAGCATTGGAGGGTTAAAGCATATAACAACCAAAACCAAGATAAACCAAACTAGTGAAAAAAGTTAAAGTGGCAATAGCGAACAGACTGGAACTGGAAACCTGGAACACAAATTCTGCAACTCCAGTAATAGACCACGATATTATTTATTAGAGATAAGCGCTTTCGGTAGAGAGCAATCTCCCCACCTTCATCAGATCGCAATTTTATTATGAAACACCACACGTTCTTATATATCCATCCCATTCAATTAAAAGATCAATTAACAAAGTTGTTGATACAATAATAAGTTAATAAATTGTTAATTGTGAATGGTAAACTAATCAACTATATCATCTAGGCCATTCCTATTCAATACACAATTTTAAAAATTAAAAAAAAAAAAAAAATATATATATATATATATATATATATATATATATATATATATAATAACAGTAATAATATATAGTGACCATGAAAAACATTGTCTCTTGTTGTGGTCTTTTTAGATTAAAGCACTGGTGCCTTTTTGTAACCGCAGGTAAAAAGGGTTATAAAACCCATATAGAAACATGTTCAAACAAATCCACATGTGTCAACATATGAAAAACTATAAAAGACTGAAATACTGTGAAAAGGTTAACCATTGAAACAGCATGCTTTTTTTATATGTGTATATATATGTAAAAGGCTTCCATTAGAAAGCCTTTTTAAGAGAAAAAAATTTTACCCCCCTTCTTTTTCCTTTCCCCAAATAGTTGTTTATATTAAAGAGTTTTTTAGAAGGCTGGTTAAAGAGCTTTCTTTTTAAACATATAAAAAACTCTCTTAAAAAGGCTTTCTAATTGAAGCCTTTTACATATATATATATACACATATAAAAAAAGCATGCTGTTTCAATGGTTAACTTTTTCACAGTATTTCAGTCTTTTATAGTTTTTCATATGTTGACACATGTGGATTTGTTTGAACATGTTTCTATATGGGTTTTATAACCCTTTTTACCTGCGGTTACAAAAAGGCACCAGTGCTTTAATCTAAAAAGACCACAACAAGAGACAATGTTTTTCATGGTCACTATATATTATTACTGTTACTATATATATATATATATATATATATATATATATATATATATATATATATATATTTTTTTTTTTAATTTTTAAAATTGTTTATTGAATAGGAATGGCCTAGATAATATAGTTGATTAGTTTATTATTCACAATCAACAATTTATTAACTTATTATTGTATCAACAACTTTGTTAATTGATCTTTTAATTGAATGGGATGGATATATAAGAACGTGTGGTGTTTCATAATAAAATTGTGATCTGATGAAGGTGGAGATTGCTCTCTACCAAAAGCGCTTATCTCTAATAAATAATATCATGGTCTATTACTGGAGTTGCAGAATTTGTGTTCCAGGTTTCCAGTTCCAGTCTGTTCGCTATTGCCACTTTAACTTTTTTCACGGGTTAAAGCATATGTTATGGAGGAAGACAAGTAAAGGCAAGAGATAAGCATAAATGAAGGAAAGTTATTAGAAGAGAGGAAGATTAAAACTGGAGGATAGTGAAGCAGGAATTGCAAAGAAGAGAGAATGTAAAAGGATAGGAATGGGTGCAAGTGAAAAGCAGATTGCTAGAGTTGTGGGAGATACAAAGAGAACAAAGGAGGGGGATATCAGTAAGGAATAAGAGAGAGAGAAATTAAAAAAATTCAACAAAAGCAACTTGAGAAGTTGTGGGGAAAAAAAACAGCAGTGGGAAAATATTTGCTATGAATATGCCAACGGTGGTAAAATATTAGCAATGAGGCGAAGGCAGCAGGAAATAGAAACGTGGGGGTGTATCAAATTTATATGGAAACTCAAAGGAGGATGAGAGTAAAATTAGAAAAGAATTTGGAAGGATTACAGAGCATTATCAGAATCTATACATAGAGGAATAAAGACAGCAGGAAGAGTAGAGAGATGTAAAGGTGTTTTACAAGATGGTGAAAAATACAACATGATCAGGAGGATAGGGGGAATACGTCTATACACACTGAGCAGAGTGGATAAGAGTTGTTGACCGCAGCTGTCAGCTGAGATATACAAGTATCCTGTTTTTTTTTTTCGATTATTTATACAGATTATTGTTTTTAACAATTAATATATAGCACTTTTATTGTCTGCTTTTTAGTCTTCGAGTGTATTTTATTGCTGTTAACTAATCTGCACAAGTAACTGATTTGTCTGCAGTTAAAAGCATTCTGTATCTTTACAAATCTATCTGTTTGTGGCCTTCTCTAGTGCTACTGGCTGTAGGCTATTGTTTCTAACTGAAGTCTCTCTTTAACTTGGCTATATTGTGTTAATAGTCTGCTGAGTGGGGGCTGGTTCTTTTGTGTTCTTGTAAAAAAAAAGTTGTTGTTCTGGTATTTAAGCCCTAACTTTGATAGGGTTTCTGTCTATACACACTGAGCAGAGTGGATAAGAGTTGTTGACCGCAGCTGACAGCTGAGATATACAAGTATCCTGTTTTTTTTTATTATTTATACAGATTATTGTTTTTAACAATTAATATATAGCACTTTTATTGTCTGCTTTTTAGTCTTCGAGTGTATTTTATTGCTATTAACTAATCTGCACAAGTAACTGATTTGTCTGCAGTTAAAAGCATTCTGTATCTTTACAAATCTTTATCTGTTTGTGGCTTTCTCTAGTGCTACTGGCTGTAGGCTATTGTCCCCACCCTCCTGCCCAGTTGGTGTCTTGCTCTTATACTTGGTGGCTTTGCAGTTGCCCGCCCCTACTGTAAATCTGATCTGTGACACTCCTCCCAGTCTAGTGTCATTAGCTCATTCTACCTAGTACAGAGAGAACATTTGATAAGGCCTTCTGTTTCTCCTTTTTCCCTTTCAAAAAAAAAAAACTTATTTTTTTGCCTGAACCTCCTTGTGTTCTGACTGTGCTTCTCAAACATTTTGGAAATATAGAGTATATTTCAGAGCATTTATTATAACTGTAATTGCCTTAATATTGCTACAACTCAAGTGCTCTAGGTTTCTGAAGTGTTTGTGTGTTTTAGCTGCTTTTCTGTATATATACACTTCTCTGTTTCTTTAACTAAATAAGCTCTGCAAAGTTTTTTTTGCACTTTTAAAGTTTGTTTTTGCTTAGTTTAACTGGTAGGCTACACACTCAAGTGCGCTAGCCAAATGAAAGCATTTACTGTGTTTCTGTACCTAATTTCTGCTACTTTGTAAAAAAAAAAAAAAAAAAAAAAAAAATCCTTGCTTCCTGCCTTTACTGAACTAGAATAGTCCAGTCTTCAGGTATTGCTGATCTCTGGGCTGTGTCATAGTTCCTGTGTTGCCCATATCCTTATTTGGATAGGAGGAAGCTTCTTTGTTCACCAGTGAGAGTGGGGAGCTCTGAGCAGCCTATCTGTCCCTTGAGGAGTGGTTCCAGCCCAGTGACCTGCAGCTTATTGGCCATTTTGGGCCATTTCCTATCTCTTTCTAACGTCCTGCTTTAAAGCCAGCTTTAGCGCGCTTTTTCGCTTGTAATTTAAAGTTTGTCCTGTTTGTTGCATTTACCTGTTGAGGCTACACACTCAAGTGCGCTAACCTGTGTTACATATTTATTGCATTTTTCTGATGTTTGTTGCAAAAAAGAAAAAAAAAATTATCCTTGTTTCCCATCTTTCCTGACCTAGAGTGGTCCAAATACAGGCTTTGCTGTATTCTGGACTTTTGGAAAGTTCCTGTGTTGCCTATTTCCTTTCTTGGATAAGGTGAGGCTTCTTTGTTCACCAGTGGCAGTGGGGAGCTTAGAGCAGCCTATCTATCCCTGGAGGAGTGTTCCCAGCACAAGAATCTGGTAGTCTATTGGCTATTTTGGGTCAATTTCTAGCTCTTTCAAGTCCCCCTGTATAAAACCCGCTTTAGTGCGGCTTTGCGCAATTTTGCGCATAGCACAGCATTGGGCAGCGCCGCTTAATTGGGTTTAAACCATTCTCGGCTCCACAAAGTCTGCTCTTCACTTTTTCCCTTAGAAATGATCTAGTTATCATAATAAACACCCTATTCCCACTCTAAAGCCTGGCACTTGCTCACTAAAGCAATTATATAAGTCAGCACAAAAAATTAAAAGCACTACACCCTCACAAACTCCCCTTGAGTACTTTGTTCCCCACTGGCCCTTTTTTCAATTATAAAGGAATTCCCGATACTATTCTAGCATGTCCAAAGGTCAGTTGTCAATCTCCTCTCCGGTCCAGCTGGTGAATCTGGGAATCTTGAGGCAATGTTACAACTGCCTCATGTACACAGACAATCCTCTCCTCCTCCCAACAAATTCCAACACATGAGAGAGATGCAACCATATAGCCAAACTGGAGGCTAAGCTCTCTCAACTCAGTACTGGCATAACCAGTCAGGAGGAGAAGGAAACCACACTCACTACAATTCCAGTCTCACACAGACCTACCACGACAGCAAACCAAACACAAACACACAAAAACATACTTGGAGGCTCTAAATAAAAATCTGCCTAAGCAGCAGAGACCTCCAAAGCAGACACCCAAGCAACCGCTACCCCAAAACAAAACACGTGCAACACATACCTCACAAAGCCAGTGTGCCGAACAGTCACAGCCCTTAAAGCTAAACAACACACCTGATACACTTGTAATAGGTGACTCTATCGTCAGGCACACTGACGTCCTGCTCACCAGGCTGAACAAGGAGAAGGTCACGGTGAGCTGCCTGTCGGGCGCTAGGATCTGCCACATAACACAAGTACTCAGGTCACTCCAAGGCAAGTACAAATATGACTCAGTCATTGTCCATGCTGGTGTGAATGACCTGAGATGTACCTCCCTGGACTGCATGAAAAGAGACATAGAGGAGCTCTCTGAGCATGTAGCCCAGGCCGGTATGACCCTGACCTTGAGCAGCATCTTACCCTCACCAAGAATGATGCCACAATATGAAGACAAGGTGATCAATTTCAACAACTGGCTTAAGTATTGGTGTCATTCAAAGGGGATCCAATGCCTGTCTGCCTGGGATAACATGCTCGACAAGCCACGATGCTTCGCTAGGGACGGCTTGCACCTGTCACCCCTGGGCTTTCGGATATTGGCAAAGGCTCTTGCCACCCCCATAGTCCCTTTTTTAGGCAAGGCTCAAAAGACAAACCCACCTCCATAGGTATCACAAGGGATAAGAAACTAAGAGTAATGCTACTCAACGCCAGAAGTCTAAACCTCAAGATGCACGCACTCGAAACTCTCCTCAGCATGGAGAACATCGATATCTGTGCAGTAACAGAAACCTGGTTCAAGGCTCCCGAGAGAACCCCAGCACTACCAGGTTATACCTCATACCATGTTTTTTGGCCCCAAAACTTGGACCGAACCACAAGAGGAGGGGGAGTATCAATATTCGTCAAAGATACCCACACCTCCAGGTTGGTGGCACAGCACGAATCATCAGAGACTATTCATGTGCAACTAACAGTGGGTAAAACTGCCTTCCAGTTTATAGCCTGCTACAGACCACCCTCCCAAACCCAGGAACCCCATTCGGCCTTCCTGAGAACACTGAAAAATATGAAGGTCTCTCCAAACACCATTATACTGGGTGACTTCAACTACCCTAACATAGACTGGGAGCATTACTCTAGCTCCAACACCCTAGCCCGAAGGTTCCTAGAATTTATAAACTCAAATGCTATGGAACAACTTGTTGCCACTCCCACAAGAGGGGAAAACATACTGGACCTGATCATCACCAACATGGGGACTCTATGCTCCAGACCAGAAGTGTATCCCTCACTGGTAAGATCAGACCATAAACTAATCTCACTAGATATTCACATGCCGACCCCAGCCCCTGCCCAGAAAACCACAGTGAAAAACTTCTCTAAAGCAAATTTCACACTCCTCAAAACCGAGGTGGAATCCTTCAAAGCCCCCGGGCCTGTGGAAAATACGGCCCAGACCGCAGAATCCTTTATAAACGCATTCTATGAACACCTTCAGGAATGCATGGATCATGCAATCCCAAATAAAACCAAGAACCAATCCTCCAAAGTTAGGCGTCCTGTCTGGTGGACCCCAGCCATAAACAAACTATACAATAGAAGGAGGAAGCTACTACATGATAGAGCAAAATCCCAAAAAGGGAAGGCATCTCTGATCAGTATTAGCAAAAAACTACGGGCACTCATAAAATCGTCTAAGGCCAGCTTCGAGAGAAAAATTGCACAGGACACTAAGGATAATCACAAGGCTTTCTTTAGTTATGTTAGGAACCTGGCTGGGAATTCCCAGATATGCTCAGAATTAGTCCAAAATAACAAAAAATACACCAAACCCACAGACACTGCCAACATCCTAGCTGACAGGTTCAGCGCAAACTTCTATCCCCCCTTCCCCACCAAAAGGGCAAATATCTATCCCAGCAGAGTGCTGCCCCCCTGACATCTCAGATGCTCAGGTAAGAGCCGCCCTCTCCAAAGCAGAAAACACAGCATCAATGGGACCAGACGGTGTCCCGGGCTGCGTCCTACATGAACTCCAAGAAGAACTAAACCCAAACATAAAACTACTGTTCAATCTCAGCTTTACTACAGGATATGTACCTAAAGAGTGGCGTACAGCAACAGTGGTCCCTCTCCACAAAGGTGGAGCCTCAACAGATCCTGGAAACTATCGCCCCATAAGCCTGACTAGCTTGGTCTGCAAAGCTATGGAAAGGATCATCACAGACCTCATAAATAAAGATATTGGGGACCTACAGACACTGGGTCCTACCCAGTTCGGCTTTGTTAAGGGCAGATCCTGCCTCTTAAACCTGGTTGATTTCTTTGAAACAGTCACCAAGGCCATTGACGAGGGGAAGGTGGTCCACACAGCCTACCTGGACCTTGCAAAAGCCTTCGATACAATACCTCACTCGGGCATTATAGATAAGCTCACCAGCTTAAATATGAACCCCTATGTCACTAGATGGGTTACAAACTGGTTCAAGGACAGAACCCACATAGTTAGAATTGCTGGAGCCATGTCAGACTCCAAACCAGTTACAAGTGGCGTTCCACAAGGCTCAGTCCTGGGACCTCTCTTGTTCGGTATATATTTCTCGGAGGTACAGGCTAACAAGGAAGGACTGTGGCTGACCACGTTCGCAGATGACTGCAAACTGGGCGCCATAATCGACTCTCCAGCCGACACAAGCATCCTACAAAAGGGCCTCATAGAAGCAGACAACTGGTGCCAGAGCCATGGCCTCAAGCTAAACACCAAAATGTATATAGTCATCCCCTTTGGCAAAAATAAAGTGCCCACAAATTACCACATAGGTGGTAATCCATTAAGTACGAAAGTAGGTAATTAGGGACCTGGGGACCCAAGTTGATAGCAATCTCTCATTTGACAACCACGTGGCCAAAGTGGTTAGAAAAACATTTTATATAGCCCACCTAATCATGAAGGGATTCACATCTAGATCAGGGAAGGTCATCGTGCCTCTTTACTCATCCCTCATCAGGCCCATAATTGAGTACAATGCCCCTTTTGGGATGTACCTTACCAGACACCTGCAGCAACTGGAAAGACCCCAAAAGTACCTCACCAAGAGGATCAAAGGGCTCAAACAGATGCCATATGCTGCCCGGTTAAAGAAACTCCAGCTCTACTCAGTGGCATACCGCCTGCTCAGAGGCGAGCTGTGCCTGACGTATAAAGCCATGTCCAACCTGGAATTAATGGACATGCTGCACCTCAGAAAATCCAAATCCCATCAAGCTACGCGCTCGAGAGACTTGAACCTCAGCAATGAAATAAATAGGACATGCTGGAGGGACAGATTCATAACCCAGGGGCTCCCTTCACTCTGGAATAAAATCCCAGTCCAGGTTAGGCAGAGTCCCTCATTGACTCTCTTCAAGAGGAATCTTGATGAGTGGATGGGAGATAGTAGGTTTACCCCAGGTATCACTTCTGTGTCACTGTTAGACAAACGCACAGTATACTAACCTCGAAAAAGGGCTTAGCAAAATTCATTTAAAATGGGTGGTGAAAGCCAAACACACTCTGGCTAGGCTTATAAATGCCCTAGGGCAGATAGCCTAGTATGAACCTATGAACCTATAACAGCATCAATAACAGAAGAGGAGGTAATAGCTGTATGGAATAAAGTGGTCAAGGAAAAGCCCCAAGAATGGATGATCTTTCATTATAATTTTGGGAGAGTTGCATGAAGGATGTAGTAAAGACATGGGTTAAGTTATTTAACAATATTATAATGGGAGAATGAAAACCTACTGGAAGGAAGCATTGATTATGGTTATCCTAAGGAAAGGAAAGGATCCCAATAAACCAGCCTCCTATAGACCAATATTTATCCTAAACCACAATTATAAATGTTTTATGCAGATACAAGTGAATAGGCTTGGAAAGATCTTGCCAAAGATCATAAAATTGGATCAGATGGGGTTTGTTGCATGCCACAGGACAACAGATAATTTGATTTGCACTTTGTTGTTAAAGAAGCAATCACAAAGGGAGGAAGAGAGAATACAGCACTGGTTTTATTAGATGTGAAAAAGGCATCTGATAGGGTTAATTGGAGTTATCTGTTTGGATTATTGGAAAAAATGGGGGTTGCTAGGGTGTTGGGTAGAAATGATAATAAATACAAATAAAGATACCAGGGCAAAAGTAAAATAAGAGCAGGGCTTTCTACGGAAATCAGCATGCAGAGGGGAACAAGGCAAGGGTGTCCCCTATCACCCTTATCATTTGCAATGTACCTACAGCCCCTAGTGGAAGTTATGGGAAGGGAAGATACACACATATACAGGTGGAGACCACAGGTAAGAAAAAACATTATATGCCAATGATGTAGTTGACAAAGACTAGTTGAGAGCATAAAATGGTGGGGTATGGCAGATAAAGGAATTTGGAAAGATCTCTGGATATAAAGAAAATAAAGATAAAAATGAAGATAGTTGGGGTGAAGAAGGCAGTAGGAACAAGTGTGACAGGGGAGGAAAGGATAGCAGAACAGGGAGAAATAAAATATTTTGGAATATGGTTAGCATCAACTGTGGAGTGTTCAATGAAAATTGCATATAACTGAATAATAGAGAGGGTAAAGGCACAGTTACTTACATGGACAGGAATATACTTAAATGTGGATGAAAGAGTTTTACTATCGAAATCTTTTTAATGCTACAGTTTACATATGCAGGGCAGGCTTTTTGGCAGATCCCCGTGGGAATGTTATTGAAGTAAGTAAAATAATTATTCAAGGACTTTTTTGGTCAGGATAATTGATTAGAAATTTTAGATACACAAATGGTTAAAGAACAGAAATACTGTACGCAGAAAAAACATATAAAGATTTGAATGCAATAGGATAAATATAAGTAAGATGAGATATGTGAGTTAAATATGTCTAAGTTGATTTGTCATCAAGGAAGCTGCTTGTAATTGTTTGCAGCAAGAAGATATATTAGTGTTAACTGATGTAACTATGACGGTTGAATAAAAGTGAAAAATATAAAGTTAGTAATTTAAGAAGTTCAGTAAAATATGTTTGTACAATAAACAGATGTAAACAAGTTACACAGTAATTTTGGAAACAAAAAAAAAAAACAGCTTGGAATAACACAATATTGCAAGACCAAAAGGCTTGTGGATAATATATATTAGAACCATTATATGCTCCTGCTTTGGAATATACTACAAAAACAAAATATAGTGTTACAACAAATTCTAACCATCGTTTCTGTTGGGATAGTAATATCAAAAATGATATAATGATTTATATGTTATATTCTGCTTTTAACTGCATGCTAAAACTTGGAGAGACCACAGCTCTGTCTCTTGTGAGTCAGACAGAAATTAGAAGAGGTCAATTAAGGAGTCGCACATAAGTTACAACAGGTCAGCTAAGGTTAATCATCTGTGAACTGAGGAGGTGGCGCTAGGAACCAAACCTTCTATTTAAGGGGTAAAATAAAACATTTCAGAGCTTTACAGGAAAGGCTCACCCAGATTCTGCTATGGTCTGCTGTGAGGGGAAGGTTTGTTTACTTTTTATTTGTTGTGTTTTGTATTACTTTATTGCCTTTTTCTATTTTGTATACTGTGATTTGTTTTCTTACACTGTGTTTTACTTGTATTCGGCTTTTAACTGCATACTAAAACCTGAAGAGAGACCACAGCTCTGTCTCTTGTGAGTCAGACAGACATTTTTCCTACCCTCCCACCCGGTTATTGTTGTGTTCTTAAACACCACTGTCTTTCTAGTTGTCTGCCTCTTAAGCATCTATTGCAAGACCCCCAGTTATTGTAGAGTCTACATTCTGCCTCTCAGTAGTCATCTTGGGAGTAGTGCTTCTGTTTTCTCCTGGTGAGAGGAGTGCAGTTACAGTATTTCCTGGAGACTGCTGATCACCGGAAAGCTTAATAACTATAGGTGACAGCTTAGAATTTGTGCTTATATTCTGATCCTGGGGAGAGTAGGAGCAGAGTGCATTGATTCCTGACTCTTTCTGGATGGAGAGTGAGTGTCTGTGCTTAACATACCTGATTGCTCGGGGTGCTATTCAAGGCATCTACCAAAAAAAGGCCAGACCCTTGCATCACCTGGAACAAGACTGTGGATCACCAAACAGGCCGTGGCCTGCTTCTTTTCTTGGGACTGGTGCTAAAACTAGCTAGTTTTAACTAGAACTAGCCAGTTTTATTAGTTTCAGTACTCAAAACTGTTTCCTTGTGCTCAGCACTTGCTCAGAACTTGTTGTAAGCACTAAATAAACTACAAATTACTACAGAACTTGATGTTCCTCATTTGTCAAGAGGAAAACAGTTCTTAGTACTTAAATTAATAAGCACCTATCCATACATGTCCATGGGTCAGCTCCCGGTGTTTTCTCCTGTCCACCTGATGAATCTGGGCATCTTGGGGCAATGTAGAAATTGTCTCATGTACACTGACAACCTTCTCAACCTACCACCCAACACTACAACCTGAGAGAGATGCACTTATACAGCCAAATTGGAAGCCAAGCTCTCGCCAGCCAAGACTGGACTAGACAATCAAGAGGAGAAGGTTAACACCTGCACCACACCACACTAAACACATAATCCTTCAAAGTCCACACACAGAAACACAAAGCACACACCCACATTCATGGAGGCTCTCAATAAACATCTGCTCAAGCAACAGAGACCTCCCAAGCTGAAACGCAAACAACCCCCCCCAACATTACCCAAATAACACATAACCCACAAAATCAGTTTGCCACTCAACCTCAGCCCATAAGGTAAAACAACATACCCAACAAACTAGTCATAGGTGACTCTATAGTCAGACACACTGATTTCCCACTCACCAGGCTAAACAAGAAGAAAGTTACTGTCAGCTGCCTGTCGAATGCCAGGATCTGCCACATAACGCACGCACTCAGGTTACTCCACAACAAGTACAAATATAACCCTGTCATTGTCCATGTTGGTGTGAACGACCTGAGACGTACCTCCCTGGACTACATGAAAAGAGACATGGAAGAGCTCTCCGATCTTGTAGCCCAGGCAGGTATGACCCTAGCCCTGAGTAGCATCCTGCCATCGCCCAGAATGACAGCACAGTACAAGGACAAAATGATTGACTTCAAAAATTGGCTAAGCTTCTGATGTCATTCTAAGGGGATCCAGTATCTGTCTGCCTGGGATGACATGGTCGACAGGCTATGATGCTTTGCCACAGATGGCCTGCACCTGTCGCCCTTGGGATTCCGGATACTGGCTAAGGCTCATGCCACCCCTATAGTGCCTTTTTCAGGCAAGGTTCAAATGGTAAATACACCACCATAACAGGTACAAGCAAGCAAACTCTGAGGGTAATGCTACTCAATGCTAGAAGTCTAAACCTCAAAATGCACTCACTCGAGCTACTCCTTAAAATGGAGAACATCGACATCTGTGCAGTGACAGAGACCTGGTTCAAGGCTCCGAATAGCACCCCTGCATTACCAGGCTATAATTCATACCACACCTTTTGGCCACCTAACATGGACCAAAACACTAAAGGCGGAGGCGCATCCATATTCATTAAGGATATCCACACCTCCAGGCTACTTGCTCAACATAATGCATCCGAAATTATCCAAGTGCAACTAACACTGCGCAAGACTGCAATCCAGGTTGTAGCATGTTACAGATCCCCCACCATGCCCCAGGATTCCCACTCTTCACTTTTTAAGATACTGGAAAATATTAAGGTACAGCCCAATACCTTAATTATGGGTGATTTCAACTACCCCACCATCAACTGGGAAAACTACTCGTGTACCAACTCATTCACTCAACGTTTTCTGGAATTCATAAATTCCAACGCTTTGGATCAGCATGTCCACACCTCCCACCAGGGGGAGCAATATCCTGGATCTGATCATTACCAATATGGGTAACCGATGTTCCACGCCAGAGGTCAACTCCTTGCTGGTCAGATCCGACCACAAGCTAATCACCCTAGACATCCATATCCCACCTCCACCCCCCATTAAGGAAACCACTGTCAAAAACCACTCCAAAGCTAACTTCATGCTTCTTAAGACAGAAATGGCAAACGTCATGACACCCATGCAGATGGAAAATAGAGGTACGACTGCTGAATCTTACACAAATGCACTGTATAAGCATATACACGAGTGCATGGATCGTGCCATCCCCAACAGAACCAAGACGCTATCCTCCAAAAAAAGGAAGCCAATCTGGTGGTCCCCTGCCATAAACAAACTCTCCAACAGAAGGAAGAATCTGTTGAAAAAAAGAGTAAAATCCCAAGACTGGAGGAACTCCCTGGTCAACCTCAGCAAGAAGATGAGATCCCTCATAAAATCCTCTAAAGCCAGTTATGAAAATAAAATCACCACTGATTCCAAAGACAACCACAAAGCATTCTACAGCTATGTCAAGAATCTCAATGGCAACACTCCGATCTGCTCTGAGCTACAGCAAAATGGCACTAAATATACAGAACCAACTGATACTGCCAACATCCTGGCAGATAGGTTCAGTATTAACTTTACCCCCCTCTCACCCTCCAAAGGGCCCATCTTAGTACCAGAAGAATGCAAAGCCCATATAATCAAGAACACAGCATCAATGGGACCAGACAACATCCCAGGCTGTGTACTGCACGAACTACAGAATGAACTGGCACCCCACCTAAGTACCATGTTCAATCATAGCCTCACCTCAGGCTATGTGCCTACTGAATGGCACACAGTGACGGTTATCCCACTCCATAAAGGGGGTGCCACCACGGACCCCGGAAACTACTGTCCCATTAGTCTGATGAGCCTGGTCTGCAAAGCCATGGAACGTATCTTGGAGCTTATAAGCAAAGACATAGGTAACCTCCAAACCCTGGACCCCATTCAGTTTGGGTTTGTAAAAGGTAGATCATATCTGCTAAACCTGACTGACTTCTTAGAAGCAGTCACTAGAGCTGTAGATGAGGGCAAGGTAGTGCACACAGCCTATCTTGACCTCACCAAGGCTTTCAATACCATCCCCCTCTCTGGAATTATAGATGAACTTACTAAGCTTGGCATAAATCCCTATGTCACAAGATAGGTAGCCAACTGGCTCACTGACAGAACCCACACAGTAAAAGTAGCTGACTCCAAGTCTGACTTCAGACCAGTGACAGGTGGAGTACCACAGGGTTTGGTCCTGGATCCTCTCCTGTTCGGCGTCTATTTCTCTGAAGTGCAGGCCAACACAGAAGGGCTTTGGCTAACAAAGTTCGCAGATGACTGCAAACTGGGAGCCATAACAGAATCACCTAGTGATGTAGACATTCTACAAAAGGGCCTCACAGAGACAGATGCTTGGTGTCAAAGTCATGGCCTCAAGCTGAATGCCAAGAAGTGCTTTGTCATCCCCCTTGGGAAAAACTCAGTACCCATGAACTACCACATAGGCGGTAGCTCACTAAATACTGAAAGTGTGATAAGAGACCTCGAGGCACAGGTGGACAGTAGTTTCTCCTTTGATAACACATCGCCACACTAGTCAGGAAATCCTTCTACATGGCACACCGCATCACAAAAGGGTTCTTCTCTAGAAAAAAAGGAGGTCATTGCTCCTCTCTACTCATCCCTCATCAGACCCATTATAGAGTACAATGCTCTGTTTGGCATGTATCTCACAAGACACCTTCAACAACTGGAAAGGCCACAGAAATACCTCACTAAGAGGATTACCGGCCTCAAACAGATGCCATACGCAGACCGTCTCAAAAAACTCCAGCTCTACTCCATCACATATCGCCTACTCAGAGGCAATCTCTGCCTAACATACAAAGCTATTTCAAGCCCAGAGCTGTTGGACATGCTACACTTACAGAAATCCCAATCTCTCCAAACCACACACTCCAGGGACCTAAACCTTGTCACCTCAATATACAGAACATGCTGGAGGGATAGATTCCTGTCCCAGAGACTTCCCATACTCTGGAACAAACTACCCATTCATGTCAAGCAAAGCTCCTCATTGGCCTTCTAAGAAAAACATTGACGACTGGATGGGAAATAGAAAATTCACCCCGGGGCTCACTTCTGCGGCCCTGCTTGAGAGAGGCACAGGAAAATAATTTTCTTGGCTGACAAAAGCCAGGGAACCTTTTTGGCTAGGCTTATACAGGCCCCAGGGTCGACAGCCTAGTACCTACCTATGAACCTAAAAGAGCACATGCCTTCAACAAGAAATATTTACAAACAGGGGCATGGAAGATGAACCATTTACAGGCTGCCTATGTCTATTAGAGATACAGGTGCCAAACCAGATATGAATTTCCTGTTCCTATTCCAATTGTCCAAGTTACACTTAAAGTTAGGGAGGGACTGTGCTTCACATGGATAGGGGAGCCTGTTTCATAAAAGGGGGAGTCTCTGGGATACATACCAGTTTCTCCACCAGGTCGTATTTACATCACAGGCATGGTTTAAACTTTTAAAATAGGTAATTCTGGTGCTGCTTGTTTTGCAGATATGCAGAAGGTCCAACAGGGTGGGGTTTGACAATGTCTTGTATGCCAGGCATAGATCTCCCCTCAAAAGCCTGTAGGAAAATGAATACTGGAATAGGGCTTTGAGGTAGTCTGCACATGACATGTTACTTAAACCTTGTATTCTTTTAGAAAGGAACCTCCGTGGACATTCCAAATGTTGGATGTGCCTGGTTGAGTACATACTAAAGGGAGCGTTGTACTCAGTGATAGGTCTGATAAATGCTGAATACAGTAGAACAATGACCTCCTAGAACAATGACCTCCTTGGACCTTTGTTTATAAGTTGCACAACATAGAATGAGTTCATTACTGCTATAGACACATGATGGTCAAAGGCTAGATTACTGTCTGTCAGTGTCTCCAAGTTTCTGACAACTGGATTGACTCTTAGGGGTGTGTTGTCAATATGACAGTTACCAGAGCTGGATGACTTCTAGAAAAATAGTATGCATTTCTTGGCATGTAGTTTTAGTCCATAGCTCTGACACAGTTTGTTTGTCTGTGTCAGCCTTTCCTGGAGAACATTAGTGTCGGTGGGTAATTCTATGACTGCTCCGAATTTGCAATCATCTACAGATTTGGTCAGTCAGAGGACCTTGGCATTGGCCTTGACTTCAGAGAAGTAAATGCCAAATAGGGGCAGTCCCAGGACCAACAACTGAGGGACTCCAGTTGCAAGTGACCTCTTTGTAGAGGTGCCCTCCCAGATTCTAACTTCCTGGGTCCTGTCTGTGAGCCAGATGGATATCCACCAGGTGACATAAGGGTTTATACCTAACCTTTTGAGTTTTGTCAACAATGTCTGAGTGAGGTACTGCATCAAATGCCTTATACAGGTCAATGTAGTGTGAACCATTTCAACCTCATCCATTGCTATGGTGACCTTCTCAAAGAAGCCCACCAGGTTGAGTAGGCATGACCTGCCCTTCACAAAACCAGACTGGGTTTGGTCCAGTGTCTGGAGGGTTGCTATGTCATTACTGATTACTTCCCTGATAATTCTTTCCACGGCTTTGCATATAAGACTAATGAGATTTATGGTTCTGTAGTTTCTAGAGTCTGTAGATGGCCCACATTTATGCAGAGGGATGACTGTTGCTGTTCTCCATTCATTAGGCACAAAGCCTGTTTGAATGCTGTGGTTAAATAGTGATTCCAGAGTGCCTGACAGGTCAAATTTCCTATTATTTATCAGGCATTTTGGGATATTGTCTGGGTTCATTGATGTAGTGTTCTTGGCCTTAGAGAGAGCCTTGAGGATCTTTACACTAGTAATAGTAGAGGGAGTTATATTTGACAGTATACTCTGAGGGGAGGTTGAGGGTGAGAGAGGGGTTAAGTTAGATATGAATTTGTCTGCTAGTAGGTTTGCTATAACTTCTGGCTCAGTATAGGTGACTCAATCAACAATGAGCTCTGCACACAACTGTGTATGGCCTTTGAAGGTGCAGACATAGCTAAAGAATGTCTTTTGGTTGTCCTTTGTCTAGGAGGCCAAACTGACCTCAGATTTGGCTTTGACAGACTATTTTTCCTCCAAGTTTTTTGTTTAGTTTGAAGGGAGAGCTATTATCCTGCTGGGTGCTACACCTCTTAATTTTTGCTATGATTTTCTTCCTTCTGTTATAGACCTTACTGATGCTGTGCTTCCACCAGGGTGGCTTGTTTTTTTAGTTATTTTTCTGATTATTCCTGGTGGGTACAGCTGCCTCTATGCAGCTACTAACATACTTGTATAGGGTTTCTGTGAACAGTTCCTTGAAGGCAGCAGTGTTCTCGGGGTTTACAGGAGCTTGAAATTTTGCCAGGTTATCACTTAATATTAGGAAGTTAGGGCTTCTTATGGAAATGTTGCCACTCAAAATGCTGAGTAGTAAAAAAAAAAAATGAAAAAAAAAGACTGAAAATCCAGAGAAGAATGAATTTCGAAAATTGCTCTTCTCCTTTAAAATTCCTTTTGCAGGGGGACAAGTCCTCCCTGCAACCCCCATGTGTAAGGCAAGCTCCCCCATGCCCCTCAAATGTATATCTACTAACTCCAAGATCGCTATACTTTGTGGAGAAAATGGAATATTCCAAGAAATGTCATCTCAGTCACAGTACATGCAAGTCTGTTCTTTCGGCCATTCAATCACTGCATTTCGAGACTCGCTCAAGCAGGTCTCAACATTTCAAATGGTTACCAGAAGTTAGTTCCTGGACACTCCAGGGTTAGCTGGGGTTCCGGGTTTTACTTTTACTTCAAGCAGACTGTTTTGTGGTCTGACCTGATTGTGGTGTGCATTGCCTTATTTGAACAGCCTTGAGGTACATTTACTTCTGATGTAAATTGAGATACCTCCACCTTTAGTCCCGGACTGTGTATTAGCTGGTCTAAATGTGTGGAAGTCTTATAGCCTTGCACTGTCACTGTACTCTCCATGGCTTTAAATGAGGTCTCAGTGACTGCACAGATGTCAGCATTCTCTAGGATGAGGACAGCTTTTATGGATTGGGCTTTTTGTTTAGACTCCTATCATTGAGCAGTAACCCCTTTAAATTTTTTAGGTCTTGATTTGCTATGTCGGAAGTACCTTCAATTTGGCATTCCCTAAAAAGGCACTATGGGGGATGATGATGTTTTAGCTAATATTTGAAAGTCTAGAGGGAAGAGGTGCAGACCATCCCTGACAAAGCAACATGGTCTGTTGCCTATCTCCCTCCATGTTGACAAATACTGCACTTTTATATGTTCATAGATTAGAAGGCTAACGCTGCAACAGCCTTTACAAGCCTAACCAATTTAACCTGATTTACCTAGTACATGTCCCCTACGGGCAAGAGGAAGGCATGAGTTTGTGTCAATGTTTTGGGTACTTTTACAGACCTTTACCTGGGTTTGACTTTATGGTTCCTCATTCATCGATCCAGAATGGCCTCGAAGAGGGTCAGGGAAGGACTCTGCTTTACGTGAACACAAATCCTATTCAAAAGGAGTGGCAACCTCCGGGACATGTATCTGTCCCTCCAGCATGTTCTGTTTGACACACACTGACTAAGTTTAGATCCTTGAAACAGGTGGCCCTCCTGGTGTTTGTCTTAAAGATATGCAGCATCTTCATCAGGGCTGGGTTTGTAAGCACCCTGTAGGTCAGACATAGGTCGCCCCTTAATAGTTGATAGAGTAAAGGGAAAGGGCTTTCAGTCTATGTTGTTTACACCCTGCAGTTTCTTTGTGAGGAACCTTTGAGGTTGCTCCAACTGTTGATCGTGTCTGGTCAAGTACATTCCAAGTACATTCCAAATGGTGCATTATACTAAATTATTGGTCTAATAAGGGCTGTTTACAGTGGGACTATAGTCTCCCTGGATCTGGATGCCATACTTCACTTATAAATTATGCCACACAGTATAACTTTCTTACCACTGTGGATATGTGATGGTCGAAGTTCAGGCTACTATCTACCTGGGTACCCAGTCCCCTTACCTCTGAGTCTACTCTTAGGACTGTGTTGTTAAAGTCGTAGTTAGCAAGGGTATTTGTTTTCCCAAAGGGTACAATAAGGCATTTCTTCCTGTTTAGTTTCATGTCACTGTTCTGACACCAATCACTTGTCTGGTTTAGACCTTCTTGAAGGATATCCACAACACCGGTGGATTAAACGATTGCCCTCAGCTTGCAGCCATTTGCAAACTTTGTCATCTAGAGGCCTTCCACATTGGCCTTGGTGCCTGCAAAGTAAATTCTGAACAGGAGTGGTCCCAGCACTGAGTCTTGTGGCACACCAGTAGTAACTGGCCTCTTACTGGAACTTGAATCACCCACTTTGGACAAGTGTCTTATCCTTGACCCAACTGGCTATCCACCTGGTGGTATAGGGGTTTACATCCAGTTCTGTGAGTTTATTTATAAAACCTGAGAGAGGAATTGTGTCAAATGCCTTGAGCAGGTTGAGGTAGGTGGCATGCACTGTTTTACCCTCATCCATGGCCTCAGTGACCTTCTCAAAGAACTTCACCAAGGTTTAGCAAGCATGAACTACCCTTAATGAAAACAAACTGTGTCAGGTTCATTGTTTGGAGAATTCTTATGTCTTTGTATATCAGGTCCACGATTATTCTTTCCATGGTCTTACAAACAAGACTAGTCAAGTTTATTGGTCTGTAATTTCCCAGGTCAGTTGATGATCCCCCTTTATGCAGGCGTATGACCGTAGCTTTTCTCCACTCTGTTGGAACAGGCAGTCTAGAGGTGATGGTTAAATAATGATTCTATTGGGCCTGATAGGTCACTATTCAAATTATTTAAGAGGCAACCTGGTATATCGCCGGGCCCCGTTGATGCCATGTTTATAGCTTTGGAGAGTGCTGTGGTTACCTGTACTTTAGTAATAACTGGTGGAGTAGTGTCAGAGGATATTTCTTGGGAAGAACTGGGGGTAATGGGGAGTGAAGTTTGAACTAAATTTATCAGCCAGCAGATTTGCTCTGTCTGCCGGATGGGTGTAGGAGATGGCATTGTTAACCAATGCTGCACATTGTTGGGTGTTGCCCTTAAGATTGTGGACATAGATGAAAAATGCTTTATGGTTATCTTTAGCGGCTATTTGTAACTCAAAGTCAGCTTTCAGAGACTGTACTAGTTCCCTGATCCCTTTGTTTAAACTAAAAAGGTATTTGTTGCTCTGTTGTACACAGTCCCTCTTACTTCTCAACACGTTTTTTCTCTCATGTACAATCTATTCAGACCAGGGGTCCATCAGGGTGGCTTGTTTTTGCAGTTTTACCTGGGTGTATTTCAGCTCAGTACAGCCATTTCTATGTAGTTGTTTGTGGTCATACAGAGTTTTAGTGTACTGCTCTGCATAGGCTACTGTGTTTTACGGAACTGGGAGAGTTGGAATCTAGCTATGTCATCAATTAGTAGGGGGTAGTTTGCCTTAGAAAAGTTTTTAAAGTTCTTGGGGTTTGGTGGGGGGGGGTCTAGTTTGACCTTAATTTCCAGGGAGACCCCTTTGTGATCTGATCTTACCAGTGAACACATCACACATGGAGGTGCAGCGTTATCCCATAATTGTGAGTATCCGCTCTAGAATATTTGTTCCCCTGGTGGGAGTGCAAACCAGCTGCTCCTGTTAGTGGTCATGTGGGTATGTGGGTATGCCTCCCAGTTAATGGAGGGTTAATTACAATCACCCATGAGTATGGCATTGGTGAGTGATTCTGGGTATGACGCAAGGGTATCCTGATTCATAGAGGGGGATCTGTACCTAGCAATAATTTGTTAATGGATTTTTCCTACAGATACTTGGACATGGAGTAGATATAGCATGTCATAATGTATGACCAATCTTGAGGTGAGATTATCCTTTATGTAGATAGATACACCTCCTCCTTTAAATCTCTCACATTCAGTGGGTAAATGGAAAGTACATCTGTGTACACTTACCATAAATGTAGATATTCAAGTGTATTCACTGTTACAATCATCACACTTGGGTTATCTGCCTGCATGTAGCCCTCAGTCAGCCCGAATATCAGAGACTTAGTATTTCTGCGTCGGCTGCTGTCACTCCAGGTCTGACATCAGGTTGTCAGGGGTATAAAAACAGGCAGCCGACGCCATTACATCAGTTTTTCTTGCCCCAAATGTAAGCAGCCCCCCAAGAGGGAGCTAAGCTATGGTGGGAAAAATCACCACCAGTAAAAAGTAAATAATACCAATACCCCTGCAAGGGGTGAGTAGTATACACAGAGAGGAGAGAGAGCACGGGGCTGGAGGAAGGGAAACCAGGACTGCAACAGTGAATACACTTGAACATCTACATTTATGGTAAATGTACACAACTGTACTATGTTCTTCGTGTTTCATTGTTGCAGTCATCGCACTTGGGTTGATTCCCAAAGCTGTAGAAAGGGTGGAGGCAGTCAAGAAGTGTTTGGGCTGGCTAGAATGCCCTGCAGGACTGCAGTTGCAAAACCCGCCCTGGATTTGGAAAATATAGGCAAGTGGTATTGTGTACAGAACTCCAGGTAGCAGCCTCCAGAATGTCCACTCCCTGGTAGGGACTCCCCTGAGGAATGCTGTAGAGGGAGAATTTGCCCTAGTGGAATGTGTTCTGACTACCTGAGGGGTTGGTTCCCCATGGTGTTTGTAGCAGAAATGGATACAGTGTGCTATCCATTTGGAAATTGTCTGTTTTGAAATGACCCTGCCCTCTGCCCCTGGTGCAAAACTGAGTAATAACTGGTCAAATTTCCTGAAGGGCTTAGTCGTATCCAGGTAGAATCTGAGCTGTCTGTGCACGTCCAAGGAGTGCAGGATCCTTTCCCCTTTATTTTGAGGATTAGGAAAGAAGAATGGCAAATGGAAAGATTGGTTGAGAGCCACGTTGGACACACCACCACTTTGGGCATAAAGGAAGGATTAGTCCTGAGGGAGACCCTGTCAGCATGAAAAATAATGAAGGGTTCCACTGCCATAAGTGCTTGTAGCTCAGACACTTTTCTCGCTGAAGTGATGGCCAGGAGCAATGCTGTTTTCCAAGAGAGGAATTTTAAGTCTGCTGATGCTGCAGGCTCAAAAGGGGGTAGTGTGAGCTTTTCCAGTACAAAGTTAAGGTCCCAAGCAGGGGTGAGTGCTCTCCTTGGTGGCCTTAAGTTGTTTGCCCCTCTCAGGAACTGTTTGATGAGAGGGTGAGAGAACAGGGGTGGCTCAAAGTTGTAATAGCCGAGATGGCAGAGGCATAAATCTTAATGGATGAGAAGGAAAGGCCTCTGTGGAGTAGATCCCCTAAGTAATCCAGGATTAGAGGTAGGGAGGGCAGAGTTGTGTCCTCTCTCCTTTAGACTGAATCCAGGAGCAATACCTTTTCCACTTATCAGTATAGGATTTCCTTGTACTGGGTCTTCTGGCTTCAAGAATGACGTCCAGCACCTGCTTGCTTAGGCTGGTCACTGGGGGAGAATTCAAGGAATAAGCCAGGATGCAAGATTTAGGGTTTGCAGTTCATAGGTTTATACTTAGGTTTATAATAGGCTATCTGCCCCAAGGCATTTATAAGCAGAAGCAAGATCTGTCCCCTCTGCTGAGTGAGCAGGGTCGGGCTCTGGGGTAGGTGCCAGGGTAGTACCAGTGACAGGCTGCGCAGGAGTGGGTACCAGTGCTGGCTTGGCCAGTTCGGGACAATCAGAATTTTCCTTGGTCTGTCATGTCTTATCTTGAGCAATATTCTTGAGAGAAGGGGCACAGGGGGAAATGCATAGATTGAGAGGTTTACCCACTGGAAGGATAGGGCATCCAGTTTCCAGGCCCTGCTGTGAGGTGTCCTGGGCCAGAATTTGCTGAGCTGGTGATTGCAGGGGGAGGCAAAGAGACCCACCTCTGGGGTCCCCATTTCTGAATCAGATAGCTGAAGGTGCTGGGCTCTAATTGCCACTCGTGCAAGTCTAGGAGATTTCTGCTTAAGTCGTCTGCCAGTGTGTTTTGTTTGCCTGGCAGGAATTGAGCTTGCAGATGGACCTGCATGTCCAAGGCCGTGTTCCACAGGGCCATGGCTAGACTGCAGAGTGGTTGCCCCCTACCTGTAGATGTACCACATAGCTACGGTGTTTATCTGTTTTTATTAGCAGGGGTCCTGGTGAGATCAGGGATCTGAAAGCTGTTAGAGCATGCTGAACAGCTAGCATCTACTTTTGGTTGATGTGCAGATGAATTTAACTTGGACTCCAGTGTCCCTGAATGCACTTGTTGTCCAGGTTTGCCCCCAGGCATAGTCTGATGCGTCTGTGGTTAGGGTCAGGGTGGCGTGGGGTTGAGTAAAGGGCAGTCCCTTGTTGTGGTTGCATGCTGCTGCCCACTAAAGAAACTCTGTCCTTAGACAAGGTATGATAGGAATGACAGTTTCCAGGTCCTGAGAATGTTGGCACCGAAGACTTTTTAAGTACCACTGAAGTTTCCTCATATGCAGTTTGGCATATGGAATTAGTAGGATACATGAGGCCATGAACCCTATGGACTGCAGGATTTTCCTTGCAGATAGCTGGGTTCTGGTGGCCATTTGAGTGAAGTAGTCTGTCAGACAGGCTTGTTTTTCTGGAGTAAGGAATGCCATCTGGGATGCTGTGTCCAAGCTTGCTCCCAGGAATACAATATTTTGACTGGGGGCTAGTTTTGATTTCTTTTCATTGATGGTGTACCCCAGGGAGGTTAGAAGGTTCTTTACAAATGTCAGGTGCTGAAACAGCATTTCCTGACTGTCTGCCTGACTCAGGCAGTTGTCCAAGTACGGGTAAATTTTAAATTTTCTCTGTCTGAAGTAGGAAATGGCTGGAGCCAGACACTTTGTGAATACTCTGGGAGCAGTGGATAAGCCAAAGGGAAGTGCAGAGAACTAATAATGCATAGATCCTGCCCTGAAGCTTAGATATTTCCTGCAAGAGTCCTTGATAGGGATGTGCAGATAGGCTTCTTTTAAGTCTAGGGTGGCTAACCAGGCATCTTTGGCCAGCATAGGAAGAAGCTGCTGCATGGTGAGCATTTTGAATTTTGGTACCACCAGGAAGGTGTTTAGAATGGTAAGATCTAGGATTGGGCACCAAGTGCCTTCTTTTCTGGGTACCAGAAAAAGTCTGGAATAGAACCCTTGACATATCTGTTCTGCAGGGAACAGGTTGAATTGCCCTTATAGAGAGCAGGGATTGAACCTGAGTTTGTGCCTCTGCCCACTGGTTTGGAGGAAGGTCTGGGAACCCTTTTGGGGATGGCAGTGAGTGGAAGTAAAATTTGTACCCCTGGGATACAATGCTGAGGACCCATCACTCTTTGGTGATGGAAGTCAGTTTTTTGCTTGATGGGCAAGTTTTCCTCCTAGGGACAAAAGCAGTTGGACAGAGGTGGGGAGTGGAGTTGAGGAGTCATTGTGAATTATTTCCACAGGGAGGTGGCTTAGCACTCCCTGTTTTTGAAGTTGAGGTATTCCATTGCTTAGATCTCTGCATACCCTGAGACTGTAGTCTGGGGGGGGTCTGTTTTCCCTGGGTCTAGTCTGAGATGGCCTTGAGGGGGCTGGAAAGGACCAATGTTTCGAGGAGCAATGCCTACTGAATTTAGTAGGCTGTACTTGCAAGAATCTTTGATTGTCTGCATAGATTTAGCTTTTTCTTCCATCTTTTTAAGAACCTCTTCTGCTTTGGTGCCAAACAGATTGTCTTTGTTCAAAGGAGCACCTAGTAATTTTGATTTGACATGGTCTGGCAAGGTCTGCTCCTTAAGCCAATCATGCCTTCTCAGTACAGAACCAGTGACTGCTGCCCTGCAAGATGCTTCTAGGGTGTCAAAGCCACAATGCAAAGTATGCTTGCTGACTTGGCTTGCAGAATGCATAAGCTCTTGTAATTCTTTATTTTCTGTACAGTCTGTAAAGGTAGCTATTTTTTGCTTAATAAGTTCCATAATATATTGTTGGTACTTCAGCATGTGAAACTGGCAAATTGAAAGCCCTAATGGCGAGAGCTGCAGAGGTGTATAATTTCTTATCCCATCTGTCTAAAGCTCTGCAATCTCTGTCCGAAGGGGTGGGATTCTTAGCTGCAGTTGCTTTGATACCTTTAGGCCCCTGGGAGATTACCTCTGGGTCAGCAATAGGATTTTTGAAAAGGAATTTGTGAGAGTCAGGAACTCTGTAGTACCTGTCTGGTTTCCTAGGAGCAGGGAGTAAGGTATCAGGAGTTAAACTGGATTCCATAAAGACATCATCTACAACATCCAGGACTGGGAGTATTGCTAAAGGCCTATGTTGTGGCAAATCTAGAAATGATCTGATTCTCATTTTGGACTGAGGATAGTCTTGGCATTCCCAGTGGAAATGCTCTCTTAAAGTATGTAAGGTTTCACCAAAAGAAAAATCATCTGGATGAGAAGCAGAGGGAATGGATTCCTCTGCATCTGAATCCTCATAAGCAGATAAAGGCATGTCTTCATAATCAGATACCTCGGAGTCGTGGGACTCTTGGTCTGTTAAAGCTGCTGGGAACAGGTCTCTTTATCTTAGCAGGGGAAGGCTGACTTCCCCTAATCAGCATAATAAGGTCTTTTGCCATTTTAAGCATTTGATGTTGTGGCAAGGAAGCAGGTGCATGAGTCATGATATTTATTGGCGTTTTCTCTATCCCTCACTGGCCTTGTATTGTTTTGTTGTAATTTTGCCAGTGTTTCTTCCTTCTGGTTGTGGTTTCGAATATGGAAGTCCTGGGGGAGACCAGAAACGCCGATATCCCTGATTCCTCACTTCGTTCTGAAGTGGGTGAAATTCGCAAACTAACTGGCCAGTTGAGTCAACTTATTGACATCCTTTTGCCTTTAGGACAAGGCTTGCAACAAATGTTTTCTACATCTGCTAATTCTCATCCTCCGGACATGCGAGGTTCTAAAAACACCCCCGTTCTTTCTAACGACGATGGTTCCTTCCCGTCGACCAGCAGAGGGCATCATCAAACAGCTGCAGATTTTTTTCGAACGCCACTAGCCTTGCAGATGGGGAATGAACGTTCGTCGGGTGTGGACAACAACAACAGAGTTCATTGCACACCTCCTTCTTCGTTTCAGGACTGGTACAAGGAGGTTCCCAGTTTTGATTACCAACGAGAAGGTATTTCAAACGTCAACCAGGGTGGCAGTTTTCAGGACTCTTTGCTTTCACTCGAGATTTGGTTCTAGACAACAAGTACCTTAATGAATGTCTCGAGAAACGTATTGTGCCTAAAGGACTCAGGGTTCACAAGTACCCTAATAATGTTATTGCAGGCAGTGAATTTCATGCTGAACTTATTCATGCCTTTGATAAATGTGGGTTAGAGATTGTACAAGCCATCATTAAAAAGAATGAGAAAGAAATTGCTTTACTAGATAAAGACATAGAGGCTATTAATTTAGTTGTTACTAGTGATTTGATGTTTCAAGTAGAAAGAGAGAAGATGAAATATTATCAAATCAGAAAAGATGTTGATAACAAATGTAATGAAATTTTACAAAGAAAATACAAAAAGTTATATAGAGATGTAAAAGAGTATAAAGAGGGATGCCAGTATCCTGTTCCACCTTTTAGTAAAACACAGTTTCACAAATTACACAAACAGGGCCAAGGTACTAATACCATAGTTCATGACTTTACACCTGAAGCAGAAGGCTTCCAGGGCCAGGTACAGGAATCACTTCCCAGGAGATCCGAGAGGATCCGCAATCAGCGTAAAGGGTATCAGGATCAGTCTTTTTCCCCAGAACGCCATCTTTACAGGGGAGGGACGAACAACTACAGGAACCATCCTCCAGCCCAGGTTCAATTTTGGGAATAGATATCACTGAAACAGGCCTCGATATTACCTCTGATACTAATGATATTGTTTGTACTAAGGAAGGATACACCATATACAATTACAGTCATTTAAATATTAATGATGTGTATTTTTATTTGTTTATGAAGGGATTCAAGTTCATTCCCAATAGGGGCAGCAATGTTACCCAGGTTATACTAGACTTGAAAACCTTTATTAGAAAGATTAATCTTGAACATATTCTGGGGAATGGAGAATCTTCCAATTCAAACAGTCTACACAGGCCTAGCACCTTCAATCCCCCATTACATCCCCAGCTTAAAAATTTGGAAACCAGGATCGAACAGAAAATCAGGAAAGAACTTAAAAAAAACAGATTTTCATCCAATTTATCTAGCTCTGAAAAATCTTTGTTATTTGAGCTTCGGGATAACAACAGTATTAGGGTTATGGAACCGGACAAAGGGGGTGGAACGGTCATTATGGATCTATGATGGTAAAATGTGTACCATACTTAACAATCAGACTAGATACAATGCAGTATCACTCAATGAGATCAACATGGCCTACAGGAATATTGATTTGGCCATAAAGGATTTATTTGACCAGGGAGCCATTGATTATAGTGACTACACTTTTTTGAACAACACTCAGCCCAGGGTACCTTCGATCTTCGGAGTACCCAAGGTACACAAAGGTATCTTGGATCCTCCCCTTAGGCCCATTGTGGCTGGACAAGGCTCCAAGATTTCCCCTTTATCTAAGTTCTTGGACAGGAAATTCAAAACTTTGTGGCCAAAGTTTGATAATACACTCAAAGATTCTTGGGAATTCTTGAAAAAGATTACCCCTGATCTTATGGTACCTGATTTAAAATTCTTGACTATCGACGTGGTAGACCTGTTCTCTGTTATACCACACGAGACAGGGCTTTTGTGGTTGGAAGAGGCTCTTTTACTTTGCCCTAATATCCAAAGTAATGACATTTTTGTGATTTTGGAGCTTATGGAATTAGTTTTGCATAACAACTTTATCCATTTCTCAGGAAAATATTACAAACAGGTGGCAGGTGTTGCTATGGGGGCTAATTGTGCCCCATCTTATGCAGATGTCATTCTTTCTGTTTGGGAAAACAAGTTTGTTCTCAACAGTCCTTTTAAGGACTATTGGAAAGCCTATTTCAGATTCCTGGATGACATCTGCATTTTTTGGACAGGTCCTGTAGATGCCATAAAAGATTTCATGGAATTCTTGGCATCTACTACAGACTTCCTTACATTCACTTATCAAATACATGAAGGTGGTGTAGAATATTTAGATGTGTTTCTCAGGATTGACCAGGGTTCTTTTAGATCCACTATTTATAGAAAACCGACGTTTTCTAACAGCTATATACATTTTCACAGTTCACACCCCATGTACCAGAAAAGGGGTATCGTCAAGGGCCAATTGGTCAGAGCTTCCCGAATGACTTCCCACGAGGATGATTTCTTAGCAGAATGTCAGAAATTGTTCCAAATGTTTAGGGACAGGGGTTATCCAAAGGAATTTATTTACAACATATGGGGGGAAGTCAAAGAGGGAAGAAAGGACAGGTTCAGGCCTATTTTAGGTTTGGGAATACCTGCTAATGTCCCTGTTAGTTCCAATGACCAAATAGATTACAAAAAAGCCTTTATTACAGGGTTTAGTGCAAACTCTAGTGTTATTCAGGAGATTGTTTGTAAGGAATGGGACATATTCAAGGACATTACTGACCTGGAGAACATACATGGCAAGGATATCAGAACTGTTTTCCGTAAAGGGAAAAATGTTAAAAATATATTGGAAACAGGATTTTTCCACCGACAAACATCTCATAGACGTAAAGGTACATATAGATGTGGATCATGTGCACAATGTTCTTACATTGTGCACAAAGAAGAAGTACATCTTTCAGTCCATAACAGAACTATCAGGGGCACAGCGTACTTCAACTGTAACAGTCATGGAGTAGTCTATTTAGCTTGTTGCTTACATTGCCCAGCATACTATGTGGGCAAAACAGAGCGTACATTAAAACGCAGAATTTATGAGCATATGTACGACATATCTAAAAAGAATGATACTAATGCTCTGTACAAGCATACCTTAGTATGCCCTACAGCTAAATATCAGTTTTTTGTACTAGAAGGTGTCAACAAAGATCCCAGGGGTGGGCCATGGCAGGTAAAATTGGAATGTCAGGAAACGTACTGGCAGATTCTTTTAGAATCAAACAAGGAACCTGGTTTAAATGATTACATCTCTATTAAACCTTTACTGAAGCTCAAGGCTATCAGTATATAACTTGTTTCAGTTTTTACATATACCATACAAGTTATATTTATTTCTTTGTATTGTATTATCAATTCATAATGTTTTTTCTATGTCTTGTTATATTTTAACATGCACACAATAATTTTAAAATATTTTTAAAGTATTTTATATTATACATACCTGTTTGTCCTTTTGTAAAAAACTTGATTGGTTTCAATTAATTCAATTATCCAATTACTATGTGTGTATATATACTCAGGGACCCCTCCCTGCTTTTTGTCTGATGAAGTTGCATTGTGTAACGAAAACGAGCTATTTCAAAAGGATTTTGCGTTAATAAACTCCTGAGTTTTACTTGTGGTGCTTTGTGCATTTTACTACTGTGCCTGTGGATATTTATTGGCGTTTTCTCTATCCCTCACTGGCCTTGTATTGTTTTGGTTGCTATTTTGCCAGTGTTTCTTCCTTCTGGTTGTGGACTCTTGGTCTGTTAAAGCTGCTGGGAACAGGTCTCTTTATCTTAGCAGGGGAAGGCTGACTTCCCCTAATCAGCATAATAAGGTCTTTTGCCATTTTAAGCATTTGATGTTGTGGCAAGGAAGCAGGTGCATGAGTCTGGGTCGTCTGTTTTTTAGGCGTAGCGTGTACCCTTGGCCTTAGAAACTCGGGAGTTGTAGACAAAACTGAAGATGTGAAAGAAGTCGGTTTGTGTCGAATATCGGTAGTGCAAAGAACTTCCTCAGAAGCCGGTGCCTGCTCATCGGCTCCGGACCCATCCAAGGTATAGACATCCGCAGGTTCCGTAGTCGAAGAAGAGTCTCGCAGCATAATGGACTCTGAACGGGTCTCGGTAGAGGCCTGCGAATCTATTGAAGTGGGCATCAGGGGCTTGCAAAAGCACCTCATTGAGTACCGGCGAACTGGTGACTAGCTTAACAGAAGCGTCATCGGCAGTTTTGGACCTGTGTGGTCTGTCTCTGTCTTTATCCTTATGTTTTTTTGGAAGATCGGTAGTCGGATGGCTTACCAAAGCCATTTCAGAATACGGAGATTGAAAGTATTTAACGACAATAAGGGCCTGCCGACGAATAGTTCGGGCATTGAAAAGGCACAAAAACCAACAGCGTGGTACGTCGTGGTCTGGGCCTAGACAGGTGAGGCAGTAAGAATGGAAATCTTGGTGTGGTATTTGCTTTCCACAGGCAAGACAATTGGTAACTTTTTCTGACATCGGTTAGAGCAAGAAAAAAGGATCCCCAATGGGGTACTTAGCTTTAGAAGACTTCAGGATAATTCAGTTCAGAAACAAAAACTCAGGTAGCGGCCAACCAGCACTGGTGTGAACTGCTTCTGCTTTGGGCTCCTCGGCAATGGCGTCGGTTGTCTGTTTTTATACCCTTGATGACCTGACATCAGACCTGGAGTGACAGCAACCGACGCAGAAATACTAAGTCTTTGGTATTCAGGCTGACTGGGGGCTACCTGCAGGCAGATAACCCAAATGTGATGACTGCAACAGTGAAACACGAAGAACATCATATGACAGACATTACAGTCATGCACAGCTGGAGTGCTTTCTGTGGTATTAAACCATGTTCCTGTAACTACACAGATGTCTGCATTCTCCAGAGTAAGGAGAACTAACAGGGAGTGCAGTTTCCTTTTGAGACTCCTAGCATTGAGCAGCAACACCTTTAGCTTGTCCTGAGTATTGTCTGTTGTGTTTGTTCATTGTTTGTAGGTTTGCCTGTTTGGTAATGCCTAAAAATGCAGAAAAGGGGTGGTTAATGTTTTAGCCAGTATCCGAAAGCCTAGAGGTGACAGGTGCAGGCCATCTCTACCAAAGCAGCCATGTCCTCCCAGGCTGACAAATACTGGACCCCTTCAGAATGACACCAGCAGCTAAGCTAAGCCAATTGTTAATGTCGAACATTTTCTGTCTGTAATGTGGCATCATCCTTGGAGACAGTAGAATACTGATCAATGTTATGATCGTGCCTACCTGTGGCACATATTTTGACAGCTCAATCATGCCTCTCTTCATATAGTCCAGGAAGGTATGTCTCAGCTCATTCACTCCCAAATGGACTATGACAGAGTCATGTTGGTACTTAGGGGTGAGTTACCCGAGTGCTTGCATGACCTTGACAGGCAACTAACTGTAGCCCTCTCTTTATCCAGCCTTGTAAGTGGGGCATCTGTGTAGCTTACAATGAAGTCACCTATGGCTTGGTAGTTGAGACACAATGAGATGTGGCTTTATGTGTTGTGCTGATATGTGTCTTGTTTGTGTGAATGCAAGGTTTCTAATGACTGCACCTGTGAGGCCTTTGAGGCTTGGGAAGGTTACATGTCAGCACCTCTACATATGTAGGTCTAAGCTGGAGGTCTTTTGTGGGTGTGGTGAGTGATGTGTGGGAGTAGCTGACAACCTGTTTGTTGCATTTAGTGTCTGTATGTGGGAGTCCAGCCTCCAGTAGTAAAGTGTAAGTACATCTCTCACATACTGTATTTGTCTGTTTAAGAATTAAGTGGTTGTCAGTGTACATGAGGCATTTCATACATTACCTCAGGATGGCCATGTCCACCAAGCTGGAAACAGAGATGGTAGGAAAGTACCCATCCATGGATGCCAGTCTTAACATACTTACAAGGGATATGAGTTCTGAGTGCCTACTTGCTGTAAGTTCAAATGACCTAGTGTGTGATGCTGCCCAGTGCCCAAACTAGCTGCTCACTATACAGTGACAGCCCTGGGTGCTAAGATG
This sequence comes from Protopterus annectens, assembly GCF_019279795.1. NCBI lineage: Eukaryota > Metazoa > Chordata > Ceratodontiformes > Protopteridae > Protopterus > Protopterus annectens. The sequence continues at coordinate 1,676,314,719 of NC_056725.1, read as the reverse complement.
AGGTAATGCTAACTAAAAAACTTCCCAACTGAATGTGTGGGTGCTGCTCACCATGCAAACTTGTTGCCTGGTGAGTGATGTTGAAATGGGGTAAAGTTCCAAGATAGTTTTACAAGGAAATTTCAACTTTTGGCATCTGTGTATACACAAGGCACAGTAAACTGCCACTGAGTAAAGAGCAGCTTCTCGCAAACACAAGGTTTATATATGCTTAGAAAAAAAAAAACAAGTTTAACACTACCTGCAGGTCAGTCAGAAAACCACACAATGAGCTATGTACCAGTAATTTCCCACTCAGATTTGTGAAATCAGCCCCCTCCTGCCACAAGAGTGCAGACATGGACTCTCAATGTAAAATGGCCGGTTTGGAGCCCATGTGTTGGGAACAACAAACAGATGCCTGGCACTAACTTAACAATCAACTAGACAAATTTTAATTAGTGAGAACAGCAGCCCAACAGCAGTTAGAAAAACAGATTGAATCTTTGAAAAAAATGATGAAAAACAATTGCATAAAGCAGCAGACCTCCACAATGGGTTAGAATAAACAGTGCAAGTGCAAAAAATATACTTGCGCTCATTTTCATAGCCTTGGATGGCTTCTGGTGCTTGGAAAATCGCTCAAAGTCTTCGGTATCATCACCAAAAGAGGAGCAGCTCTGGGTAAATGAGCCAATGACACTAGAAATTAAGCCAATTTTTGAAGTCAGCCCTCTTCTGTTGTACTGTGGCATCATCCTTGGATAAGGTAAAATGCTGCCCAGTGCTAGGCTCATATCACCCTGGGACACATATTCCAAACGCTACATGATGCGAGGATGTCTCAGGTCATTTACACCCACATAAATTATGAATAAGTCATACTGGTACTTGTGGTCCAATGACCCAAGTTATAGTAAATCCTGGTCCCTGATAAGAAACTGGCCATAATCTTCTCCTTATTCAACTTTGTGAGAGAGACATCAGTTTACCTCATAATGGAGTAACCAATGCCCAAAATGTTGGATTGTCTGGTGGCTTGCCTTATGGGCTTAGGAGTACAGGCTCCATAATGTGGCTGTATGGGTTGATGTGGGTGTTGCTTTGAAAGAGTGCATTCAGGGCTGCTGAGGGTTTTTGTTACGTGTACTTCATCTAGAAGGTCTTTGGGGTTTAGGAAAGTTAAATTTAAGTGCCTCAGTATATGTGGGAATATGGGTATATTTTGTACTGTGTGTGATGGGTACAGCGTGTGTGCTACTGACAACTTGACTGACATTAGGAATGTTTTTATGTGAGAGCTTTTCCTCCAGTGACACTGTGTAAATACATCTCTCACATGCCTTATCAGTTTCTTTGCAAATTAGGTCATTACCAGTAAACTTGAAGTAATTCTACATTGCCTCAGGTTGCCCATATCCACCAAGCTTGCAATAGAGATAGTGAAAAAGTTCATATCTATAGCAACAGGCCCTTTTTTATTGCTTAGATGGTTGCTATGAGAATATAATTTAAGTCAGGAGTATCTGGTTTGCAACCCTGGGGGCAGTGCTTGTTACTGTGCAAATAGGTATTGATGAAACTTCAAGAATGATTTTACAGGAAAAATGTCAACTTAAGGTGTCGCTTGTCTGGCCAGGATAAAACAGATAAACATTTGTGGGTTATGTTCAAGCAGCTTTATTATATACAAACACATCAGGATTGAGGCTTAACAACTTTAACTTAGATAAACTTGCAAACAAACTAGCTATCACACTCATACATGCTCACTCTCTGGCTGCACTCTCAAAATGGCACTGAAGCTAGCACATGCTTGCTATTTATATGCCCTTGCTGTCCTTGAAATGCTTCTTAAAGGTACAACACACACACACACACTATTCTACATCCTCCCTCTTTGAGAAATGAGTCATGCATTACTGATGACATTATATGACATGCAATTGACACACAATTCTTTGACATGCAATTATACAAAATTAAATACATACAGACAATTATGTCCAGGTTGCTGTGTATTTCACACTAGGTCTGAAAATACAGTTAAATCATGTGACAGAAATTAGAATTAGGTTTAGCAACTGGGATTGTCTCTACTGAATGTTTAACTTTGGGGACATCAGGAACATCATCAGGAATGGAAGTAGAAGTTAAGATACGTTCTGCAACAGAAATATTGTCTGGATTGCTCTAAGATCTACAGTCTGTATCACAGGAAAAATGCTGCGATATCGATTCTGATACAGGAAGATGATGTCTGCGATTTCTACTGTACTCCACACCCTCAGATTCTACGAAGTAGGATCTCAGCTCAGCACATATACCTGTTACTTGACTAATCCAGTCAAAACTGTTTGTATCCTCACTGTCTCTCCTTCTTTAAATGGATGAAGAAATCTGCTCGATTTATAGCTGGAATTCTGGAAAGAACGCTTTCTGAATAGTTGGGCTCGAACTGTTCTGTTGTTCTTTGCTTTAGGCCTCAACAAACTGGAACTGATAGGTGATGTTGTTCTCGTTTGCCTAGAAAGAAGTCTCTGAGCAGTCGAGCCAAGTATATCAAAACAGGGAATGTTTCTGAGATTGAGAAAATTCAAAAAGACATCGTTATTATCATGCTTTGACCTCTCAAGTAATTATTTTGCACTCTGTTTTGCACGTTCAGCTAGTCCATTTGACTGTAGATATTCTGGGCTATTAGTAACATGTACAAAGTCCCATTCTTTTGCAAATTTCTGAAACAACTGACTGGTAAATTGGGCACCAAAGTCCAAACAAAGTTATTTCTGACAACCATGGACTGAGAAATGACGTTTCAACTTGGTGACAACAGCAGTGGACGTTAGATTAGGCAGTACATCAATCTTGAACCAGTTCGAATAAGAGTCTACTAACACTAAGTCATGCTGATTTTTCCACTCAAATATATCAGTGGCTACTGTTGACCAAGGCAGTTCAGGAACTTGACTTAGCTGAAGGGGTTCTTTTTGCAAATGAGATTTAGTAATATTGCATACGAAACAAAAAGAAAGTACTTTATCAATGTCTTATGCTAGAGCAGGCCAAAATACTAGTCCTCTCACCCTTTTTTTGGTAGATCCGGAACATGGGTGACCACGATGCAAAATCTGGCTATATTCACATTGTAAGGAAGCAGGAACAACAACTTTAGGACCTTTGAAAATAAAACCATTTTCCATCAACATCTCATCTCTGTAAGGAAAATAAGTTTGCACTTCAGGTGGTACACTAGATTGCTTTGACAGCATTCAACAATAATGTAGTGGTTGAGCTTTTGCAAAACTGGATCAGTCTTTGAATGATCTCTCAGCTCATCAAATCTTGCGGTAGAAAAATTACACACTTCCAAGACATCAAAGTCAAAATTCTCTGCATGAAACTGTTCTGGTGTATTTCTGGATGATCTGGATAGGTATCAGTCAGATAAAGAAGTTTGCCTTTTGTACAGACCATTTTGAAGTTTTGCAATCTGAGCATCATTTGTTGTAATCTCACAGGAGCTGAATACATAGGCTTCTTTAAAATAGTGACTAGAGGTTGGTGATCAGTCTCGATCTGAACAGCTCGACCATAAATATAATCATGGAACTTTGAACATGCAAATACTATTGCCAAAAGTTCTTTCTCAAATTGAGCATATTGCATTTTAGTTTGTGTAAGAGATCTAGATGCATAGGCTACTGGTCTGCCTTCATAAAAAATAACTGTACCAAAACCAAATTCTGAAGCAGGACAGGAAAGAATTACTGGTTTATTGACATAACAGTATCCTAATGTAGGTGGGGTGGCAATTTTCTGCTTAAGGTCTTCAAATGCTCTTTGGTGCTGTTCCAAACAAGACCATGTAACATTTTATGCATCAGCTCTCTCAATGGTTCTGTCAACTCACTGAAGTCTGGTATAAACTTGCCTAAATAGTTGACAATACCAAGAAAACGTTGTAGAACTTGAACATTATCTGGTACTGGCATCTCTAGAATGGCTGCTTGCTTGGACGGGTCTGGTCGCAAGCCAGTGCCAGTAATTAAATTACCTACATATGTAACTTCTGGTAGTTTGAATTTGCACTTCAGAGGATTGAGCTTCAAGTTCACTTCATGTGCTCCGTCTAGAACGTTCTTAAGGTTTCTGTCATGCTCTGCTTCACCATTGCCTCCGACCAATAAATAATCTACTATTATTGCACAAGGACAACCCGAAAAAATGTGCTCCACTGCATGCTGAAAGACTTCACTTGCAGAACTTATTCCAAATGGCACCCTGCAGAATCTACATCTTCCAAATGGGGTACTAAAATAGTCAGTAGTGAAGATTTGCGATCAAGCATCACTTGCTAAAATGAACCGTTCGCATCTAAGACAGAAAAAGCAGTGGCATCCAGTTTTAGGGCTGCAACTTCAACTATACGCATAGGATGATGTGGTCTCTTTAATGCTTTGTTCAAATCTCTTGGGTCAGTGCATATTCTAATTTTGTCTGAGCCTTTTTGTGGGCTGCTAGCATGGATGACACTCATTCAGTTGGTTCTGTGATTGGACAAATAGGTTCATAGGTTCATACTAGGCTATCTGCCCTGGGGCATTTATAAGCCTAGCCCGATTGTGTTTGGCTTATGCCACCCCTTAATTTGAGTATACTGTGCCCTTTTTAAAGTTTAGTTTACTGTGCCTCTGTCTAGTAGTGACACGGAAGTAATCACCGGGACAAACCTACGATCCCCCATCCACTCATCAAGATTCTTCTTGAAGAGAGTCAGTGAGGTGCTCTGCCTAACATGAATTGGAATTCTATTCCAGAGCGAAGGGAGCCTCTGGGTTATGAATCTGTCCCTCCAGCATGTTCTATTTATTTCTGTGCTGAGGTTCAAGTCCCTCGAGTGCGTGGCTCTAAGGGATTTAGATTTACTGAGGTGGAGCATGTCCATTAATTCTGGGCTGGACATAGCTTTATATGTCAGGCATAGATCGCCTCGTAGTAGGCGGTATGCAACTGAGTAGAGCTGGAGTTTTTTTAACCGAGCAGCATATGGCATCTGTTTGAGTCCCTTGATCCTCCTGGTGAGGTACTTTTGGGGTCTTTCTAATTGCTGCAGGTGTCGGGTAAGGTACATCCCAAAGGGTGCATTGTATTCTATGATGGGCCTCATGAGGGATGAATAAAGGGGCACGATTACCTCTCTTGATCTAGATGTGAATCCTTTCATGATGAGGTAGGCTATGTAGAAGGTCTTTCTAACCACTTTGGCAATGTGGTTTTCAAAGGAGAGATTGCTATCAACTTGGGTCCCCAGATCCCTAATTAATTCCTCTGTACTTAATGGGTTACCACCTATGTGGTAATTTGTGGGCACATTGTTTTTGCCAAAGGGTATGCCTATACACTTTTTGGCATTTCGCTTTAGACCATGGCTCTGGCACCAGTTATCCATCTCTGCGAGACCTTTTTGAAGGATGTTTGTGTCAGCTGGAGAGTCGATTATGGCGCCCAGTTTGCAGTCATCTGCGAACTTGGTGAGCTACAGTCCTCCCACGTTGGCCTGTACCTCAGAAAAGTAAATACCGAACAAGAGAGGTCCCAGGACAGAACCTTGTGGGACGCCACTTGTGACCGGTTTCGAGTCTGACATGGCTCCAGCAACTCTGAATCTGTGGGTTCTGTCTTTGAGCCAGTTTGCGACCCATCTTGTGACATAGGGGTTTATATTTAGGCTGGATAGCTTATCTATGATGCTCGAGTGGGGTATTGTGTCAAATGCCTTTGGAAGGTCCAGATAGGCTGTGTGGACTACCTTCCCTTCATCTATGGCCTTGGTGACTGTTTCGAAGAAGTCGACCAGGTTCAAAAGGCAGGATCTTCCCTTGACAAAGCCAAATTGGGTAGGATCTAGTGTCTGTAGGTCCCCAATGTCTTTGTTTATGAGTTCTATGATGATCCTCTCCATAGCCTTGCAGACTAGGCTAGTCAGGCTTATGGGGCAATAGTTTCCAGGGTCCGCAGAGGCGCCACCTTTGTGGATTGGGACCACTGTTGCTGTACGCCATTCTTTGGGCACATATCCTGTAGTGAGGCTGAGATTGTACAGCAGTTTTACTTGAGGGATAAGTTCTTCTTGGAGCTCATGTAGGACGCAACCCGAGACGCCATCTGGTCCCATGGAAGCAGTGTTTTTTGCTTTGGAGGGGGCGGCCTTCACCTGAGCATCAGAGATGTTTGGGAGGCTGCACTCTGCCGGGATAGATACTTGCTCTTTTGGGGGGGAGGGGGTGGAGAAGTTTGCACTGAACCTGTCTGCCAGGATATTGGCGATGTCTGTGGGTTCAGTGTATTTTTTGCTGTTTAGAATCAACTCAGAACAAGTCTGGGAGTTGCATCCCAGGTTCCTAACATAACTGAAAAAGCCTTATGATTGTCTTTAATGTCCTGTGCAATTTTTCTCTCGAAGCTGGCCTTTTTAAAGGCTTTTAAAGGATTTTATGAGGGATCGTAATTTTTTGCTAGTACTGATCAGAGATGCCTTCCCTTTTAGGGATTTTGCTCTATCATGTAGTAGCTTCCTCCTTCTGTTGTACAGTTTATTTATGGCTGGGGTCCACCAGACTGGACGCCTGCCTTTGGATGACTGGGTCTCGATTTTGTTTGGGATAGCATGATCCATGCATTCCTGGAGATGTCCGTAGAATGCGTCTATATAGGATTCTGCAGTTTGGGCCGTAGTTTCCACTGGCCCTGGGGCCTTGAAGGATTCCACTTCGGTTTTGAGAAGTGTGAAGTTCGCTTTTGAGAAGTTTTTCACTGTGGTTTTCTGGGCTGGGGGTGGGGTCGGGATGTGGAAATCCAGTGAAATTAATTTATGGTCTGATCTTACCAATGAGGGATATACTTCTGGTATGGAGCATAGAGTCCCCATGTTGGTAATGATCAGGTCTAGTATGTTTTCCCCTCTTGTGGGAGTGGTGACTAGTTGTTCCATAGCATTTGAGTTTATAAATTCCAGGAACCTTTGTGCTAAGGTGCTGGGGCTTGAGTAATGCTCCCAGTCTATGTTTGAGTAGTTGAAGTCGCCCAATATAATAGTGTTCGGGGAGATCTTCATGTTCTCCAATGTTTTCAGGAAAGCCGAGTGGGATTCCTGACTTTGAGAGGGTGGTCTGTAGGATGCTATAAACTGAAAAGCAGTCTTGCCCACTGTCAGTTGCATATGGATGGTCTCCGATACTTCGTGCAATGCCACTAACCTGGAGGTGTGGATATCCTTGATAAATATGGAAACTCCCCCTCCTTTTGTGATTCGGTCTGGGTTTTGGGGCCGAAAAGCATGATATGGGGTATAACCTGGTAGTGCTGGGGTGCTCTCTGGAGCCTTGAACCAGGTTTCTGTCACTGCACAGATATCGATGTTCTCCATACTGAGGAGAGCTTAGAGTGCATGCATCTCGAGGTTAAGACTTCTGGCATTTAGCAGCATTACCCTTAGTTTCTTGTTCCTTGTGCTGTCTATGGAGGTGGGTTTGACTTTTGAGCCTTGCCTAAAAAAGGCACTATGGGGGTGGCAAGAGCCTTTGCCAATATCCGAAAGCCCAGGGGTGACAGGTGCAAGCCGTCCCTAGCGAAGAAAAGTGGCTTGTCGAGCATGTCATCCCAGGCTGACAGACACTGGATCCCCTTTGAATGACACCAAAATTTTAGCCAATTGTTAAAATCAATCATTTTATCTTTATACTGTGGCATCATTCTAGGTGAGGGTAAGATGCTGCTCAAGGTCGGGGTCATACCGGCCTGGGCTACATGATCAGAGAGCTCCTCTATGTCTCTTTTCATGTAGTCGAGGGAGGTACGTCTCGGGTCATTCACGCCAGCATGTACAATGACAGAGTCATATTTGTATTTGCTTTGGAGTGACCTGAGTGCTTGCGTTATGTGGTGAATCCTAGAGCCCGACAGGCAGCTCACTGTGACGTTCTCTTTATTCAGCCTAGTGAGCGGGACGTCAGTGTGTCTGACAATAGAGTCACTTATTACAAGAGTATCAGGTGTGTTATTCAGCCTTAAGGGCTGTGACTGCTTGGCACACTTACTTTGTGTGCTATGTGTGTACGTGTTTTGTTTTGGGGTAGTGTTTGCTTGGATGTCTGCTTTGGAGGTCTCTGTTGCTTAGGTAGGTTTTTATTTAGAGCCTCCGAGTATGTTTTTTTGTTTTTATGTGTCTGGTTCGCTGTTGTGGTGGGACTATGTGATACTGGAATTGTGTTGTGTGAGGTTACCTTCTCCTCCTGACTGGTTACACCAGTTTTGAGATGAGAGAGCTCAGCCTCCAGTTTGGCTATATGGTTGCATCTCTCACATATATTTGAACCTGTTTGGAGGAGGAGAGGGTTGTCTGTGTACATGAGACAGTTGTAACATTGCCTCAAAATTCCCAGATTCACCAGCTGGACTGGAGAGGAAACCATTGACTGACCTTTGGACATGCTAGAGTAATATAGGGAACTGAATTAAAATGGACCAATAGGGGACAAGGTAATCGTAGAGAGTATAAGAGTAAGTAGTGCTTATGGTTTTTATTAGTGCTAACTTGTAAAATTACTTATTTGGACCAGTGAGGGGCCTTAGAATGAGAATATGGTGTTTAATTTGAGAGATAGAGCAGTTCTAAGGGAAAAAGTGAAGAGCAGACTTTGTGGAGCCAGGAATACTTTAAACCCAATTAGGCGGTGCAATGCGCAAAACCGCGCAAAACAGGGTTTTAAGAGAGGGAGATCAAGGAGTTAGGAATTGACCCAAAATGGCCAATAAAACTACAGTTTCAAGGCAGTAACCAGTCCCACAGGGGCAGGCAGGCTGCTCAATGTTTATCACTGCCACTGATGAACACAGAGACTTCCCTTTAGCCTAAGCAAACAATGGCCTCCAAGAAACTTACAAACAGTTCAGAACAGCAAATTTGTAACTGAACTTTTTTAAATCTCAGAAAAGTGGGAAAAAAGCAAAATTTTTTGTTTTTTTTAAGGAAAGCAGAGGTTCAAAAGTATCAACAAGTTAGAACAGTGCAGTAAATGACCCCACACTTGAGTGCTAGGCCAGAGACAGATAAAATGCAAGTTTTAAGAAAAAAACGATTTTAAAAATAAGTGCAGGCAGGAAATTCTAGGTTGTATTCTAAATACAGTTACCAACACATAAATCAAGTTTAACAAGCTAGAAAAAGCTCAAAAGTAGGCGGCAATGCAGAAAAACTTAACAAATAATATGAAGCAAAATACTTAAAATCTCAAAAGTGGCTCCTTTCTTCTCTCAGCGTTTTCTCCTCTTGGTGGGTGCTTCACCAACAGCCAAGAAGTCTGAAAAGATGCCAAAACCACAAGGCAATCGGGTTTTAAGAGAGGGAGATCAAGGAGTTAGGAATTGACCCAAAATGGCCAATAAAACTACAGTTTCAAGGCAGTAACCACTCCCACAGGGGCAGGCAGGCAGGCTTCTCAATGTTTATCACTGCCACTGATGAACACAGAGACTTCACTTTAGCCCAAGCAAACAATGGCCTGCAAGAAACTTACAAACAGTTCAGAACAGCAAATCTGTAACTGAACTTGTTTAAATCTCAGAAAAGTGGGAAAAAAGCAAGATTACACTTTGCTGCACCATTTTATCCAACTGAACTTCAACTTTATCCTGCATAGCTTTTCTTTGGAACTTTTCTTGCTGGTCTGACCAATGGACTGACCTCTGGGTCTAACTTCACAGAATACACAACTAGAAGTTTGCCTAACTTGTCATCGAAAACATCAGCATACTCTGAGAAAACAGCTTCAGTAAAACTGGAACTAGGATGTGTGCTTATATGATGAACTTCTTTGGTAAAGGAAAGCAGATTCATTCTCAAGCTATCTCTGAGACCCAATAACAGCTACACAGGTCTTCAGACTACATAGAATAGTAAGCTGTAGCAGGTCCTAGCAAAATAACATGAAAGCACTACTGAGCCTTTGGTTTGAATTTCTTCACCTCCATAAGCAACAAGTTTTGCACAACTGGACACATTACGTTGTTCACCAGCTCTCACCTTAGTAAAAGTGTATGCTGACATAACATTACACTTTGAACCACTGTTCACTTTGAGAACGGTGGATTTACCATTCATCTGGACAGTACAAAACACTTAAATCTTTGCCAACAAATTTACTACAGCAACCTTTTCACCAATTACTGATACAGCATCTACGTAGAAAGTAGAGTTGCAGCTTTCTATATGACTGACCTGCTTTTTTACATGACCTTTCTTTACAACTGTGTGAGGTTTACTTGACATGCAAAACTTTTGAAAATGGTTCAATTTTTTACACTTGTAGCATTGCTGACCGAATGCTAAGCACCTCTTTTAGACACATGACTGGCATCACAATTGTAATAGTTACCAATAAAGCTTGATTTGGATTTTGCTGACTCACCCTTGTACTGCACTGAGCATGTCCTTTTCTTGAACCTGCTGGAAAACTACAGGCTCTACTTGCCACATTCGCAGGGATTACAGCTGCCCTGTGCTTAGGCCTGCTTCTGCTAGCCACATGTTGTACGCTGTCTATATTTGCTCTGGAGCCTGCTGAAACCATGCTCTTATCACTTGCAAGCATACTTGTGGGCCTTCCTGTAACTTCGTGGATCTGATAAATCTCAGTAGCTTTGCTCAGCATTAAATCACTATCATGAAGCAAAATCTTTCTCACTGCAGCACTATTAATACCACATACAAGCCTGTCTTTTATTAACTCATCTTTTAAGTCAATAAACCTACACATTTAGCTTTGTTTCTTAGGTCAGTAATATAAGCTGCAAAATTTTCTCCTTGCTTTTGATCTCTCGTGAAAAACAAATGCCTCTCTAATATATTTATCTGGAGTTATTACACTTCACTGAATTTGCATTTCAAACACTCGGGGTCTTCCCTTGATTCAGTCTGTACAACAATATGATGGTTTTCACCTTTTCCTTCATATACTGCTGGTGCATACACAAATGAACACTGTCTTTCAATGGCCTCTGATCCAACTAGCTTTAGTAAAATGAAGGCCCTGGTACGTGCATCTTTGTCAGAATAAGTTGCTTGTATAAAAATATCGTACTCTTGCTCATACGTTCTCCAGTTCTCTGCAATATTCTGATGAAATACAAGTGGTGATAACTTTTGAAATCCATCTACCATGCCAACAAATTACAGTAAAAGACAATGCAACCCAAGTCCACTTTTAACTGTATGAACATGCACACTTACACATATGCCTGAAATTTATGCCAGTATTTGTAACTATTCCCAATAGCACAACAAGCCTATGAATAACTGAACTTTGCGAAATAAAGTCTCTCGGGTACAAGAATACTCTTGAAATCACTGTACTGTAAGAAATCACGTCTCATCAGTGTAAGAAACATTTCAGAATAACTGCACTGTCCAAATAAACTAGGCAGAAGAAGCTCAGAGTAAAAAACATTTTGAAGTAATGACACCTTGTGAATAAACAGTACACAGCATACTGAAACTTTCCTAAAATGGCTGTACTTTGCTAAATAATTCTTTACAGTGCAAGAAACACTCACGGCACTCTGCTAGTAGACACAACCAGCACAAGAAACTTCTCAAAATAGATATATTTTGGCTGAACTTTATGAAAGAGTTGCATTTTGCACCCAAATAAACTCTTTGTAATAAACGCATGCACGCACACACTGTAAGCACTTTTACACACTTGAATAACTCTAGTTAGTCCCTTAATAGCTTCTATCAATGCAAAATAGTAGTTTATGCCTAAACACGGTAATTTGCCAAAAACATGCAGTCACCTTGCTTTATTTATGCTTAATGTGCCCTTTTTATTATATTCGTTTTGCATGTTTAATCTTTTTTCATGCCCATTACACTTTTCTTATGCTCGTTTTATGCTAAACATGCCCATTTTACTTTAAGCATGCTCGTTTTACAATTCTGAGGTAATTCCAAACCCTTTATGTGCTTTTCTGATAATTGTTTTATCACATATCTTAATTTTAAACATTTTGTTTAATTAAGAAACTTTTTATGCCTCTCACTTGCTCAATAATGTGGTTTGTGCCCTTGTAATGCATTGTTTTATCTTTTTTATAAAATAAATCCTTTGTGCAGGTTTTCATTACCTTTGGTTCATTTTTGGCCCTTTTTTGCACTCGGTTCTCTTAGTTTACTTTCACTGTTAACTCTGCACCTTGTAGCTCTGAAAAGCAGTCTCTGGAATCCCACTTCTGGCACCATGTCGCTTGTCTGGTCAGGATAAAACAGACGAACATTCGTTGGTTCTGTTCAAGCAGCTTTATTATGTACAAACACATCAGTTTTGAAGATTAATAATTTTAACTTAGATAAACTTGTAAACAAACTAGCTATACATGCTCACTCTCTGGCTGCACTCTCAAAATGGCACAGAAGCTAGCACGTGCTTGCTATTTATATGCACATGCTGTCATTGAAATGCTTCTTAAAGGTACAACACAGACACACTATTCTACATAAGGTGCCTGCATCTATACAGGGCACTCTCAAACATTTCAGGGGAAATTACAAAATTAGAGCCTGATGATTTATGGACTAAGTATTTAAGGAGATATTCTGAAGTTAGGTTAGACAGCAGCTACTCATGCAGTACTAACTGAAAAGGAAAAATAAGAATGATGAAAACTGGGGAGTTGCCTGGTTGGATACTACCTGGCTACTACTAGACCTGTTCTCACCACAGCTTCATGCTGCTAGGATACAATTCCCCTTTGCTTCTTCTCTCACCAGAAGCAAAACTGTAGGATCATACCCAAGATAAGAAGCAGGCCACAGGCTCTTTGGTAATCAACAGTTTTGCCCCAGATGATGCAGGGGACTGCAGGCTTGTTGTAGCTTTTTCTGGGTAGATACAATCAGACCAATAAGGAAGGTCCCTGTGCCTAATCAGAGATGATCAGAAATGAATGCCCTCTGCTTCTTCTCTTACCAGAAGCAAAATATAAGCAAAGATGGCACCTATGAAGCAATTCGCAGGCTTTCTGGTGATCAACATTCTCCAGAAAATAATGCCCCTATGTTCCTTGTCTCACCAGAAGCAAAACAGAAGCACTAAACCCAATATGGCTACTGAGAGGCAGAATGTGGGTACTTAAATAACTGCTGGTCTTGGACTAGATGGTACAAATATTAAAGGTAAGATGAAAAATATGAGATAATATCCTAATTGTTACAGTGTGCAGTAAGCAGTTACATATGAAAGAGGGAGTAACTTGAGCTTTAGCAATCAAAGGGGAGAGCCACAAATTTTAAAACAGCATGAAAGATTGGGCACTTGGCATTGTGTCTCTACGGAATGCAGTGGGACGGCCAATAAATTTAAATAGCTGAAAGGGGGTGACTTCAAAAATGAATGCTAGTCCTAGATTCAGCTGTACATGAGATCCATCAGTTTAATTCTCTTTGCATAAAAGGAAGTAATGGAATCTGAGTGTCCAATGGGTGGCAATATTGAGACTGAGAGACTTTACGTACTACTGGTGCTTTGTAAAATGTATCAGACCTCTTAGGGTTGGTGGTGGCTGAGAGTCAGGCAAATAACTGGATGTAAAGGCATAAAGAAAAGCTTCCAAAACTGAAGGAACAAGTGCTGACATAGGAGCTCCTACCTCCAAAGTGTATTCTGCACACCAGAAAGTTGCCATGATTCACATTCAAAGTGCTCCATCATTTTTGTGATGGTTTCCTCAAAGAATTTCCCAACAGGAGAGTCAGGGGATATTGTGTCTTCATCATTTGAAGCCAACTGGCTTGGGGAATGAATCTAAGAATACACTAGTATGCGTTCATCAGAATCTGGTTCTTCCTCCTCTTCAGAAGAAACAATCCTCTTCTGAGGGAGGGAGAAAAGAGAAAAAGTAGAAAGATAGGAAGGAGGTTTGAGAGACAAAATAGCGTTGCATATGTCCTGTAAAAGTTTCATCCATTCCTTTTCCTGACATATCTGACATGGAGAAACATTCTTAGTCTTTCACTTCTTCTTCTTAGGGGTAATGTCTGCTGTTACAAAATTTGGTGAATCTGACCCATACAGCACCTCAATCAAAGATCAAGGCACCTCTTCCTTAAGAAGGATTTGAGGTATGCCATACAATCCCTTACAATTAGTGAATCTTGGTTTCCCCTTCTCAACTGCATTGGTATGATCAGTAATACAGTACAGTTGTGTACACGTACCACAAATGTAGATGTTCGTGTGTATTCACTGTTGCAGTCATTACATTTGGGTAATCTGCTGGCAGATTGCCCTCAGTCGGCCTGAATTCCAAAGTCTTGGGTCCTGTGTCAGTTGCTGTCTTCTCTTCCATGACGTCAGGTCGTCAGGGGTATAAAACATGCAGCCGACCCCATTTTCTTTAGATTTTTCTTGCCCCCAATGTCAGGTGCCCCCAAATAGGTATCAACATTCTAAATATTTATATATATAAATATATACATGCATTAATATAAACTTTACCTTCATCTACAAGCAAATACACCACATAGGTTGTAGAAGATAGAGAAGGAAAGATAAACTGTAGAATGACAGGGGGATGGCGGGAGGGTAACTTCTACATTTATGGTAAGTGTATACAACTGTACTATGTTCTTCATGTTTCACTGTTGCAGTCATTACAATTGGGTAGAATCCCAAAGCTATGGTTGGGAGGCTGGAGCTAAACAGCATTAGGTGTGGCTATAAGGCCCTGCAGCACTGCAGTGGCAAAGCCTGCCCTGGACTTAGAGTAGTGAGGCAAATGGTAATGCTTTGTAAAGGTGTGAACAGAACTCCAAGTAGCAGCCTCTAGAATTTCCTTGGTTGGTACTCCTCTGAGAAAGGCTGCGGAAGTAGCTGCAGCCCTGGTGGAATGAGACCTAATGCCCTTGGGCACAGGTTTGCCATGGTGTAAGTAGCAGAAACGGATGCAATGGCTTATCCACTTTGAAACTGTCTGCTTTGAAATAGCCTTTCCTTCTGATCCTGCAGCATATGACACTAGTAATTGCTCAGTTTTTCTTAGAGCTTTAGTCCTGCTCAAGTAAAACCTTAGCTGTCTGTGTACGTCCAAGGAATGCAGAACTCTCTCCTCTTTGTTCTGCGGATTTGGATAAAAAGTTGGCAGATGAATTGTCTGGTTAAGAGCCACACTGGAAACGACCTTAGGCATAAAAGTAGGATTTGTCCTCAGAGACACCCTGTCTGAGTAAAATATGATAAAAGGCTCTACAGCCATGAGGGCCTGTAGCTCTGAAACTCTTCTTGCTGAAGTAATTGCTAGTAGCAGAGCTGTCTTCCATGACAAGAATTTTATATTCGCGGTAGAAGTTGGTTCAAATGGAGGCAGGGTGAGCTTTTCCAACACATAATTGAGGTCCCATGCAGGTAATGGTGTTCTTCTAGGAGGCCTTAAATTTTTGGCTCCTCTAAGATACTGCTTTAGTAAAGGAGGAGAAAAGATTGGTGGCTCTGTATTGTAATGAGCCGAAATGGCAGAGGCATGGATTTTGATTGATGAGAAAGATAGGCCTTTGTCAAGCATCTCAGATAAGTATTACAATATCTGAGGAATATGTGGTTTTGCTGCATCAGTTCCTTGTGCTTCGTTCCAAGCACAGAATCTCTTCCATTTGTCAGCATAAGATTTTCTAGTACAAGGCCTTCTGGCTTCCAAAATGACATCCATCACAGCTTAACTGAGAGGTGTCGTCTGTAGGATTACAGGATTAGCCATGCTGCCAGGTTCAGAGTCTGTAGTTGATTGTGCAGGATCTGATTGTTTTGCTGGAACAGTAGTTGTGGTTTTTGAGGCAAGGTCCAAGCTGGGTATTGAGACAAGTTCCTTAGGATTGGGTACTAGTATTGGCGGGGCCAGTCCGGGGCAATTAATATCATCTTTGGCTTCTCTTATCTGACTTTTAGGAGGACCTTGGGTAGAAGAGGCAGAGGAGGAAAGGCGTAAACTGCTAGGTTTTTCCAACTGCAGGATAGGGCGTCCACTTTCCATCTGATAAGTCCTTGTGCAGAATCTTTTCAGTTGATAATTTTGAGGAGAGGCAAATAAATCTATGTCTGGGCTCCCCCATTTCTCTGCTATCATGCTGAAGACTTATGGATTTAGTTTCCACTCGTGAGGATCCATAAGGTTTCTGCTTAAATCATCTGCCAGAGTGTTTTGGTTTCCTGGCAGGAATTGAGCTTGAAGATTTATTTGGTAGGTCAAAGCTGTGTCCCACAGTGCCATGGCTAATCTGCAAAGGGGGTATGAGTGTGTGCCCCCTTGCTTGTTTATATACCACATGACTGTGGTACTGTCCGTCTTTATCAGTAGTTGTCCTGGATGAAGTCCCTGAAGGCTGTTAGGGCATTTTGAACAGCTAGCATCTCTTTCTGGTTGATATGTAGATGCATTTGATTTGGTGCCCATATGTCCTAAATGCATCTTCCTGCCATGTGGACACCCCAGGCATAATCTGATGCATCTGTTGTCAAGGTTTGGCTGGCAGGGGTTAGTGTGAAGGGCCATCCCATGTTTTGGTGACCGGCCTTTGCCCACCATAGAAACTCCTGTTGCAGGCAGGGGATGAGAGGAATCATAGTTTCCAGACTGTGTGAATGTTGACTCTATAAACTTTTTAGGTCCCACTGAAGTTTCCTCAAGTTTCCTCATATGCAGTCTTGCATATGGAATTAGAATGCAGGATGTCATGAAGCCCACAGCCTGCAGAATTTGTCTTGCAGAAGACTGGATTTTTGTTGCCATCAGTTTGAAGTAAGTAGTCAGTTGCCTTTGTCTGGCGTGAGGTAAGCCATCTGGGCAGTTGTATTCAAGCTTGCACCCAGGAATATTACCTTTTGAGAGGGTACCAGTTGTGATTTCTTTTTGTTTATTGTGTACCCTAGGCATGTTAGAAGCCTTTTCACAAACACCAGGTGTTGTAGAAAGTGTCCTTGTTCTCTGCTTGAATGAGGCAGTCGTCCAAGTAAGGGTATATTTGAATACGTCTTTGTCTGCAAAATGCAATTACTGGTGCCAGGCACTTTGTAAAGACCCTGGGCGCTGTAGATAAGCCAAAGGGCAGTGCAGAAAATTGGTAATGCATTAAGCCAGCCTTGAATCTGAGTTATCTTCTGCACGACTGTCTTATTGGGGCATGCAGGTATGCCTCTTTTAGGTCTAAAGTCACCAGCCAAGCATTCTTGCCCAGCATGGGCAGAAGCTGTTGCAAAGTGAGCATTTTGAATTTTGGAATGTCCAGGTATGTGTTCAAAATCGATAAATCTAGTATTGGCTGCCAAGCCTTGTCCTTTCTGGGTACCAAGAACAGTCTTGAGTAAAAACCTTGTCCTTTTACCTGTTCTGGTACTGTCTGAATGGCCCCAATATCCATGAGGGACGTAACCTGTTTCCGTGCCTCTGCCCATTGGTTTTTTGGCAGATCTGGCCAACCATTTGTCATTGGCAGAGTGTGGAAATAGAATCTGTATCCCTGTGATGCGATATTTAGTACCCACTTGTCCTGGGTTATTAACTGCCAATTTTGAGCAAAAAGTGCTAATTTCCCCCCAATGGGTGCTGCCGAAAGATAAGTGCTTAGTGTAGGCAGAGGGAAGTCATTGGGGTTGCTTTCTGTAGGTTTGAGCTTTATCTCCTCCAGATTTGGAGGTGGATGCGCCCCATTGCTTTGACCTGTATGAGTCTTGAGCCTGGTACCTGGAACCCTTAGGGCATCTGGATTTGCCCCTTTGAGCTCTGACACAGGGAAGGACCAATTTTTTGTAGGCCAGTGTTTACTGAATCTAGGTGGCTGCACTTGTAAGAAATCTTTAACAGTTTGCATAGACTTAGCTTTGTCTTCCATTTTCTTTAAAACCTATTCTGCCTTAATACCAATCATGCTGTAAAGGTGCATCTAGCAATTTAGCTTTAACATGATCAGGCAAATTTTGTTCCTTTAACCAGGCATGCCTTCTAATCACAGATCCAGTAACTGCGCCCTGCAGGAGGCCTCTAAAGAATCAAAACCACATTGCAAAGTATGCTTTCCAACTTGTTCAGCTGCATGCAATAATTCTTGCAATTCCTTATTTTCGGCACATTCTGAAATCAACATCATTTTCTGTTTCAGCAATCCCATAACATGTTGTTGGTACTTAAGCATATGAAATTGACAGTTTAAGGCCCTGATTGCCAAGGTTGCAGATGTATAAACCTTTTTTCCCCATCTGTCCAGTGCTCTTGAATCTCTGTCGGAGGGGCTAGGGTTTTTTGCTGTCGAGGCCTTAACTCCTTTTGGACCCTGTGAAATGGTTTCAGGGTCAGCAGCAGGGTTTCTAAATAAAAATTTATGAGAGTCAGGGACCCTGTAATACCTGTCAGGCTTACTGGGAGCTGGAGGTAAGGAGTCAGGGGTCAGGCTTAACTCCGAAAACACATCATCCACAATGTCTAAAACAGGGGGAATGGCTAAAGGCTTGTGCTGAGGGAGAAGGAGGAAATCCCTGAGCCTCTTTTTTGATTCTGAGAAGTCTTGACTCTCCCAGTGGAAATGCTCCCTCAAAGTATGCAAGGTTTCTCCAAATAAGTAATCCTCAGGAGGAGATGCAGATGGAATAAACTCCTCAGCATCAGAATCCTCATAGGGAGGTAAAGATAATTCCTGATCAGTAGAGGAATCAGAAGAAATAGAAACCTGATCTGAAGATTCATAGTCAGTGTCTTGCCTAGGCCTCTTATCTGGAGGGGGATGGGTACCCCTGATCAAGGTAATAATGTCTTCAGCCATTTTGATCCTCTGTTTTTTTAGGCATAGAGGCCTGTGCATGTGGCTCAGGTGTCTGTTTTTTAGTTTTTAGGAGATGTCTTTGCCTTTGGTTTTGCAGCTTTCGTTGGTTTGATATAAAAATGTTGTGGTCTGAATACACCCTCAGAAGCCGGTACCTACTCAGCGGCTCCGGACCCATCCGAGGGAGATACATCAGTCGGTCCAATACCTTGAGTATCTTGCAGCATGCCGGACTCCACATGGGTGTCGGTAGAGGGCTGCGACCCGAAGGTAGTGGGTATCAGGGGCTGCGAAAGCGCCTCACTGAGTACCGGCGAACAGGCGACTGGCTTAGGAGAAGCTTAGTCAGTTTTGGATCTCGACTGCCTTTCTCTGTCCTTTTCTTTGTGTTTTTTATGTACTCTGGTAGTCAGATTGCTATCCGACGACATTTCTGGGTAGTTAAATCTGTTTCCAAAATACTTAGATGCAAAAATATACCAACTCTTAATAGTGCATTAGTTAAATCTAGCACAAAACCGACAGCCAGGCACATTGTGATCAGGGCCTAGGCAAGGAATACAGTATAAATGGAAATCCTTATGAGGTATTTGCTTCCCACAAGTAATACAATTATCAACTTTTTCCGACATCGGTAAAAAGCAAGAAAAAAGTTTCCCCAACGGGGTACTTAGCTTTAGTGAAGACTTCGGTTCGGAAACTCAAACACGAATATTTCAGTAGTCGGCCGCCCAGCACTTGTGAAATGCTTCTGCGTCGGGCACCGTGCGGCAAGAATGAATAAAGAAAATGGCATTGGCTGCATGTTTTATACCTCTGACGTCATGGAAGAGAAGACAGCAACCGATGCAGGACCCAAGACTTTGGAATTCAGGCCGACTGAGGGTAACCTGCCAGCAGATTACCAAAATGTAATGACTGCAACAGTGAAACATGACGAACATCGGATCTTAGAGTGTCAGACACCATACAAATCATGGTAGCGGGAGCCTGAGAAGTGACTGGGTGTACTGTGGGTTCCTGCAACATGTCAATGGGTATGTCAGAGTCTGACTGGCAGACAATGTTTCATGCCTAGGCCCTCTGAATTTCTTTTCAGATCAAGAGGTAAGTTGGCTGCTCCAGGTTGTGTCATTTTGGATTGAGCAAAGCAGCTGAGTCTCCAAATAGGTATTCAACAAAGAAAGTAGCATACACAGGGTTTTTGAGTCAAAAGACTGACAAATCTGACAATTCTTATAGTTGTGTTCAGCCCCAAAACAAAATAACTAAGAAGTGGCAGTCTTGATAAGGAATCTGCCTACCACAATCACACCTTCCTCTGTTAGTTGACATCTAACAGATTTAAACACAAAAGAACAAGGAAAAAAGGTAGTTTCCCCAATGGGGCACTTATTTAAATAAATGAAGGCAGAGGTAACACCAACAACCATGTGAAGAAACAGACCGATGGGTGTGAGACCTGTGTTCGGGCTGGTGGCAAGACAGCCTGAGGATCTTATGCTTGCACATCTGCTTATGTACCCTTACACCCATGGGCTCAGATCATATATTGGATGTATGGCCATATGGAAAATTTTTTGGCTTTGGTACCATGGCTGGACATCAGATTACCTCAGTGAGATAACCCAGTAGTATTGGAGTACTGCAACAATGATCTAAGGAAGGACATGCTCTGATAGTTTGCAGGATGGCTTTATGAAGAGTTATTTGCCCATGACAAACCTGAATGAATTTTATCATCTCATCAGTTTAGTCCAGTGATGCACAATGTTCAGCCCGCGGGCCAGATCCGGCCTGTGACGCAATGCTATCTGGTCCCCAGAGAGTAACCAAACATTTTTAAAGAAGTGAAAAAATGCTATGCCTTACTCCAGTTACACAAACTTTCCAGCACATGCTTACTTACCTAACTGATTACAGTTGCACACACCTCTAATTTTAGTTGTCGAAGTAACTATTTTTTGTTGTTTATAACTTGTAGTTTGTAAGCAGTAGTAACTTTCTGCAAGAGTTTGTAATAAGTCATGGCTGCAAGCCAGAATAAAGTTAAATGCAAAGTTGGCGTAGAAAACAGGCAATTTCATGACTGCTGTCTCGAGTAAAAGTGCCAGTCACATGTACCTATTATTAACTTGTAACAACTTGCTATGTTTTGAGGTGGCCCAAAGATGCATTAAGAATTCATGTAGTGGCCCTCCCCACAAAAAGGTTGTGCACCACTGGTTTAGTCAATGACATGGGTTTAAACAGTTGTTGGTGTTTACTGTGATTTAGGTAATGTCACTGATACATTGCCATATTAACTAATAATAAAATCTATGCTGTTATTAAATATCAACCCATATGTCTTAACTTGGGTTAGAAGTTGATTAAAATATCATAGTCACAGAATATCAGTCATAGGTACACTATTGTCAGGGATTAAAATTGGGTGAGGTGTTCCACAAAATTCAGTGTTGAGACTGATATTGTTTAATCTGTTTCTTCTCAACATCTACCTCTTCTTATATTTGGCTTGGAATACATGCAGACCATTGTAAGACTGGGAATATACTAACATCTACAGGACTTAGACAAATTAATGAATATCTGCAGGTTGTAGGATACAGGTCCTATCAAAGGTGGAGTACAGTTTAGCAAACAAATCTAAGTACATGATTTTGTTGAAGAAATAATAACTACAATGTTTCTTTATGGGATAAGGTTCTTGAACAGGTAAAAAGTATTAAGGACTTGGGTATCTTGATTAATGACAGCTTGACATTAAAAGAATATGTCTATGATATTGGCTCAAGGGCCAAGAAACAAGTGCGTCTTCTTTTTAAAACAATGGCAACAAGAGACCCAAAACACTAATGAAAACTTTTTAAAACAGTTAACACACCAATGATGACATATAAATTGGCCTTCTGTAGTTATAATGCCACACAGGTTAATTTGATAGAATCTATACAACATTGATTTACCAAGTATATTTCACTTGTATATTAAAGAAGATGTCAATGTCATTAGATCAAGGGCCATGAAACAAGTGGTGGTCTTTTTAAAAAAAATGTCAACAAGATACCCAGAACATTAATTGAAACTTTTTAAAACATTTACCAGGCCAATACTATAATGTAAATCAGCCTTCTGTAGTTATACTGTTACACAGGTTCATTTGATGGAATCTATACAACGTTGACTTATCAAGTATATTCCATGTTTCACTTATTTACCATACTTTGATACACTAAAAAATGTGGTCTATACTAGTTGCCAAATGCTAAGAGGCAAACTCTGTCATTTGAAGTCTATAAATGAGATGGACTTAGAACTAATGACACCTAACAAATAACTCCTTAAAAATGATTTTAACTGTTAAATAAAGAAGAGGGATGCTTTCATAACACAACCCATTTTAACATTATAAAATAGGCTACAGGACTCGCTAACCAAAGTAAAGTATACTGCTGTTATAGGTGATAAATTCAGCTACATTAGGGACTCCGTGTTACTAAGTACCTTGCATGCAATTGAACTATTTTTTTTTTTTAAAAAGAGGATCACTATAGCACTAAATCATAACGTCTGGGTAGACTCCTAAGCAGTAATATATCTTCTCTTCAGGCAGTGAAAACAAATTATCCCTGCCAGTAGTTGTATACAATACAAATTTGATCTACTGGAACATGGACCATAAAGTACAAAGGCATACACATTGTAATTTAGTATCTAGTGATAAAATCTTCAAATTAAAAAGTGAATAAATAATATTCTAATATAAACTTGTATTGCAGAAAATATATAAAAGCTCATGAAACATGACATTTATAATGATAATGCTGTGAGTAAATATGGGGATACTGACAAATATCAAAGTAGAGAGAAGGGTAAGACACTTTTTAGCAGGACATGTAAAAGTAATCCAAGGAAAAGCTTTTTAGTACATCCCATAGTTCTAGAGGAACAATCATACCACATGTAATATAAATCCTAAAAGGTACCCATGAAGGACCACTGCTGGTACTTGTATAAAGGTATGGACTTTGAACATGAGAAATACGCTCAGAACATGTTACTTCACTGTAAACACTACTATTCAAGTGAATTAAGAGATGTAAAGAATCAGAAATGCAAAAGGTACCAGTCTTGGAATATTTATCTTAAACACTTTCATGAATATAACTTCTTGGAAATAAATAATGGCATTAGTCCGTGAAAGGTATGAATTAGCCTATGTTATTAGATAGCTTTTGTGAAAGTGTCTTATGTGCAAGAACATAGATAAAATACTTAAAGAAAAAAGAATTACAGGACTGATTAAAAATGTTGCATTCCAACAAGTTTTTTTTTTTTTTTTTTTTTTTTTTTTTTTTTGTTAGGGACAGATCCACAGGTGGCCTTTCTTAATAAAAGAAATAGTGGAGACTATGACTGTCTATTTAAACTGTAGGCTCAATATGCCCAAATGAAATTATTTTTATTGTATAAACCTGCATTACGAATAACTCAATATTTAAGATATTCATAGCACTGAAATACTCTATACGGCAAATATTTTAGGGCAAGAAAGGTATTACCCTCCCCCCCATAAAGTAGCATCAATCAACAATCATTCCTGTCAATATAAATTTCACAAAAAAAATCTAATTCAACAGTAACATGTTTCACCATATGATCAGATATGGAACTAATTTCTCTTCACAAGCAAAAACACCATGCCTTAATTATATGTTAAAAAAGACAGTACTCAACTAATGAAAAGAGTTAAACTGGAATAGGACCTCTTACCTGAAATACGGTACATCTACCATTTCACACCAAGCCATGGCTCTGTCTACTGTACAACCATCTGATTCAGTGCACTGTGGGAAAGATTGGACTATGTTACACACAGTGATAGAGATGCATCACTTATTGAACGGGGTAAATAACACTGAGAAAGAAAGAATGTGACCTCACAGGAGGAGTACAGACAACAGCAGCACCAAGCTAACTTCCTCTAAGCTGCTTCAACGTCACTGCTAAATAAAGCCTGCAGTTATAAAATTAGACAAGTGGCAGACATGCCACTGCTGGAGTATAAAATGGTTATAATAACATTAAAAACAAAAATACAAATTCAGATAATTACTGGAAAATATATTAATTTATTACTGGTGACGGCCAAATACTAATCTCCAGATATTGGAGATTCACTGTTTTGTTAGAATGTTATACTTATTATCTAACAAGGGTCTCTGCTGTTTTGCAATCACTTGCAATACTGTACTAGGAACTACGTACTTACGAAAATGTTCCACTTAAAGTTATTGAGAAATATTAAAGGCAGTTACACTTTATTTTAGCAGAATTCAGGCAGGAACTGAAAAAAAAGTTGCAACTTAACCCATACACATGTATTCAATCAGGCACCAGGTGACCAGAGAGAGATTTCTCAGACTTCTTTGATTTGGAATTGCTGTGTTTAGCCAAGTGTGGAGATTTCTCCTCAAAGTAGCACAACATGACATCTTCAGTTGTCTCCAGTCTGTACCAGTCTGAGTTAAATGTGTTAAGAAGGAACAGGTGAGTATAACTGTGATGAAAGTAGAACTTATATAATAAATCATTGTGGCTGTAGTGTATTACTGCTGGGACTTCACCTCTTCTTCTCCTTTATTTTCAATGACTTCTGGAGCTCAGAATCCTTCACACAATGTAGCATATGCTCAGCCTCTGGTATGTCTGTACATAACAGTAAAAGTCTGACATGTTCCTATTTCATCTCAGAAATTTTTGCCACAGAAACAGAGATTAGAGTGTTCCAAATATAATAGCAGCCAAAGGATGTCATACATACGTACATACAGATATAATAAAACTACTCAGGAGAGAAGCAACAACATAAAGAAGCAAGGGATGGAAGGGGAGTAAAGTACCCCCAGCCACTACTGACACCTGAGCATACACAAAGCTTATAGGAAAACGTGGGAAAAAGGATAGGCTGGTTTGGTACTCAACTCCAGCCCAAGATGCCCATAAGAAAGGAGAGATGATAGTGGAGGGACAAAATACTGCAACAATTATCTAATCAATTACTATTATGGTAAGTTCCTACACAATATACTATGTTCTTCATTTATATCACTGTTGCAGCAGTTCTTCCAATTGGGATAATTCATGAAGTTCTATTATGGTAGGAAGGTGATGAGAACTGTGACTAGAGTGCAGCAAGCCCTGCAAGACAGCTGTAAACAAAACAAACCTTAGCACTTCTGCCATAGCACAAGTCAATATCTAACCTGCAGTTTTTCCAAAGGTGTGGACCAATGTCCAAGTGGCTGCTTCCAGAATGGCTTCAGTACTGACATCTTTAGGAAAGCTACAGTAGTGTCAGAGCCCCAAAAACTATAAGTCATGACTGGACCTACCAGGCATTTACTTTGTGAAAGATGCATAACAGAAATGAGCACACTGAGCTTTTAGAAACAGTTTGCTTGGAAACAGGTTCATTCTCCTCCTTTAAACAAAAGATATGAACAACTGATTAGCTCTTCTGACATCTTTGGTTCCGTGTAGGTAACACCCTTGTCTGTGTACTTCCAGAAGCCAAAGTATGCAAGATTATTTCCCTTTTATTTGGGAAGAAGACAGAAAAAATGTATGGTCACTGCCATTGGCCTAAAGGAAGGAATGGTTCTCAGACTCACCACCATTCTTATGAAACACCATGAACTGGTCTTTGCACATTATGGCTTGCACTACCTTCCTCGGTGAGGTAATAACGTTCAGAGCATTTTTCCAAGTTAAGTACTTAACATGCTCAGAGGGGCCTGTAGTAAGCTTCTATAGGACATAATTCAAGGCCCATGGTGACTCAGATCTCATCCTAGAGGGTCTCAGATGCAGAATTCCTTTCAAGAACTGTCTCACTGGTTACAAGATGGCTAAGGGCCGATCTCTTATTAGACAGGCTGAAAAGACACACAGGTGAACTTTAACAGTTGTGTAATCCAAACCTCAACCATGCAATTCACTGACATACTGCAGTACTGGGACAAAGTACTTTATTTCCAAATTTGGTTGAAAGGTTTGAAGCCTTAAACCATAACCAACATCTCCTTTATATTTATGTCTTTTTTCCCTTTGTGAGGTGCATACTCCCTGTACTCTGGGGTCAGTGTGAAGGCTCCCCAAGCCATGTCTAATGCATCCGTTGTAAGGGTCTAATTGTTTTTCTTCCAGGAAGAATAATTAAACTGCTCCATCAAGCTCACCTTTCCAGTTCTTCAGCTATGTGGAGTAGGACTGGAATCACTTTTTTTGTTGATTGTGAGTGATGGGTCCACACAGACCTTAGATATCACTGCAGCTTTGGAATATGTAGTCCGGCTTCAGGTATCATTTCTATGGTGGATGCAGTCCACCCCAGTTACCTGTTATACTTTCTTGTTGTAGTTTGTTTCAGACCTGCAAGGTGAAGGAAATAAGACTGAAGGCTCTGAATCTTATTAGGGAAGACTTTCTGTACGTTGACGTCTAGTAAGTTGCATAAAAGGATCACACTTTGGGAAGGTAATAGGCTTGATTTCTAGAGCAAATCCAAGGGTTCCTAAGAAATATGATCAAGGGCCTAAAAGACAGGAACTGTCGAGAGGCTGGATGCTTTGTCCCTGTATTCAGTGTCCTACAAATGCTTAAGGGTGATCTGTGCCTTGCCTAATGGTCCCATTAGGGATCCAGCTGTCCAAGACCTCTTATATATTTACAAATCGAGCAACTCATCAAACACTAGGACCAGAGATTTGAACCTTCTTCAGCAAATAAAAAAATCATGGTGCAGAGACAGATTCACCTCACAATGACAACCCTTCCTTTTGAATAAACTTCATCTCTATATCAAGCAATACAACATATGCGGCTTTTCAACGCTTCTGTGGATCCCTAGTGATATCTGCATTGCTTACTGTACTTATTTCCTTGTTTCACTTGAAAGAAAGTTACTGTTTGTCATTTTTGCATTTAAGTTACCTGAAACGCATTGCATTTAAGTTACCTGGCACTTGCTCACTAAAGCAATTATATAAGTCAGCACTAAAATATTAAAACCACTACACCCTCACAAACTCCCCTTGAGTACCTCGTTCCCCATTGGCCCTTTTTTTTCAGTTATAAAGGAATTCCCAATACTATTCTAGCATTTCCAAAGGTCAGTTGTCAATCTCCTCTCCGGTCCAGCTGGTGAATCTGGGAATCTTGAGGCAATGTTACAACTGCCTCATGTACACAGACAACCCTCTCCTCCTCCCAACAAATTCCAACACATGTGAGAGATGCAACCATATAGCCATACTGGAGGCTAAGCTCTCTCAACTCAGTACTGTCGAAACCAATCAGGAGGAGGAGAAGGAAACCACACTCACTACAATTCCAGTCTCACATAGACCTACCACGACAGCAAACCAAACACAAACAAACAAAAACATACTCGGAGGCTCTAAATAAAAATCTGCCTAAGCAGCAGAGACCTGCAAAGCTGACACCCAAGCAACCGCTACCCCAAAACAAAACACATGCAACACATAGCTCGCAAAGCCAGTGTGCCGAACAGTCACAGCCCTTAAGGCTAAACAACACACCTGATACACTTGTAATAGGTGTCTCTGTCGTCAGGCACACTGACGTCCCGCTCACCAGGCTGAACAAGGAGAAGGTCACGGTGAGCTGCCTGTCGGGCGCTAGGATCCGCCACATAACACAAGCACTCAGGTCACTCCAAGGCAAGTACAAATATGACTCAGTCATTGTCCATGCTGGTGTGAATGACCTGAGACGTACCTCCCTGGACTACATGAAAAGAGACATAGAGGAGCTCTCTGAGATTGTAGCCCAGGCCGGTATGACCCTGACCTTGAGTAGCATCTTACCCTCACCAAGAATGATGCCACAATATGAAGACAAGATGATCAATTTCAACAATTGGCTTAAGTATTGGTGTCATTCAAAGGGGATCCAATGCCTGTCAGCCTGGGATGACATGCTCGACAAGCCACGATGCTTTGCTAGGGACGGCTTGCACCTGTCACCCCTGGGCTTTCGGATATTGGCAAAGACTCTTGCTACCCCCATAGTGCCTTTTTTAGGCAAGGCAATCCCACCTCCATAGGTATCACAAGGGATAAGAAACTAAGAGTAATGCTACTCAATGCCAGAAGTCTAAACCTCAAGATGCATGCACTCAAAACTCTCCTTAACATGGAGAACATCGATATCTGTGCAGTAACAGAAACCTGGTTCAAGGCTCCTGAGAGCACCCCAGCACTACCAGGTTATACCTCATACCATGCTTTTTGGCCCCAAAACATGGACCGTACCACAAAAGGAGGGGGAGTATCAATATTCGTCAAAGATACCCACACCTCCAGGTTGGTGGCACAGCACGAAGAATCAGAGACTATCCATGTGCAACTAACAGTGGGTAAAACTGCCTTCCAGTTTATAGCCTGCTAAAGACCACCATCCCCAAACCCAGGAACCCCACTCGGCCTTTCTGAGAACACTGGAAAATATGAAGGTCTCTCCAAACACCATTATATTGGGTGACTTCAACTACCCAAACATAGACTGGGAGCATTACTCTAGCTCCAACACCCTAGCCCAAAGGTTCCTAGACTTTATAAACTCAAATGTTATGGAACAACTTGTTACCACTCCCACAAGAGGGGAAAACATACTGGACCTGATCATCACCAACATGGGGACTCTATGCTCCAGACCAGAAGTGTATCCCTCACTGGTAAGATCAGACCATAAATTAATCTCACTGGATATTCACATCCCGACTCCACCCCCTGCCCTGAAAACCACAGTGAAAAACTTCTCTAAAGCAAATTTCACACTCCTCAAAACCGAGGTGGAATCCTTCAAAGCCCCAGGGCCTGTGGAAAATACGGCCCAGACCCCAGAATCCTTTATAAACGCATTCTACGAACACCTTCAGGAATGCATGGATCATGCAATCCCAAATAAAACCAAGACCCAATCCTCCAAAGGCAGACGTCCTGTCTGGTGGACCCCAGCCATAAACAAACTATACAATAGAAGGAGGAGGCTACTACATGATAGAGCAAAATCCCAAAAAGGGAAGGCATCTCTGATCAGTATTAGCAAAAACCTACGGGCACTCATAAAATCGTCTAAGGCCAGCTTCGAGAGAAAAATTGCACAGGATACTAAGGATAATCACAAGGCTTTCTTTAGTTATGTTAGGAACCTGGGTGGGAATTCCCAGATATGCTCAGAATTAGTCCAAAATGACATAAAATACACCGAACCCGCAGACATTGCCAACATCCTAGCTGACAGGTTCAGTGCAAACCCCCCCCCCCTTCCCTACCAAAAGGGCAAATATTTATCCCAGCAGTGTGCTGCCCCACCTGACATCTCAGATGCTCAGGTAAGAGCTGCCCTCTCCAAAGCAAAAAACACAGCATCAATGGGACCAGATGGTGTCCCGGGCTGCGTCCTACATGAACTCCAAGAAGAGCTAAACCCAAACATAAACTACTGTTCAATCTCAGCCTTACTACAGGATATGTACCCGAAGAGTGGTGTACAGCAACAGTGGTCCCTCTCCACAAAGGTGGTGCCTCAACGGATCCTGGAAACTATCACCCCATAAGCCTGACTAGCTTGGTCTGCAAAGCTATGGAAAGGATCATCATGGACCTCATAAATAAAGATATTGGGGACCTACAGACACTGAACCCTATCCAGTTCGGCTTTGTTAAGGGCAGATCCTGCCTCTTAAACCTGGTTGATTTCTTTGAAACAGTCACCAAGGCCATTGACGAGGGAAAGGTGGTCCACACAGCCTACCTGGACCTCGCAAAAGCCTTCGATACAATACCCGACTCGGGCATTATAGATAAGCTCACCACCTTAAATATAAACCCCTATGTCACTAGATGGGTTGCAAACTGGCTCAAGGACAGAACCCACATGGTTAGAATTGCTGGAGCCATGTCAGACTCCAAACCAGTTACAAGTTGCATCCCACAAGGCTCAGTCCTGGGACCTCTCTTGTTCGGTATATATTTCTCGGAGGTACAGGCCAACACGGAAGGACTGTGATTGACTAAGTTCGCAGATGACTGCAAACTGGGCGCCATTATCGACTCTTCAGCTGACACAAGCATCCTCCAAAAGGGCCTCATAGAAACAGACAACTGGTGCCAGAGCCATGGCCTCAAGCTAAACGCCAAAAAGTGTATAGTCATCCCCTTTGGCAAAAACAAAGTGCCCACAAATTACCACATAGGTGGTAATCCATTAAGTACAGAAGAAGTAATTAGGGACCTGGGGACCCAAGTTGATATCAATCTCTCATTTGACAACCACATGTCCAAAGTGGTTAGAAAAACATTTTATATAGCCCACCTAATCATGAAGGGATTCACATCTAGATCAGGGGAGGTCATCGTGCCTCTTTACTCATCCCTCATCAGGCCCATAATTGAGTACAATGCCCCTTTCTGGATGTACCTTACCAGACACCAGCAGCAACTGGAAAGACCCCAAAAGTACCTCACCAAGAAGATCATAGGGCTCAAACAGATGCCATATGCTGCCCAGTTAAAGAAACTCCAGCTCTACTCAGTGGCATACCACCTGCTCAGAGGCGATCTGTGCCTGACGTATAAAGCCATGTCCAACCCGGAATTAATGGACATGCTGCACCTCAGAAAATCCAAATCCCATCGAGCTACGTGCTCGAGAGACTTGAACCTCAGCGCTGAAATAAATAGGACATGCTGGAGGAACAGACTCATAACCCAGAGGCTCCCTTCACTCTGGAATAAAATCCCAGTCCAGGTTAGGCAGAGTCCCTCATTGACTCTCTTCAAGAGGAATCTTGATGAGTGGATGGGAGATCGTAGGTTTACCCCGGATATCACTTCTGTGTCACTGTTAGACAGAGGCACAGTATACTAACCTCGAAAAAGGGCATAGCAAAATTAATTTAAAATGGGTGGCGAAAGCCAAACACACGCTGGCTAGGCTTATAAATGCCCTAGGGCAGATAGCCTAGTATGAACCTATGAACTATCTTCTTTTAAAGAGGAATTAGGCGATTGGATGTGTACTCAAAAATTCATGCCAGGCATGACTTGCCTATCACTCCTTAAAAAGGGAGGCAAGCTATAAGCCATGGTACTGGCAAGGGATAAATGGCCACATGGCTTTGTTGCCTTCTATTTTTCTGTGATTCTGTGATCCATGGTCATATCCAGAGAGCCCTGTTCACCTC
This sequence comes from Protopterus annectens, assembly GCF_019279795.1. NCBI lineage: Eukaryota > Metazoa > Chordata > Ceratodontiformes > Protopteridae > Protopterus > Protopterus annectens. The sequence continues at coordinate 1,676,283,601 of NC_056725.1, read as the reverse complement.
CTCCTTTTACTGTACCTAAATGAGGCAGTGTTCCAGGTATGAAAAATATATAGATATCCTTTATTCTGAAGAAGGCAATCACTGCAAACAGCTTATTCTGAAGAAGGCAATCACTGCAAACAGGCATTTTGAAAATACCCTGTGTGTAGTAGCTAGCCCAAGGGTCAAACAAGTGAACGGACAGTGACAGCCACCTATAAAAAAACTGAGATACTAAGGTTTTAGTGCACATGAACATGGAGGTAGGCAAGTAAGTCCAGGGATACCACCAGGGCTTTTGGGAATAGGAAAAGTAAAAGGGTCTAAAGGGTTAGCATCCTGAATTCAGTTACTTTCACAAAAGTGTTTAATCTGGACAGGTTTAGGATGGGTCTCCTTGTGCCCTCCTTCCTGGGTACTAGGAAAAGTCTGAAATAAATCCTTTGTTTTTCTTTGGAAGAGGGACCCCTTCTACGACTCGTTTTTCTAGGAGGTTCATGAGGATAGGGAGATGAAATGCCTGTTGGCACTTGATGGAATTACTGACATCTTTGGTGTCCTTTCCCATTTCAGTCTCTATCCCTTTCTAATAATCCCATTTGTCCTGTGCAATGGACTACCAAATTAGGAAGCACTAAATGATTCTGCCTGAAATCCTAGCACTACAGCAGGGTCAATGTGAAGGAGTGGTGGAGGGCTCCCATATATAGTCATAGCTGCTCTCTGTTAGAGGATTGGGAATGAAGCCCCCAAGTTTTCCCCTTCCATTTGCTTGCCATCTTTTCTTAAAACTGGCTTTTTTTTTTTTTTTTTTAACCTTTGGCTGGTTTATCTTTTCCCTACCTGCAATAAAGGGGACATAGTTTGAAATATAATTATCATACAGTGACATGAGGGAATGAAAAAGTTGTTTCAATCCATGCATTACTTTACATCTTTCTTCCATCTTTATGAATACTTCACTTTTCAAACAAGTCCCTATCAACAGGGGCATTTCGGAGTTGCAGTTTGATACCTAGTGGCAGGTTGTGGTCTCAGCCAAGCATACCTCTTATGGTTGCAGCATCCACAGTATTATATCCACACTTAATGGAATGTTTTGCCACCTGACAAGCAGCCTTTGCACTCTAACATTCTTGCCCTAAAGTCAGCATGAGATAGTTCTCCTGCCTTCCCTCCTTGGTGATCCAAGACTGACACCTCGGTCTTGGTCATGTATGTCTGGACAGCTATAAAAGCCAGTATAACAGATGGGTACGGGTCTATATCAGATCATCGAAACGGCTCATTATCGAATGCCATAATGTCGAACTGCAAAACCTGAACCCTAACAATATCGAAACCTCAAAACAGCAATTTTTTTCCCAGGGAAAAAATTAGCTGTTCCAAGAAACACACCAACACCACAAGCACACTAAAAAGCAGCAATCCACACACATACATTTAAAAGTTACATCTAACCCTGCACTACACTCCACATACACTACTATCTAGCCACTTACCTTAACCCAGACCCTAACCCTAAGGTCCGTCACTATCACACACTCACCTCACCCGCCCCCTAGCCCTAACTCACTTAACCCGCCCAACCCCAAATTCTCACTATCGCACACTCACCTCACCCACGCCCTAACCCTAACCCCAAATTCTGTCACAACCGCACACTTACCTGATCCGCGCCCTAACCATAACTCACCCAACCAGTGCCCTAACCCAAACGTCCGCACAATCACACACTTACCTTAACCCAACCCGTAACTTTCCACCGCATCTCTGAAACAGCGAAGCCACAACAACGGCCAACCGAATTCTTTCCCTAGGAAAGAATTCGGTTTTATGCAGCTTCGCTGTTTTCATCATTCGTGATATTGGGTTTGATATTTGATTATTCGAAATTCTGCCGTTTTGATGATCTAATACAGATTTGACAGGTACACTTACTTCCCAAATCTATCCAAAGTCCTACTCTTCCTCTCTTTCTCACTAGGGAGAGTATTACAAGCAATAACCAACTTGGATCCTTTCTCTGGATCCATGGACACCACTGCTGGATTCCTATACAAAAATATATGGGAGTTGTACATCCTATACAAACAACAGGTTTCTAAGGTGCAGGAGGCTGAGAGTGCTGTTCTGGAAGGTTGCCAGAAAAACATCCTCCAATGCTCCTAGCAATGGAGGAATGGTCACTGGTTTGGTGACCTATAGGTCTAGTAAACCAAAATCTTTCTTTTGTACCACAGACACCGCTCTACCTTCTCACTGATTTTCTCCAAAGGTGATCTTCTCTGAAAAGGAACATGAGGAGATGGTGTCCTCAGTGTTGGTTATCAAAGCCAAAGGGAGATATATGTGACACACTCACTTTCCTGGGAATATTGTGCCTAGGCAGGAGGTTGATCACTCTTCCTCTTGGAGGAACACAGAAACCAGGGGAAGACCTGCTGGGCACCTGCAGCAGGAAACAAGAGAAATATGACTAGTTTCCTAGCTCTGTGACATATGCTGTGGAAGTCCTTACCTCTGAGCAGAAGGGCCAGACTTCCATACCAAAGTGCTCAGCCTCCTCTCTAATAAAATCCTGTTGGGTCTGCCTTCCCCCTATAAATCAACAATCCAAACTTTTTGATGCCTAGGGCTGGACACAGCAGCCCTCCTGTATATCAGTCTGGTTGGACATGCGCTCTTCTGAAGGCACAGTGGCCTCCAAACAGACATTCTGATTGGTCTAGAGAAAAAAAAAGAAGTTATGTACCTACCATACCATTCCATGTTAGTCGTCTTCATCTTGCCTTCTTTCTTGCTGGTTGGGATCGAAACTGATCCTCGGTTCTGACTCGGCCATCTTCAATAGCTCGAGAGCTGTTTACTGGCTCGAGGCTACCCCTTATCCCATGATGCCTAGCGCTAGCTACCCAGATCTCGTTTGAAATAGCTAACTCCAGCCATAGCAATAGGAAGAAACCCCTCCAAACAAATGGTTAAACATACCTGTCCTACTGTCTAAGTCAGTAAAGGAAAAGTACAGTTTTGTACCTACCATAAATGTAGATGTCCGATAGATATGCAACTGCAGTCATAACATATGGGTTGTCCTGCCTCAGGCAGCCCTCGGTCGGCCGAATTCCAAAGTCTGGGTCCGGCGTCGGCTGGTGTCGCCTCCACTCCGACGTCACCACGGCTGGAGTATAAAGGCATCGGCCGGCACCATCTTCTTCAGTGTTTCTTGCCCCAGATGCCAGGTGCCCTCCTAGGAAGGCTAAATTTGGTAAATGGATAAAAATAATTCCAAACATGCACAACAGTAATAAACAGATACACCATAGGAATACCCCCAGTTAATGGGAAAAGGGGTAGGGACCCAAAAAGAAGGATACAGAGGGGTAGGAGGGAGGGAAAATCCGACTGCAGTTGCATATCTATCGGACATCTACATTTATGGTAGGTACAAAACTGTACTATGTCCTTCAAGAATGCAACTGCAGTCATAACATATGGGTTGAATACCATAGCCAAGCTGGGGGTGGATGGAACTAAGATAAGGATGGTGTAGCTAAAATCCCCTGCAGGACTGCCGAAGCAAAGCCTACTCAGGATCTGGAATATAAGGGTAGGTTGTAGTGCTTGGTAAATGTATGCACGGAGCTCCATGTAGCAGCCTCTAAAATGTCCTTTGTTGCCACTCCTTTCTGGAAAGCTGTGGAAGTGGCCATAGCTCTTGTGGAATGTGGCCTAATATTGGCTGGCACACCTTTTCCATGGAAAGAATAGCAGAATCTGATGCAATGTCCAATCCATTTTGAAATTGTTTGTTTGGAGATTGCTTTTCCTTGTACTCCAGCAGCATAGGCTACAAACAGTTGGTCAGACTTTCTGGTGGCCTTAGTTCTGTCCAAGTAGTAACGTAGTTGTCTGTGTATGTCCAAAGTATGCAGTAGCTTTTCCCCCCTATTTTGAGAATTGGGGAAGAATGCAGGCAGGTGAATAGCTTGATTTAGAGACACCCTGGAAATAACCTTGGGCATGAATGAAGGATTGGTTCTTAGAGAAACTCTGTCTTGATGAAAAATGAGAAAGGGGGGCACTGCTATGAGTGCCTGTATCTCCGAAACTCTTCTTGCAGATGTGACTGCCAATAAGAAGGCTGTCTTCCATGAAAGAAATTGCATTTCTGAACTTGCTGCTGGCTCAAATGGAGGAAGAGTTAGTTTTTCCAACACATAATTGAGGTCCCATGCAGGCACTGGCTGTTTTCTGGGAGGTTTAATATTCTTTATTCCTCTTAGAAACTGTCTTAGCAATGGATGAGAAAACACTGGAGGGTCACAGTTGTATTTTGCTGAGATTGCCAAGGCATGAATCTTTATTGAAGAGTATGAAAGCCCAGTATGAAGTAGTTCTGCCAAATATTCTAAAATCTGAGGTATACTCGGTGATGCTGTGTCCTGACCCCTGTTGGCATTCCAGATGCTGAATCGCTTCCATTTGGCTGAATATGTTTTTCTTGTGGAAGGCCTGCGTGCTTCCAGCAGGATTTCTTGAACCGATTTTGATAGAGAGGTAGGAGGTGAAATCATGTTAGCCTCCAGGCTGTCAGATGTAATGATTTCAGGTCTTGATGTACAGTCCTGTAATTGTGTTGTGTTAGGAGCAGAGGCCATAGAGTCAGAGGCCATGGTTTGGCCCGAGTTATGGTCAATAGCAATGGGTACCAGTGCTGCCTTGGCCAGTCTGGCACTATCAAAATACCTGTTGGTTGTTCTGCTTTGATCTTCAGTATCACCTTGGTCAGCAGAGGCAGAGGAGGGAATGCATAAATCTTTAGAGAATTCCAGCTGAAGGAGAGAGCATCCGTCTTCCAGGCTAGAGGATGGTGAGTCCTTGTGCAGAAATTTTTCAGGTGATGATTTAAGTGGGAAGCGAAAAGATCTACATCCGGTCTTCCCCATGTCTTTGTCAGTTGAGAGAAAATGTGAGGATGCAGCATCCATTCGTGTGGATCCATGAAATTTCTGCTCAGGTTGCCCGCCAGTACATTGTCCTTGCCTGGTACAAACTGGGATTGTAAATGTATCTTCAGGCTCAGGGACTTTTCCCAGAGAAGCATTGTTAGTCTGCAGAGGGGATAAGAATGAGTGCCTCCCTGCTTGTTTATGTACCACATGACAGTGGTGTTGTCTGTCCTTATCAGTAAATGCCCTTGCTGTAGTGATTGCATGTATCACTGCCAACATTTCCTTTTGGTTTATGTGCAGATACCTTTCCTTTGGGGTCCATTGCCCTTGAATGCATCTGTTCTCCATGTGCGCCCCCCAACCATGGCCTGAGGCGTCTGTTGTAATCATTTGGCCTGCTTGAGGTCTGTTGAAAGACATGCCTATGTTTTGATGACTGGCTTGAGCCCACCATAAGAATTCTTTTTGCAGACAAGGAATAAGTGGGATTATGTCCTCTAGGCTTTGGCTGTGTTGCGACCATAAGTTTTTTAAATACCATTGCAGCTTTCTCATATGAAGTCTTGCCAAAGGTATCAGAAGGATGCAAGAGGCCATGAACCCCAGGGCCTGTAGGATTTTCCTTGCAGTCAGCTGGGAGAGTCTTGCTAGGCCTTTGAAGTACTCTGGTAAATGCTGCTGTTTTTCCTCTGTGAGGTACGCCATTTGGCTCCTAAGAATGCAATCTGTTGGGATGGTAGTAGTTTTGACTTCTGAATGTTGACCGTGTATCCCAAGGCCTGCAGTAGATGCATGACATAGTCCAAATTTTCTTTTAAGGTTTGTTTGTTGTCTGCTTGTATGAGGCAGTCGTCTAAGTAAGGGTATATTTGAATCCCTTGTAGTCTGCAGTGTGCCACTACTGATGCCAGGCATTTCGTGAACACTCTGGGCGCAGTAGATAAGCCAAACGGCAATGCTGAGAATTGATAATGCTCTGTCCCTGCAAGAAATCTGAGGTATCTTCTGCAGCTTTGTCTGATAGGGACATGCAGGTATGCCTCCTTGAGGTCCAGAGTGACCAGCCAAGACCCCTTGCCCAGCATGGGAAGGAGTTGCTGCAACGTCAGCATTTTGAACTTTGGCACTATGAGAAAAGTGTTTAGAAATGACAAGTCCAGTATGGGTCTCCATTTGTTTTCTTTTCTTGGAACAAGGAACAGCCTTGAATAAAATCCCTGGCCTTGCTCCTGAGGAGGAATCCTTTCTATTGATTTTATATTTAATAGCTAGGAAACTTGAGAGAGTGCCTCTGCCCTTTGATGATGTGGCAGGTTTGGCATGCCTTGTCTTATTGGTAATGTGTGGAAGTGGAATCTGTAGCCTTTGTCTATTAAATCCAGAATCCAGTTGTCCTTGGTTAAAATATGCCAGTTTTGTGAGAATAAGGATAATTTTCCGCCCAAGGGTGCTTCTCTTTGAGCCTTTGTAGGCGGAATGAAAGTCAAGTCATTGTGATTGTCCTTGTGGTGCAGCTGAACTGTCTGTACCACTTCTTTGATTTGGAGGTTGCCATTGGTGTCCCCTGTAAGAACCTCGGTATTGCCCTCTACCTCGGGCACGTCTGCTTTTTCCCCTTTGAAACTTGTCTGAGCCGGGGAAGGACCAATTCTTTGAGGGCCAGTTTCTGCTGAATCTGGGTGGCTGAACTTGAAGGAAATCCTTGACTGTCTGTACTGACTTAGCTTTTTCCTCTATGGATTTCAACACATCTTGTGCATTAGCACCAAAAAGCTTCTGTTTTTCCAAAGGTGCATCAAGTAACTTTACTTTAACATGGTCAGGCAAACACCGATCCTTTAACCAAGCATGTCTACGTATCACAGCCCCAGTCATAGCTGCCCTACATGAAGCTTCCAGTGCATCATAACCACACTGAAGAAAATGATTATTAACCTGCTGAGTGTTATGTATGTGATCCTGCAATGCCTTTTTACCGATAGGCTCAGGAGAGGCTAACTTTTTCTGTAAATCATCCAGGAGAAAATCCTGGTACTGAAACATGTGAAAAAGGCAATTTAGTGACCTCATGGCCAGGGTAGTAGAAGTATATACTTTTTTACCCCATCTCTCCAGGGACCTTGCTTCCCTGTCTGCTGGCAGTGGGTTTTTGGCAGAGGAGGTAGCCACTCCCTTGGGGCCCTGTGAAATAGTTTCTAGATCCACAGAGTGGGCCTTAAAAAGGTGCTTGTGTGTGTCAGGGACCCTATAATATCTGTCCGGCTTGACAGGAGCCGGAGGAAGAGAATCAGGGTTAGCACTGGAGTCAGAGAAAACATCATCCAAAACATCCATAACAGGTGGAATAGCTAAAGGCCTGTGCTGGGGAAGCTTGAGAAAGGTACGAAGCCTTTTTCTAGAGTCAGAGAATTCCTGACTCTGCCATTGAAAATGTTCCCTCATGGAATGCAGGACTTCACCAAAAGAGAAATCCTCTGGAGGGGAGGCATAGGGAATTGATTCCTCAGCATCAGAGTCCTCGTAGGCCTGGAAGGATTCTTCATGGGTATCTGAATGTTCAGAATCCCCAGAGGCTTCATCCGAAGAGAGGTCATCCGCCTGCTCAGTTCTGGGCCTTTTCTCTGCAGGTGGCTGAGAAGCCCTCTCCGGATGAGGCTGAGACCCCCTGATAAGAGAAATAAGATCAGCAGCCAGAGACATGATTTGCTTATCAGAAGAAGGGGCCTGGGCAGTAGGTCTAGGATGGGTCTTGGCCTGACTGGCGGCCTTAGCACGTGCAAAGGCCTTGATGGACATGGATACAGGAGGCCTAGCAGCCCCACATGCAGGCATAACCTTGTCCACAGAAATGGTGTCGGGTAGATCCAGAACTTCGGTTTCTGGAGGAAAATCAACAACCGGCACCGGAGAGATCTCCGAGACCAAAGGTCGTGTTAACGCTGTGTCGTCGGCCTGGAGCGGTAGATTTACCACTTCCGAAGGAACCGGAGCACTAGCAGAGGGTTTGGGAGTAGCATCGGTAGTAGACGCGGGCCGAGAATGTCGGTCCCGGTCCTTGCGTTTTTTAGCAGATTGGGTAGTCGGTTGATCTGACGGCATGATATACGCAAAAGATTCACCGAAGAATTCCTTGGCGAATTCTGCCCGGCTCCTGAGAGTGCGCTTATTAAAGCAGGCACAGGCAGCACAGGCCGAGACGTCGTGGTCTGGGCCCAGGCAAGGAAGGCAGAGAGAATGGAAGTCCTTATGAGGTATTTGTTTACCACAAGACAAACAATTATTAACTTTCTCAATTTGTTCTGACATCGGCTGAGGCAAGAATAAATGTTCCCAACGGGTACTTAGCTTTAGATGACTTCGGTACTGAAAACACAGGAGCTGACCGACCGGCACTTGCGAACTGCTTCTGCTTCGGGCACCGCGTGGCAAGAAAGACTGAGGAAGATGGCGCCGGCCGATGCCTTTATACTCCAGCCGTGGTGACGTCGGAGTGGAGGCGACACCAGCCGACGCCGGACCCAGACTTTGGAATTCGGCCAACCGAGGGCTGTCTGAGGTAGGACAACCCATATGTTATGACTGCAGTTGCATTCTTGAAGGACATCAAACCAGAGAACACTCAGCCAGTGAAAACTGAACTCCTCTCGGACCAATAGGATAGGGGGATGGAGGGGGGGACGCAAGAAAGAAGGCGAGATGAAGACAACTAACATGGAACGTTAAGGTAGGTACATAACTTCTTTATGTTAAGTTGTCAATCTTGCCTTCGTTCTTGCTGGTTGGGATAGCGTCCCTAGCACCTAGTATCCTGGGTGGCTCATTGGAACAGACTCTTCAGAACAGTGGAACCAAAGGTCAGCTCTACTTCTGGAGACCAAATCCAACTTGTAATGAGAAATGAAGGTGTGAGGATTTGCCCACGTAGCAGTGGCACAGATAGAGTCTAAGGGCAACAGAGGTGGCTAAGGCCCTGGTAGAATGACCCTTCGGTTTGATTGGCAAGTCTTTGTTCCTTAGTTGATAGATAAAGGTAATGATATGAGACAACCACCTGGATAAGGTCACTTTGGAAACTGGGAGACCCTGTTTGTCCCGAGCATAGGAAAGGAAAAGTTGGTCGGACTTCCTTATATCCTTCGTCCTATGCAGGTAGAAACGCAACTGTCTATGAACATCCACTTGATGTAACTTGTATTCTGCCTTGTTGGTGTGGTTAGGGAAAAACACAGGTAGGTCTATAGACTGGTTCAAATTATTTTCTGAGCAGACCTTCGGAAGGAAAGAGGGATTAGTCCTCAGAGCGACCCTGTCATTATGAAATACTAAGTATGGAGTACGGACGCATAGTGCCTGAAGTTCAGAGACACGTCTGGCTGAAGTAATAGCTACCAGAAAAAGAGTTTTCCAAGACAGAAACTTAATGGAGCAGGAAGTTGCCGGTTCAAAAGGGGGCATAATTAATGAAGTTAGTACCAAATTAAGGTCCCAAGGAGGAGGGGGCTCTCTCACTGGGGGTCTAAGGAGAGTAGCCCCTCTTAGAAACGCTTTACATAACTTATGAGACATAATGTTTGCATTAGAAAGCCCGACATGAACATTTGAAATGGCCGCTAATTGAACCCTGATTGTAGCAGAAGCGGAACCCGAGTGAAAGAGTTCTGTTAGGAACTCCAAGATTTCGTGGATAGGGGCTGTGAAGGGATCTATGCTCCTATCCTCTGCCCAGCAAGAAAAACGTTTCCATTTACTAGCGTAAGTCCTTCTGGTGGCAGACTTATGGGAGGAAACAATTATGTCGCGTATGGCCGGGGAAATACTGCGAAGCCTGGCTAAGGTTGGAAGTGGAGCAACCAAGCTGTGAGCTGGAGCGTTTGAAGGGATTGATGCAGCCCGCCTGATTGATGAATCAGTAGGTCTGGAATCGGATCCAGAGTCCAAGGCCGCTCGAGAAGGTAATGGTGCAGGAATGGGAACCATATCTGTCGAGGCCAGTAGGGGGCAATGAGGATCATTTTGCAACCCAATGACATAGCTTTCTGAATGAGTTTCGGTATCAGGGGAAACGGAGGGAAGGCATAAAGAAGTTCCTGAGGCCAATCGTGGACTAGAGCATCTCTGGGAGAGTGACCAGGAAGCGGAAGAAGGGAGAAGTAGTTGTTGCATTTGCTGTTGAAGGGGGTGGCAAAAAGGTCGCAGCAAGGCTGACCCCATTTGCGGAAGATTAAATCTGCAACTACCTGATTCAAAGACCACTTGTGAGGCATGAGAATAGCTCTGCTGAGCCTGTCCGCTATGACGTTGGACATCCCAGGGATGTGCGTCGCAATCAGAAATCGTTGGGTGGAAATTGCCCACTGCCAGAGTCTGAGCGCTTCTCGACATGGGAGGTAGGACCTGGTTCCACCCTGCTTGTTGATGTACCACACTACTGACACGTTGTCCGTTTGAATTGCAATGGTCCCAGAAGGAAGAGAGTCCTGAAGAGCTTGGAACACTAGGAGCACGGCTCTCATTTCTAGGACGTTTACATGCAGATGGTACTTGTGAGCCTGCCAAGTGCCCTGGACTGTCCTTCCCTGATAATGCCCCCCCCCTATCAGGGAGGCGTCCGTGGTCACTGTAGCAACCGGAGGGGGCTGAATGAAGGGTCTGCCCTGAATCACTAGTGGAGAGACCATCCACCAGGAAAGGTGCCTTTTGCATGCTTCTGTAATGATGATCATGTGAGACATGGGGAGCTGTTGGAAGGACCACTGCGTGAAAAGAAGCCACTGCAGGATTCTCAAGTGAAAGCAGGCCAGGGGTATCAGAAGAATTGCTGCCGCCTTAGAACGTAGAGTTTGAAGGACGTACTTGACTTGTACTCTCTTGCATTGCATGAGAACTTGAACTTGCTGGCGAATTGTGGACACCCTGTCCGAATGTAGCTTTGCGGATATGCACCTTGTATCTAAGTCTGCTCCTGTATAGGTAATAGATTGACAGGGCAACAAGGCAGATTTTTCGAAATCTATGGTAATGCCTAGCTGGGAGCAAATTGAGATTGTATAGTCCCTGGCTTGAAGGAGTTGATGCCTGGTAGTAGCAGTAAGGAGCCAGTTGTCTAGATATGGAAACACCTGGAATCCTTGATGACTCAGGTGAGCCGTGACCACTGCCATATATTTGAACACCCTGGGGGCTGTGGTGAGACCAAAGGGCAGAGTTCTGAACTGGTAATGACTGGCTCCCAGCCGGAAGTGAAGGAACCTCCTGGAGCATCTGTCCATTTTGATGTGATAGTACCCATCCTGGAGATCTATAGAGCACATCCAATTGTCCTGACCCAGAAAGGTTAGAATGGACTGTAGTGTGACCATCCGAAACTTTGTTCTTTGAACAGACTTGTTCAGTCTGCTGAGATCCAAAATAGGTCTCCAGTCCCCTGTCTTTTTTGGTACCAAAAAGAACCTTGAGTAAGTTTCGGTTCCGTGTTGCTCTGCCGTGACTTCCTGGATGACTTTTTTTTCTAGCAGTTTTGAAACTTCTGTAACTGCTTGGTCCCACAGATTTGGTGGAACATCTGGGAGGGACTTGCATGACGGTAAAGGGGGCTGAACGAATGGGATTCTGTAACCTCCAGATATTATTGAATGTACCCATTTGTCTTGCGTTATGCTTAGCCAGGCTTTTGGGTACAATGAAAGTCTTCCCCCGACTGCCTCCAGAGACGGACAGTTGGCCAACCTCTCAGGGATGTTGGAAGGGTTTGTCAGAGAAGGATTCTCTACTGCCCTGGTTCTGCGGACCCCCTCTGCATTATTATTGTTATTTCCTCCTCTGTCCCTGAAGAAAAATCACTACGTGTGTCAGGCGAAGATCCCTGGGATTTTCTAAACCACATCTTTCCACTCTTCTGACCCTTGGGGTATGGTCTAGAGGGAGTGGAAAAACGGACTCCCACGGCAGAGAGAGTCTTGCCTTCCTGCTCACACCTAGTAAGAGTGTCTTTCACCTGTGGTCCAAAATGAAAGGAACCGTCAAAGGGAGTGTTGGTGAATGACGCTCTGAAGGGTTCCGCAAAATTACACAGCCGCATCCATGCATGTCTCCGAAGTGCCACGCCTGTGCCTGCGGCTCTACTTGCCCCATCGGCTGCATAGGAAATGAGCCTCATGGAGGAGTTGACTACTGAGTTAAGGGTTGCCAGCTGAGAGGCCACTTTAGCCTAAGCCCCTTCAGCTGATGGATCTTGCAGGGTATCTCCGAGCTCTTTCAGGAGATCCCTCTGAAGCCTGGTGAAATGGCATAAGTAATTCAGTGACCTCATGGAAAAGGTCGCTGAGGCAAACATTCGCTTCCCATATCTGGCCATGGTCCTGGACTCCTTGTTAGGAGGAAGGACAGAAGAAGAAGTTTCCGCTAACTCCTTTTTAGTGGCTGCTGCTACCACCATGGCATCCACGGGAACACCCTTAGTAAGGAACTGCTTGTCAGGGGATGCATTAATAAACTTGCCTGGTCTCCTCAAGGTTGGTTCCACTGTATTCGGGGATGACCAAGCCCTTCGAGCAACCACAGACATTAGTGGATCGAAGGGCGGAGAAACCCAGGAGGTGGAAGGTCGGGAACCGAACGAGTCCAGGAATACAGATTTGTCCTCGGTAGGGGCTAGGGTATTCCAGTTCCCCCTCTGCTTAAGTATTTCTAGGATGTCTGAGAAGGAAACATCTTCAGAGGGGGATCTCGGGGACCCTTCCGCCTCATCCAAATCCGTATCCAAAGTGACAGACTCGGGGGAGTCAATGTGCTTCCTCTTGCACTTCTTCTTCCGAGGGGGCTCCTCTGAATGATCAGGGGAGGCCTCGGAGGAACAGGAAACACCCAATGGGGTGCCCTGGAGCATTGGTTCCCCAAGCTTGGGGTCTAGAGGAGGGACACAGGTTGAAGCAGGCACTACAGGGGACGGAGCCAGTGGGGTCGAAGATGGAGTTGGCTCAGGGGCCAGCACACTCCTCATGACATCGAAAACGTCCCTGCCACGATGAAGAGAAGGCTCCGGCGAGACCAGAATCCTCCTCCGCACAGAGGGAGACGGCTCCAAGGCCGATGTAGGAGCCGAGCTCACCTGCGCTGACGCTCCGAGAGGGAGAGCGGAGTCAGACAAGGGTCCAATGCCACTCGCCCCCTCAGAGACGACGAGGGAGTCTCAGCGCCCAGATCCCTCGATGGAAGGCACCATCGAAGGGATCGGAGCTGACTATGGATCCGAAGGAGAGATCTTTATCGGAGCCGACGGTTCCACGACTCGAACCCAAAGAAACTCCGGTTCTGAGCTCAATGGAGTCGGAGGAGGAACATCGATAGAAACATATGGAGCCGACACCTGTTGAGGAGGGCTGGACAACATTTTGGCCAGTGCCTGCGACTTCAATAACCTGCTGACCACTCTCTCCACATCATGGTCTGAGAGCCTGGAGGACCGAGAGGAGTGTAAAGATCTGTGACTATGGTCACTTTGCAGAAGGGGAGACTGAGGAGCCGAATGAATGGACTCTAATGAATGGGACCTCTGCCTTTTTTGAGTCCTTGATGGCTCCGAGGGGACTAATGGAGCCGTCGAGGAAGCAGTATCATCGGTTCCGGTTGGAACCTTAGTGGAAGGCAAGCTTTGGGCTGATGACGGCTCAGAGCTGGGAGCCGAAGATTTGGCCAGTTTAGGAGACTTCACTGGCAAAGTCTTAGCTGGTGAGTCCTAAGGATTAAGCAGTCCTCTCAAAATAAGTTTACTCTTGCACTCCTGCAGAACTCTAGGGCTAAATGCATGGCAGATAGAGCAAGAGTCCTGCAGGTGCACAGCAACTAAACAATAGACGCAAGAAGTGTGCCCATCTGCCAGAGACATTTTCTGACAGCATGAGTCACACTCTTGAATCCTGACACTTTGGATTCTTTGGACATGTCTATCAAAGAAAAATACTACTCTAGTCTATTGGCCAAGAGGCCGGATAGCAGTAACAACTAAAATAGAACACAGTATAAGACAACCAAATACTTTTTTTTTTTTTTTAAACTAGGAAGCCTCTAACTTAAATGGCTACCTACCAATAAACACACTACCTACGGGGAAGGACGGGGGAGGGGAGAACTCTCTAATTTAAACAAGTTTTAAGGGGGGGAAAAACAAACTACAACACTGAACACTCTAATTAAACTAAATTTACTAGTTAGCGACCAACAATTAATAACAAAAAAATCATTCTAATCTGACAAGAAAGCCAAATAGCAAAGTTATACAATCCTGAGCCAGTATCCAGGAACCTCGCAGCTGAATCAGCAAACTAGATCTGGGTAGCTAGCTCTAGGCATCATGGGATAAGGGGTAGCCTCGAGCCAGTAAACAGCTTTCGAGCTATTGAAGATGGCTGAGTCGGAGCCGAGGATCGGCTCCGATCCCAACCAGCAAGAACAAAGTGAGACTGACAACCTAACATCAAGTGTTCAGTCAGGGAGATGCAAAAACAACTCAGCAGAACCAACAGTGGGCATCACTGTTACATCTGCTATGAACATATTTGCATTTCCCTTTCATTTCTTCCTTAGAAAGAAGTTACAGCACAAAAGACATCACTGGTGGATGCCACAGTGGACTGCACTACCACTTTGAGCTTTTTCCATTCAAGAAGATCCTGCACAATATGCAACCTATTCTGAAGAGTTCTTGGGATGAAACCCTGGCAGATGTCATAGCTCTGGACATTGTGGTATAACACCACAGAGGAAAAACAAGACAGTTGTAAATTTTGAGTGGAATCTGTCTACCACAGAAGCATCTACTCTTTTTGAACCCAGACAGAAGGCTACCTACAAAAACAATGAGGAAAAACAAGCCAAACAACAAAGTTAGGGAAAAATGCTCCTCAATGGAGATCATCTAGCAAAATCCCAGTAGTAAGTGATCAAAAAGAAAAGCATACACAGTCGCCATGCCTGAAAAGTGTGCAACCATATATGTCAGTCAGTCAGTCATATCCACCAAGTGTCTAAATCAACCCTGTTGCAAATATTTCCTTCAGGTGGAAAAAGATATACCTGGGGATTCTATAAACTCCACGTAGGCTTAGCAAAAAGCCTACACGGAGTTTACCTGTTTGCACAGTGAGTGGCAATGTTAATTGCATATGCATGCCATGCATCTTTAAACATAAATGAGTGTGATTTTGTGGCCAGGAACAGTGTTGCTGACCAGGAAACCATGCAAAGCAACATGGACAGCAGCAGACATGTAACCCTGTTTACATATGGGCAAACTAGGCCTAGGTGTTTGCAAGAAATGCCACAATGATTACCAGGGTGATCAATAAAGCAATGTATATATTTCCAACACAGAACATGAAATATACACAGTGCAGAATATTGTGGAAACCTGTTTCAGGCACACTAAACCAAACCTGTGTAAATGATCAGTAAGGGTACACAGACTGCATTATAAAAAAAAACAGTCAGGGGAATTGTGTGCATTGAATAGACACACAGATGAATTGAAGGAATGAACACAGGGAAACAGGACAGATGAAACAGTGCAATTTACAACAGATGAGAGCATGTCACTGAAGACAGTTGTAGCATGAACACTAATCACATACTGACACGATACAGTACGGACTGCACAGTGAATGTATATGTAGAATGTAGCATCACCCAGGATGATGCCACAATATAAACAAAAAATGATCAACTTCAACAAATGGCTTAGCATCTGGTGTCAGTCTAGGGGGATCCAGTATATCTCAGCCTGAGATGAGATGGTCAACAGGCCATTCTGACTTGCCAGACATGGTCTGCACCTGTGTCCTCTAGGCTGTCAGATAACAATAAAGGTGTTTGCCCCTCCCCCATAATCCCTTTTCTAGGCAATGTCAAACCAACAAAAGTTCTGATGTAAAAAGAATACACTGGAAGCAAACTCAAGGTTCTGCTGCTTAATGCTAGTAGTCTAAACATGAAGCTGCACCAGGGGAAATTGCCAAACACCTAGCTGTCAGATTTGGTGGAACCTTCACCCCCTGGCCCCACAGATCATACCCCAAAGCATACCTGACAGAAGTCCTCTGCCTAGAATCTCTAGAGATCAGGCTACATCTATACTCTCCAAGGCTAAAAACATGGCCTCGATGGTACCAGATAAACAGGACCTAGAGGACCAAATTAGCATCCGCTTTAACCATAGCCTGAGAACTGGCATTGTTCCAGCAGAGTGGAAAACAGCAACAGTAATCCCCTTGCAGAAAAGGAGGCCAGCAACCGACCCTGGGAACTATGGCCCCATAAGTCTGACCAGTCTCATCTGCAATGCCATGAAAAGAATCACCATGGAGCTTATCAACAAGGACATAGGTGATCTTCACACTCTAAACCCAACCTAATTTGACTTTGTTAAGGGCAGATCATGCTTATTACACCTAGTAAACTTCTTCAAGAAAGTCACCAAAGACCTGGATGAAGATGCATACCGCCTATCTTGACCTGGCCAACGCTTTTGACACAAACCTCCACTCAAGTATCATTCAGAAACTCTTCCAGCTGGGGATTTAATCCTTACGTCACTAGATAGGTAGCCAATTGGCTCACTGACAGAATACATACTGTCAAAGTCGGTGACTCAATCTCTACCAGTAGAGCGATATTCAGTGGCGTAGCACAAGGATCTGTGCTGGGCCCTTTACTGTTCAGACTCTATTTCTTGGAAATTCAGGTGAAAGTAGACAGCCTTTGGCTTACCAAGTTTGCTGATGGGTGCAGCATATTACAGAAGGGGCTAACACAGACAAATGACTGGTGTCAAAGCCACAGTCTACAACTAAATGCAAAAAAGTGACATTATTATTGCCTTTGGCGAAGTGGAAATCCTCGCTAATTAAAGTATTGGCAAAATCCCCCTCAGCTTAAACCTAGTCTTGCAAAACCTGCGAACACAAGTGGATAACAATCTGAGCTTCAACCACCAAGTTTCCACAGCGGTAATGAAAGCCTTCTATGCTGTGCACCTCATAAGTAAGGGCATCACATTCATATTGAAGGATGTTATAACACCACTGTACTCAACTCTCATCAGACCACTAGTACAGTACAATGCTCCCTTTTGCATGTACATCACAAGGCACACCCACAGCAGCTGGACAGATCACAGGGGTTTCTCACCAAGAAAATACATGTTCTCCAAACCATCCCATGATGTATGCGGATAGACTGAAAGTCATGTTACTATACTCTGTATCATATAGGCTGCTGAGAGGTGACTGGTGATGGGCCTACAGGGCAGTCTCTGACCCTGCCATGATGAAAATGCTGCACATCCACAATTCTAATGGCACAGGAGTCACTCGCTCTAGGGATCTTAACCTACCATGTGACATTAACCGAACATGCTTGATAGACAGATGTAACTCCCAGAGACTGCTACTCTTCTGGATTACACAGAGCTCTTCACTGGTCCTATTCAAGTGCAACCTAGAAAAATGGTTGGGAGACTGCAATTTCACCCCGGGGGTGGCACCCATGTCCCTCATGGACAGGAGTAGTTGGTATTGACCATAGACTCATTTTGTGAATTACTTCTACCACGTAAGGACAATAACAGCTGTACGGCCACTAGCCTAGTAACCTCCTATAATACTATGAACCTATGTCAACAATTCTCAGGGGACATATTACTACAGCTGTTACACATTAGCTCATATCAGAGATTATGGCAACAAGAGGGTATTACACTACACATCCACATCTCAACAAAGTCCATGCCAATGTTGTCATGCCAACTGATCATAGGGTCATAGGACATTATTAGGCTAATGTCCAACATCACACAAAATCCTAACCATTATTATACCATCTAAAAAGAAATCCCTATATCTATATTTTGGAAGATAGTAACACTATTGTGCGTATGTGTATACTTGTTAGATTGCATTACATTCTGCCACTGTTCATATGAGACATGTGCACCACACCATGACAGAATTAGCGATCACATATGCAGTGGTCTTTAGATGTCTTAGAGGCTCATGGAAGGACTCTGCTTCATGATGTGTGTATGCATGTTTGACATGAGGACATCCTCTACTCCATGCAGGAAGGATGTCATGTGGTCAAGGGAAAAAAGAGGATGCATGCGGCTACGTGACAGATACCCCAAGTGGTAGTGAAATGAAAAGCTATTCCAAAGTTCATACAATGACCATAATGTACCACCAGCCACACAAACACGCAAAGTAGCAGACTGGACCTGATTTGAAAATTAGACCTGTGTAGGTACAGAATATGAATGCCATGCAATGCTACAGTAACATCATCACATTTGTCTGACTTTAACACTGTCGCCTTTCACTTTACGGAGTATGACAGCATCATTGTATGCTGAGGACATGTTGGGAGGAGTGTAGGGCATGGATGTGGAGTCAAATCCCTGTGTAAAAATTGCCTCAGAAGTGATAGCTGAATGTATAGACATGCAAGTTGCCTGTTGTCATATTAGAATACTTATATGTGTAGGTAAAGTTGCTTGCAAACCAGCAGTTAATGTTACTGCCACAGGACAGGACTGTCTTGAGTACTGTCAGAGTGCATGTTACAAAGGATGACATCATCACTGTATGCTACAACAAGATGTTCGGAGGAGGGTTTGACATAGCTGTGGGACTTGCATATCACTCAAAAACTGTCACCACCATGATTATTGAATGCACAAACAGTTGGCTGCAGTGAGAAAAGAACCCTTACCTAACCATTTACAGAGCACAGTACTTAACACAAGTGCCACAGACATCAGCAAAGTCTGGTGAGAAGAAAATGGTAACAGCTGTGTCCCACATGGTGGTATAAAATGGTCTCCTGAATATCAACCATGTGAACATACACCAACACACCAGTTGACTGCAATGAGAACAGAACCGCTACCTACACATACCAACTACAGAACTCGGTATTTAACGCAAGTGCCACAGCACAAGTCTGACTGGACAGTGTCTGCAACATTTCATAGGTGATGGCATCAGCACTGTCTGGTGAGGACAAGATGGTAATAGCTGTGTCCCACATGTTGGTGTAAAACGTTCACTCTAATGTCAAGCAAGTACACACACACACACACACACACACACACCAGTTGACTACAGTGAGAACAAACCCTAAGTACACAGTGTACAACTGTCAAAATAATATTGGTATTCCATGGGACTGTACTGATGACTGCAGGATACACAGTTATGCTCTTCTGAGTAGGCAAACAGACTCGCACCAGCTGACTGCAGTGAGATTATACCCCTTACCTAAGTATACAGACTAGAGAACTCAGTACTTAACGCACTCGCCACAGCACAAGTCTGACTTTTACAAGGCTGTAGGATAATTTATAGTGGATGACCTCATCATTGGATGTTTGAGAGAATATGTTGGCAGGCTGGAATGAAATAGATAGAGAGCCATATACAACTGTCATGATATTAAAGATCTGTATGATACCAGATTGATGAGTGTGCAGAGTGTAGAATTTGCTGTGTTTCCAATGTGCATGTATACCTTAAATAGTCAACTCTGCAAACTACATGAAAACAGCTGTCCACATTACTACAAGTACTGGAAAATCTGAATGTGTATTGTCAGTGTAAAGATGCCCATGGTATACAATAAAACATTCTTTTGTTTATTCTGCAGTGTAGTTGATATATCTGTGAACAAGTACTGAGAGACCAAATTTAAAGTGCATGGGTGCAGGTAACATATGGCTACAGTGTAAATACATGTTCTTTCCTTAAAAAATAACTTCCCTTTGTTTGTGTTTTTACATGTACTTTCATGGGATGAAGACTAAATGGACAGTAAATATTAGTAGTACATGCTATTGTGCACTTTCCATAGTGCAACACAGAGCAGCAGGTTAGAGCGATCGATGGCAAAGTGTTTGCGCATGCAAGATGCACAGCTCAATTGGTTTGCTTACCCCCGTGCAAACACGTTATGTGGAGAGGTAAAACAGTCAGCAGTGCATATAGAACTCAGTGCAAGGAACACACCTGCTGCCTAGCTGACTCTGTGGCAGCAGGTGTAAATGCGCTGACAGATTTCTTTTGTAGACCAGATGATGTAAGGTTCGAATTCAGGTGTACAGTGGATATAAAAAGTTTCCACACCCCTGTTAAAATGCCAGGTTTTTGTGAAAATGCGACCACACTAAATCATTTCAAAACTTTTCCCACCTTTAATGTGACCTATAACCTGTACAATTCAATTGAAAAACAAATCTGGAGAAAAAATATAAAAAATAAAAAACATACAATACACTGGTTACATAAGTGTGCACACCCTTAAACTAATACTTTGTTGTGTGTGCACAGCCTTAAACTAATACTTTGGTGAAGCACCTTTTGATTTAATTACAGTATTCAGTCTTCTTGGGTAGGAGTCTATCAGCATGGCACATCTTGACTTGGCAATATTTGCCCACTCTTCCTAGCAAAAGCATTCAAAATCTGTCAGATTGTGAGGGCATCTCTTGTGCACAGCCCTCTTCATGTCACACCACAGATTTTCTATTTGATTTGGGTCTGGACTCTGACTGGGACATTCCAAAACTTTAATTTTCTTCTGGTGAAGCCATTCTTTTGTTGATTTGGATATATGCTTGGGGTCAGTGTCATGTTGAAGGGTGAAATTCCTCTTTATCTTTCTAGCAGATGCCTAAAGGTTTTGGGCTAAAAGTGACTGGTATTTAGAACTGTTCATAATTCCCTCCACCTAGAATAAAGCCCCAGTTCCAGCTGAAGAAAAGCAACCACAAAGCATGATATTGCCACCACCATGCTTCACTGTGGGGATGGTGTTCTTTTGGTGATGCGAAATGCTGTTTATGCGTCAAACATACCTTTTAGAATTGTGGCCAAAAATTTCAACTTTGGTCTCATCAGACCATAACACATTTTCCCACATGCTTTTGGGAGACCTGATGTATTGTTCTGCAAATTTTAGCCAGGCCTAGATGTTTTTCTGTGTAAGAAAAAGACTTCTATCTTGCAATCCTACCCCATAGTCCAGACATATGGAGAATACAGGAGATTATTGTCACATGTAGTACACAACCAGTACTTGCCAGAAATTCCTGCAGCTCCTTCAGTGTTGTTATAGGTCTCTTGGCAGCCTCCCTGACCGGTTTCTGTCTTGTCTTTTCATCAATTTTGGAGGGACGTCCAGTTCTTTATAACGTCACTGTTGTTCCATACTTTCTCCACTTTTTGATAACTGTCTTCACTGTGTTCCATGGTATTTCCAATGCTATGGAAATGTTTTTGTACCCTTCTCCTGATACCTTTCAACAATGAGATCCCTTTGATGCTTTGTAGGATCTCTGCAAACCATGGCTTTTGCTATATCAGGCAACTGAGTCAATGTCAGGAAAATCCTACTTGGACAGCTGAACTTTATTTGGGGTTAATCGGAGTCTCTTTAATTGACGGCAGGTGTGTATCCAAGAAGACTGAATGCTGTAATTAAATCAAAAGGTGCTTCAACAAAGTATTAGTTTAAGGGTGTGCACTCACGATAAAGTATTAGTTTAATGGTGTGCACACTTATGCAACCAGCGTATTACACATTTATTTTTTATAACTTTCCCCCTAACATATTTGTTTTTCAACTGAATTGTACAGGTTATAGGTCACATTAAAGGTGGGAAAAGTTTTGAAATTATTTATTGTGGTCTCATTTTTTTATATCACAAAAACCTGGCATTTTAACTTGGGTGTGAAAAATTTTTATATCCACTGTATCTAATAGTTTTAAATATGTATTTATAATGCAATTAAATAATTCTTTATTCTACATTCACTGTGTATTACCTTAGAGCAACATGTTTAAGTGGTATTGTGAGGAGGAAACCACACCACTGAACCGCTCACCATTGCTTGGCATTGGTGTACAATGCCAAACTCTGCACAAACATAGACACTAAAATGTGAAGGGCTGTACTGCCACCCCCCTTCTTTTTTTTTTTTTTTTTTTTTTACTTATGTGTGTGAGTCTATTTTTTTGACCAGATTAAAGATGTTAAAACAGGGTAGATAGGAAAGTGGTGAAATGGGGGGCAAGCAAGGGGAAGAACAAAGGGAATGCAATATAGGAATGTACAGGAAGGAGGTAGGAAAGAACCCTAGCCATCCACTTGTTCAACAGTGTAAAATGAAAATATGTACAGAATGTTAGCTGACTTTGGACCGTCACCTCAACAAAGACAACAACACAATTATGCTGTATAGCCAAATGGGCGGAATCAAGTATGTCAGGATGACACATGTAAAAGTGGAGAGCTATGTATGGGACGATTTTTTTTTTTTGTGGGACAGGTGCCCCCCCCCCCCTTTTTACTTCAGAAAGAGAGGAATGTTGGGTAAGGGATGGAGTTATTTCTGGGCCAGGTATGTGAGGAAGCAGATGCAAACATATTGGAGAAACAAGACAGAGGGACAGTGAGAGATATGGCAGGTTGGACGACACCATGATTGGGGTTACAAAGGGAGCAACAGACGCCCATGCCCATCAAACAGGGGGACAGTGAGAATCTAGTCCTCACCTGCAGGACTGTCATCACTGTCCCCTTACTCTGCTGGCATCTGGAGTGTTTGACACCTCCTATGGACCATAATTGAGAGCAGCGTCTCTATCTAGCAGAGGTGTGCACCATCCTATGCACCAACCCTGGCATCTCCTGGCAGGTGACAACATCACCACCTCCACCTCCACCACTACTCCTGGAGGGTACCACAGCACCACCTGCCAGGGTAGTGCTACCTGATGTGGAGGACTCAGGTAGGGCAGGGGCAGCAGAGGCAGTACAGCCAGGTTGGGTCCCAGATGTGCTGGATGTCAGTGCAGGAACCAGTGGAGCAAAGGAAGGCTGAGACACGGGGGTTGACCTAACTCCCTGTGCTGTAAATTATTTTGAGAGTCGTTAGAGATGGATGACATGGAAATGTTTTGACAACACACAGAATAAAAAATAGAGATACGAGTTGGGGTAATAGAAAAAAAGAGATATAATTCGTAACATCATATGTGACATACAATGCATTATCACAATAATAAAGTATTTTATTTCTACTTTTAAGTGTATACTTCTTAACAACTACAAACTATAAGTAAGGACTGCTCGAAGTAATCCTTACAATGTGCATATATTGCACATATTGCTTGGTCCAATTATACAGATTAAGTTAACAACATGGCATTTATGCCGCTTGTGTTGAAATTAAACTATATAATATTTTTAAAGGATTTTACTAAATATTTGTTACTTGTGGTATCTAAACCCACAATGTCTGACTACAGTATTACACTTGACTCCTACTGTTGGCTTGTGCTACACACTAATGCAAGTGTGCTTACTTTTACAATTAGTATATGCATGCTTACTTTGCTACAACTGTATAGAAAAGCAACACTTTAGCTAAAATAATAGTTATGTTGTGCTGGATACATACCCCTTGCTTCCCTCAGTCTCTCTAGATGCTCAACATGGGCATCTCTATTCACCATAATCTCTTGGTTAGATGTAGAAGAAAAAGAAGGGAATAAGAGAAGATCATTATGCATACCAGTCCTGCCTATACGCAGCTTTCTATCTACTATGATTTCTCTTTATTAGTATACATACACAACTGTGAGATGTCAGCAGCCCTGGACTCATTCAGCCACTTGTTGAGTAGATCCCTCTTGCGCCTTTTCAGGTCATTAAAGTGATGCCTGCACTGTTCTCCAGTGCATAAAATACCAGTCGCCCTGGAGACAGCCTTGGTCCGACTACTCCATGCCTCAAACTTGTAACTGGGAGCCGGTGTAGTCCCCATGCAAGAGCCTTCAGCTGTGGCAATTTACAAGGAGTTCAGTGAAGATTATGGATGCCTCAACACTCCACTTCTGCACCCTAAACTGAGCATCTTCCCTTCTACCACCAGACATGTTCAACCACGAAAAACAGCAACAGTTAAGAATGACTTCATGCCAATGTGTGTTATCACATTTACTGATAGTGTGCAAAGCCAAACAATGATACCAACCTCATTTGTGCAAAGTTAATGGGACAGCACCAGTGTGTAACAGACAGGAAAGCAGTTTTTGAAAACTGGAAGGTTAATCTGACAGTTGGCATTAGTTTGAAGGTTGTTTGCGGCTATAGCTGTTAGGTGATTTAACTTTGCAGACATGTAATGGGGGCATACATTTTATGACCTGTCACATTTTTTGTGTGGCTTTCCACAGTGATAACATTCATTTTTACGGTGTGGGATTCAAATCTTTGCATAAAAGGCAAAACATTTTCTTCCACAGCAGTGATTTTTCATCCTTGCCACATTAGGAGTACTTCTCAGACACACTCATGAATTATGTATAAATACACATGACAGACCGAAGGGTTAGCCATGAACATGTGTGACCTGACAAGGTCCTGGTTTATAAATTCATGTGTGTATGATTATTACTGAAGCCTGAAGGTCATCCAAGAATAGAGAACACAATTATAATTACAGAAACGTAATAGTCAGTATACACTCAGTCACACAAATAATTCACATAAGCTCCACTGATATACATACTTATTTATAATTATGTTTACATTTTTATCTGTTTATTAAAATTGTGTACAACTCTTAATAAAATTGGCAGTGTGTAATAATTTTTTTCATGTGAATTTTAATATAACGTAAAATGGAACAGCATTAAAAATATTTGCAAATTGCTGCATTGGAATCCAGGATCATATGTATTGCAGTCCTAGACCTACACCTGCTGCTACAGGAATAGTTAAAAAAAAAGTTGGATTTTTTCATATTTATTATTAAAGTCTGGTTAACTGCCGTGCCATGCCACTAAGCATGTTTGCATGGTGGCAAACCACAGAGGATACAATGTTTCCATTTTGAAATTGTCTGTCTGCTTCCTCTCTCTCTGCTGGTGTTCCAGACCTGCAGGTGTTGGGGAATGTTGCTATCTGCTGCACAATGTTGCTTAGCGGTTTGCGCAATAGAAAACGAAAAAATGCAACAGTGTATCATTTTTGAAATCAAGAATGTCTGCATCTTCTCTGCAGGCATTCTGTCTACTTTGTGTGTGAGCCATTAGTACAGGTTTGCACAACGGTAAATGACATGCAAATGTGAGAAGCAAAGCTAAACTTGTTTTATTTAAAAGAGTAGTGTTTCTTAGGTTTCATCCTTAAAAGATAAATGTGGGGCGTGAACTGTGATCTACATATAGTATATGATGTGTGGATCACCGTGTTTAGCAGATATGCTACACACATGCACACACACATATGATTCACAAATACAGTTTATGCATTGGTTATCATAGAAGTACATTACATGACATTTATTGTATTCATCTGTTTCCAGTGTTTGCACTAAACCATGCACTGCGCAAATATTGGTATGAAAAAATCTATATAAAACAAACATTACAAAATAAATGTTAGTACACATGAAAGATTTTTACACAAGTCTGGATTTGAACTTTCAGGTCTCATCTCTTTTTGCCGCAGAAATAGTTTTGCAGCAGTAACGAAAATCATTGTTCATAGGTTAATAGGTAGATACTAGGCCCTGGGGGCTATATAAGCCTAGCCAAAAAGGTTCCCTGGCTTTCGCCCCCCAAGAAAATTATTTTCCTGTGCCCCTGTCAAGCAGTGCTGCAGAAGTGTGCATACTAGCAAGTCCAAAATCATCTACAGTATTAACAAGACATATGGCACTTGTACACTTCTGAGCTATATGTACATGTGTTAATTTCAGATGTAGTGCAATGAGTGATCACACAACCATTTATGACTATTGTTTGCAGAAATGTAGCTCTGGTCTTATCTCTGTATGGTGTTCATTCTTCTATCTGAGACATGCAGTCTGTATAGCATTTTTTATCATTGCTCTTAAAATATGTGAGAAAAGTAAATCGCAATAATATACAGTTTTCCACAATGTGTGTGGGAGGCATTGGATATTACTGAACAGAAACTGTGAAATGTTACATTTAAAACCCAATACAATTACTTCTACACTTTGTGAGTCTAACCTGGCTGACATACCCACTGGAGGTAGTTTAAACTGCTGTTGTGTTTTTCCTTCTCCCTACCAGTAATCATTCACAGTTGCAATCCATCTGCATCTTCACTATGCTCACAGGCCTGAATCTATACTATACAAAGGGAACGATGTAGCTATGGAACCTGAAAGTCAGAAGAGCTGTGTATGTGGATAACAGAGAAGAAGATTGCTATTACTTTGACTTTATCTGCACAGAAGACTACTGATCTTGATAAGGTATGATTAAATTTTTCAGTTAAATACTGGATTTGCTCACACGTCAGTAGAAAAAATATTTACACACACACATTATATATATATATATATATATATGGTTTACCATCACAATGCCGACGTGCACTTGCACGGCTATGAAGTATTCGAACAACAGATGTTCGAATACTTCATATTTCGGCAGGTGATGTGAGCGAACGTTACCATTGTGAATGGACTGTGCATTCGCAATTCTAACGTTCGCTCATGTGAGGGGATCGCAGTACAGTGCGGTTAGGGAAATACATCCCTTTCCTCACTGTAGTGCGATCTCGGAGTTGGAATAATAAGGTAGGGGGGGTGTGGGGGGCACAGCCTGCATAACTGTGACTTTAGGCTAGGTAGGTAGGTAGTTATGAGACGGGTGGGAGTGGTGTGTATTGCCGTAAATGTCGCGAGCGACATTTTCGACAATACACAGCTGTTTTCGACTTTAGGTTAATTCGGAAATGTTCATTTCCGATGTATAAATTCGAAAATGCAGACACAATTTTTTCAGATTTTCGAATTTATGATAGTAAACCTATACGTATATATATATATATATATGTGTGTGTGTGTGTGTGTGTATAAACAGACGCATATAAATATATGCATTAGTAAATGATACTTTTATCTGTATGCACTTCTTAGAACTTTACTGATGACATAGGCATGTTTCTCACAGCAAAGTGGTTCCCAAACTTTTTTTGATTCTCGGCTCCCTTGTTGAATCCAGGTTTTCCCAAGGTGCCCCCCCCCCGTCAAATTCTAACAAGTATACTTTGCGAAACAGTAACATTTTTTAATTAAAAGGGTAGCGACAAAGAACAATAGCCCCAAACAGACAGTTTTAGGGACATAAACATATGGTAATTAGTTTAAAACCCAAAATTGTTGGGGGGGCAGCATCCTTTCTTGATATTTACTGGGACCCACACATACTCGTAACTGTTCAGAATTTCATAGAATGCTCAGATTTTTTTTCCTCATATTTTTGATCCGCTCCTCATAAAATTGGTAGTTGTCTGACAATCATTGAAGACTGGCGTGACTATAGAATGATATCCATGTGAGTTTCACACTTCCTATTCTGCAAAAACATGATTGCTAGTGCAAAACATGTCTTGCAACTAAGTTTATAAAAGCAAATTGCTTTATCCAGAATTGTTGCACTAAGAAATTGAGAAGTATGTATCCATAGAAGTATCGCCACACTCTGGTATTCTTCTCAACTCTCCCCGCCTACATTTCAGAATTTTGTTCCATCTCTGAATAGTCAATACAGTGATTTTTCAATATGAAACAATGTGAGGGTTCAAGTCATTAACAATACCAGAAATACAGACCACCTGTATCAATACAACTCTTAGCACTTTGAGGTGCCTATTGAATATAATCATTTTAGACAGTCCCCTGATTTAATTCAATACCCACTCATTCTTTTTTTTCACCTGATTTTAGAGATAAGAAGTTGACAGCTATGCATGTTACACTTAGCTAGTTAAGTTTCAGAACTTAGACTGCAACCCTACAAACATTTTGGTGTGAAGTCTAGACAAACTGTTTACTTTTAGATCAGTAACCTAACAGTGCTCCCTTCTTAGAAAATTGTACATCATTGCAGTATTTAGACAACGTTAAATAATATTGTTTTTGTTTTCTAAAATAGAAAATGACAAAAATCCAGAATCCATGCAGCTAGAAACTTGCTGCTTAGAAAGCGTACAGGAAGCCCACAAAAGTATTAAGAACTACTTTTTCTTTGTATTCTACTAGAAGCTAAAGCAGTTACAACAAAATGCGTTCTTTTGTTGTTTCTACAACACAGTTTTCACTCTTCTCACAAAAAGTACTTCACTCTGACAAGTGATAAGAAACAGCAACATTCTTCTTTTGCAGTCAAGTTGTGGTTGGCTAGCACTCCACATCAAACCTATCAGACCTCTCAAACACCCACATTGTGGGGGGGGTGTAGCATGTTGCTAGGAGCTATGGTATACTCAATGTTGAAATTTCAAGTTCTAGGACATTGATATTCACCACTTTGCATTTTAACAAAAACTGGCAGATCATCAATTAACTAAATCAGAATCTTCTGGGTTTTCTGGATCATCCCTGCCTGGAGTTACTCCCTTTCAGAGAGGAACCAAGGAGGTTATCCCACTAACCACTGTTAAATGCAGTATAAACAGAAAAGTACAGTTTTGTACCTACCATAAATGTAGATGTTCAAAGATCCACATTGCTGCAGTCCTTACATATGGGGTAGTCCGCTGTCCTCGGTCGGCCCGAATACCAAAGTATAAGGCTGACGTCGGTCAAGGCGCTTAAAACTGACATCAGGACGTCAGGGTACAAAAGCGCATGACCGACGTCATATCCTCAGTCTTTTCTTGCCCCAGATGTCAGAAGGCCCTAAAAAGAAAGGCCAAAACCAAAAGACAGCAAAAAAAAAAAAAAACAACCAACCACCCCTGCACTAATCCTATTTACAATATTCACAACCCAAACCACACAACCGCCTCTAACTACAGAGAGGAAGGAGGGAGGGTAAATTGGACTGCAGCAATGTGGATCTTCGAACATCTACATTTATGGTAGGTACAAAACTGTACTATGTTCTTCATCTCACATTGCTGCAGTCCTTACATATGGGTAGAATCCCAAAACAGAGGTAAGGGAGGATGGCAAAACTATAAAGCATTAGGAGCTGCCAAAATGCCCTGTAAAATTGCAGTGGCAAAACCAGCCCTAGATTTAGAGTAAAGTGGAAGGTGGTAATGCTTAGAGAAAGTATGCACTGAACTCCAAGTAGCTGCCTCCAAAATATCTTTAGTTGCCACCCCTTAAAAAGCTGTAGAAGTGGCAGTAGCCCTAGTGGAATGAGGCCTAATCCCAGCTGGAATCTCCTTACCATGATGGGAATAACAGAAAGCAATACAAAACCCAATCCACTTAGAAATAGTTTGTTTTGAAACAGGCTTGCCCTGAGAACCCAAAGCAAATGAAACAAATAACTGCTGAGACTGCCTGAACCCTTTAGTTCTGCTCAAATAATATCGCAACTGCCTGTGTATATCCAAAGTGTGCAAAATCTTTTCCCCTTTATTTTGGGGTTTGCATAAAAAGTAGGCAAATGAATAGTTTGGTTTAAAGCCACACTAGAAACCACTTTAGGCATAAAGGAAGGATTAGTACGTAAAGATACCCTATCCTTATGGAAAATTAAGAAAGGCTCAACCGCCATAAGGGCCTGTAATTCAGAAACCCTTCTCGCAGAGGTAATGGCCAACAAAAAAGCAGTCTTCCATGATAAATATTTCAACTCGGCAGTAGCTGCAGGCTCAAAAGGTTGTAGAGTGAGTTTCTCCAACACAAAATTGAGATCCCAAGCAGGAGTAGGAGCTCTACGTGGGGGTCTTATATTCTTTGCCCCTCTAAGGAATTGTTTAAACAAAGGATGAGAAAACAATGGTGGGTCACAGTCATAGTGAGCAGAAATTGCTGCAGCATGAACCTTAATAGAGGAGAAGGACAAACCTTTGTCCAGTAACTCAGTAAGATATTGAAGAGCCACACTTAAATTAGGCTTAGAAACATCAAATTCCTTTGCTGTACTCCAAAATAAAAATCTCCTCCATTTATCTGCGTACACTTTCCTTGTACTAGGCCTTCTGGCCTCCAAAATAACATTCAAAACTTGCTGTGGAAGCTGAGACCCTCCAGGGTTTAAAACAGAATATGCCAGGCTGTTAGATGTAGAGAGTGAAGTTTGACATTGAGTAAATGACTGTTCTCCTGAGACAGCAGGTGTGGAATCGAAGGCAAAGGCCATGGAGGCTCCCGAACCAGACTTCTCAGTAATGGGTACCAGTGCTGTCGAGGCCAATCTGGAGCTATTAAAATCATCTTTGGCTTGTCCTGTCTGACCTTCAGGAGTACCTTTGGGAGGAGAGGCAGAGGTGGAAAGGCATACACATGAAGATTGCTCCAACTGAATGAGAGAGCATCCACTTTCCAAGCTGTGGGATGAAACCTTTTGTGCAAAACTTTGGCAGCTGGTAGTTTAGTGGAGAAGCGAACAGATCTATGTCTGGAGTTCCCCATAACACTGTCAATTTCTGAAACACATGAGGATCCAATTTCCACTCGTGGGGATCCATAATTTGTCTGCTCAACACATCTGCTAAGGAGTTCTGTGCTCGGCAGAAACCTTGCCTGAAGATTTAGCTGTAAACTGAGAGCAGTCTCCCACAAAATCATTGCTTGTCTGCATAGAGGATAAGAATCGTTCCCCTTGCTTGTTGATGTACCACATGACAGTTGTGTTGTCTGTTAGAACCAACACCTGCCCTGGAAGAAGTAAATCCTTGAAAGCTATTAATGCAAATTGGACTGCTAACATCTCCTTCAAGTTGATATGTAGATGTTGAAGTCTGGCAGGCCACGTGTCTTGTACCCACTTTCCATTTAGATGAGCTCCCCAAGCTTTGTCTGAGGCATCTGTCGTTAGAATCTGACTCGCCTCTGGCCGGGTCACAGAGAGTCCCTTGTTTAGGTGACATTCCTGAGCCCACCACAAAAATTCCTTTTGAATGCAAGGTATTATCTGAATGACAGTGTCCATATCTTGGCAGTGCTGTGTCCATACATTTTGAGATACCATTGTAGCTTCCTCATATGCAGTTTGGCATTGGGAAGCACCAGAATACAAGATGCCATGAACCCCAAGGCTTGAAGGACTGTCCTTGCAGTCAGCCTGGACTGATGAGACAATTGATGGAAGTAAAGAGAAAGATTCTTTTGTTTGTCCGGGGTCAAAAGGCCATCTGGGATGCTGTATTCAGTCTCACACCCAGAAAGCACATGTCCTGAGAGGGTACTAGACTGGACTTTATTTCGTTCACAGAATACCCCAGGCATCTTAGCACTGCTATCACATACTGTAAATGATGAAGAAGTTCGTCCTTTCCTTGGGCCAGAATCAGGCAATCGTCCAAATAAGGATAGATCTGTATTCCTCTTAGCCTGAAGAAAGCTATCACTGGAGCCAGAACCTTCGTGAACACTCTGGGCGCAGTAGATAAGCCAAAGGGCAATGCAGAGAACTGATAATGAGAAGTCCCAGCCCGAAAACGCAGATACTTTCTGCACCTGAGCCTGATAAGAACATGAAGGTAAGCCTCCTTGAGATCCAGAGTCACCATCCAGTGATCTTTGCCCAGCAGAGGTAAAAGCTGTTGTAACGTCAACATTTTGAACTTGGGAATGTCCAGATATGTGCTGAGGATAGATAAATCCAAGATTGGTCTCCACGTGTTCCCTTTCTTTGGTACTAGGAACAGGCGAGAATAAAATCCTAGGCCCACTTCTGGCAGAGGGACCGGTTGTATGGCCCCTATTTGAAGTAGCAGAGAAATTTGTTTGTGAGCCTCTAGTCTTTGCTGAGGAGGAACGTCCGGCATGCCTTTGAAAGGAGGCAAGGTATGGAAATAAAACTTGTAACCTCGGTGTATGATATCCAATACCCATTTGTCTTGGGTAATCAAATTCCAATTTTCCTTGAAGAGTGCCAACCTTCCTCCCAAAGGAGCTGCCAGGCAAGAAGGATCTGGCAGCTGAAAAGGTAGGTCATTGGGCCTGTTTACGAAAGGACTGGCCCCTGCCCTCACCGAAGATTGTGCAGGTGAACTCCTGTTCTAGGTCTGAAAGAACTCTGAGCTCTGCCCCTACCACGTCTAGATCTACCCCTAGACTGAGAATCATAAGAAGGATACGTCCACCCCTTAGCAGGCCAATTCCTACTAAACTTTGGAGGCTGTACTTGCAAAAATCTTTAACAGCCTGCATGGACTTAGCCTTGTCTTCCATTTTCTTCAAGACTGACTCCACAGGTGAACCAAACAACACATCAGACTGTAAAGGAGCATCCAAAATCCTTGTCTTAACATGGTCAGATAAATTCTGATCCCTCAGCCATGCGTGCCTGCGAAGAACTGAACCAGTGGCAGCCACCCTAGACGAGGCCTGTACAGCATCAAAACCACATTGTAAAGAATGCTTACCCACCTGCTCTGAAACATGCACCAAATCTTGTAACTCTTTACACTCAATGCCTTCCGCCAGAGCATCCACCTTAGACTTCAATTGAGAAAGAAGATAGTTTTGATATTTCAACATATGAAACTGGCAATTCAAAGCCCTCATAGCTAGGGTAGAAGATGTATAGACTTTCTTTCCCCATCTATCCAAAGCTCTGGCCTCTTTATCTGGAGGAACCGGATTTTTTACAACAGAGGCCTTGACACCCTTAGGTCCCTGACTAACAGTTTCTGGGTCCGCCCTAGGACTCTTATAAAGATATTTATGAGCCTCAGGCACCCTGTAATACCTATCCGGTTTAACAGGAGCAGGAGGCAGAGAATCAGGATTAAGTGAAGCCTCTGCAAACACATCTTCCACAACATCCAGAACAGGAGGTATAGCCAAGGGCCTATGCTGGGGCAAAAGCAAAAACTCCCTAAGCCTTTTCCTGGAATCAGAGAAGTCCTGACCTTCCCACTTAAAATGTTCCCTCATGGAATGAAGAGTCTCTGAAAAAGAAAAATCCTCTGGAGGAGAAGCAGAAGGAGTCGAATCATCTGCATCAGAATCAGAATAAGGAGAGTACTCCTGCAAGTCTTCAGCCGAAGACTCAGAAACATCCGAAGCCTGCTCAAAACTCCCCAACTCTGGCTCCACCCTAGGCCTCTTATCAGGAGGGGGCAAAGAACCTCTAATCAGAGTAATCAAATCTTCTGCCATTTTAAGCATGTGCTTCTTGGGCACAGACCCTGCTGCACTAGGAGTGACACCAACAGAAGCTAAACCTGGCCTGCCTCTGGGAGAAGCCTTGGAAACAGAAGGAGAGGGCCTAACCACCCTAGGAAGGGAGGGAGTACAGTAACTTGGAAAGCCCCTTCAGCCTGACCTGCCTCCTGAGAGGCCACATCCTGCAATATCAAAGTCTCCCCCTGGGACTCCAGAGAAGCCTCCGTCGGAACCACCGGTTCCACTGGCGCCTCTAAAGAACCGGCGTCCGAACGGACGACTCTTCTTGCCTGGGTTTAACTGCTTTGTCTTTGCGCTTCTTGAAGAAGCGGGCGCCGGAGAATCTGACGGCATATTATAATTGCACCGCTTCGAAGACCAGCCTAGCACAATCTAACCTTCGCAATAGTGCGCTTATTGAACCTAGCACAAAAGCGACACCCAACAACGTCGTGCTCAGGCCCCAAACAAGGAATACACAAAGAATGATAATCCCTATGCGGTATCTGTTTCCCACAAGAAATACAGTTATTCACTTTTTCTGACATCCGGTAAAACACTGAGGCAAGAAAAAACCAAAATATTCCCCAACGGGGTACTTAGCCAACTTTGATTCGGTCTGAAACTCCGAACTCGAAAAATTTCAGAACGCCGAACGGCACTTGCAATGCTGCTTCTGCATCGGACCATGCGGCAAAAAAGACTGAGGATATGACGTCGGTCATGCGCTTTTGTACCCTGACGTCCTGATGTCAGTTTTAAGCGCCTTGACCGACGTCAGCCTTATACTTTGGTATTCGGGCCGACCGAGGACAGCGGACTACCCCATATGTAAGGACTGCAGCAATGTGAGATGAAGAACATCAGGAATAACCACTGTTAAATGCAGTATAAGCAGAAACAGGAATAACTAACAAATCGCATCAACAATAGTACGAGACAAGAGTATGCTTAAATTTTCAGTAAAATATATTTCATATACAGATAAAACACTGAACTTCATCATACCTCTCAACCTCTTACTTAGTGCAAGAAATCTGGACAAAGCCTGATAAAATGGGGGAACAAATGGCCAAAATTTTAAACTTTTTTTTTTAAATATTGTTCTTATAAACTAAGAAAGTTGCTAGAGTAACAGGGCTTGTGTCAACATACATTTTCTGAAGGATTTGAAGTCTGAATCTCAAATGTATTTGATGACTTCAGTCCTCAGATCATCCCAGTGATTTGCTAGAAAACCTCAAAAATATGATGCAAAATCTGGATATTCTACGAAAAACTGTACAGTTGAGAGGTATGATAATGCGTCATCTAATACAAAATAAGTGCAATTTCAAATGAGGATGTGAAATACAGCTTCATGTTTGTTGAATGCATGCCACCGCAGTCTTCTCTAATACAAATACATATACACAGCTATTGATGATGTGTAAACGATCTTGTGACATAATCGTCTTGTACCTCCTACTATCAGTACCTAAATTTATTACACACCCATTCTTTTTGTTATCCAAATAATTCATGTTGAAGTGCAGCACTTTCATTAGTGCTGTTGACTTAGGCAGCAGTACACAAACTGTTCATGTTTTTTCTCGGCCAGACCAACAAGGTACACAGAGGCACCCACTGCCTTGCCTTTTCCTGCCCTTGGAGAACGTTTCTCGACTGCTGTCCACTCAGCCTGCACCATCCATCTACCAACTGTTGCCATTACCTCACGGGATTATTGTTTTGCAGCACTCTCTGGGAATTGTAGTTCATTTACTGCATACTGGAACTTACAAGTTAACCTAGTTTAAAACTTACACTTTTTTGTTTTCACACACTGATAAAGCTAGTGAGGATGGGCTGGATGAAACTTGCTTTCCGTTGTGAGTTACATCATGTGACATGTACTTTTAACAAAAATTCCAATACCTGTCTGTTTTTACAACACAGATGGTAGGGATGCTTCTTATTTACCACACTGTCAGAGAAGCCATAAAGTAGGGGTAAACCAGTTTGTAGGTGACTGTTGATAGGGAGAGGAAACTTAAGACGTAGTTCTTACTAACCAGATTGGATGTTGTACTTCATGAGTTCAGGTAAACATTTTGTTTCTGTTACTTGACAACACAAATTTGTGAGGACATAAAAGGAGCATCCTACTGTGAGAGTATCCAAGCAAATTCTCTTATCCCGGATAGATTCTTCCGGGTCTAGGGAACTTACCTGAGCAAGGCTGCACCCATATCAAGAATGCCAAATTTGTTTATGATATCTAGAATGAAAAAGAAAGGGGACAGTAAAGCTTTTGACTGGCACACGGTTAACAAAACCATTTCTCTTTTCTTCTCTAAAGTGGTTAATCAGTATCACAGCAGTGGTGACCAAGTCAGGCAGGTGTAGGAAATACAAGACAAATGAGTGTTGACACCATTTACACCTTGCCAGTGTCTTCCCTAAGACTGTACATATTATTTCGAGGTGGGCCAGGCAGCTAGGGTAGTCAGCCCAGGGTTTGTGTTCAGAAAATGCATGTAAGCATACAGAAATTTTATTTTAATTATAAAATAGTAATGCTTTATTTGGTGATTGTGAGCAGGCATACATATTGCACTGTATCAGGCAAGTAGATCATGACATGTCCATAGGTTTATTGATAATTATTAGGTGAACGACCCCCAGGAGGTTTGTTTAAAGCCTAGCTATGCTTAAGAATCAAACCCTGTACTTTGTGTATGTAAGGTAACCACCTTAATCATTATGCTAACCCCAAATGTGTTGTGTGGTAGTCAGTATCATGTACACCTTGTCATTTTTTGTTGTAGACAGATTTTGCTGAGTTGAAGTAATTTCAGAAAAGCACCTTGACTGAATGAAGACATAAGCATGGGCTGTTGTTACATGTATGATTCATCATTTCTTTTCACTATAATGTACTGCAATGCTATATAAACTTTAACGCGGCCGCAAAATAAACCGCAAACCAATAAACTTAGTAACTAAGCTTATTAGTTCGCAGTTTATTTTGCGGCTAAGCTTATTAGTTCACGGCGACCCTGTGAGGAAGCCACGGCTCCCCAGGGCGCCGCAGCTCACACTTTGGGAACCCCTGTCATAACATTTTACTTTCTCAGATGCACACCCTTATTAATTTTCATCACAAGTGTTAATGTTACAACTGTTTCTCTTTATACTCTTTTAGTGTTACTTCAGTGAAACATAAATGTCCTACACTGTCAATGACAGAGGAGTGTTAGCCTTCTATGATGGCCCATACACACCTCTAGAAGAGTGCTGGGCATGGGCAGAGGTGACTGGCAATTGCACAAAAATGATTGTTCTGTGGTAAATATGTACACGTTTTTGGGACAGTTTGATAGCACTTGTAACAATTCAATGATGTTTTATTCCTTTGTTTTGTACAAAAATGCCATTTGCCTCTTGTTTTGGGGTTGTGGGGAGCAAGGTTCCATGTCTGTGATGGCACAACCAAAATATTTTTACAGAGGTTTCCTTTACTATTGTTACTTCTTGTTTTGGATCAAACCTTGGTTTGTGTGCGACTGTGATGTGTTACAACCCCATAACCCTTTTTTATATTTGAATACTGCTCAATATCTGAGTTGTTTGGCTTCTCCTACATACCTACAATCAACTGCATTACTAGCTAAGTACAAACTTGCAGTGTTAAAGATTGCACTGCATTTTATTTTATTTTTCTGTGTATTTAATTGTTTCATTGGTCTGTCTCTCTCTGTAGTTATTTATTTTTCTATTTAACTGTTTCATAGAATACTGTGGTCCCTCTCTGTCTCTGAAGTTTGTTTCCCACCCAACGTCCCTGTTCTTGTTCTGGTATTAATCTTGGTGGCTTTGGAATTGCCCACCCCTCCTGTAAATTTGTGTTTGAACACTCCTACTGGGTCTATTTAATTTGCTCACTCAACTGAGTACAGTGAGATCATATTTTGACTTCAGACACTCCTACCAGTCCCATCTGTTCATCTCTATCCCAGCTCTATTCCAATCTAGTGTCACAAGCTCATTCTACCTAATACAGAGAAAACATTTGTGAAGGGCAAGCCACTTAGGTCCTTAATTTTGAATTATCTTCTGTTTCTCCTTTCTCCCTTTCCACTTCCCAAAAAACATTTCTAAGCTTGTTTCCTGCCTTTCCTGTAACTAGTTTAGTCCAGATACAGATTTGCTGTAACCAGGACTATTTGTAAGCTTCTGAGCCCCCAAAGCCTGTGTTGGAGGGAAGCCTTCTTGCTTATCAGTAAGAGTGGTAAGCACTAGGTAGCCTATCTACCACTAGAGTGGTTTCTGGCCCAGAAATTGTAGTTTATTGGTGGTTCGGGCAGTTTTTCCATCTCCTTCAACCTTCTGGTTTAAAAGTCCATGTTTGTGTTAGTTTCCCACCTTTCCTGTAACTAGTCTATTCCATATACAGATTTGCTGTATCCAGGACTGTTTGTAAGCTTCTGAGCCCATCAAGCCTTTCTGTGTTGGAGGGAAGCCTTCTAGCTTATCAGTGGGAGTGGTAAGCACTAGGTAGCCTATCTACCACAAGATCCAGGTACAGATTCTTAGTTTTAACACTTGAATCTGTTTATTCGTGCTCAGCACTTGTTCAGAAGTTGTTAGCACTAAATAAGCTACAAATTACAATTAAAATACAAATATTAAAATGGGAAAGCAAGTAGAACAGTTGGGTACTACAGCTTGTGGTAAATGTAGTATTTGCAAGTTTGTAGTTAAGGAATTTAATATTATTAATAGGGTTTCTTTTGTTACAAATGGCATCTTTAATTGCAATACAGAGAGAGTTGTATATGGTATGAGATGTACATGCAATAAATTTTATGTGGGAGAAACTAAGAGGTCTCTTGCATGTAGAATATACGAACATGTTAGAGACATAAAAAATTTTTAAACAAAATAGCCCCATAGCATTGCACTTTAATAAATTTCATAATGGTAATCCAGAAGGATTAGTTGTGACGGTTTTAGATAGTGTAAAAGGAAATATATATTTAAGTGAGCAACAAACTAAACATATATTAAGAAAGAAAGAGTTATGTTTAATTTTAAAATTTAATACCTTAAATCCTAGAGGGTTAAACTATGATTGTTCTTGGAAAAGTTTGTTATAAGTGCGTATATGAATAGTATGTATTACTGTGAGTATTGTAGTGTTGTTCCTTTATTTGTTAATTAATGTATTAAGAGGGTGTGTTTCATGTTAGTATAAAGGTGATGAAAATGCATATGGAAAGTTTTTACTCTGTTAAAGGCAAGTGTGCCGAGGTGCTAGAGAATTTATCTGCTTTTGTACTATACGTGGATATATATCATGAATTTTAAGCTACTTGTGTGCATTTTAAGAATAAATCCTTGTTTTTCTACTGGATTGGATTCACTTTTGTGGTGAAATACAAGTTTCCTTCGTTTTTTTTGTGGTTATATAAATTTATGGCCAGTGATTCCTTTTCGGTCTTGCCCAAGATATTTAGAGAGACAACTATGGACAGTTCACAAAAATCTATGGACAGTTTTTTAATTACTTCAAATGGAGCGAATGGCTCATCTAAAGCAGTCGGCATACAAGGTAGAGAAGAAGCACCTATTTTTGAGGCAGCTTCGTCATTATATAATAAATGGCAGCAAGATAGAAAATTATGGCAACAGAACCCCTTCTCCAAAGTGGGTAAAAAAACAGAACTTGCAGTTGCGCCAGAAATAAGGGATTTGTATATACAAATTGAAAAACTGCTGTTCAAGGAAACGTCTGTCTTTCTCAATTTGCAGAGCTTACAGAGATATGAAGAGTTGGATATAACCCCTCAGGAGTTAAGAACTGTTAAAAATCCCTTTACTCCCTTTGATCTTTCTTTAACGGAAGACAAACAGTTCCATGATAGATGGGTTTCAGCTGCCCATAGATGTAGCATGGAATGGGTGGGAATATTGGTGGTGAGGGATATGTTAAAAAAAACAAAAGCTGAGGGAAGAAATCAAAAATGCATGCAAAGATATTGCAAATAAAGTTACTCATGATGAATTACAACAGTTTCTCGTTAAAACTAATGAACAGTTAATTGTGTTTGAACAAGAACTTATTGAACGCAAAAAGAACAAATTATACAGAGACTTGAGGGACTATGAGAATAAGAGGGCGTTTCTGTTAATAACCAATCCAAAGGCCAAACGTCAGCGAGTACAATTTAAATGGAAGAGAAATGATGGCGGCAAAGAAGGACAGGGTTATACTTCGGGAGAAAGTGGGTTATCACATACAGAGGGAGAAACAGATAATGATGATTTCCCTGTGCTTCCTAAACCAGGAAATAGTAAAGGATTGACTGTTTTTCGCGAAGCAAATGACGCGTAAACGGAGTTGGAATGGAGAGGGACAATATAGAGATGGGTACGCCAATCAACGGACATTTAAAAAGGGTAAATGGGACTAGTTCTGATACTGACCATAAATTTCATGTTGATTGTAAGTATGTTATTAATTTATCTGGTTGTGAGTTATCTGATTGTGAACTGGATATACTCAACAGAGGGCTTAAATTTATACCTATGGTTTTGCCTAGGTTACATGTGTTAAAAACTGATGTTTTTTGTTTTTCTCGTAAATTACATCTACTGGATTTTTTTAAATGTAATGTGATGGAAGATATTAATAATACAAGTGAAAATGAAGAAGATGTCATTTCAGATAACATGAATGATAGTTTTTATTCATGTTGTTCTGAAGAATGTATTAATGCATATTGTGAATTAGATACAAGTGCTGTGAAAGTTAAAAGTGATTTTATGCCTCCACAACGCAATGAAAGTATTAAGTATTTTCATAAGTCACTTACTCATAGTATTGATACAGAATTTCAAAAGTTTACTGTGAGGAAGAAAGATATACAATATAATCTTACAAAGGATGAATGGAAATGTTTAATGAATTTATGTCAAAAGTTTGATTTAGTATTCAAACCATCCGATAAAGGCAGTAAATTGGTTGTTTTAAATTATTCACAATATTTCAAAATGTGTTACACACATCTTAATGATGAAATGGTATATGAAAAAATTGATATTATTCAATATGAGAAGGCACAAAGGGAGTATAAGGATATTGTAGATAAAGGATATAGATTACATTATTTTACATATAAGGATGTTAAAGAAAAATTTAATGTTAAAAATCCAAGAATGCCGTGTTTTTATTGTATACCTAAGATACACAAAAGCATTGATGACCCTCCGGGACGACCCATAGTGTCAGCAAGTAGTAGTTTTTTGCAAAATATTTCTTGTTTTCTGCATGAATATTTGTTACTGACAGTATATAAATTACCATCTTACATTAAGGATGTTTTTGATTTTTTGACTAAAATCAAAGACATAAAATGGGAGAATAATATGTATTTTTTTGTTATTGATGTAGTTAGCTTATACACCAATATTAAACATGAAGATGGTGTATGTGCTATAAAATATTATATGGGACAGAGCCCGGTTGTGGAATTTATAGTGGAATTGATAAGTATGTGTTTAAAGAACAATATGTTTGAATTTAATGGTACTGTATATAGACAAAAACAGGGCACAGCAATGGGGGCCAGCTTTTGCCCCCAGTTATGCTAATGTTTTTATGGGATATTTTGAAAATAAGTGCATATATGTCAATCAATTTTTTCAGAAGTATGTGTGTAAATATTTTCGCTTTACTGACAATCTTATATTTATTTGTAAAGGAGGGCAGGAACAAGTTTCCTTGTTTTTAGATCAAATACAAGAGAATAACATGGGCATTAAATTTGATGGTTTACAAATAGGTAATGAAGTGAAGTATTTAGATGTTTTATTGAAAGGAAGTGTGGGTAAAAATATAGATTATAGTATATATAGGAAATTTCATGGTGCTGGATCTACTTTACATGGAAAAAGTTTTCATCCATCACATACAATAAAAGCTATACCATATACAGAATTTAATAGGATTAAGAGATTATGTAGTGATCCAGTAATTATGGAGAATGAATTTATTCACAAAGTTTTAATAAATTTATATTAAGAGGGTATAATGAAAGGGATGTAAATGAGAGTCTGAAAAAGGTAAGGAAAAAATGGGAAACAAGGTATTATTAAAAATATTAGGACGAATAGGAAGATTAGTGACTGTATTTATTTTGTTTCAACTTTTTCTGTATTGTCTGATCAGATTATGGAACAAGTTAAATGTAGTTGGAATTTGGTCAAAAGTGAGGTAGATTTTTTGAGTAATAAAAGAATGGGTTTTTCATACAGAAAAGGTAGAAGTATTAAAGATTTTATTGTTCACAGTCGGTTTAATATGCCTAATATTAAAATGGGAAAGCAAGTAGAACAGTTGGGTACTACAGCTTGTGGTAAATGTAGTATTTGCAAGTTTGTAGTTAAGGAATTTAATATTATTAATGGGGTTTCTTTTGTTACAAATGGCATCTTTAATTGCAATACGGAGAGAGTTGTATATGGTATGAGATGTACATGCAATAAATTTTATGTGGGAGAAACTAAGAGGTCTCTTGCATGTAGAATAAAAGAACATGTTAGAGACATAAAAAATTTTAAACAAACTAACCCCATAGCATTGCAATTTAATAAATTTCATAATGGTAATCCAGAGGGATTAGTTGTGACGGTTTTAGATAGTGTAAAAGGAAATATATATTTAAGTGAGCAACAAACTAAACATATATTAAGAAATAAAGAGTTATGTTTAATTTTAAAAATTTAATACCTTAAATCCTAGAGGGTTAAACTATGATTGTTCTTGGAAAAGTTTGTTATAAGTGCGTATATGAATAGTATGTATTACTGTGAGTATTGTAGTGTTGTTCCTTTATTTGTTAATTAATGTATTAAGAGGGTGCGTTTCATGTTAGTATAAAGGTGATGAAAATGCATATGGAAAGTTTTTACTCTGTTAAAGGCAAGTGTGCCGAGGCGCTAGAGAATTTATCTGCTTTTGTACTATACGTGGATATATATCATGAATTTTAAGCTACTTGTGTACATTTTAAGAATAAATCCTTGTTTTTCTACTGGATTGGATTCACTTTTGTGGTGAAGTACAAGCTACAAATTACTACAACTCTCATCCTTCCTCTTTACCTAGAGGAAAACAGTTTTTGTACTTACTTTCCTCACTTGCTTAGAGGAAAACAGCTCTTATACTCACTTGTCTAGAAGAAAGTAGTTTTTTATTCAGGCATGTCCAAGAGTCAGCTCCCAGTGTTCTCTCCTGTCTATCTGATGAATGTGGGCATCTTGAGGCAATGTAGCAACTGCCTCATGTACACAAAAGTACAGTTTTGTACCTACCATAAATGTAGATGTTCGAGTGTATTCACTGCTGCAGTCATTACACTTGGGTTATCCTGCCATCAGGCGGTCCCACAGTTGGCCAGAGTTCCAAAGTCTTGTTCCGGCGTCGGTTGCTGTTGCTTCTTCCCTGACGTCAGTGCACCAGGGGTATATAAGATGCAGCCAACACCATTTTCTTCAGTTTTTCTTGCCCCAGATGTCAGGTGCCCCCAAATAGGTAGGCAATACATATTGCTAATAAAATATACATAAAAAATAAAAACAATACCTTCAGTTACAAGCGAATACACCACATAGGTTGTATAGGTCAGAAAGGTATAGATAGGTCCCAGCTAAGAAAGTGAGGACGGAGGGAGGGTAACCTGGACTGCAGCAGTGAATACACTCGAACATCTACATTTATGGTAGGTACAAAACTGTACTATGTTCATCGTGTTTCACTGCTGCAGTCATTACACTTGGGTTGAATCCCAAAGCTGAGGTTGGGTGGCTGGGTCTATAAAGGATTCGGGGTGGCTATGAGGCCCTGCAGCACTGCAGTGGCAAAGCCAGCTCTGGATTTAGAGTAAAGAGGCAAGTGGTAATGCTTGGTAAAGGTGTGCACTGAACTCCAAGTTGCAGCTTCCAAAATATCCTTGGTAGGTACTCCTCTAAGGTAGGCTGCTGAAGTGGCTGTTGCCCTGGTAGAATGTGGCCTAATGTTGTTAGGTACAGTTTTTCCATGCCATGTGTAGCAGAAACGGATACAATGTCCTATCCACTTTGAAATAGTGTGCTTTGAAATAGCCTTTCCCTGTGATCCTGCAGCATATGCTACAAACAGTTGCTCAGTTTTCCTGAAAGCTTTTGTTTTGTCCACGTAGAAGCGTAACTGCCTGTGTATATCCAATGAGTGCAGAAGTCTCTCCCTTTTATTCTGGGGATTTCGATAAAATGTTGGCAAGTGAATAGTTTGGTTAAGAGCCACACTGGATACCACCTTTGGCATAAATGTAGGGTTTGTTCTTAAAGAAACCTTGTCGATGAAAAATGATGAAAGGTTCCACTGCCATTAGTGCCTGTAACTCTGAGACTCTTCGTGCTGAGGTTATTGCCAGAAGCAGAGCAGTTTTCCATGACAAAAAATTTAATTCTGCTGAATTGGCTGGCTCAAAAGGTGGTAAAGTAAGTTTTTCCAAGACAAAGTTGAGGTCCCAAGTTGGTGTTGGTGCTCTCCGGGGCGGTCTTATGTTTTTAGCCCCTCTGAGGTATTGTCTTAGTAATGTATGAGAGTAAATAGGAGGATCCATGTTGTAATGAGCTGAAATGGCAGAGGCGTGGATCTTAACAGATGAAAAGGATAGGCCTTTGTCCAGCATCTCAGTTAAGTATTGTAATATCTGAGGAATATTTGGAACAAGAGGGTCAAGACCTTGAGCCTGGTTCCAGGCACAGAATCTCTTCCATTTTTCTGAATAAGATTTCCTGGTGCTGGGCCTCCTGGCCTCCAAAATGACATCCATAACAGCTTTAGAGAGAGGTGTTGACTGCTTGGCTAAGTAATCTGCCATGCAGCCGGATTTAAGGTTTTGAGCTGGCTGTGCAGGATCTGATTGTTCTGCTGAGTCAGAAGATGAGGAATTTAAGGTAAAATCCATGCTGAGCCTTGAGCCAAGTTTTTTAAGATTGGGTATCAGTGCTGGCGTGGCCAATCTGGGGCAATCAGGATAATTTTTGGCCTCTCTAGTCTGGCTTTTAGGAGTACCTTTGAAAGGAGAAGCAGTGGTGGGAAGGCATAAACTTTTAGTGTTTTCCAGCTGAATGAAAGAGCGTCCACTTTCCATGCTTGTGTGTGGTAAGTCCTTGTGCAGAATTTCTGCAGTTGGCAGTTCAGAGGGGAGGCAAAGAGATCTATGTCTGGGCACCCC
Source organism: Protopterus annectens (assembly GCF_019279795.1). Taxonomy (NCBI): domain Eukaryota; kingdom Metazoa; phylum Chordata; order Ceratodontiformes; family Protopteridae; genus Protopterus; species Protopterus annectens. The sequence goes on along the minus strand of NC_056725.1, from coordinate 1,676,239,231 downwards.
CATTTCTGAGTTATCATGCTGAATACTTGTGGGTTTAATTTCCACTCATGAGGATCCATGAGGTTTCTGCTTAAGTCGTCTGCCAGAGTATTTTTCTTTCCTGGCAGGAATTGTGCTTGCAGATGAACTTGACAAGTCACTGCTGTATTCCACAAAGTCATGGCTTGTCTGCAGAGGGGGTAGGAGTGTGTGCCCCCTTGCTTGTTTATGTACCACATAACTGTGGTATTGTCCTTCTTTAGTAAAAATCGTCCTGGATGCAGAAGGTCCTTGAAAGCTGTCAGGGCATTTTGTACAGCTAGCATCTCTTTTTGATTGATGTGAAGATGCATTTGGTCTGCGGCCCACTTGCCCTGAATACATTTTCCTTCCATATGTGCTCCCCAGGCATAATCCGATGCATCTGTTCTAAGTGTCTGCCTGGCTGTGGGTAAAGTGAAAGGCCGTCCCTTGTTGTGGTGACATGCCTGTGCCCACCATCGAAACTCCTGCTGTAGGCAGGGAATAAGTGGTATTATTGCTTCCAAACTGTGACAGTGTTGAGTCCAAACACTTTTTAGATATCATTGTAACTTCCTCATATGCAGTCTGGCATATGGTATTAGTAGTATGCTGGATGCCATGAACCCCAAGGCCTGCAGAATTTTTCTTGCAGGGAGTTGGGTTTTTGTTGCCATCAATTGAAAGTACTGAGTCAGTTGTCTTTGCTTGTCTGGCGTGAGATAAGCCATCTGGGCAGTTGTATTTAAGCTTGCACCCAGGAATATTATCTCTTGTGAGGACACTAGTTCTGACTTCTTTTCGTTTATAGTGTATCATAGGCCCATTAGTAATCTTTTTACAAACGCCAGATGAGTTAGTAGAATGTCCTTGCTCTCTGCTTGAATAAGGCAGTCGTCCAAGTAGGGATATGTTTGAATTCCTTTTTGCCTGCAAAATTTAATTACTGGTGCCAGGCATTTTGTGAAGACCCGGGGCGCAGTAGATAAGCCAAAAGGCAGTGCAGAGAATTGGTAATGCATTGTGCCAGCTATGAATCTGAGGTATCTTCTCCAATTTTGTCTGACTGGGACATGCAGGTATGCCTCTTTGAGGTCCAAAGTAATAAGCCAAATCTTCTTGCCCAGAATGGGAAGAGGTTGCTGTAGAGTCAACATTTTGAATTTCGGAACATCCATGTAAGTATTTAGAATAGATAGGTCCAGTATGGGTCTCCAGGCTTTGTCCTTTCTGGGGACCAAGAAAAGTCTTGAGTAAAATCCTTGTCCTTCTTCCTGTTGTGGCACTTTTTGAATAGCTCTCATGTCCATGAGGGCTGTAATTTGTTTTTGTGCCTCTGCCCATTGATTTTTTGGCAGGTCTGGCATTCCTTTTGGCCTTGGTAGAGTGTGAAAGTGGAACCTGTAATCTTGAGACACAATATTCAGTACCCATTTGTCTTGGGTGATTATATGCCAATTTTGAGAAAAAAGTGCTAGTTTTCCCCCTAAGGGAGCTTCCAAAAGGTAAGTGCTTGGCATTTGGAAGGGGAAGTCATTGGGACTGTTTCCTATAAGGTTGTGACTTGTCTTCTCCTCCTTTTGGGGTTGAAGCACCCCACTGTCATGGTCTGTAAGAGCCTTGGGGCTGAGATCTGCCTCTTGGGTGTCTGTATCTGCCTCTTTGTGGTCTGTCTGACACTAGAAAGGACCAATTTTTGAAGGCCAATTTCTGCTAAATCAAGGTGGCTGTACCTGTAAGAAATCCTTCACTGTTTGCATAGATTTTGCTTTATCCTCCATTTTCTTTAACACCTCTTCTGCCTTAATACCAAACAAGATATCATGCTGTAAAGGAGCATCCAATAATTTTGCCCTAACATGGTCAGGTAAACTTTGTTCTTTTAACCAAGCATGCCTTCGAATCACAGATCCTGTAACTGCGGCTCTACAAGACGCCTCTAATGAATCAAAACCACATTGCAGAGTATGTTTTCCCACTTGTTCAGCTGCATGCAATAAATTCTGCATTTCCTTATAATCAGGACCTTCTAAGCTTGTAAGCATTTTCTGTTTTAACAGAGACATTAAATATTGTTGGTATTAAAGCATGTGGAACTGACAATTTAAAGCCCTTACTGCTAAAGTTGCAGAAGTGTAAACTTTCTTCCCCCATCTATCCAATGCTCTAGAATCCCTGTCAGAGGTGACTGGATTTTTAGCAGTGGAAGCCTTTACCCCTTTGGGACCCTGGGAAATAGTTTCTGGGACAGCAGCAGGGTTTTTAGAGAGAAATGTGTGAGAGTCAGGGACTCTGTAGTACCTGTCTGGCTTGACTGGAGCTGGGGGCAAAGAATCAGGGGTTAAACTAGATTCGGAGAACACATCATCCACAATATCTAACACAGGCGGAATAGCAAGGGGCCTGTGCTGAGGCAATAAAAGAAAATCTCTGAGCCTTTTCTTGGATTCTGAGTAATCCTGGCTCTCCTAATGGAAATGCTCCCTCATGGTATGTAAAGTTTCCCCAAAAGAGTAATCCTCAGGAGGAGAGGCTGAAGGAATGGATTCTTCAGCATCAGAGTCCTCATAGGGGGGTATAGAGTATCCCTGGTCTGAACAGGAGTCGGAGGAAATGGAAACCTGATCAGAAGAGTCATAGTCTGTATCCTACCTAGGCCTTTTATCAGGAGGGGGATGGGAACCCCTGATCAGAGTGATTAGGTCTTCAGCCATTTTGAGCATCTGTTTCTTAGGCATGGAGGCCTGTCCAGGAGAATGCTGTACTTGTTTCTTTGTCTTTAATGGTGTTTTAGACTTGGTTGTTGTTTTGAAGGTAAGCTGTGAAGGTCTGAAAACACCCTCAGAAGCTGGTGCCTGCTCAGTGGCTCCGGACCCATCTGGGGGATTAGTTTCCATAGGCCCAATACCTTGAGTCTCCAGAGGCCTAGTAGTCTCCACGTGGGAGTCGGAGGCGGCCTGTGACTCTGAGGTAGCGGGTGTCAGGGGCTGCGAAAGCACCTCACTGAGAACTGGCGACTGGCCTAGAAGAGGCTTCGTTGTCGGTTTTGGACCTCGGATGCCTGTCCTTATCCTTGTCTTTGCGTTTTTTGTGAATTCCGGTCGTCGGTTGTTCTGACAGCATTGTATAATTGAACCTTTGGCCAAAGTAATGCAAAGCAAAATCAAACAGACGTTTAATAGTGCGTTTGTTAAATCTAGCACTAAACCAACAAATAGTGACGTCGTGGTCAGGGCCTAGGCATGGAATACAGTAAGAATGAAAATCCTTATGAGGTATTTGCTTCCCACAAGAAATGCAATTATTAACTTTTACTGACATCGGTCTGAGGCAAGAAAAAGTTTCCCCAACTGAGTACTTAGCTTTATTGAAGACTTCAGTTCTGAAATTTGAATTCCAAAATCTCAGGAGTCGGCTGACCGGCATTTGCGAACTGCTTTTGCTTCAGGCACCGCGCGGCAAGAAAGACTGAAGAAAATGGCGTTGGCTGCATCTTATATACCCCTGGCACACTGACGTCAGGGAAGAAGCAACAGCAACCGACGCCGGACCAAGACTTTGGAAGTCTGGCCAACTGCTGGACCGCCTGACGGCAGGATAACCCAAGTGTAATGACTGCAGCAGTGAAACACGATGAACATCAACCCTCTCCTCCTACCACCAACACCATAACCTGTGAGAGATGCACTTATCTAGCTAAACTGGAATTAAAACACTCTCCAACCAAGATGGAACTTGACAGTCAAGAGAAGGTAAACACTTGCACCACACCACACTCATCACATAGTCCCACCAAACCTACACCAAGAAATTCCACACATAGAAACAGAAAAACATTTGCAGAGGCTCTCAATAATAATCTGCTCAAGCAACAGAGACCTCCAAAGCAGGAACGCAAGCAACCTCCACCCCCCAATACAACCCAAATGAGACACAGCCCATAAGGCAAACCAACATACTCAACACACTAGTCACAGGTGACTCTATAGTTGGGCACACTGATGTCCCACTCACCAGGCTAAACAAGGAGAAGGTTACTGTCAACTGCCTGTCAGGTGCCAGGATCCGCCAAATAACCCACGCACTCAGGTCAGTCCAAAACAAGTACGAATATGACTCTGTCATTGTCCATGTTGGTGTGAACGACCTGAGATGTACCTCCCTGGACTACATGAAAAGAGACATAGAAGAGCTCTCTGATCTTGTAGCCCAGGCAGGTATGACCCTAGCCCTGAGTAGCATCCTGCCATCGCCCAGAATGATACCGCAGTACAAGGACAAAAAGATTGACTTCAACAATTGGCTAAGCTTCTGGTGTCATTCTAAGGGGATCCAGTATCTGTCTGCCTGGGACGACATGGTCGACAGACCACGATGCTTTGCCAGAGATGGCCTGCACCTGTCACCCTTGGGATTCCGGATACTGGATAAGGCTCTTGATGGCCCTATAGTGCCTTTTTTAGGCAAGGTTGAAATGACAAATTCACCACCGTAGCAGGAACAGGCAAGCAAAAACTAAGGGTAATGCTACTCAATGCTAGAAGTCTAACTCTCAAAATGCACTTACTCGAGGCACTCCTTAAAATGGAGAACATTAATATCTGTGCAGTAACTGAGACCTGGTTCAAGGCTCTAGACAGCACCCCTGCATTATCAGGCTATAACTCATACCACACTTTTCGGCCATCTAACCTGGACCAGAACAACAAAGGCGGAGGTGTGTCCATATTCATTAAGGATATCCACACCTCCAGGCCAGTTGGGCAGCATAATGCATCGGAGGTTATCCAAGTGCAACTAACTCTGGGCAAAACTGCAATCCAAATTGTAGCTTGCTACAGATCCCCCACAATGCCCCAGGATTCCCACTCCTCTTTTCTTGATATACTGGAAAATATTAGTGTTCAACCAAACACCCTAATAATGGGCGATTTCAACTACCCTACCATTAAATGGGAAAACTCATGTACCAACTCCTTCGCTCAATGCTTTCTGGAATTCACAAATTCCAATTCCCTGGATCAACTTATCCACAACCCCCACCAGGGCCAACAATATCCTAGACCTAGTCATTACCAACATGACCGGTGTTCCACACCTGAAATAAACTCCTCATTGGTCAGATCTGACCATAAGCTAATCACCCTAGATATCCGCATTCTGCCCCCCCCCCCCCACCATTAAGGAAACCACAGTAAAAAAATTTCTCCAAAGCCAACTTCATGACACCTATACAGATGGACAATATAGTTACGACTGCTGAATCCTACACAAATGCACTCTATAAGCACTTACATGAGTGCTATTCCAAACAGAACCAAGACGCTATCCTCCAAAAAAAGGAAGCCAATCTGGTGGTCCCTTGCCATAAACAAACTTTACAACAGAAGGAAGAAACTGTTGCAAAAGAGAGTAAAATCCCATGAGTGGGGGCGCTCCCTGGTCAGCCTCAGTAAGAAGCTGAGATCCCTTATAAGATCCTCCAAAGCTAGCTACTAAAACAAGATCACCACTGATTCTAAGGGCAACCACAAAGCATTCTATAGCTATGTCAAGAATCTCAATGGCAACACCCAGACCTGCTCTGAGTTACAGCACAACTGCACGAAAATTACAGAACAAACTGATATTGCCAACATTCTGGCAGATAGGTTCAGTGCTAATTTTACCTACCTCTCACCCCCTAAAGGGCCCATATCTATACAGGAAGAATGCAGCGTCCCTGTAATGACATCTATGCAGGTAAAAGCTGCACTCTCTAAAACCAAAAACACAGCATCCATGGGACTGGACATCATCCCAGGCTGCAAACCTCCAAACTCTGGACCCCACCCAGTTCAGGTTTGTGAAAGGCAAATCATGCCTTCTGAACCTGATTGACTTCTTTGAGGCAGTCACCAAAGCCGTAGATGAGGGTAAGGTAGTTCACACAGCCTATCTTGACCTCGCCAAAGCTTTCAACACCATCCCCCATTCTGGAATTACAGCTAAACTCACTAAACTAGGTATAAATCCCTATGTCACAAGATGGGTTGCCAACTGCCTCACTGACAGAACCCACAATGTAAAAGTTGCAGACTCCAAATCTGACTTCAAACCAGTGACAAGTGGAGAACCACAGGGTTCAGTCCTGGGATCTCTCCTCTTTGGTATCTACTTCTCTGAAGTATAGGCCAACACAGAAGGCCTCTGGCTGATGAAGTTCGCAGATGACTGCAAACTAGGAGCCATAGTTGAGTTTCCAAATGATGTGGACATCCTACAGAAGGGCCTCACTGAGACAGATGCCTGGTGTCAGAGGCATGGCCTCAAGCTCAATGCCAAAAAGTGCATTGTCATCCCCTTTGGTAAAAAGGTACAGTTGTGTACACGTACCATAAATGTAGATGTTCGAGTGTATTTACTGTTGCAGTCCTGGTTACCCACCCGCCAGCCCCATACTTTTCTCTTTTTATACCTCTTTTCTCTGTTCCTATGCTCAAAAGCCTTTTTGTTGTATTTGCTTTTATTTGGAGGTATATTTTTTGTGTTCTAAATTACATGCACACACACACACACACACATATATATATATATATATATATATATATATATATATATATATATATATATCCACACACAAATAACCCCGAACAAGAAATAAATCGAAATCAATCCAGTAGCAATAAGCAACATAAAAAACGTTTGTAGAATAATCCACCAGTCTCAAGTATCAGCAAATGAATCCAATGAACAAAGTTAAAAACGACTTGATTTATTTTGTAAAGAACAGAACAAAAACGTAAGCGCTTTCACGGGCTTCCCAGCTTCATCAGACGTATCAACTGACTAGCTTAACGGTTCCCATATATATAAATAATTCAAAACACTTAATTGATCAATCAAGTAAAAGCTTGTGCGTTAAAGTGCTAGTGCAAACAAACCATTAAAACATAATATAAAAATACAATACATAGTATAAAATGCAATCGGAGCATGTGATAATCAAACACTAACCCCTTTTTTCTTTTTGGAAATACAGTTAAATAGCAGAAATGGCAAAAACGAAATCAAACTGCTTATATAAACATCCCCATCAACTGCTGTCGCTTGCTACATTGTATTGACATAGTACAAAACTGTAGAGAATGCACTACAAGATATAGAGCAGTACAAGATATAAAATGCCTGTAGGAAGGCGTGATCAAACACTGCTCACTTTACGCACATTAGAAATGCAGTTATAAAGCAGAAAAACAAACTTAGAATGCTCGTACAGACATCCCAATACACTACTGGCCATTCCTACGTTATATTAAGTGGCAGCAATATAAATTGGTGGCTTATACATGTAAAATATGAAATATACAGAAGCCATAAGCACTAATAACTTCTTGTACCTTAAAAATACGATTGCAATGCCTAGCTCAAGGTAACCTGTAAAGACATCACCATACGCTGCTATCTAAGCACGTAAGGTATCTACAACGAAAATTATTGAAATAATTGCTCTATATGTATAAAACATATAGCTATCATCAAAATGGATATATTTATGTACACTAAAATTAATAAGATATTAAAATAGTACTATGAAATAAATAAATGAATAAATAAATAAGGTAAATAGATGAAATAGATATGTAAAATATAAACCAACAATCTGCAAGGCCATGGAGCGTATTATCATGGAACTTATAAACAAAGACATTGGCAACCTTCAAACACTGGACCCCACCCAGTTTGGGTTTGTGAAGGGCCGATCTTGTCTCCTGAACCTGATTGACTTCTTTGAATCAGTCTCCAGAGCCATGGACAAGGGTAAGGTGGTCCACACAGCCTATCTAGACCTTGCCAAGGCCTTTGACACCATCCCCCACTCTGGAATCATAGATAAACTTACTAAGTTGGGTATTAATCCCTATGTCACCCAATGGGTTGCTAAATGGCTTACTGATAGAACCCACACTGTAAAAGTAGCCGACTCCAAATCCAGCTCCAGACAAGTGACAAGTGGAGTACCTCAGGGTTCAGTCCTGGGGCTGCTCTTGTTTGGCATCTACTTCTCTGAAGTACAGGTCAACACTAAGGGACTCTGGCTAACAAAGTTTGCAGATGACTGCAAACTGGGAGCCATTATTGAATCCCAAATTATGTGGATACTCTACAAAGGGCCTTACAGAAACAGATGCTTGGTGCCAGAGCCATGGGCTCAAGCTCAATGCCAAGAAATGTATTGTTATCCCCTTTGGGAAAAACATGTATCCATGAATTACCATATAGGTGGCAGTACACTAAACACAGAAAGTGTGATAAGAGACTTAGGGACACAAGTGGACAGTGGTCTCACCTTCGATAACCACATCACCACAACAGTCAGGAAATCCTTCTATGTGGCACACCTCATCACGAAGGGCTTTTCATTCAGAAAAAGGAGGTCATTGTCCCACTGTACTCATCCCTCATTAGACCCATTATAGAATACAACGCCCCATTTGGTATGTACCTCTCAGGACATCTGCAACAACTGGAAAGGCCTCAGAAATACCTCACTAAAAGAATCACAGGCCTAAAGCAGATGCCCTACGCTGACCGCCTTAAAAAACTCCAGCTATACTCTGTCGCATATCGTCTACTCAGAGGCGATCTCTGCTTAACATACAAGGCCATGTCAAACCCAGAGCTGTTGGACATGCTACACTTAAAGAAATCCCAATCCCTCAGAGCTACACGCTCCAGGGATCTAAACCTTGTCATCACAATAAACAAAACATGCTGGAGGGATAGGTTTTTGACCCAGAGACTCCCCAGACTCTGGAATAGATTGCCCATACATGTCAAGCAGAGTGCCTCTTTGGACCTCTTCAAGAGGAACCTTGACGATTGGATGGGAGAAAGGAAATTCACCCCAGGGATCACGTCAGTCGCCCTGCTAGACAGGGGTCCAGGAAAGTAAATAATGTGGGAAGAAATAGCCAGGGAATTGTTATGGCTAGGCTTGTATAGGCCCTAGGGCTGATAGCCTAGTACCAACCTATGAACCTATGAATTATATGCAGAGTAATAGTATATAAGTTTCTCTTTAAGAGAACTATGTTGTAAATTGTTATACAATGTGATCATGTTGTATTAAATACTGGATTAATTGCTAAAACCATCTACATGATATTTAATAAACATATGTACACAATTCTATTCTAACAGGTCATCTCAATGTTCTAGCTTTTAGGATAGGTTTGAGTGAGACGGAATCATTCAGGCCAAGGCCCCTATGGGCACCAAGCCTAAAGATCCACTCAACTTCTGCATACTCAGTATCATTAGTGATATTACCCAATCTTAAGTTCACGTATTGTACATAGAGAATTTGAAACATAAAGACATGGGATTCACCTTCCTTCATAACATGCTTTGCCAACACATTATACTCCTCTTTTCTTGCTATACTGTAATAATGGTCTCTAATTCTTTCACGAAATGTACGATTTGTCTTCCCAACATAATAACAGTAGCAAATTGTACAATAGGCAACATAAACAAGATTCATCGTATTGCAAGAGCCATTGACCCTTAATTCCCATAGTCGTCCCGTTTCTGGATGTCTATAGAAGCGGGATTCATCTATGTACATACATTGTTTACAACTATTGCATCTTTTTGTACCCATAAATTTGGGAACATTTCCCAAATCAGAATAATTACTTATTTTGTTACGATAACAGAGTTGTTGTTTCAAAGTTTTATTATTACTAAATATAAATTTCAGTTTATTGCCTAATAACTCCTTTGTCCTATCGTCAATAAGATGTCCCAACATTTATCAATAGCTCCCTTAATTCTATCGAAGTTATTACCATAAGGTAAAACTAAACCTAACTTATTGTCTCTGCTGTTACTACCATTGAACTGTACTATATTATTATTAATATTGCTGGAAAAATAAGGTTTCGCAATGGTTTTTCTATTGATGAGAGTTTGTTTACATACATATTCAACTTCATCGTCTGAGTAACCCCTTCCTAGAAAATCTATTTTGAGTCGTCGTAGTTCTACTTTCAATGTATGGTCTTCATTGCAAAGTCTTGCTAGCCTAAGCGCTTGGCCTTTCACTATGTTACCAAACACTATAGGATTATGCATGCTCGTACGATGTAAAAAAGCTGGACAGTAACATGTTTTCCGAAAGACTTGTGTAGTTATCTTATCATTTGATTTATTAATCGTAACGTCCAAAAAATTAATCATATACTGGGAAGATGTCATAGTAAATTTTAGAAATGTACTTGAGCAATTGATCCGTTCAAGAAAGATTTTGAGAGCTGCCTCTGTACCCTGCCAAACAACAAAAACATCATCCACAAAATGTCTATGGAATAGGACCCCTGGTTGGTTCATTAAGTAATCTTTCTCCCATGAGACCATGATGAGATTTGCGTATGCGTTGGCGCAACTAGTGCCCATCGCCACGCCCCTTTTCTGTTTATACAGCTTATCACAGAACAGAAATATATTATTTTCTAACACGGTTTCAAGTAACAGGCATAAAAAATCTGCTTTCACAATTTCCATCTGACGATCTGTTATAAGCAAATTTTTAAGTAAACTGATGCCTGTATCATTAGGAATGCTCGTAAAGAGCGATTCGACATCAAAAGTGATGAAAATTAAACCAGATACACTATCAATGCTTTGTGTGAACATGTAAAAATCTTTCAAGAAATGCTCAGTATCGCGAAGTACATGCTTGTAAAGACCCAATACTTGTTTTAACTGTTGATCCAGATATATAGATATGCCTTCCGTGGCCCAACCCGCACCTGCTACTATCGGCCTAAACTTAGGACAAGTAGGGTGCTTGTGTATTTTGGGTAGGCCATGGATCTGTGGAATTACAGGATATTCAACATAATGGTAATAACTTCGATAGAATTAAGGGAGCTATTGATAAATGTTGGGACATCTTATTAGTTGACGATAGGACAAAGGAGTTATTAGGCAATAAACCGAAATTTATATTTAGTAATAATAAAACTTTGAAACAACAACTTTGTTATCGTAACAAAATAAGTAATTATTCTGATTTGGGAAATGTTCCCAAATTTATGGGTACAAAAAGATGCAATAGTTGTAAACAATGTATGTACATAGATGAATCCCGCTTCTATAGACATCCAGAAACGGGACGACTATGGGAATTAAGGGTCAATAGCTCTTGCAATACGAAGAATCTTGTTTATGTTGCCTATTGTACAATTTGCTACTGTTATTATGTTGGGAAGACAAATCGTACATTTCGTGAAAGAATTAGAGACCATTATTACAGTATAGCAAGAAAAGAGAAGTATAATGCGTTGGCAAAGCATGTTATGAAGGAAGGTGAATCCCATGTCTTTATGTTTCAAATTCTCTATGTACAATACGTGAACTTAAGATTGGGTAATATCACTAATGATACTGAGTATGCAGAAGTTGAGTGGATCTTTAGGCTTGGTGCCCATAGGGGCCTTGGCCTGAATGATTCCGTCTCACTCAAACCTATCCTAAAAGCTAGAACATTGAGATGACCTGTTAGAATAGAATTGTGTACATATGTTTATTAAATATCATGTAGATGGTTTTAGCAATTAATCCAGTATTTAATACAACATGATCACATTGTATAACAATTTACAACATAGTTCTCTTAAAGAGAAACTTATATACTATTACTCTGCATATAATTAGTTGTTAGTTTATATTTTACATATCTATTTCATCTATTTACCTTATTTATTTATTCATTTATTTATTTCATAGTACTATTTTAATATCTTATTAATTTTAGTGTACATAAATATATCCATTTTGATGATAGCTATATGTTTTATACATATAGAGCAATTATTTCAATAATTTTCATTGTAGATACCTTACGTGCTTAGATAGCAGCGTATGGTGATGTCTTTACAGGTTACCTTGAGCTAGGCATTGCAATCGTATTTTTAAGGTACAAGAAGTTATTAGTGCTTATGCCTTCTGTATATTTCATATTTTACATGTATAAGCCACCAATTTATATTGCTGCCACTTAATATAACGTAGGAATGGCCAGTAGTGTATTGGGATGTCTGTACGAGCATTCGAAGTTTGTTTTTCTGCTTTATAACTGCATTTCTTATGTGCGTAAAGTGAGCAGTGTTTGATCACGCCTTCCTACAGGCATTTTATATCTTGTACTGCTCTATATCTTGTAGTGCATTCTCTACAGTTTTATACTATGTCAATACAATGTAGCAAGCGACAGCAGTTGATGGGGATGTTTATATAAGCAGTTTGATTTCGTTTTTGCCGTTTCTGCTATTTAACTGTATTTCCAAAAAGAAAAAAGGGGTTAGTGTTTGATTATCACATGCTCCGATTGCATTTTATACTATGCATTGTATTTTTATATTATGTTTTAATGGTTTGTTTGCACTAGCACTTTAACGCACAAGCTTTTACTTGATTTATCAATTAAGTGTTTTGAATTATTTATATATATGGGAACCGTTAAGCTAGTCAGTTGATACGTCTGATGAAGCGGGGAAGCCCGTGAAAGCGCTTACGTTTTTGTTCTGTTCTTTACAAAATAAATCAAGTCGTTTTTAACTTTGTTCATTGGATTCATTTGCTGATACTTGAGACTGGTGGATTATTCTACAAACGTTTTTTATGCTGCTTATTGCTACTGGATTGATTTCGATTTATATATATATATATATATATATATATATATATATTTTTTTTTTTTTTGCTCCCCATTTGACGGGCACCTGACATCTGGGGCAAGAAAAACTGATGAAAATAGCGTCGGCTGCATGTTTTATACCCCTGATGACCTGACGTCATGGAAGAAGGGACAGCAACCGACGCAGGACCCAAGACTTTGTTATTCAGGCCGACTGAGGGCAACCTGCCAGCAGATTACCCAAATGTAATGACTGCAACAGTGAAACACTTAGAACATCTCTGTACCGATGAACTGCCACATAAACGGCAGTCTACTTAACGCCGACTGTGTGATAAGAGACCTTGGGACCCAGGTGACCAGCAGTGTCTCCTTTGATAATCACATCGTCACAGTAGTCAGGAAATCCTATGTGGCACACCTCATCACAAAAGTGTTCTCATCCAGGAAAAGAGAGGTCATTGTTCCTCTCTACTCGTCACTCATTAGACCCATTATAGAGTACAACGCCCCTTTTGGAATGTACCTCACAAGACATCTGCAGCAGCTGGAAAGGCCACAGAAGTACCTCACAAAGAGGATTACTGGCCTCAAACAGATGCCCTACACTGACCATCTGAAAAAACTCCAGCTTTACGTAGCATATCGCCTACTCGGAGGAGATCTCTGCCTAACATATAAAGGTATGTTAAACCCAGAGCTGCTGGACAAGCTACACCTTAAGAAATCCCAATCCCTCCGAGCTACATGCTCTAGGGACCTAAACCTTGTCACCACAATAAACAGGACATGCTGGAGGGATAGATTCCTGTCCCAGAGACTTCCTATACTCTGGAACAAGCTACCCATCTATGTCAAGCAAAGTTCTACATTAGCACTCTTCAAGAAAAATCTTGATGAGTGGATGGGAAATAGGAAATACACCCCGGGGATCACTTCTGTGGCTCTGCTCGACAAAGGCACAGGAAATTAACTTTCTTGGGTGGCATAAGCCAGGGAACCTGGTTTGCTAGGCTTACTTAGGCCCTTGGGCCGATAGCCTAGTACCTAACCTATGAATAACTGATTTTTTTTTGTTTCTCCAGTGTGTAGTATTCAAAAACTAGAATGCATTATATCTAAGCAGAACTTTTATTTATGTGATCTGTATAGTAAAATATTGAAAGCAATAGATAAGTTGGGTTAATATTTTTTTTTGGGGGGAGGGACAAGTTAAAGATTGCTACAGTTAACAACACATTCTGGTTCATTACACATGGACTTGGGGTGACATGTCATCCAAATATCAGTTAAATGCATTGTTAATGGACATAGGCTAACATTTTTTTCTCCCTGTGTTATTGTTATTGCAATGATTGTGTCCTTGCATTTTGCTTAACTTCTTCTAAGACCATCCTCCCTAGCAAGTGTGGAGTCACCTGTACATGGTAAGCCAAATATTTTTATTCAGTACTGATTAGCATTTCACAGAACTATTAATTTATCTGTATGTGTGATGTGGGTGTCAGGACCATGTGTGTATTGCTGTACCATCTGTGATAATGGCACCAGAAATTAATGTAATGAGATTATAAATGGAATTCTTAGTATTTTAAAAGAGTTACATGTGCAAGGTAAAATTCATACCTATTTATTGCAGTATTTGATAGTTGAGACAGCTACTATTACATTTATTTATGGGTTGCCAAAAATACATAAATCCATGATCAACCCCCCCCCACACACACACACACACTTAGACCAATCGTTGCAGCAAGACGATGGGTAATGGAGCCATTGTCGAAGTTTTTAGAAACCCAATAACAGTAGGCTTTGGGAAAAGAGGCACAATCATAAAGGGCACAAAGGACTTCTTGCAACAGTTATATGCCTGGTCTAGTAATACAAACACTAATAATTATTTACTTGCCACCTTAGATGTAGATTTGTTATTTACAATGACACTGAATGACACAGGTGTAGCCTATGTAAGACAGTATCTCCTAGACTACACTGAATATACACAACAATACATAAATATGTTATATAAGCTCAGGCAAAAACAAAATCACTGTACCAGATAAAGTCCAGACCAGGCTCCAAAAATATAATGCAAGAAATCCAAGCAGGCAAAGGACATGCATGGCATAAAACCAAATGATTTATTTAGTAACAAACATGTAAGCGCTTTCGCGTAGTACTCCTGTGTTTCATCAGACAAAATTCTATCACACGCCTAAACATTTTAAACACTGTTAAACCAAAAACTGTTAGCAACCTTTTCCCCCTCCAATTAAATAATTAGTGGTAACCAAGTGATTTAAAGTAACCTAACACTTTAGCAAAATAAGTACATTCTTAGTATGTTCCAACCACAACTTATATAACAGATTTCAGATATAATAAATAAGACATATATTGCAGATATCTAAACAATATAATATGCATCATACATAAACCATTTCATCATGCTGTTGCAAATATACTGCTGTTTCGGAAAATTTAATGCAGAACTGTGTTAACAAAGGCTGAAAACAGTCCTGCCATCCACATGGTTAACTAAGTATACAGCTTATATAAAATTTGCAATGAAAAATTTAAACTGCTACATGAATGCTCTTCAGTTTATTAAGATGTTGAAAAAAGAAACACATAAACAAAAAATATATAAAGACAAATATAAACAAAACCAAAACAAAGTGAAACGCAAACCAAGTAACACCAGCAAATACCACTTGTGACCAATAGAAGACAGACAGCCCAATCCGTATGTTAACGTTTTCGTTCTATTTATTCCAACTGAACTTCTTCAGAAAAGCACCCAAAACAAATTACAATGACTTAAATAGAAAAAGTCACATGCAACAACCTACCAATGAAACTGTGTTCACAATTTCATCTAATGTAGTAATGTAGAAATAGCAATTAAATAATACAATAGTATAAAAAATATATATATACATTAACTTGTAACCTAAAAACATGCTTATAAAATACTGAAAATACACCAGTAATCAATGTTTAAAATCTCTGTGCTAATAAAAAACATTTGATGTTAATGGTGTCATTCAGCCCTGGTAAATGATCAGCCTTTAACCTGATTTGCCAAATGGCTTCTCTACATTTTAAAAATGTTTTGAAATCACCACTAAACAATGTGTCTAACATTTTCTAAAACTGAAAAAGTAAATTTCTTAAACAAAGGACAACATAATGAATGCTTTGCTAATGCATTTGACACATCCTTTTTCTTTATTGCCAAATTGTGTTCATAAATGCGTTTATTTAAGGCACGTGTGGTCTTCCCTATATAAAAATGTTCACATGAAACACACTGTGCAACATAAACTATGTTAGTTGTCTTACAGATGTAATATCCATTAACTGTGATAACCCTGTTGTTGTGTTTCAAGTGAATGCTAGATGTTCCACTGATAAATTTACACTGTTTGCATGTTGTGCATGGAAAAGTACCTAAAACTGAATTACATAGTCTGTCTGAGCTTTTTGCACCTCCCTCCAAAATCATCTTGATGTTACTAACTTTCTTATATGTAAAAGTAGGACTATTTCCTATAATTTTAGCCAAATCAAAATTTCCTAGTATTATTTTCCAATTGTTTGAAATTATGCCTTTAATGACAGACATTTCGTTGGTAATGGCTAAAGCAAAGGACAATTTACATTGGGTGGCTATCTTAGAACTGTCCTGTATGTTGTCAATACTGGTGTAGTCAGACACTCTCAAAATTGCACTAGCTTTGTTTTCCCTCAAATACAGAACCTCACTAATAATGTGATCTAACCAACTAATTGTATAACCTCTATCAAGAAAGAAATTTTTTAACTTGATAATCTCCTGAAGGAAAACCTCATTTTCTCCAGTTAAACGACTCAGTCGTATAAACTGACCTTTCACTACACACTTTTTCATGTGCATGGGGTGTAAACTGTCATAGTGTAAATATTGGTTTACAAATGTAGATTTTCTGAAAATACTACTTTGAAAATTGTGATGTTCATGATCAATCGTCAAATGCAAATCCAAAAAATCTATACTTTTGCCACGATTTCCTAAAGTGAATTTCAAAAAACTAGTAGTGTTATTGAGTTCTTGAAAAAAAAACAAGTAAAAGAACTGACATCACCTTTCCACAAAAAAATCAATTCATCTATGTACCTTCTGTAAAATAAGATGTTATTGACCATGGGGTGTTTTGTCAAAAAATTGTTTTCCCAAGATGTCATGACTAAATTTGCAAAACCTGGTGCAACTCGGGAACCCATAGCAACCCCAGATGTTTGTTTGTACAAATCACCTTCAAAATTGAAGAAATTGTTATCTAACACCAGCTCCATTAAAGTACAAGTATGAACCAAAGTGTTGTCAAAATCAGATTGTTTACTTAAATATTCTCTCATAAATTCAACACCTATCTGTAGGTCTATGCTGGTGTACAAAGAAACAACATCTAGGAATGCAAAATGAACATTAAAGTCATCAACCCTAATGTCTTTTAATAACTCTAAGAGGTGCCAAGAATCTCGAAGATAAAATTTAGACTTTTGCACAACAGGATTTAATAAATCATCTAACCAAACAGAAATAGTCTCTGTTTTGGAACAGCTTGCTGAAACAATAGGCCTAAAATGAAGATAGTCTCCCATTTTGTGTACTTTTGGAATTCCAAATAAGGAAGCAATTTTAGGGTATTCTGTATACAAAAAAGTGTAAACAGCAAAATCAAAACACCCATCACTAAATAAATCAAAAAGACAAGCGTCCAACTTAGCAAAACTTTTGCAAACAAAATCAGCACCAACTATTCTGTAACATGAATTGTCAGCTAAAAGTGTCTTAATGATTTTACTGTATTCTACAGAACTCATTACAACTACAGTCCCACCTTTATCTGCCTTCATAATGCGCCAATCCTTGTTTCTGGCCATAATTTGGAGAGCTTCAATTTCTCCCTCTGAAAGGTTGGACTTGTAGTGTAATTGACTGTCAATGTTCCTAAAATCCTGTTCACACTGTTTATTGAATACTGACAAAGTGGAATTAAGTAAAGGATTATATGCACTTTTCTTCCTGGTAAATTTATGCACTGTATCTACCAACTTGGTATTGTCAGAAATGTATTTCAAGTTTAATTTCCTGCAATACAACTTGAAATCCACAGTAAGTTGTGCCAAATTTACTCTATTACCAGGAATAAAGGAAAATCCTTTCTTAAGGATTGAAATCATGTCTTGAGACAAAACAGTATCAGTAAGATTCAACACATTCATGTAAAATTCTAGAACTTCTTCTTCCCTCTGGTCTTGCCTTTGTTCCTTGTCTGAACTTTGTTGGACCACTTTGGAGTATTTTTGACCCCTAAACTGTCCATCAAAAAAGGACCATTAGTGTTAGAATCTGCAACTGCAACAACTGAAGTAACCATGTTGGATGTTTCTGAATTTTTGTTGTTGCAGTTGTTATTAATAGTGTTTTGTCCTTGACAACCACCACTGAAGTTAGCGGTGTTGGTTACATTGTTTTCACCTGAATCATTAAAAGTCTCTTTGGATTGTTGACCGTGATTAATGTCCTGATTGTTGGGGCTGTACGAGAAGCCTTTGCCAGTCAGTTCGGGAGTCAGAGCACTTTAAGTGCTCAAAAAGGAAGTACACGTGGTGACGCTGCAGTGAAAGGTAGTGTAGCTGGTTTTACTGTTGGGCGACCAGGAGACGAGGTGTCTTGTACTAATCTTGGTAATGAAAGAAATGCTTCAAAAGAAAACAACTGTGGAGCTCTTCAAAATGGTATTATAAACGTTTTGTTGGCCGAGGATGATTCTAATCCATTTTTCATAGGTGACACGCAAACACAACAAGGACAAGTAAGTGAATTGGTTGATTCTTCTTGTAGCGACAGTCATGAGTTGTGTAAAGAGAATCTTTTTAAATCGGAAAAATTAAGCATTAAACTTGTATCGCTCCAGTTGGAAGTTCATTATTTCAGAGAGAATATTAGACTAAAATGTGTACCTTTCGGCTTAAGGGTATGCAAATTTCCAAATTGTGTAACACAAGGAGACAGTTTATATGCTAAGCTAGTAGATTTATATAACAACACAGGTTTGCAATTCATGGAGCTTTTGATTGACCATTACAATTTGGAGATAGCTAACCTCAAATCACCATTAGAGAATTTGGACAGAGAAATTAGGACTTCGGAAGCATTTAATGCTCTGGCTTCTTTATATTTGGGTATTGAGGCCAAAGTTAAAAGACATAAGGCGTCCGTTGTTACAAGAAAACAAGGAAAACTTCGTAGAGACATAGCAGCTTATGCAACTCGCAAAGCTTATTTGGTAAAACCTGTTCAGCATAAATTTCATCAGGACATTAATCACGGTCAACAGACCAGAGACTTTTAATGATTCAGGTGAAAACAATGTAACCAACAACGCTAACTTCAGTGGTGGTTGTCAAGGACAAAACACTATTAATAACAACTGCAACAACAAAAATTCAGAAACATCCAACATGGTTACTTCAGTTGTTGCAGTTGTAGATTCTAACACTAAGGGTCCTTTTTTGACGGACAGTTCAGGAATCAAAAAGACTCCGAAGTGGTCCAACAAAGTTCAGACAAGGAACAAAGGCAAGATCAGAGGGAAGAACACCAAGTTGGTAGATACAGTGCATAAATTTACCAGGAAGAAAAGTGCATATAATCCTTTACTTAATTCCACTTTGTCAGTATTCAATAAACAGTGTGAACAGGATTTTAGGAACATTGACAGTCAATTACACTACAAGTCCAACCTTTCAGAGGGAGAAATTGAAGCTCTCCAAATTATGGCCAGAAACAAGGATTGGCGCATTATGAAGGCAGATAAAGGTGGGACTATAGTTGTAATGAGTTCTGAAGAATACATTAAAATCATTAAGACACTTTTAGCTGACAATTCATGTTACAGAATAGTTGGTGCTGATTTTGTTTGCAAAAGTTTTGCTAAGTTGGACGCTTGCCTTTTTGATTTATTTAGTGATGGGTGTTTTGATTTTTCTGTTTACACTTTTTTGTATACAGAATACCCTAAAATTGCTTCCTTATTTGGAATTCCAAAAGTACACAAAATGGGAGAATATCTTCCTGTTCCAAAACAGAGACTATTTCTGTTTGGTTAGATGATTTATTAAATCCTGTTGTGCAAAAGTCTAAATTTTATCTTCGAGATTCTTGGCACCTCTTAGAGTTATTAAAAGACATTAGGGTTGAGGACTTTAATGTTCATTTTGCATTCCTAGATGTTGTTTCTTTGTACACCAGCATAGACCTACAGATAGGTGTTGAATTTATGAGAGAATATTTAAGTAAACAATCTGATTTTGACAACACTTTGGTTCATACTTGTTGTACTTTAATGGAGCTGGTGTTAGATAACAATTTCTTCAATTTTGAAGGTGATTTGTACAAACAAACATCTGGGATTGCTATGGGTTCCCGAATTGCACCAAGTTTTGCAAATTTAGTCATGACATCTTGGGAAAACAATTTTTAGACAAAACACCCCATGGTCAATAACATCTTATTTTACAGAAGGTACACAGATGATTTGATTTTTTTGTGGAAAGGTGATGTCAGTTCTTTTACTTGTTTTTTTCAAGATCTCAATAACACGACTAGTTTTTTGAAATTCACTTTAGGAAATTTTGGCAAAAGTATAGATTTTTTGGATTTGCATTTGACGATTGATCATGAACATCACAATTTTCAAAGTAGTATTTTCAGAAAATCTACATTTGTAAACCAATATTTACACCATGACAGTTTACACCCCATGCACATGAAAAAGTGTGTAGTGAAAGGTCAGTTTATACGACTGAGTCGTTTAACTAGTGAAAATAAGGTTTTCCTTCAGGAGATTATTAAGTTAAAAATTTTCTTTCTTGATAGAGGTTATACAATTAGTTGGTTAGATCACATTATTAGTGAGGTTCTGTATTTGAAGGAAAACAAAGCTTGTCCATCTGTGAGAGTGTCTGACTACACCAGTATTGACAACATACTGGACAGTTCTAAGATAGCCACCCAATATAAATTGTCCTTTGCTTTACCCATTACCAACGAAATGTCTGTCATTAAAGGCATAATTTCAAACAATTGGAAAATAATACTAGGAAATTTTGATTTGGCTAAAATTATAGGAAATAGTCCTACTTTTACATATAAGAAAGTTAGTAACATCAAGATGATTTTGGAGGGAGGTGCAAAAAGCTCAGACAGAGTATGTAATTCAGTTTTAGGTACGTTTCCATGCACAACATGCAAACAGTGTAGATTTATTAGTGGAACATCTAGCATTCACTTGAAACACAACAGGGTTATCACAGTTAATGGATATTACACCTGTAAGACAACTAACATAGTTTATGTTGCACAGTGCGTTTCATGTGAACATTTTTATATAGGGAAGACCACACGTGCCTTAAATAAACGCATTTATGAACACAATTTGGCAATAAAGAAAAAGGATGAGTCAATTGCATTAGCAAAGCATTCATTATGTTGTCCTTTGTTTCAGAAATTTACTTTTTCAGTTTTAGAAAAAGTTAATGACACATTGTTTAATGGTGATTTCAAAACATTTTTAGAATGTAGAGAAGCCATTTGGCAAATCAGGTTAAAGGCTGATCATTTACCAGGGCTGAATGACACCATTAACATCAAATGTTTTTTTATTAGCACAGAGATTTTAAACATTGATTACTGGTGTATTTTCAGTATTTTATAAGCATGTTTTTAGGTTACAAGTTAATGTATATATTTATTTTTTTGTTACTATTGTATTATTTATTTGCTATTTCTACATTACTACATAAGATGAAATTATGAACACAGTTTCATTGGTAGGTTGTTGCATGTGACTTTTTCTATTTAAGTCATGTAATTTGTTTTGGGTGCTTTTCTGAAGAAGTTTAGTTGGAATAAATAGAACGAAAACGTTAACATACGGATTGGGCTGTCTGTCTTCTATTGGTCACAAGTGGTATTTGCTGGTGTTACTTGATAAACAAAACCAAGCATCATAACTAAATACTGCTAACATAAAAATGTGCATATATAAAAACACAATAAGAACAGAAAATATATGCATAAATAAATAAATATATAATGAGTATATGTGTATATATATATATATATATATATATATATATATACAGACACACCTATAACTACTATACAAAGATGCATAGCTAACAGCCAAGGCAAACAGAGTATATAAAACAGGGGGTGGGGAGAAGGTTAGCCCATATAACTAAGCCTTCTATCCCTTAAAAAGGGTTTCAGTGACAAAGCTTCATTCAAAGCCATGCCCTTGTCAGCTTGTAGCAAAACAATCCATTTTTGCTCGATGTTTTCAAGTGTGTTCCTATTATTCCCTAGCCTTATAGTACTTGGCAAGATCTCTATGATAAAAAATACAAATCTATGGATGGTATCTTCTTCAAAGTACAGTTGTGTACACTTACCATAAATGTATATGTTCGAGTGCATTCACTGTTGCAGTCATCACATTTGGGTTATCCCTGCCAGGGTAGCCCTCGTCCAGCCCGAATACCAGAGGCATAATATTTCTGTGTTGGTTGCTGTCGCTTCAGGACTGACGTTGTCATCAGGAGCATAAAGTAAGGCAGCCAACGCCATTACATCAGTTTTTCTTGCCCTACCCTGTCAGGAGCCTCCAAGTGAGGGCCAGGTTCTGGTGGAAGAACCCCACCAATAGAAAGTAAATACCAATATGTCCCTTGTAAGGAAAGAGAAGAAAGAAGAGGGGGATGGAGGGAGGGAAACCAGAACTGCAACACTGAATACACTCAAACATCTACATTTATGGTAAGTGCACACAACTGTACTATGTTCTTCGTGTTTTACTGTTGCAGTCATCACATTTGGGTTGATTCCCAAAGCTGAGGAAAAGGGTGGAGGCAGTCAAGGAACTAGAAGCTGGCTAGGATGCCCTGGAAGACCGTAGAGGCAAACCCTGCCCTGGATTTGGAGAACATAGGCAGGTGGTAATGCTTGGTGAAGGTGAGAACAGATATCCAGGTGGCAACCTCCAGGATGTCCCTGGTGGGGACTCCTCAGAGGAAAGCTGCAGAGGTGGAGGCTGCTCTAGTGGAGTGAGTCCTGACCCCCTTGGGAGGGGACTTTCCATGTTATATGTAGCAGAAATTGATGCAATGTACTATCCATTTGGAGATGGCTTTGCCCTCTGCCCCTGTAGCAAAGCTAACCAGCAATTGATCAGACTTTCTGAAGGATTTAGTCCTGTCTAGATAGAATCTGAGCTGTCTGTGCACATCTAGAGAGTGTAGGATCCTTTCCCCCTTGTTCTGTGGGTTAGGGAAAAAGGTGGTCAGATGAATGGATTGGTTGAGAGCCACACTGGACACCACCTTGGGCATGAAGGATGGGTTAGTCCTGAGAGATACCCTGTCAGCATGGAAGATGAATGAAGGGTTCCACAGCCATGAGTGCTTGCAGCTCTGAGACCCTTCTGGCTGAAGTGATGGCCAGAAGGAAAGATGTCTTCTAGGGGAGAATTTTTCGCTCTGCTGAAGATGCAGGTTCGAAGGGGGGAGGGGGAGCTTTTCCAACATAAAGTTAAGGTCCCAAGCTGGGGTTGGTGCTCTTCTGGGTGGCCTCAAGTTGCTAGCCTCTCTTAGAAACTGTTTGATCAGAGGGTGTGAGAAAAGGGGTTGCTCGGTGGGAAAATGAGCAGATATAGCAGAGGCATGAATTTTAGTAGAGGAAAAGGAGAGTCCATTGTGTAGCAGGTCAGCTAAGTAATCCAGGATGAGAGGGAGGGAGGGCTGTGCCATATTGGCTCCCATGGCCTGAATCCAGGTGCAGAATCTTTTCCATTTATCAGCATAAGACTTCCTAGTGTTAGGGCGTCTGGCCTCACATATGCCATCTAGCACCTGTTTGCTGAGGTTGGAAGATTGATGGGGGGGTTAGGGAATAAGACAAGGTACCAAATTGAGTGTCTGCAATTTGGGATGCATGAATTCCCCTTCCCTCTGGGTCAGGAGGTTTGGGATCTGAGGGAGATGCCAAGGTGGCAGAAGAGACAGGCTGCACAGCAAGGGGTACCAATGCTGGCGAGGCCAGTCTGGAGCTTTAGAATTGTCCTTGGTTTTTCCTCCTTTATTTTAAGTAGTACCCTGGGGATGAGAAGTAGTGGAGGAAAGGCACAGACCGATAGATTGACCCAGGGGAAGGACATGGCATCCACTTTCCAAGCCATGCAGTGATGCTCCCTGGTGCAGCACTTGCTGAGCTGATGGTTGGTGTGGGAGGCAAAGAGGTTGACCTTCAGGGTGCCCCATTTCTGAGTTATTATGTCAAAGGTTCTTCTCTTGAGTTGATCTTTCTGCTTAAGTGGTCTGCCAGAGAGTTGAGAGAACCCGGTAGGAAATGTGCTAACAGGTGGAGTTGCATGGCATTGGCTGTGTGCCAAAGGGTCATGGCCAGCCTGCATAGAGGGTAGAATTGAGTTCCTCCCTGTTTGTTGATATACCACATCACAGTTGTGTTGTCTGTTTTGATCAGGAGAGCCCCTGTGGAAAGAAGGGGGTTGAAAACTATCAAGGCATACTGTACAGCTACCATCTCTTTTTGGCTGATGTGCAGATGGATTTGCTGTGTGCTCCACTGGTCCTGTATGCACCTGCCATCCAGGTGTGAACCTCAGGCATAATCTGATGCATCTGTGGTGAGGGTCTGGGTGGCGTGGGGTGGTGAGAAAGGAAGTTCTTTGTTGAGGGAGCATGCTGTTGCCCACCAAAGAAAATCTTTTCTGAGGCAAGATATTATAGGTATAAGAGTCTCCAGGTCTTGAGAGTGTTGACATCAAAGGTTCTTTAGGTACCACTGAAGTTTCCTCATATGCAGTCTGGCATATGGAAGGAGTAGAATGCAAGATGCCATGAACCCCAGAGCTTGCTGGAGTTTCCTTGCAGATAGTTGGGGTCTGGTGGCTAGTTGAGAGAAGTAGGCTGTCAGGAAGGTTTGCTTTTCTGGTGTAAGGAATGCCATCTGGGATGCTGTGTTCAGGCTTGCTCCCAGGAATATAATCCTTTGAGTGGGTACCTGCTTGGATTTCTTTTTGTTGATTGTATACCCTAGGAAGGTTAGTAGGGACTTTACAAAGGCCAGGTGCTTGAGCAGCTTTTCCTGGCTGTTTGCCTGAATTAGGCATTCGTCTAAGTATGAGTAAATCTGAATATTCCTTTGTATGCACAAGGCAATGGCCGGAGCCAGACATTTTGTGAAAACTCTGGAAGCAGCAGATAAGCCAAACGGAAATGCAGAAAACTGAAAGTGCTGAGATCTTGCCCTGAAACGGAGATATTTCCTGCATGATTCCTTGATAGGAATGTGGAGGTAGGCCTCCTTTATGTCTAGGGTGGCCAGCCAAGCATCCTTGGAGACCATGGGTAGCAGCTGCTGGAGGGTGAGAATTTTGGGATCGCCAGGAAGGTGTTTAGTATGGATAGATCGAGGAAGGGGCACCAAGTGCCCTCTTTCCTGGGTACCAGAAAAAGTCTGGAGTAGAAACCTTGGCCTTTCTGTTCTGCAGGAATGTGCTCTACTGCCCTCATGGAAAGCAGGGAAAGGACTTGCGTTTGCACCTCTGCTCACTGGTTTTGAGGTAAATCTGGGAACTCTTTTGGGGTTGGAAGGGTGTGGAAAGAAAATTTGTATCCCTGGGACACTTATGTTGAGAACCCAGCGGTCATTGGTAATGGTGGCCCAGGTGTTTGCATGAAAGGATAGCTTTCCTCCTAGGGATAAGTGTAGGTGGGCAGGGGGTGGGGGAGGAGAGTCATTGTGAGTTCTTGCCAAAAGGGGGTAGCTTAGAACTCCCTGGTTTTGAAGTGGAGGTAGTCCACTGCTTAGATCTCTGCATTGCCTGTGGCTGCTGACTGTGGGGTCTGGTCTGAAACTGACCTGGTGGGAGCAGGAAAGTACCAGTGCTTGGAGGGACAATGCCTGCTGTAACTGGGTGGCTGGACCTGTAAAAAATCCTTAACTGTCTGCATAGATTTTGCTTTTCTTCCATCCTTTTTAAGACCTCTTCTGCCTTCGTGCCAAATAAGTTGTCTTTGTGCAAGGGGGCATCCAACAATTTAGATTTAACATGGTCTGGCAAGGGCTGTTCCTTAAGCCATGCATGCCTTCTAAGGACAGAATCGGTAACTGCTGCCCTGCAAGAAGCTCCTAGGGCATCAAAACCACAGTGCAAGTTGTGTTTAGTTACTTGACTTGCAGACTGCATTAACTCCTGTAAGTCTTTAGATTCTGTACAAGCAGGAAAGGAAGACATTTTCTGTTTGAGGAGTTCCAAGGAATGTTGCTGAAATTTCAGCATATGGAACTGACAATTTAGTGCTCTGATAGCAAGAGTAGCTGATGTGTATACGTTTTTATCCCATCTGTCTAGTGCTCGGGAATCCCTATCTGAAGGTGTGGGATTCTTAGCAGAGGTTGCTTTAATTCTTTTAGGCCCTTGAGAAATTACCTCAGGGTCAGTAGTAGGATTTTTAAAAAGAAATTTGTGAGAGTCAGAGACTCTGTAATACTGGTCTGTTTTTTGGGGTGCAGGAGGGAGGGTGTCAGGAGTCAAGCTGGATTACAAAAAAACATACTCCACAACATCCAGGACTGGGGGGATGGCCAGGGGACTGTGCTGTGGAAGATCTAAGAATTCCATGAGTCTCTTTTTAGACTGAGGGTAGCCCTGATTTTTCCATTGGAAATGCTCCCTTAAGGTGTAAAGGGTCTCCCCAAAGGAAAAATCCTCTGGAGGAGAGGCTGAAGAAATGGAATCCTCTGCATCAGAATCCACATAAGCAGAGAGGGGTTGCATGTCTTCATACTCAGATGCATCAGAGTCATCAGACTCCTGTTCAAACAAAACTACAGGGGACACATCTCTTTTTCTTTTGGAAGGGGTAGCTTGGCTTCCCCTGATCAGCATGACAAGATCTTCCGCCATTTTAAGCATTTGAGACTGAGGCAAGGAAGCAGGTGCCTGAGATTGGGTTGTTGGTTTCTTGGGTGTGGTTCATAGCCTGGGCCTAAGAAACTCGGTAGTTTTCGAAAGAACGGTAGTCACGAAAGATGTCTTCAGTTTGTGTTGAGAATCGGTAGTGCGAAGGACTTCCTCAGAAGCCGGAGCCTGCTCAGTGGCCCCAGACCCATCCAAGGTAGACATGACCACAGAATCCTTTGTTGAAGAGTTTTACAGCATACCTGACTCTGAAAGGGTCTCGGTAGTGGCCTGAGAATCCACAGAAGCGGGCATCAGGGGCTGTGAAAGCACCTCACTGAGGACCAGAGAACTGACGACTAGCTTAACGGGAGCGTCGTCGGTAGGTTTGGACCTGTGTGGTCTGTCTCTGTCTTTATCTTTACTTTTTTTGGAAGATTTGCTGTCAGATGGCTTACCATCAGAATTAGAGGACTGTAAGCGAAAATATCTAGCTACAATAAGGTCCTGACAACGTATAGTTCTGGTGTTGAACAAAGCACAGAAGCAACAGCAGGGTACGTCGTGGTCTGGGCCTAAGCAAGTGACGCAGTAAGAATGAAAGTCTCGGTGTGGTATTTGCTTTCCACAGATGAGACAATTGTTAACTTTTTCTGACATTGGTTAGTGCAAGAAGAAAGGATCCCCAATGGGGTACTTAGCTTTAGAAGACTTCAGCTTCAGTTCGAAAGATGAAACTCAGGTAGCGGCCGACTGGCACTTGTGCAAACTGCTTCTGCTTCAGGCTCCACGGCAAGAAAAACTGATGTAATGGCATCGGCTGCCTTACTTTATACTCCTGATGACCTGATGTTAGTCCTGAAGTGACAGCAACTGACGCAGAAATACTAAGCCTCTGGTATTAGGGCTGGCCGAGGCCTACCCTGGCAGGGATAACCCAAATGTGATAACTGCAACAGTGAAACACGAAGAACATCAACATGTTTGGCCACAGCACACTTCTGTTGTCTCCAATGTTGCTGTAATATATATGTTCCCTAATCCTATCCCTCAATGGTCTAGTGGTCATGCCAACATAGAACTTAAAACATTGAACAAATTGGGCTAAATATATAACATTAGCAGTTGAACAATCAGCATAATGCCTAAAAATATATTCTCTATTTGTATCAGGACGTATAAAAACATTCTTATTGGCAATATACTTGCAAACATAGCAATGTCTTCAACCAAATGTTCCTTGTCTCTTAGAAGTAGTTTTACTAGTTACCATGCCTGTTCTATGGCACAGCCTACGTTTTAATGAATTCAAATTTGTGGGAGGTTGGCGTAATGGTTAAGGTGTTTACCTTACAAATATAAGTTGCAGGGTTTGATCCTCACATGGGGTAATTGGCTAGGCTGAAAATGGCCCACTAAGGCAGTTAGCCTGGTACTAATCTGTGATATGTCCATACAACCTGCTCTATCCCACCATTTATCGTTAGGACATGTCAATTCCTACGTATAATATCCATAACCTTCTTATTGACAGAGGTATAGGGTAGACAAGCTACATGCTTTTTTACGATAACCATCCATCTTGTTAACCAGTGGCATATTCCTTTCTGAGAAATAAGGTTTACATCTACCTTCCCTTTCCCTATAGGCCATTTGTAAATGTTCATCACATTCAGCCTCAGTATATCCTCTGTCCCTAAACTCCTTCTTTAATAAGGCTACTTGCTGGAACATTGTACTATATTTGATGTTAAATCTAGAAGTACGTAGTGCCTGTCCATTCAAGATATTTTTTAATACATATGTAGGATGCATGCTAGAACATAAGAGACTGTTCTTCCTACATTCTTTCCTATAAACTTGTTATGCAAGCTGTTAGAAGTGGTTTTAACAAATAATATGTTCCTGTTTCAAAAACAGCTTTATATACAAAGAAAAGGGGTAGCAATGGGAACACCTGTTGCTAATACCTATGCAAACATAGTGATGTTTATATGGGAGTAGAAATTTGTGTTATCCACAGAGAATAGTCTAACTAGGAATGTTGCATTTTACCATAGATTTGTAGATTATTTGTTTTTTTTATCTGGAGATGGGGCGAAGTTAGTTTTATCTGGTGGTCTTCTGCCATAAACAAACTCTACAACAGAAGAAAGAAACTGTTGCAAAAAAAAGGGTAAAATCCCACGATTGGAGGAACTCCCTGGTCAGTCTCAGTAAGAAGCTGAGATCCCTCATAAAATCCTCCAAAAATAGTTATGAAAACAAAATTGCCACTGATTCTAAAGACAGCCACAAAACATTCTATAGCTATGTCAAAAATCTCAATGGCAACACTCAGATCTGCTCTGAGTTACAGCAATGACACTAAATATACAGAACCAACTGATATTGCCAACATCCTGGCAGATAGGTTCAGTGCTAACTTTACCCCCTCTCACCCCCCTAAAGGGCCCATCTTTATACTGGAAGAATGGAAAGTTCCTGTAATCACGGCTGCACAGGTAAAAACTTCACTCTCCAAAGCCAAGAACACAGCATCCATGGGACCTGACAACATCCCAGGCTGCCTTCTACATGAACTACAGAATGAACTGGCACTCCACCTAAGTACCATGTTCAATCATAGCCTCACCTCAGGCTTTGTGCCCATTGAATGGCGCAACCGCAACAGTTATCCCACTCCACAAAAGGGGGGTCACAATAGACCCTGGGAACTACCGCCCCATTAGCCTGACGAGCCTCGTCTGCAAGGCCATGGAATGTATCATCATGGAACTCATAAACAAAGACATTGGAGATCTCCTAATTCTGGACCCCACACAGTTTGGGTTTGTAAAAGGCAGATCATGTCTCCTAAACCTGACAGACTTCTTTGAAATAGTCACCAAAGCCATAGATGAGTGTAAGGTGGTTCACACAGCCTACCTAGATCTCGCCAAGGCGTTCAACACCATCCACCACTCTGGAATTATAGATAAACTCACTAAACTAGGTATAAATCCCTATGTCACAAGATGAGTTGCCAACTGGCTTACTGACAGAACCCACACCGTGAAAGTAGCAGACTCTAAATCGGACTTCAGACCAGTGACAAGTGGAGTACCACAGGGTTCAGTCCTGGGTCCTCTCCTGTTTGGTATCTACTTCTCTGAAGTACAGGCTAACACAGAAGGTCTTTGGCTAACTAAATTCGCAGACGACTGCAAACTAGGAGCCATAATTGAAACTCCTAACGATGTGGACATCCTACAAAAGGGCCTCACTGAGACATATGCCTGGTATCAAAGACATGGTCTCAAGCTCAATGCCAAAAAGTGCATTGTCATCCCCTTTGGTAAAAACTCTGTACCCATGAACTACCACATAGGCGGTAGTCTACTTAACACCGAAAATGTGATAAGAGACCTTGGGACACAGGTGGACAGTAGTCTCTCCTTTGATAATCACATCGCCACAGTGGTCAGGAAATCCTTCTATGTGGCACACCTCATCACAAAAGGTTTCTCATCCAGAAAAAGAGGTCATTGTTCCCCTCTACTCATCACTCATTAGACCCATTATAGAGTACAACGCCCCTTTTGGTATGTACCTCACAAGACATCTACAACAACTGGAAAGGCCGCAAAAATACCTCACAAAGAGGATTACTGGCCTCAAACAGGTGCCTTACGCAGACCGTCTCAAAAAACTCCAGCTTTACTCCGTCGCATATCGCCTACTCAGAGGCGATCTCTGCCTAACATACAAAGCTATGTCAAACCCAGAGCTGTTGGACATGCTCCACTTAAAGAAATCCCAATCCCTCCGAGCTACACGCTCTAGGGATCTAAACCTTGTTACCACAATAAACAGAACACACTGGAGGGATAGATTCCTGTCCCAGAGACTTTCCATACCCTGGAACAGACTACCTATCTTTGTCAAACATAGCTCCTCATTAACACTATTCAAGAAAAATCTTGACAATTGGATGGGTAATAGGAAATTCACCCCGGGAATCACTTCTGTGGTTCTGCGTGACAGGGGCACAGGAAAATAATTTTCTTGGGTGGCGAAAGCCAGGGTACCTTTTTGGCTAGGCTTGTATAGGCCCTAGGGCCAATAACCTAGTACCTACCTATGAGTTTTATGAATGTTACTAGTTCATTTTTAAAGTTTAAAAAAAAAACTATACCATTTGAGAACATAGATTTTTTTTTTAGACATAACTATGTTTAAAGACAAAAAAGGGACATTAGGCACTCAAAAAAACCTGCAAAAAAGAATGCATACTTGTATTGTGATAGTATGTATCCACAATTTATGTCTGGAAATATAGTGAAAAATCATCTTCTAAAAGTAGCAAAACTGAACACAGATGATGGTAATATGGGCATACAATTAGATAATGCTGTCTCAGATTTTGTGGAGAGGGGTTATGATAAGAAAAAAGTGGCTAATATTCGTAATGAGGTTCTGGAGCACAGGACTACTACTACTAAACCGATTTTTTCAGGTGAGATATAATTGGAAGTAGTTGCCAAGGAAAAACCCAGTAGTATTACATGTATGTGACTTATAATACGAATACTACAAATATAAAGAAAATAATTAATAAATATTGGCACATGATGTTGCTGAATTGAGCACTTTAATCACTGAAATGAAAAACGGAGTTTTGAGTACAAGAAAAGCCAAAATCTAAAATAAATGTGGTGTTATAAAGAACAAAAACGGTCAAATGAATACTCACACTCAAAAAGAAAAGGTACATTTAAATGTGGTAGATGTAGTTTTTGTAGTTTCATGGATGTAAGTAATGTTTTTAGACATTCAAAAACAGGGTAGGTATAAGGTTAAACTAACTGCAAGTGGCAACTGTGAAACACGGAATTTAGTCTACTTAGCTGTATGTAAGGTATGTCAAACATACTATGTAGGAAAAACAAATCAAAAGTTTAAAAAGCGCATCTCCAAACATCTCTGTGAGATGCAATTTGTGGAATGAATGTTAGTGATTGGACAGAGGTAGAAGAGATTAACTGAATTTTGTACCTTAGGGCTCATGTTTTACAAGATTTGAATATGTCTCCTTAAAACCTATGCTAAAAGAATTGCATAAACAAGCTTGATTAAATATGCCATCATGTGACTAAGATACTATTTAAATGGATTACCTGGGGTTGTTTTATCTTGCCTGAGGTAGCCTTATGAGGCAAAAGTTTCTACTAGCAGTTTTTTAAGTTTGAATAAAGCTTTTTACTAAGCAGTTTGTTTCCTGTGACTTTTTGTTGGCTTTTTGTTGCTTATCATCACAGGTGATCTTGAAAGTGGAAGTGTATGACTCTTACCACCTGATGTCAGAGTACTGGCAGACTCTGATGATGATAGTGGCCAAACAAAGGCAGATTCGAGGGGTACAGAGGTTGAAACTGACACGAAGGTTGACATTCAGCTATCCCCTGAAATTCCATTGGACACAGCAAGTAGGCCTATGCAAATCTATTCCAGTGAGCCCTCAGATATTGGACAGGTGGAGGGCGCAACACTTGATCAGGGTAGTGTGGTTACTGTGGCTTCAGTGCCTGCTGACTCTAGCTGTAGCCAAACTGTGGGCGAAGTGCCACACAGAAGGGTTGTTAGGGGTGCTTGGAGGAGGCCTGCAGTCCATCCTCCACCTGATACAGGTGTGTCTTTCTGTGCCACTTGACATATCATTAGGGGCATCATGGAGGTACAGGCATGTTCCAGTAAAGCCTCCGAGGAAATACTTAGAGTTGTAGATGTGGCACAGGCTGACATATGTGACTGTTTCCACTGTGTTGCCGATTCAATGGATTGGATGAATGACACATTAGAACAGGTGGTGTCCATGATGGAATGTCTGCAAGGAGGGGGATGGCATCCACGTGGGCGAAGGTCAGCCACTATAGTACCTGATGTTAGCAGACATGGCTGAGCCTAATCATGCTCCCGTAGTGGCACTACTTCCATCAGTGGTTGAAGTGTCCATACCCAGATGAGGTAGGCCATAGATTCAGGGATAAACAAGTATTTGTCTGATGCTCAGGGTGCACAGCTGACTTAGTGCTTAATATATCTGTTTTTGTGATGCTGTTTTGCAAATTGTACTGCTTTCTTACAGGTTTTTGTAATGTGTACATCCCTCCCAAACTCTTAGACCAACAAAGCTGGACCAAACCATAAATAAATGTGACAAAGGCCCAACAGTGGGGATAGTTTTTAAACACTGTGGTCTTACAAACTTGGACAGTTGATGGAATAACAGGTTTTGCATTACTATTTTTATGTTTGTTCTGAGGAATATGAAGTCTGAAACTGAAATGTGTAATTACTTTCTAACTTCACTCTAATGATTTGCCACTATTAAACATATGAGATCAACATGTGGACATTCATTGAAAATCTGTACATTTTAGACATAAGGCCTATTACTTGATAGAGGTCACATGCATTCACATAAGTCACTGCTGTCACATCTTGATGTATTTGTTGTAAAAATCACCCACCTTATATTTACTTAGATTACCAAGTAACTGTATGCAAGGATACATCATTAATTTGTATTCTTAGACATTTACTTTTCTACTCCAGTTTCAGCATTTACCTTGGAAATACAGCAGTTGCAAGAGTTTTAGTTCAAGACTTACTCTGTCTGATGCTAGCAGTACACAGCTTTTACATGGGTAAGTAAAGGTTGTGAGTGCTGCCTGGCATCAATTTTACAGTATGCATGTGCTTAGGATGAAGGTTTTAGCCCCTTAGATGATGAGCATGTATGCTATCCCTTGCCTCTTGGCCAGTACGAGGCCATACTGTGCACATCCACATCTGCCTACACCCACAACGGCTGCTTATTCCCCCTCTGTCTCACCTGCGTATGGCTATGGTGATCTTTCCCGTGGTGGTGGGATGTATGGCCCTTCCCACTGCAGTTCCTGCTGAAGTTGTTTTCTCAAAATAATGTTGTGGAGCACTGCACAGATGGTGCAAATGTTAGCACATGTACAGGGATTGTACTGCAGGGCTCCTCCCAGATGTATCTAGGCACTGGAACCATAACTTCAGCAGCCCAAACAGAAGCTTTTATCATTTTTCTTGTTTTAGCATGTGTCTCATTATAGTGTTCTTCAGTTGGTGTGTATGCATTTCTCATAGCAGTCATCAGTCATAATTCCAGTGCATAACCTGCATCACCCAGTAAATGACCCTGTGGGATAAACACCCCCCCCCCCCCAGTTAACAACTCATACAGCTGACAGCTGTGCCAGATATGAGAGTTGTGGTAACTGCATGGGTTGCCAGCACACACCTTCAGGATAATTTCCTTAGTGTTACACACAACCTGACAGTTAGTAGAGTGAAAGACCTTTCTATTTATGTACACCCTTCCCTCTTTCCCATTTGGTGCTATGAGTTTGAAATGTGTACAGTCTATGGCACTCAGGAATTCAGGGTAGTGTTCTACAGGGTAGAACTCTTGCATAGTTTTGGCTCAGTCCTCGGGTGTACAAGAAAATATATGTACTCACTGGCATGTTGCAGCATAGCAGTCAGGAATTGGGGGATCCTGGATGCTGATGCCTGTGACACCACTAGCATTGTCCCCTGTTGGTTTCTGGAAGGTTCCTGTAGTTACAATTCTAAGTGTTACACATACTTTAGTCTCCAATTGTATTGGTTCCCCTTAGTTAGCCCTTGTTCTCAGTTAAGGACAACATAAGTTGCAGAGGTCCTGTAGTGTGTCTCTATCCACCCTACAGTGTTCTAGAAATTCCACCTTATGCAGATTATGAAAAGTTAAATGGGGTCTAAAAAACATTCTCCTTCTTGGCCATGGTCTATTAGCAGCAGCAGCATAGACATGGGCCTGCTGCACTTGCACATGAATAAGAGCAGCAGCAGCCCCTAACATTCTTTCCATGTAACCTAGTTTCTGTGGCTGTATTCCAATATATTTTGGAATTTGCAAGGAAAAACAGCAGTGAGTCTACTCAGTTGCTTTATGGCTTGTTGAATAGCTCCCTCCATCTTAGATTGGTTGATTTGCATACAGTTCAGCTGCTTATGCTGTAATTAGCATACCATGATGTTTATCATGTTTGAGTGGCTCTACATGGCATGTAGAACCACTTACTGAATAAAAACTGCTTGGTATCGTGTGCACTTTGCACCTTTAACGGCCCATGTAGGGTTTATTGAATCTGCATCATAATTTTCCTGTGGAGCATCTATCAAATTATTCAAATGGGTATGCTTAGTTAGACTGGAACTGGCAGTGAGCATTCCTTTCTTCAACATTGATTATATTTATTATTACCATCTGTACCTTGCTGTCCAGTCAGTGTTCAATCCAAAACTTTAACCAGTGAAATAAGCAGCATTTAACCAAAAACACTAACCAGTGATCCTCTCCACAACTGACTGCACATTAATTTGCTGTGTCAGACTGTGTTGAATGCCTTGCTAAAACCTAGGCAGGTCACATCAATATCTCATTCTTTGTTTATTGCAAGAGTACAGTAAATGCCTGCTTACTTACTAAACTTCAAATGTCTGTCTCAAACAACAGTTCCTCAAATCTTTGAATAAGTCCAAAAAGGTGGAGGTGACAAGTCTATAATGTCTTGGAGTGCAGTCCTGCTAAAGTATGTTGCAGCCTTAACTTTTATTTATTTACTTATTTTACATTTGTTGACCAGGAGTAGTCTGACTGAGCTGCATGCTTCACGTTTTCCAAAACATTTAATAAAGTATGTACAATTAAAATATTTTAAACAAAAATTAATACAACGGAATGTACCTCTTTTGTAAAGCTGAAAGGTATAAAATGCTTTATATCTGCTCCTTATTACAAGTACAGCTCTGTGGTGTAGAAGGATGAAGACCTACCTATGACCAAAATGGCACGAGCACACAACTGGCTGAAGTCAAGAAGCAACTGGGAAGTGCATGGGTGGAAATTTTCTCATACCAGCTCACCCATGTTGTGGGAGGGCAAGGTTCTTTGCCTGGGGCATGCATTGGTTGCCTACTGTGGGGACAATACCACAGGCGACTAATGAGATAGATGGGTAGGCACTGGGGGTGTGCCAACTAATATGCTGTAGTGGCACCATCATGGTACCATTGTACATCCCCCAAAGATATAGTTCAGTACGGCAGAGGTTGGTTCATGCACACCAGAAGGACCTGACAGTGCTTGTATTCTTGCTCCTCTCTGCCTCCCTCAGTTACCATCCCTATCCAGTTTTACCTGCACAGTATCATCCCAGAGGCTGACTGCCTCACCCAAGGCTGTAAGACTGAAGTACTGTGGGGGGAAGCCAGAGAAACAGAAGCCTCAAATGGCTGATTGCGAAGTTACAGCATTACGGGGCCAAACAAATTCTGCTCTTTGTTATCCACCTAGAAAACAGGTTTGAAGAAAAGCTTACTCAAATGGTTAAGAAATAAAAATAAAGACATAAAAAACAACCAAGAAATAATACCATCAGCTCCTTCACGTTACTTACTCTCCAAAAGACATCACAAAAATATAAATAAATAAATAAATAATGGAATGGTGTCACACTTTCACACTGATTTTAATAAATTTATTAGAAAAAAATGTGAATGACTGGCATGTAAAACTGGATACTGGCTAAGATCCAGGATTGTACTGTTATGTCAGTATAAATAGTTTGTTAAAATGAAGGTCCATATGCTGAATTCTTTTTATTGTAGTATTAAAATAAGATGGAGAGATGAATTTTACTTTTGATTGTATTCAGATTTGGGGGCGGCCGCAGTGGTGCAGCGGTTAGCATTGCCGCTTCACAGCAAGAGGTTCTCTGGTTCGATCCTCGGCTGGCTTGCCTTCTGTGCAGAGTCTGCATGTCCCCCCCTGTGGTCGCGTGGGTTTCCTCCAGTTGCTCCGGTTTCCTCCCACATCTCAAAGACATGCTGTAGGTGGATTGAACACTCTAAATTGGCCCTAGGAGTGAGTGCGCATGTGTGTGTGTGTGTGTGTGTGTGTGTGTGTGTGTGTGTGTGTGTGTGTGTGTGTGTGTGTGTGTGTGCCTTCTGTGGAAGGTTGGGTGCTGGGCTGGCAACTCGACACCTTAAAACTCCACTGCCAATCATGAGCAGACAGGTGATCCGCTGTGGCGACCCCTAACCGGGAAAAAGCCGAAAGAAGAAGAAGAAGAAATTGTATTCAGATTTGGCAAACTTGTTTTATTGATTGATTTTTGACATGAAATTAATGTCATTATTATTTAAGTGTGTTAAGTGTTTTTACAGACTTGTTCCAATGAAGTCTCTTAATACAAGGCAGAATGAGAGAGCTAAATCAAGTTTTTTAGGCTGCTTTCTTCGTTATTTTAGTTTTTTATTTTATTTTTTTAAGGGGTTCACTGTTGCTAAGCCTTGACCATACGAACATTACAATTTATGTAGTTCTATTTTAACATTGTTTTATGTACTTGTGTTTTACTTGTACTTGCCTTTTGGCTCAGGATGTGGGTCCTCTGACCATCCCACATACCTGATTAGCAAACACAAAATACAGCAAATCTGCCCAATAGCCACCCTTTCCAATACCCAACTGACCCCTTCACACCGCCATCTGGGCAAAATCTTTCAGACACATTTGTTCTCTGAACTGAGGTGAGAGCTGGGTGTTAAGGAGTGGGCCAGTCTGCCAATCACGTGAAAAGTCCTAACCCTACCCTGTTCTGAGGAATGCAGCCTCCAAGCTAAGCAGCACATTGCTATGCAGTGCGGGCACATTAGGCTGCCTGGTGTGGGTGATGCACCTGCACTCCTGCAGGTATCACTAATGGAATGGGCGAAGCTGCCTCCCTCACTTCAGCATAGGCAAGCAAGTATCGAATGTTCACTCCCATCCTCCCCCACACTGGTCTCTCCGGAGTCATGCCACTAAGTGAACATAGGTCTAATTGAACTCAGTCAGGGATTTATCCCACTGTGCCATGGCACTAGGATGCTATGCTGATTTTTTTGTGTTTCCTTTATTTATTTATTTTGGGTGAAACCACTTGCCATTTAAACAGTTTTCAGTTAAAAGTTAAAGAATGCAATCAAAGCTATGAGCCCTGCACATAATCCATTACACCCCAGTAGAGGCCAAATAATATTAGTGTACCAAAATACAGTGTATGCAACTACTAACTATTAATCCAGCTCCAGAAATGGTGTCTGTGAAAAAAAACCTGAACTCAAAACAGGACCTTCTAAAAAAATCAGCACACAGCAAACATTTCAGGCATAAGAAAGAAATGCCAGAAAGAAGCTTTGCTGAAGCACTTTACATATTAGTACAGGATTACTAATCTGGAACCTATACCTGGAAATCAGGCCATATGCTCTTAACAGAAGGTTCCTGATAAATACCACCAATGTGGGAATGAATATTTAAAGAAAACATGAGGACCAGCTTCAAAATCTCAACTTTCCAACAGTTGCACTACCAGTTGCAAGATGACTGACCTTTGATGAAAAGTTGGCATAACTTACTTATATAAGCCCTATGCAAATCCCTTCTCACTACTGTCGTGTTACTGATGTCTAGGCTGGAATAACAGGCTTTGTGTCACCATATATTTTCTGAAGTGTAAGTCTGAAATAAGTTTTGTCTCAGCATGCACTTACCAAAGAATATGAAATCAGGAAGTCTCACCTACCTCACTTGAACTCGAATAATGTGTTTGGGTAAGGTGTGGCAGTTGTTTGCCTGAACTCATATTCGTTACGAGTGTAAGCAGCAGCCGTTATGAGCTAAAAGATGTTGGAGTACCTGGCTTTGAGACAGTGGTCTTTGACACCTTGGGGTTCAAGCATTTTTAGAACTCAGAAGTGCTATGCAATAGGATCAATGATGTGAAAGTAAAGTAAATAAAACGTCTGGCCAATAAGACATGGGGTTTATTTACAAGACTGCCAGTTAGGTTCAAGGGAACAAATGGATGTGATCTGCTTTATGTCTGTGGCCAATGATAGAGAGCAGTTTTCCAATCTAACAAATCAAGCTGTAGGATAAGGAAACCAGTAGCAGTGAGTTGTTCAATTTTGTCAGCCTAAGGAAAGCAGCCATAAGGAATCAATAGGAAGTAAGCCTTATGATCCATGTGGACAGGATAGTAGTGTGTTAGAGTAAGGAAACCACTGTGCTTAAAAGGATGAATATGAAAAAAGACTAAATAACATTAGTGGTCAGAAATAGTTATTAAGAGGCAATGGATAACAACAAACAGAAACAGCAGTTGTTTGAAACTAGAATAAATGAGTGAATAAGAAAACAATGACTGTGGAATAAAATAAAATAGTATGTGAAATGGACAGGTAAGGCTATTAAGACAAGACAACATTATAAACATACCCACACCACCAGGTACACAATAATATAGGGAAAAAACATCAATACACAGTATGAACTGGACATGATGAAAAAAAAAATGTCAAAAATACTCAAAGGTTAAACAACATACAACAGGTGACTGGGAATCAAAAACTGAGAGAGGTAGAGAGAGGTCAGGGAATGCCTGTGTATAAATGTCATGTCAAACATGAAGCAGAGAAGATGGTCCATGAACTGCAGTGGAGATGACCAAATCAGACACTCTCAAAACTCTCAAAAAACTTGTTGGGATAGATTATCGAAAGTCAGAAGTGGCAGAGAAATGTTAAGCAATAAAGACTTCATCTGCATAAGGTTTGGTTCTTAATTTCCACAGTTTTAAATGCATTTGACAGAGGATAATTCATTTAGACTATGGCTAGTGCAGGCATTAATGTGGATCTCCCATTACAGTTCTCTGAGATTCAGAAGGATGTTGGTGTCACTATCAACTATACTCTGAGGAACTCCTTCAAGCACATGAAACAAGAACTTAGCAGCGAGGTGCTATGCTTGTAGAAAGCATTACGAATAATCTTTCTGATGGCACAAGAGGTGTTCATATATCCAAATTCCTAGTTATCACATGGTCTTGTCAAAATAAATTTAGTGACAGACTGAGGAGGTTGCTCTTACACTACTCACGTTGTTCTATAATTAGTGTGATATCCAGAATACTATGTCCGGCTGTTGGCCAGACATATGAAGTGGTCAGAATCGATGATACAATCACATGAACTGCAACTTCCACAGAGGAAGAGGCCAGCACTGAGTATAACAGAGGGAAAGGGCTGGGGCAGAGGTTTTGGGTTTTACAGCAATGTTCCTGAAGATTTTGTGTTCATGTTTCTAATCAATATGTTGAGAAAAACAGAGAACTTCCCCAGAATGCCACTGAAGTTTTTGTTCCCATGCATGACCTTTCAGTTTAAAACATTTTAACAAGTTTAGACATTGCAGTGTTAAATGCTCTGAAATTAGGATAAACTGGCATGCTTGTGGAGCTGTGGAGCTGTGGAATGAATGGGGTAGGGGAGTCTGAAGCCGTGTCTCTTCTCCCTCAGCAAACAAAGAAAGTTCGGGATATATGGATATGGACAGCAAGATACAAGCAGTTAAAATGTTTTAGTCCCTTTAGTTTTATACACGTCATGCATATTTTTATCAACCAGAGGAGAGGTTGTGAATAGCAATTAATAAAGAGCTGAAGGATTTTATCTGGGAGGGAAAGACAGCAGGAGTCAAGTGAGATAAGCTGATTCTTCCAACAGAAAAAAAGTGGTTTGGAATTACCCAATTTGAAGGGGTATTTCAGAGCTACACAGTTAATGCTCCAATACATAGCACAAACAGAAACCTATAATTCAAAGTGGAAAGGGATGATGATGATGAAACAGACGGGAAGCTCAAGAAACAAGGACAGGCTGGGATTTTGGATGCAGCTCCTTAAGGAGAATAGCAATAACAATACAGATTATTATATTCATAAAGTAGCAGAAAGTATTCTAAGAACTAAGCCAATATGGGAATGGAATAAAGGAGATTCTGTCAATAGGGATGGCTGCAATTGGGGATACAGACAATAGGCAAGAGAGGAATGGAATTTATTGGAGAAAACTGACAAAAGAACCAAGGTACTGGGAGCAAATAATTCGAGAGGGAAAGGTAATAGAAAGGGAAGAGGCCAAGAATTTATTGGACTGCAGGCTAGACATTGTCTTCCCTTTCAAGGATTGATATCAGAGTATAGGCAAAGAGAAAGAAAAGTACAGCTGTGTACACTTACCATAAATGTAGATGTTCGAGTGTATTCACTGTTGCAGTCATTACATTTGGGTTATGTGCTTGCAGGTAGCCCTCAGTCGGCCTGATTAACAAAGTCTTGGGTCCTGCGTTGGCTGCAGTCTCTTCTTCCGTGAGGTCAGATCGTCAGGGGTATAAAACATGCAGCCAACGTCATTACATCAGTTTTTCTTGCCCCAGATGTCAGGTGCCCCCCTAATGGGAAGCAATTAAATCTATAAATATACAAGATTATACCTTAAACAGAAAAACAAAAAAACACCAAAAAGCTTTTAAGCATTGAAAAGGAGAGAAGAGGTATAGCCAAACGAAGTCAGGGGGATGGAGGAGGGTAACCAGGATTAACAGTGAATACACTCGAACATCTACATTTATGGTAAGTGTACACAAATGTACTATGTTCTTCGTGTATCACTGTTGCAGTCATTACATTTGGGTAGATTCCCAAAGCTATGGATGGGAGGAGAAATTTAGATAGCATTAGGACCAGCTATAAGGCCCTGCAAAACTGCAGTGGCAAAGCCAGCTCTGGATTTAGAGAAAATTGGCAAATGGTAATGCTTGGTGTAAGTATGTACAGAACTCCAGGTAGCAGTTTCTAGGATGTCCCTGGTAGGTACGCCTCTGAGAAAGGCTGTAGAGGTAGATGCAGCCCTGGTTGAGTGGGATATGATCCCTGTGGGACAGGTTTTCCATGGTGCTTATAGCAGAAGTGAATGCAATGGTCTATCCATTTGGAGACAGTTCGCTTTGAAATAGCCTTCCCCTCTGTCCCTGCAGCAAATGCCACCAGCAGTTGTTCAGATTTCCTTTGAGGTTTAGACCTGCCCAAGTAGACTCTAAGTTGCCTGTGCACATCTAAGGAGTATAGTATCCGTTTCCCTTTGTTCTGTGGATTAGGAAAGAAGGTAGGCAAATGAATGGACTGATTAAAGGCCACACTGGATACCACCTTTGGCATGAAAGAGGGATTGGTCCTGAGGGACACCCTGTCTGCATGAAAGATGATCATAGGCTCCACTGCCATAAGGGCCTGTAATTCAGATACCCTTCTTGCTGAAGTGATGGCTAAAAGGGAAGCTGTTTTCCAAGAGAGGAATTTTAAATCTGCAGTAGCAGCTGGCTCGAAAGGAGGAAGGGTGAGTTTCTCCAATACAAAGTTAAGGTCCCAGGCTGGAGTTGGAGCTCTCCTGGGTGGTCTTAAATGTTTGGCCCCTCGGAGGAACTGCTTGAGCAGTGGAAGAGAGAAGAGGGGAGGTTCTGTGTTATAATGAGCTGAAATGGCTGAGGCATGAATTTTTATTGAGGAAAAAGACAGGCCCTTTTAAAGCATCTCAGTTAAGTATTGTAAAATCTGAGGTAAATTGGGCACTGCTGTGCTCATCCCTTGAGATTGGTTCCAGGCACAGAATCTTTTCCATTTTTCAGCATAAGATTTTCTAGTACTAGGGCTCCTTGCCTCTAAAATGACATCCATCACTGGTTTATGAGGGATGGTAAAGGAGAGCTTAGGTAATTAGCCAGGCTGCTAGGTTCAGTGTTTGAAGCTGAGGGTGCAGAATCTGGTTCTCCTGCTGAGACAGCAGGGTAGGAGTCTGAGGCAGGTGCCATGGGGCCAATAGTGACACACTGCGCAGGAGGGGGTACCAGTGTTGGCGTGGCCTGGCTGGTGCAATCCAAATCATCCTTGGTTTGTCTTGTTTGATCTTTAGTAGTACTTTGGAGAGCAGAGGCAGAGGAGGAAAGGCATAAACTGATAGGTTTTTCCAGCTGAAGGACAGAGCATCCACTTTCCAAGCTTGTCTGTGGGGAGTCCTTGCACAACATTTTTCCAACTGATAGTTCTGGGGGGGGGGACAGGTCTATATCTGGGCTCCCCCATTTTCTTGTCAACATGTTGAAAATCCTTGATTCCAGTTTCCACTCATGTGGGTCCATGAGGGTTCTGCTTACTCCATCTGCCAGTGTATTTAATTTTCCTGGCAGGGATTGAGCTTGTAGATGTACTTGGTAGCTCAAGGCTGTGTTCCACAATGCCATGGCTAGTCTGCAGAGGTGGTAAGAATGTGTACCTCCCTGCTTGTTTATGTACCACATAACAGTAGTGTTGTCCGTCTTTACCATTAATTGTCCTGGAAGAATGTGGTCCTTGAAGGCTGTCAGAGTATTCTGTACAGCTAACATTTCTTTATGATTGATGTGAAGGTGCATTTGAATTGGTTCCATTTGCCCGGAATGCACTTCCCTGCCAG
Organism: Protopterus annectens; assembly: GCF_019279795.1. Classification (NCBI taxonomy): domain Eukaryota; kingdom Metazoa; phylum Chordata; order Ceratodontiformes; family Protopteridae; genus Protopterus; species Protopterus annectens. The sequence continues at coordinate 1,676,196,052 of NC_056725.1, read as the reverse complement.
ATTCGCCCCCCCCCCCCATGCAAAGTCTGATGCGTCTGTTGTTAGGGTTTGGGCGGCAGGGGGTAGTGTGAATGGTAGTCCCTTGTTTTGGTGGCAGGCCTCTGCCCACCAAAGGAACTCTAGGCGTAGACAAGGAATGATAGGAACCATTGCTTCTAGATCCTGAGAATGTTGACACCATAGGCTTTTTAGATAGGTTCATAGGGTCATAGGTTTATACTAGGCTATCTGCCCTAAGGCATTTATAAGCCTAGCCCAAATTTTTGTGGCTTACGCCACCCCTTATATGAAAAAATAATGTGCCCATTAGTTTGTTGTGCCTCTGTCCAGCAGTGTCACAGAGATGATTCCCGGGATAAACCTACGATCTCCCATCCACAGGTCAAGATTTCTCTTGAACAGAGCCAGCGAGGTGCTCTGCCTCACATGGATCGGGATTTTATTCCACAGCATAGGGAGTCTCTGATTGATAAATCTATCCCTCCAGCACGTCCTATTTATATCCGTGCTAAGGTTTAAGTCGCTTGCTCTAGTGGTTTTGGTGGATTTGGATTTTTTGAGGTGGAGCATGTCCATTAATTCCGGGTTGGACATGGCCTTGTATGTCAGGCACATGTCACCTCTGAGCAGACGGTATGCAACTGAATAGAGCTGGAGTTTCTTCAATCTGGCAGCATATGACAGATTTTGGAGTCCCTTTATCCTTTTGGTGAGGAACTTTTGGGGTCTCTCCAATTGCTGCAGATGTCGGGTGAGATACATCCCGAATGGGGCATTGTACTCGATCATTGGTCTGATAAGTGAAGAGTACAGGGAACAATGACCTCACTAGATCTGGATGTGAATCCCTTCATGATCAGGTGGGCAATGTAGAAGGTCTTTCTAACCACTTTAGCAACGTGAGTGTCAAAAGAAAGGCCACTGTCAACCTGGGTCCCCAGGTCCCTGATAACCTCTTCTGTGCTTAGTGGATTGCCACCTATATGGTAGCTTGGGGTTACCTTGTTTTTCCCGAAGGGTATGACTATACATTTTTGGCGTTTAACTTCAGGCCATGGCTCTGGCACCAGCTATCTGTTTCCGTGAGTCCCTTCTGAAGGATATCCGTGTCCGATGCACTTTCCACTATGGCGCCCAGTTTGCAGTCGTCTGCAAACTTTGTCAGCCAAAGTCCTCCCATGTTGGCCTGTACTTCTGAGAAGTAGATGCCGAACAATAGGGGCCAAGGACTGAGCCCTGTGGGACACCACTTGTGACCGGCTTGGAGTCTGACATAGCGCCAGCAACTCTAACCCTGTGGGTTCTGTCCTTAAGCCAGTTTGCAACCCATTTTGTGACATATGGGTTTACATTTAAGCTGGTAAGTTTTTCTACAATACCCGAGTGGGGTATTGTGTCGAAGGCCTTTGCAAGGTCAAGGTAGGCTGTATTGACTGCCTTTCCCTCATCAATGGCCTTGGTGACTGTTTCGAAGAAGTCGACCAAGTTCAAAAGGCATGATCTGCCCTTGACGAAGCCAAACTGGGTTGGGTCCAATGTCTGCAAGTCCCCTATATCTTTGTTTATGAGCTCCATTATGATCCTCTCCATAGCTTTGCAGACTAGACTTGTTAAGCTTATGGGGCGGTAATTACCAGGGTCCGTAGAGGCACCACCTTTGTGGAGTGGGACCACAGTTGTCGTACACCACTCCTTGGGCACGTATCCTGTGGTAAGGCTGAGATTAAACAGCTGCCTTATGTGCGGGTTTAATTCCTCATTTAGCTCATGTAGCACACAGCTGGGGACACCATCCGGTCCCATTGATGCTGTGTTTTTAGCTTTAGAGAGAGCAGCTTTCACCTGCGCAATTGAGATGTCTGGGAGGCTACACTCTGCTGGGATAGTTATCTCTCCTTTAGGGGGGGAGAGGGGGGTGAAGTTTGCACTGAACCTGTCTGCCAGTATGTTGGCAATGTCTGTGGGTTCAGTGATTTTTGTATCATTTTGGACTAATTCTGAGCATATCTGGGAGTTTCCACCCAGGTTCCTAACATAGCTGAAAAAGGCCTTATGATTGTCCTTTGAATCCATGGCAATTTTTCTCTCAAAATTGGCCTTAGTTGATTTTATGAGTGCTCGTATTTTTTACTAATAATGATCAGGGGTGACTTCCCTTTTATGGATTTTGTTCCATCATGTAATAGCTTTCTCCTCTTATTGTAAAGTTTGTTAATGGCTGGGGTCCACCAGACTGGACGTTGCCCTTTGTGGAAAGAGTCTTGGTTTTATTTGGGATTGCCTGATCCATGCAGTCCTGGAGGTGTTCATAGAAGGCATTTGTAAGGGCTTCCGCAGCTTGGGTTGTGGTTTCCACTGGCTCAGGGGCCTTGAAGGATACCACACCAGTCTTGAGTAGTGTGAAGTTTGCTTTAGAGAAGTTCTTCACTGTGGTCTTATTTGTTTGGGGTGGGGGCGGGATGTGGATTTCCAGTGAGATTAGTTTATGATCAGATCTCACCAATGAGGGATATACTTCGGTGTGGAGCATTTTGTCCCCATGTTTGTGATAATGAGATCTAGTATATTTTCTCCTCTCATGGGAACAGTGACTAGCTGTTCCATGGTATTTGAATTTATGAACTCCAGGAACCGTTGGGCTAGAAAGTTAGGGCTTGAGTAATGTTCCCAGTCTATATTCGGGTAGTTGAAGTCACCCAATATGATGGTGTTTGGAGATACATTTATACCCTCCAGTGTCTTCAGGAAGGCTGTGTGGAGTTCCTGAGTTTGAGAGGGTGGCCTGTAGCATGCTACAATTTGTAGAGCAGTTTTGCCTATGGTTAGTTGCACCTGGATGGTTTCCGAAGCTTCGTGCGTTGCCACCAACCTGGAGGTGTGGGTATCCTTTATGAATATGGATACACCCTCCTTTTGTGGTGTGGTCCGGGTTTTGGGGCCGGAACGCATGATATGAGGTAAAACCTAATAGTGCCAGGGTGCTCTCAGGAGCCTTGAACCAGGTTTCAGTTACAGCACAGGCATCGATGTTCTCCATACTGAGAAGGGCCTCGAGTGCATGCATTTTGAGATTTAGACTTCTGGCATTGAGCAGCATTACCCTCAGTTTCTTCCCATTTTTGTTTTCTAGGGTGGTAGGTTCAGAATTTGAGCCTTGCCTAAAAAAGGCACTATGGGGGTGGCAAGAGCCTTAGCCAATATCCGGAATCCCAGGGGTGACAGGTGCAAGCCGTCCCTTGCGAAGCAGCGTGGCTTGTCAAGCATGTCATCCCAGGCAGACAGACACTGGATCCCCTTTGAATGACACCAGACATTAAGCCAATTGTTAAAGCTGATCATCTTGTCTCTATATTGTGGCATCATTCTTGGTGAAGGAAGGATATTGCTCAGGGTAAGATACCATTGTAGTTTCCTCATATGCAGTCTTGCATATGGAATTAGGAGAATGCAGGAGGCCATGAACCCCAAGGCTTGTAGTACTTGCCTTGCAGATAGCATGGTTTTTGTGACCACTTGTTTGAAGTAGGTTGTCAAGTGAATTTGTTTCTCTGGCGTGAGGAAAGCCATCTGGGAAGTTGTATTCAAGCTTGCTCCCAGGAATATAATTTGTTGACAGGGTACCAGGTGTGATTTCTTTTCATTTATGGTGTACCCCAAACAAGTTAGTACCCTCTGTACAAAAGCCAGTTGATTCAAAAGTATGTCCTGGTTTTTTGCCTGAATTAGACAATCATCCAGGTAGTGGTATATTTGAATATTTCTTTGCCTGCAAAATGCAATGACTGGAGCTAGGCACTTTGTGAATACCCTGGGCAGAGTAGATAAGCCAAAGGGCAGTGCAGAGAACTGATAGTGCATGTAGCCTGCTTTGAAGCATAGGTATCTTCTGCAAGATTCCCTGACTGGGATGTGCAGGTATGCTTCCTTTAAATTTAGTGTTGCCAACCAAGTATGTTTGCTTAGCATAGGAAGCAACTGGTGAAGAGTCAGCATCTTGAATTTTGGAATCACCAAAAAGGCGTTTAGAGTAGGCAGGTCCAGGATAGGACGCCATGAATTGCCTTTTATGGGTACCAGGAAAAATCTCGAGTAGAAACCTTGTCCTTTTTTCTCTTCTGGTACCAAATGAATAGCCCCTATGCTTGAGAGAGAGAATACTTGCTTTTGGGCCTCTGCCCACTGCTTTGGAGGTAGATCTGGTCAACCGCTTGGAGTTGGTGACATGTGGAAGTGAAATCTGTATCCTTGGGACACTATATTTAAAACTCATTTGTCCTGGGTATTGAAGTCTCCAGTTTTTTGCATGAAGGGCAATCTTTCCCCCCAAAGGGGCAGTCAGTTGAGAAGTGCTTGGAAGTTTTAAAAATAAGTCACTGAGACAGTTTACCACAGGGGGGAGCTGTATTACTTCCAAATTTTTAGTGAAGGACCCCCACGGCTTAGTCCTGTGCGTCCCCTGGGACTGAAGCCTGGGTGCTCTGCTGGATCTGGGTTTGGACTGAGAAGATCTGGAAGAGGCAGGAAAAGACCACTTCGTAGAAGGCCAATGCCTTCTAAATCTTGGAGGTTGTACTTGTAAAAAATCTTTAACAGTTTGCATAGATTTAGCTTTTTCCTCCATTTTTTTAAGAACTTCTTCTGTCTTGTTGCCAAACATGTGGCCCTGATTTAAGGGAGCATCCAGTAATTTCACTTTAACATGATCTGGCAAGGATTGCTCCTTAGGCCAAGCATGCCCTCTAAGTACAGACCCAGTTACCGCAGCCCTGCAAGATGCCTCTAGTGAATCAAAACCACATTGCAATGTATGTTTACCAAAAGAGAAATCCTCTTGGGGGGGAGCAGAGAGAATAGAGTCCTCAGCATCAGAACCCTCATAGGTAGAGAAGGGTAAATCCTGGTCATCACAGGAAACAGAAATTTCAGAATCCTGGTCAGAAATATCATAAGCAAACTCAGTCCTAGGTCTCTTAAAGGGGGAAGGTTGGTTTCCCCTGATTAAAGTAATAAGGTCTTCAGTCATGCTTATCATTTGTTCTTTAGGCATAGAGGCCTGACCATGCGGTCTGGGCATCAGTTTTCTAGGCATGGTTCGGGTTTTAGGCCTGGAAGAAGAAGATGGCGCCGGTTTAATATGCAAGTCAGTAGGCCTGAATACACCCTCAGAAGCCAGTGCCTGCCCAGCGGCTCCAGACCCATCCAAGGTAGAGACATCTGCAGATTCCACAGTTGAAGCATCTCGCGGTAGAGGCCTGCAAATCTGAAGTAGCAGGTATCAGGGGCTGCGAAAGCACCTCACTGAGTACCGGCGAACTGGGCGGCCTGTTTCTATCTTTATCTTTCTGTTTCTTCAGAATGTCGGTAGTTGGATGGCTTACCGAAGACATATCAGGATAATTGAACCGAGCACCAAAAAATTTAGAAGCGCAAATATACCAACAACAGATAGTTCGTGGTTTAAATAAGGCACAAAAGCGACAGTGAGGTACTTCATGGTCAGAGCCTAGGGAAGGAATACAGTACGAATGAAAATCTTTATGAGGTATTTGCTTTCCACAAGAAATGCAATTATTTACTTTTACTGACATCGGTTTAGAGCAAGAAAAAGTTTCCCTAACAGGTTACTTAGCTTTTAGTTGAAGACTTCAGTTCTGAAACTCGAAAACGAAAATTTCAGGAGTCGGCCGACCGGCACTTGCGAACAGCTTCTGCTTCAGGCACCGCACGGCAAGAAAGACTGATGTAATGACGTCGGCTGCATGTTTTATACCCCTGACGACCTGACGTCATGGAAGAAGAGACAGCAATCAATGCAGGACCCAAGACTTTGTTAATCAGGCCGACTGAGAACTACCTGCAAGCAGATAACCCAAATGTAATGACTGCAACAGTGAAACACGAAGAACATCAGGGGATCCTAAGTGACAAGACCAGCAATGGTAGAGTTTTTAGTAGAATCTAGAACAGAAGCTGCTTTTCAAAAAGGAGTAATTAATACAGCATGATAACTACAAGAATCAATCAGAAGAGGTTAGAAAGGATTGGGAGGAGAGACTGGATAAGTAGTTCACAAAGAAACAATGGGATATATATGTGTATGTCTCCCAAATATGCAACAAAGTCTAGAAGATTTATGATCTTTGCTTGGAAGTGTTTATATAGTTATTTTTATACCCCAAGTAGACTCCAAAGAATTTTTCCCCAGGCAAATAGCAAATGTTGGAGGTGTGATGGGGAATAAAGAGGCAGTTGGGAACATATTTTCTGAGAGTGTAAAGAGTTGGCAGACTTTAAAGATTCTTTGCTGACTACTCTGTCAGAGATACTGGGTGAGCAAATTAGTGCAACTAAGGAAATTATTTTTTGAGCTATGATACAGAATCGGAATTGCTTAGAAATGGTAAGACCTTGCTGAGTCTAGTTATGGAGGCTGCCAAAAAAGCAATTACTAGAAAATGGAAATCAAAAGTCTAAGCCAACTGAATTAGAAGCAGTGAATACAGTAACAGAGATAAAATAACTAGAATTGGGATCTTTAGAAAAGGGTAAGGAACTGGTAGAGGTGGAATGAGGTTTAAAAAAAGGAAGGATTTCAATGAGCTATGCAATGTTTGACTGACAGTGACTGTATAGATAAGTGATGTATAATGTTTGCAACTAAAATTATGTCAACATAGTTCGTTTTCATTTATATAAATGTATGATTGCCATGTCAAACGTGATAATTTAATAAAGATTTTTTTTTTAGTTCAGGATATCACTGATGACCTGTCTGTCATACTCCCATTAAGTGAATTCTTCTCTTCTCTCTGATGCTGGAGATTGGAGAGGCAATTCTGGTCCTCCTTGATAAGCCTGAAAATCCAGGCAGTCTAGGATTTTATGACATTTCTCTTGACCTGGATGGAGTTCATGTGCAAGTTTACAGACATCTGTTAACCAGAATAGGCATGTGATGCAGAACAGTGTAAGGTTTGGAGAGTTTTTTCATATCCTCATATCAAGCAAGGGGAAGCTTTGGGGGTGGGGGGTGGTAGGTGAACCTGAAGAGGCTGAGCTGGTGAATTTGCTGATGTAACATTAGAATTCTAGAGTTAAGTCATAGCCAGCTTTTTATAAGACTAAAATGTCATTGATGAAGCAGAGGGAATGTGTAATGTGCTGGTGGAATCTGGAGCCAAAGACATTGAATTTCCTTCACTGGGGACTGCACTGAAAAAGCTTGGCAGCACAGGCACTCCCATGGCTATACTGCTGGTCAGTCTGTACCTGGTCAATGCAAAAGAAACAAAACTGTATTTCAGAGTTACGTCACGCAGAAGGCAGAGACTGTTGACTTCGAGTGCTGGTGGATTTACTTCTCCTGAGGAGCTGCCTGATATAGTCAATGATTTCTCTTTGGGGCAGTACTGTGAAATGAGATTCCACATCAATGGTCATGAGCAGCAAGTACACTAAAGGAATTAATTTTGTGAATGAAAATAAGAATCAAGAACAAAGGACTGTGTACCACAAATTATGGCTTAAGTCTGTCCAGATTCTAGCCAGACTCTTGACATGGCTAAGTGAAACCAGATGATAAACGGAAAAAAAGGGTTGAGTTGTTCACTGTTTTTATGAAGCTGCAATAACTGCATTCCAAAGTGAAAAGTGCAGAGCCACACTTGATATCATGAATCTGAAACTGCCATCAGATTTTTCTGAAACTACTTACAGAAGTGCAGGGCAAACCCTTATGGCACTGGAGCTAATGCAGTGGGACAAGCTTAAGTGCCTTAACCACTTCATCTTTAGTAATTGATGAAGACAGAAGCTGCACAGCCTGATTTGAAAGTACCAACAATTCACTGTTCACCAGACATCACACTATTAGGCTGCTAACCATCAGGCACTGGGTGGCGGTATACATTCCTTGGAAGAGACTTGCAAATTTGCTGAACATCCAGACTTGAGATAATATATCAGTCTTCCTGATCCTCATGCTCCCAGGAAGGGGACTCACGGACTTTCATCTTCTTCAAGATAAAAAGAAGTTATGTCCTTACCATAACGTTCCATGTGAGTTGTTCATCTCGCCTTTTTGTTCTTGCACGTGGGTTCGGAGCCGATCCCTCGGCTCCGAGTCAGCCGCTTTTCAAGCTCAAACTCTCAGAGAAGCTCGAGACCTTGTGTATATCCCATGATGCTCTACTGTAAACCCCCAGATCTAGTACGCTGCACCCGAAGACACTCTAAAAGTAAGAAAAACTACAGTACCTACCTATCTAGGTACCTATAGAGGCAGAAAGGAGAAAAACGCAGTCTGTCCTAAGAAGACAGGCTGACAAGACCGACCAATCCACCAAGGCAACCATCTTTCTCAACAGGAGGGGGAAGGTGGGAGGGAATGTAAGAACAAAAAGGCAAAATGAACAACTCACATGGAACGTTATGGTAAGGATATAACTTCTTTATGTGAAGTTGTTCTATCTCGCCGTTTTGTTCTTACACGTGGGTAGCGTCCCAAGCACCCTAACCCTGGGTGGCTCAAGGGAGAACATTCCTGAGCCTGTCCCTGGAGGCCCTGTCCACTTTGTAATGAGTGATAAACGTGTGAGGTTTTGACCACGTGGCAGCTGCACAAATGGTATCCAAGGGTAAACGAGCTGCATGAGCTAATGACGTAGAAACAGCCCGGGTAGAATGGGGTTTGACATTATTCGGTAATGGCTGGTTAGTGGAGGAGTAAATGAATTTAATGCAGTCAGAAAGCCACTTAGATAATGTGATTTTTGACACCGCAGAACCTTTCTTGTTCTCTGCGTAAGAGACAAAGAGCTGATCCGATTGTCTGAAGTCTTTCTTTCTGTCCAAGTAGAATCTCAATTGTCTGTGAACATCAAGCTTGTGTAACATATATTCCAGTCTGTTGGTATGGTGTCTAAAAAAGGTTGGGAGCTCAATGGACTGATTTAAGTTAGTTTCTGAACAGACCTTAGGAAGAAAGGTAGGATTTGTCCTAAGAGACACCCCTGTCAGGGTGGAAGATTAAATATGGGGGCTTGGAAGATAAAGCTTGAAGTTCGGAGACCCTACGTGCAGATGTAATGGCTACGAGAAATATAGTTTTCCAGCAGAGAAACTTCAAGTCACAGGATGACGCGGGTTCGAAGGGGGCAAGCATCAATTGGGATAAAACAAGATTCAAATTCCAGGGAGAGATAGGTTGTCTGATAGGAGGTTTGAGATGGTGGGTCCCTTTCAAAAAGGCTTTACATAGTCTGTGGGACATGATGTTAGACCCGTTAAACCCTACATGAAAGTTGGAAATTGCAGCCAATTGAACTCTTATGGTGGCAGCAGCTGCGCCCTCATAGAACAAGGAAGACAAGAACTCTAAAATGGTAAGAATAGGGGCAACATAAGGGTCAATGTCGTGGTTAGAAACCCAGTGAACAAATTGTTTCCATTTGCTGTTATATAGCTTCCTGGTTGACAATTTATGAGCGGAAACTATAATATGTTGGACCGCGGGAGACAAATCTTGAGACCTGGCTAATATGGGAATTGGAGCAGCCAAGCTGTCAGTTTCAGAGAGATGAGGGAGGGATGAAGAACTCCCGACGAATGAGTCAGAAGGTCTGGCACTGGGTCCAGAGTCCACGGTTCTTCCACTCGATACTTCTGTAGGAAGGGGAACCAAATCTGACGAGGCCAAGACGGGGCTATCAAAATCACAGTCCTTCCCAGACTTTTGGCTTTCTGTATGAATTTGAGAATTGGTGGGAAGGCATACAGGAGGCCCGGGGGCCAATTGTGTACGAGCGTGTCCATCGGGTTGCTCCATGGTGGGGGATAAAGGGCAAAGTAGCTGCTGCATTTGGCATTCATCGGAGATGCAAACAGATCGCAGCAAGGCTGGCCCCATCTGCGGAAAATCCTGTCTGCCACCTGTTGTTTGAGGGACCACTCGTGAGGCAACAGGATAGCCCTGCTCAGTTTGTCCGCTATCACGTTGGATGACCCCGGGATGTACGTTACTATTAGAAAGTGTCTGGTGGATATAGCCCACTGCCAAATTCTTAGGGCCTCTCAGCATAGGGGATACGATCTTGTTCCCCCTTGCTTGTTGATGTACCAGACTACTGACATGTTGTCTGTCTGAATTGCAATTGTCCCTGGAGGAAGAGAGTCATGAAAGTGTTGCAATGCCAAGAACACTGCTCTCAGCTCCAGGACATTTATATGCAAATGTGATTCCATGCTTGACAAAGTACCTTGGACAGTCTTTCCCTGAAATAACCCCCCCCACCCTATCAGGGAAGGATCCGTGGTCACTGTGGCTGTGGGTTGGGGGAGAACAAGGGGACGTCCGACTAATATATGGTCGCTGTTCAGCCACCAACTGAGATCCTTCTTGCAAAGGTTTGTTAATAGAATCTCGTGTGACAAGGCAGTTGTTGGTAAGACCATTGTGAGAGGAGTAGCCACTGGAGTATCCGCATGTGCATGCACCCCAATGGGACTGCTATTAGCGTGGCTGCCATTGTGCCTAATAGCTTCAGTATCTGGGACGCAGGAGCTTTGTTCTGGGTCAGCAGAATGGACAATTGACTCCTTAGAGAGATGATTCTTGCTTGAGGCAATCTGATCCTTGAATTGACGGTGTCTAGCTCTGCTCCTATAAAGGTAATACACCGCAAAGGAGATAACGACGATTTTTCGAAGTTTAAGGTTATGCCTAACTGGCAACATAGGTTGATAGTGCAGTCTCTTGCCTGGATTAGTTGATGCCTGGAGGTGGCGGTGAGGAGCCAGTCGTCCAGATATGGAAACACCCAGAATCCTAAATGTCTCAGGTGAGCCGTGACCACTGCCATACATTTGGTGAACACTCTAGGGGCTGTGGTGAGACCAAAGGGCAGGGCTCTGAATTGGTAATGACTGGCCCCCAGCCGGAAATGCAAATGATCTCTGGATGATCTGGCCATTTTGATGTGGTAGTAAGTATCCTTGAGATCTATAGAGCACATCCAATCACCCGTTTCTAGGAACAGAAGTATCAATTGAAGCATGACCATCCAAACTTTTCCTTCTTGACGAAGGTGTTAAGTTTGCTGAGGTCAAATATGGGCCTCCAGTCCCCTGTTTTCTTTGGAACTAAAAAGAACCTTGAGTAAGTTCCGGATCCTATCTGGTCCACCGGGACTGGCTGGATGACTCTTTTGTCTAGCAGGTTTTGAATCTCTACAGCTGCTAGCTTTCGCAGACTGGGTGGAATGTCTGGAATACTTGTATACATGGGAGGGAGTTTTGTAAAGGGAATGTAGTAACCTCTGGAAATGATGCTTTTTACCCAAAAATCCATTGTAATGTTTAGCCAGGCATTTGGGTATAAAGCCAAGCAACCCCCGACTGCCTCCAGAGAAGGACAGCCGGGCTTCCCTTCAGGAACGCTGATAGAGCTTACCAAAGAACTGCTCCCTGTCACCCTGATTTTGCAGACCCCCCTCTGTCGTTTGGACGGCGTCTTCCATTTCTACCCCCACCTCTGCCCCTAGAGGGGGTATCCATAGGTGTGTTCGGGAAAGCTCCTTGGGGTTTTCGGAACCACATTTTTCCACTTCGTTGCCCTTTGGCGTACGGTCTAGTTGGAGTGGAGAAACGGACTCCTACAGCAGACAGAGTCTTTCCTTCTTGTTCACACCTAGTAAGCGTCTCCTTAACTTTGGGCCCGAACAAGGCGGAACCATCGAATGGGTATTGACAAAGGAAGATTTGAAGGCTTCAGCAAAGGAGCAAAGGCGCACCAGAACCATCTCCGAAGAGCTATCGCTGAGCCTGCCCCCCTACTCGATCCATCGGCAGCACAAGAAATGAGCCGCATGGATGAGTTGACTATAGAATTGAGGGTGTTGAGTTGTGCAGTGACTTTCTCAGAAACTGCATCAGCTGTGTTACCCTGTAGAGTATCTCCCAGCTCTTTAAGGAGATCTCGTTGAAGGCGGGTAAAATGGGTCAGGTAGTTGAGCGATCTCATGGAAAATGCCGCAGAACTAAATATGCATTTCCCATACCTGTCCATCGTCCTAGAATCCCTATTAGGAGGATGGACAGACAAAGAGGTTTCTGACATCTCTTTCTTGGTGGCTGCCGCCACCACCATGGCATCAACCAGGACTCCCTTGGTAAGAAAAGCTTTGTCAGTAGGGGAAGTAATGAACTTGTTGGGCCTCCGAGGGACCGGTTCCACTGAATCAGGGGACTCCCACGTCCTTCGAGCAACCAAATCCATTAGTTCATCGAAGGGGGGGAGGTAACCCAGGAGGTGGATGGTTGAGACCCAAAGGCCTTCAGGAGTACCGACTCATCCTCAGTAGGGGCAAGGGACTGTCAATCACCCCTCTGCCTTAAGATCTCCAATATATCTGCAAATGAGATATCCTCTGAGGGGGATCGTGGGGATCCTTCCGATTCCTCCAAGTTGGTATCTGATGTCAGGGATTCCTGTGGGGAATCCAGGTGCCTCCTCTTGCACAGCCTCTTCCTGGGTACTTCATCAGTGGGAGCGTCCGGTGAAGTCCCTGTAGAGGAGGGGCCGCCCACTGGGGACACCTGAGGCTCTGGGTCTCGACGCTTGGTAGGGACCTGTGTGGAAGAGAAAGAACGAGGCCCTTTAGGGGGAGGGGAAGAAATATCCGAGGAGGTAGTGGTCTTGGCAGACATGACCTTCCTCATGGCATCAAAGACACCAGAATCCCGGTCCGAGAAGTCTGTCAGCTCCGAAGAGGCCGGCAGCCCTTCCCGAGCCGAGACCCCGTGCTCCAATCCCGAGGACGGAGCCGAAGCCACCTGCGCTGAAGCCCCTAGAGGAAGGGTCAGAACTGATGTATCGGTCCGACTCTCCACCCCGGAGCCAGCGAGGGAGTGTCGGCCCCGAGACTCCCCGGTCGGAACCGAGGAGATCAAGGTCGACGGAGCTGAGGGAGGTGGATCAAACCTCGGCTCCGAGGGCTCTACCGACATCGGTTCTGTCTGCCCTGGCTCCGAGAGCTTGATTGGCTTTGGAGGAGGAGGAGAAGAAAGTAGGGTTGGAATTTCAGGCTTCGAAGCCAAGTGGCTCGAAGCGGAAAGCATTTTGGTCAGGGCTGGGTTCTCTAGCAATCTCTTAACCATTCGATCCAGGTCCACATCAGATAGTCTCGAGGGATGGGTCGAAGGAGCTGAAGACAGCACCGATTGAAGAATCGGAGACTGAGGAGTCTCCAACACCGGATCCACAACTGGGCTCCGAGGTAAAGGATCGATACACGGCTCCAAGGACTGTGGAGCCGATGATCGAACCACACTAGAGGAGCTCGGAGCCGAGGACTTAGGCTCCGAGGACCCCTTGTATGACTTCAACCCCTTTGAAGCCTTGGAAGAAAGGTCGGTCTTGTCCAGAGCAGCCTGAAACTCAGGCTTCAGGAGTCCCCTATCTACCAGCTTCCTGTGCCTCTCCAAGAGAACTCTGGTGCTGAAGGAGTGGCAGATGGAGCACACTTCCTGCAAATGAACAGAACCCAAACAGTAGACACAAGTGGAGTGGTTGTCCGTAACTGACATTTTCTGACCACACTCACACCTTTTGAAGACAGACTTTTGCTTCTCAGACATTTTGCTATAATGGAAAATTTTTGAAACTATAAGTGTAAATATAAGAATATATGTACCAGTTCAGATCCCTGAACTAAGACTTAGAAAAAAAAAATATTCAGTATATATTTTTTAAATATATATATATATATATATATATATATATATATATATATATATATATACACACACACACACTCTACAGAAGTAGCTAATTTTAACCTAAGTAAATTCTAAGAAAAAAACACACTCAAAGGGGCTGACAGAGCCCTGTCACGCCCAAAACAAAACTAAGATAGGCCTAACAAACAGCCGATAAGAACACACACAATCTAACTAATCCTAAGGATTCTAATTACACTCTAAATATAACTAACTGTAAATATTAAACACCAGCTAACACTATAATAGAATATTTTTTGAAAAATATCGCTAAATATAGAAAAAAATAGCACTGGCCCGAGCTTGCTCCGAGTCTGTAGATCCGTTGCAGCGGCAAACTAGATCCGGGGGTTTACAGTAGAGCATCATGGGATATACACTAGGTCTTGAGCTTCTCTGAGAGTTTGAGCTTGAAAAGCGGCCGACTCGGAGCCCACGTGTAAGAACAAAATGGCGAGATAGAACAACTTCACATCAAGCAAGCATCCTGCCTGGCACTTCAGCCAATCCCCTATGTAAAGCTCCTATAACAGATACACCAAATCCATGTTTTGCTCCATCATGATTCTGTTACACCTTCAGCACTGTACCCAGCTGGTGTTTCAACTGCTTAGTCAAGAACTCTACTTCCTGAACCAGAAGCCTCTGACTCTTTCAACAGGGCCCTTTGTGCTTGATGCTATACATTTCAATACTATGCAGCCAGCAACTGAAGTTCCCACCTTAACAGATGTCTTGATGGACAACGAATGACCACCTCATGACCCAAACTATTGGGGGATAGTTTCCATCCCTTGTCCCAATGCATTAAACTCAGGAAGCTAAGTGGGATAAATAAGGAGTAACCTGTAAATACTCTGGGACAAGCTCCCACCTCATTTATCATTGGAAGCATACGGGAAGAACAAGCTCCCACCTCATTTATCATTGGAAGCATATGGGAAGAACAAGCTCCCACCTCATTTATCATTGGAAGCATATGGGAAGAACAAGCTCCCATCTCATTTATCATTGGAAGCATATGGGAAGAACAAGCTCCCACCTCATTTATCATTGGAAGCATATGGGAAGAACAAGCTCCCACCTCATTTATCATTGGAAGCATATGGGAAGAACAAGCTCCCGCCTCATTTATCACTGGAAGCATATGGGAAGAAGTCATACACAAGTCCACCCTTAAGCATACATAGTCATTCAGATGCCTTAAAGGTGTACTTCTGGTCTTCAGAGAATGCAGGTTTCCAAGGATGTAGTCCATTTAAACCTCAATGAAAGACACAGTGCCTGAGACACTTCCATACACCAATCACATTTCAGTTTGTGGCCAATATAATGCTGTCCCAAGCCAGTCTCTCTACTACCACCACTATCTATTATGAAAGAAAAGAAATCCCACAGTTAAGCCACAAAAAGTATCCAAGATCAATTCATTTATCAATATCTTGACATTAGTGAGGACAACCCTCTCCTCATTAAGAGAAGACACCTCTGCATATTGTCAATTTCAAAAGCCAAATAAGGACCACCATCTCCACATTTCTAATGGTATGTCATTCCACATAATTCACCAAAATGCCTACATTTCAGCCACTTGGCCTCTTCTTTTACCAAGTGGAGTTCCTACATATATCAAAGACTGATGTATATAAATCATTAAAGTGCAGTTCTTATGCATATGAAACACTGATATATAAACCATTAATCACAGACTATACCGGAGGTCCCTAAAGTAATTTACATTTGCTGACAGAAACTTATAACTTGTCATTTATTTATTTTATTTTTATTTTGTTTACTGGGTTTGTCTAGCTGGATTTAGTGGGTTATTGCTATAATACAATGACATTATTTAAGAAAGAAATTGTTTACCCTTATTAAATAACGTCTTTTATAATGGCACTTTAGTATTCCTCTGTGTTGTTTCTCATTCTTCCGCATTTTCTGATGTACTGCGCATATGTATTGGACTTCATTTCCCAAGCTTGCACTATACATCAGTGCTATTCAACAGAAGCAACACAGAAAAGAGAATCTCCATTGTGTTTTTCCCCCCATTCCTGCCACTCTTAATGGAAGAAACCTAGACAAAGCACAACATATTGGGAGGAACAAAGGTACAAAAAATAGAGACAGATTTTATTGCTCTTATAAATTTAGAAAGTTGCTTGAAGAACAGGTTGTGTTCTGAAGGATATGAAGCCTAATCATCAAATGTGTGTCACCATTTAATGACTTCAATCTCTAGCAACTTGCTAGAAAAATACATTTCTTATGAAGAAAAGAAGAAAACTATGAGGCAAAAATCTGGACAGTTCAGAAGTATGACAGTGCAGAAATACAAGAAAAACAGATATGTTTTGATTTCTTTAGTTTTGCTGAATATACCTGATTTTTCTTGTATTTCGCTCTATCCTCCGTAGCATATGCCAGTAACAACTCTGGTCACTCAATGGTACTTAAGCAGACAGACTTTTTTCTTATCGGTATATGCTTGATTTACAATGGGCACACTAGTTGGGCTGACCAATCAGCATGCATGTTTTTGAATACTAAGAAGAAGTCATTGTATAATACAAATTGCACATATACTTGCTAATTAGATTACATTCATATGAAATAAAGGCAACTATTGCAGTATAAAAGATACTTATGCATGACTAGATGTTGAACACTGAGCATATGAAGAGGTCCATTAGTGAATTTGTCAAATATGTAACAGATCAAGTGCTTAGTACTTAGAAACTCAAAGAAATGGAAGTCAGGAACAGAATTAGATAGGGCAGAAAATGTTAACATCGCAGTTAAGAGGTGGAGTATAAAGCAGGTACAGAGACAATTATATATATGGCTACCATAAAGTTTATATTAAAAGTATAGAGATGAGGGGAGAGCAGTGTCACAAAACTATGTACAGAGATGTAAGATGCTAGTAAAACTATTCAGGTATTGTGAAGACTGGTGGTTGTGGGGCACAGGATTCTAAATGAAGAGAAACTGTTTGATGATATGGGTCTGAGTAATAATAGATTTTGGCTAGGAAGTACTTCAGGATGTTTTTAAGGGAACTGAGGGATGGTATTGACTTGATGGTTACAGGTAAGTTGTTCCAGGTCTTAGCAACATGGTATGAATACAGACCACTGGGTATACACCATGCCCAGCATATCTGATAGGTTTGTAGACAAAAAGGAGTTTTTGGTCACTGGATCATAATGACCAAGTGGGAACATAACTGTGTAGAATGGTATTTAGTGTTGGACAAGCAGACATGTTCTGGATAATTTTACAGGTGGTAAGAAGCTATGTACATGTTAGCTGATAGGGTTGTTCTAAACAATTTAGACTTTTTAGTGCTGTACAGTAGTGACCCGCAGTGGTGGTGCTGCGGTAGCGTCGCCTCACAGTAAGACGCTGTCCGGTTCGATTCTCAGCTAGAGCGTCTTCTGCGTGGAGACGTGCGTGAATGGGCATACCTTCGTTGAAGGTTGTGCGTCAGGCCTGGCAAGCCCGTATGTAAAACTCAACTGCCAATCATTAGCGGACCGTAGTTCCCCTGTGGCGACCCCTAATCGGGAAAAGCTGAAACACAAAACAAAGTGCTGTACAGTGGTGGGTACTGAAAGCGGTACTTGCTGCAAACTTAGCCATTTTATTTTCTTTTTTCATATGAATGTAATCTAACGGCCAAATAGGATCATAGGAGGTTACTAAGCTATCGACTCGGAGGTCATTTCAAGCCTAGCCATTTCATCCAGATGCAATACCAATGATACTCTAGTCAATACCCAGGACTGTATTTAGTAATGACTGCCCATGTGCAGGAGGGTTGTGGGTGCTAAATGTACTTGTAATTAATAATGTATATAAGCCCAATTAGCACAGTGATAAGGTCATATGATATATCCAACTGTCAGCTTATATCATGAAGAATTTTCATATCCTTTTCAGATCCTGCCCCCCCATCCACCTCCACGTAGATAAAATATATTTTAAAACATTACACAATCCTAAAAAAATAATTACAAAATGAAATCAAACAAATATACTGTCCTTTATCCCACATCCCAAAACAAACTTTCTGCATCATGCTTTCAACTGGGCATTTATACGAAACAAAAGAATAGAGGGCACATATTTATTACACAGCAGAGAATTAAATTCAGCTGGGTCTACTACTACTTGCACTACCAAACACATTCTCAGACTCAACTATGTTATCTGTGCTATCAAAAGCTTGAAGAGAAGCCATTAGTCAAAAATCCATTCAGGCACTTAATATTGCAATAATCTTCACACTAAGTACCATCCTTGGAGACATTTTAGAATGGAGGATCGACTTTTAAACCCCTACATCTGTCTCTGCTGCACAAACTGCTCCTTAACGAGGTATACCTCTACACCTCCCTGAGGCACCTGCTTGCATAGTTGCATATTGTTTTCTGTTTATACGCATGATTACTAATCATATAACCACAACTAGCACACTAGTGACCACACCTCTCAGCATGCTGTAGGTTGCAAAATATCCCTCAGGGCCTATCCCTAGTTCCCATTACATATCTATGTCATAGCAAACCAAATAAAGGGAAAGAACTGTACCACTCAGCCCTCTCATTTACCAATCATTACAATGTATGACAGTGCTTCATGTTTTAGCAGAGTAAAATTTCATCTTCCTCTATACATCACAGGTAAAACTGCAGCCACCCATCATCGATACCACATCCCTTAACTTCAGGCCATTAAGCAGAGATGCTGCTCCCAGCATCATAAAATTAATACTAGTATTCAGAATCTAGCTAGTACTACATAATTTTGTGCCACTTAGCTGAGAAATGCTCTAAAGGTACTCACAACCCCAAGGAATGCTATGGAAGAAGACAGTAAACCTAGCTCTTGCCACTAAGAGGCATGGCCAGAGATTAACCCTCCCTCCCCCGCAGCAGCACACAGATGATACACTGTGGTTTGATCAGGCTTCTTTATTTGGTTGTGCAATAAAGTAGGTATCTGAGGTCTATGTAAATAGTAATTTAGAAGTTATTATTCATTAACATTCGTCTGCTTTTCAGTGATGGCCCAAGGAGAAAAGTTCCAAGTATGAATATATGTACAAAAGGTACAAAACTCTGATAAGAAAAGTAACAATGACTTTAAGCAATTTAACAGAATGAATGAAAATAGAACACATAATAAAACACAGAGTTTTACAAAAGACAACAGAATAATGGATAAACATTTTAAGTCATGAATAAAATCTAATATAAAGTCCAAAAAATAGTTAAAATAAAAGAAAGTGGAAGGAAGGAAAAAGCATTAGTGAAAGCAAGCATTTGAAAAGTGAAATTACAGGAAAAATGCATTTAAGCAGCATGTTGGTGGAAGTGATATTTGTACAGCAGTGTGGAGAAGGAGCAAGACAAGTTTGAGAGGCAACACCAGGGAAATAGGTAGGGGTGCCAGCACAGAAAGTGGTTTGATCATGCATTTGATGCGGTTAAGGTTAAAGTAGATGTTTAGTAAATAAGCCAAGTGTGAGGAAGATTGGAGAAGGTTGAGTAACAGGATAAAGGATTGTTGTCATGAAGACAGACTGTAAGGTGCCATTGTGTGGTTTGTGGGTGAGAAGAGGGAGATACAGAAGGGATATAATGAGAATGTACCCAGTCAGGAAATATTGAAAAGGAATAGCAGGGTGTAATAGATATAAGCGGGAAATGTGAGGAGAAAAGTAGGAAATGGTAAGAATAGTAAGTGGTTTAGTGAGAAAGGACGACGGAGGCACATGCTGAAGATGCAACATATCAGCATAATGTCCTTAGATAAGGTGAGGGACGGCATAGTTTAGAATACACTGTATGAATGGATAGGAGTTGAGTAGGAACATAGCCATGTGTTCAATAGCTGGTGTTTTGAGACTTCCTAGGTGCATGGGTAATTATAGGTTCATAGGTAGGTACTAGGCTATCTGCCCGAGGGCATTTATAAGCCTAGCCAGAGTGTGTCAGCTTTCACCACCCCATTGATTAATTAACTGAGCCTCTATCAAGAAGATCCAATTAAGTGATCCCAGGGGTGTATTTTCTGTTACCCATCCACTCATCAAGGTTTCTCTTGAAGAGTGTTAGTGAGGGGCTCTGCCTAATGTAGTTAGGAATTTTGTTCCAAAGCATGGGGAGTCTCTGTGACAGGAATCTATCCCTCCAGCATGTTCTACTTATTGCTGTGGCGAGGTTTAGCTCACTAGAGCGAGTGGCTAGCAGTGACTTGGATTTCTTTAGGTGGAGCATGTCCATCAATTCTGAGTTGGACATGGCTTTGTAAGTCAGGCAGAGATCACCTCTGAGTAAGCGATATGCCACTGACTACAGCTGGAATTTTTCCAGTCGGGATGCATAGGACATATGTTTGAGGCCAGTAATCCTCTTGGTGAGGTACATTTGTGGTCTTTCCAGCTGTTGGAAGTGTTTTGTGAGGTACATCCCAAACGGGGCATTGTACTCTATGATGGGTCTGATGACTGACTAGTAGAGGGGCACTATAACCTCTTTATTTCTAGATGCGAACCCTTTAGTAATTAGATGAGCTACATAGAAGGATTTCCTAACTACTTTGGCAATATGATTGTCAAAGGAGAGATTACTATCTACCTGGGTCACCAGATCTCTTATTGCATTTTCTGTATTAAGGGGGCTGCCACCTATGTGGTAATTCATGGGTGTTTTGTTTTTCCCAAATGGGATGACTATGCATTTTTTTTAGCATTTAGCTTGAGACCATGACTTTGACACCAGGTGTCCGTCTCAGTACGGCCCTTTTGGAGAATGTCCGTGTTAGCGGGAGAGTCAATTAAGGCTCCCAGTTTGCAGTTATCGGCGAACTTGGTTAGCCATAGTCCTCCTGTGTTTGCATGTACTTCTGAGAAGTATATGCTGAACCGTAGGGGTCCCAGGATCGAGCCTTGTGGGACACCACTTGTGACTGATTTAGAGTCGGGGTGGAGCCCGCTATTCTTACCATGGGAGTTCTGTCTGTAAGCCAGTTGGCAACCCATCTCGTGATGTAGGGGTTTATGTTCAGGCTGGTGAGCTTTTCTATAATTCCCGAGTGGGGAATGGTGTCGAAAGCCTTGCCGAGGTCAAGGTAGGCTGTGTGAACTACCTTCTCCTCATCTATGGCCTTGGTGACTGCCTTGCCCTTATCTATGGCCTTGGTGACTGTCTCGAAGAAGTCAACCAGTTTTAGTAGGCATGATCTGCACTTAACAAAGCCGAACTGGGTTAGGTCAAGTGTTTGGAGGTTCCCAACGTCTTTGTTAATGAGTTCCATGATGATGCACTCCATAGCCTTGCAGACCAGGCTTAGTCAGGCTTACGGGACAATAGTTACCAGGGTCAGTTGTGGCCTCTCTTTTGTGGAGCCAAATAACCGTTGCTGTGCACCATTCTATGGGCACGTAGCCTGTGGAGAGGCTGAGGTTGAACAGTGTATTTAGGTGGGGGGGGGGGGTTAGTTCATTCTGTAGTTCGTGCAAGACGCAGCCTGGGACACCATCTGGCCCCATTGATGCTGTGCTTCTGGCTTTTGAAAGGGCTGTTTTCACCTGTGCGTCTGTGATTTCTAGGACACTACACTTTTCCGGTATTGTTGTGGGCCCTTTTGGGGGTGAGAGGGGGGTGATGTTTGCACTGAATCTATCTGCCAGGATGTTGGCAATTTCAGTGGGTTCAGTATATTTTGTGCTATTTTGCACTAGCTCAGAGCATATCTGAGAGTTGCCACTTAGATTCTTGACATAGTTAAAGAAGGTTTTGTGGTTATCTTTCGAATCCTTGGCTATTTTTCTTTCAAAGTTAGCCTTGCAGGATTTTATGAGGGACCTTAGTTTCTTACTGATACTGATTAGGGATATCTTTCCTTCTTGGGATTTGCTTTTTTTCTGAACTAGTTTTCTCCTTCTATTGTATAGCCTGTTTATGGCAGGGGTCCACCAGACTGGTTTCCTTCTCTTAGGGGAGTGAGTCTTGGTTTTGCTAGGGATGGCACGATCCATGCATCCTTGTAGGTGCTCATAGAGTGCATTTGTACAGGTTCCGGCATCTTGGACACTGTTATCCTTTAGCGTGGGGGCTGTGAAACTTACCACCTCGGTCTTAAGTAGGGTGAAGTTTGCTATAGAAAAGTTTTTCACTGTGGTTTCCTTGGTTGGAGGTGGTGGTGTGGTGTGGACATCCAGAGTGATTAGTTTATGGTCTGATCTAACCAGTGACGGGTTGACCTCCGGTGTGGAACACCTGTTGCCCATGTTGGTGATGCAGATTTGCCTGATGTTAGTTGCACATGGATGATCTTGGAGGTATCATGCTGCGCCACTAACCTGGAGGTGATGAATATGGATACACCCCCTCCTTTTGTGTTTCGGTCCATGTTCTGCGGCCGAAATGTGTGGTATGAGTTGTAGCCCGGTAGTGCTCTGTGGAGCCTTGAACCAGGTTTCAGTTACTGCACAGATGTCGATGTTCTCCATACTGAGGAGTGCTTTGAGCGCGTGCATTTTGAGATTTAAACTCCTGACTTTGAGTAGCATAACCCTCATTTTTTTATTTGTGTTGTTTACGGAGGTGGGTTTGACTTTTGATCCTTGCCTAAAAAAGGCACTATGGGGGCAGCAAGGGCCTTGGCCAGTATTCAAAAGCCTAGGTGTGACAAGTGCAAGCTAGATTATTACTACGCTAGATGCCCTTGTGGGCCATTTTATACCAAGCCAGTTTCCCTTAAAGGAGAGAATCAAACTTTAAGTTATGTCTGTGAGGTAAACACTTTAACCATTATGCCAAGCCCTCCTCCCCTTGAAACTTGAAAGATTTCACCTGAAATATTTGTTTAAGGGCAAGAGAGGTGGAGTTCCATATTTTAAAGATGTAGGAGGAACAGAAAGAATTGCCAACTTGTTTGATTTAGTTATGAGGACTAGTTTTTTTATCTATTGAGCAAAGAGGTCTCTTTTGTGAGTAGTGTTAAAGAATAGAAGTTAGGCTGGGGCATTTTTCAGGTTTGTGAATAAGTTCGTGTACTGTATTGTAGCTGACAGAGTCAAGGAGTGAGGCAGTTCTAGTCATTGTAGTTTCTTTAATGCTATACAATAATATATGTCACTTTAACAGCAGATTTAGCTATTTTGTTGCAGAACTGCTCAAGGAGATTATGCTGGATTGTCGGAAGATTAATGAGAATAGGAGCTACATAGAAGAGAGTTGGAAGGGGGAAAGGTGAAGCAATGTATTTTCTAGCAGTGTCTATTATGTAAGGTTTTATGCTGTACAGGGTGCCAATTTCCTGATGAAAATGCCCTCGGGCAGATAGCCTAGTACCTACCTATGAACCTATAATTACCTATAAACCTAGGAAGTCTCAAAACACCAGCTAATGAACACATGGCTATGTTCCTACTCAACTCCTATCCATTCATACAGTGTATTCTAAACTATGCCGTCCCTCACCTTATCTAAGGACATTATGCTGACATGTTACATCTTCAGCATGTGCCTCCGTTGTCCTTTCTCACTAAACCACTTACTATTCTTACCACTTCCTACTTTTCTTTGTAATGTTTTTATTACATCTTTTACATAGTAATCGAATTTCAAGTTGTCATAAATTATTACACTAAGTAGCTTAGTGTGGACTACTAATTCAAATTTTATGTTGTTTACGGAAGTTAAGATTGAAGGAGGATTGTGCCTAGATAGTTGTTTTGGGGTGAAAACAATAAGCTTGGATTTTTTTTGGGGGAGGGTTAGAAGAAGTTGGGAATCAAATATTCATGTCTGAACAGAGATAAAAAATATACAACAGCAATACAATTAGCAATGTGAGCAATGTATCAAGTAAAATGGAAGCCAACAAAATGATAATAATTTGTAATGACAGATGTAATTTACAGTCATTTAAACATGTCTGGAAGATCACTGCTATTGCTTCTTCACAGCTTCAGTAAGAAAGCTGAAATACATAAAATAAACACTACTACTTGGAGGGAGGAAAGACATTTGATTTTTAAGCCTTAAGAAAGTATATGTCAGTCTGTCTTAAATGTCCTTACACATTTCCCAGAGTCTTAAATGAGGCAAGAAAGCCTGCAACAATTATCACTCTAGACTTGACCCCAAGAAACTTGCTATAACCCTCTTTTTTTCACCAAGGTGTTCTGCATATCCAAGTAATTCATCAATTTAACAGCCAACAGTCTTACAGAGGCGAAGACAAAGCTGGTCTAGGATGCAAGGTGCAATGAGTTTGCCCAGTACTACATGATAAGATTTGCTTTAAGGAACTTCTGCACAAATATAATGGGGCTTGTTCTTTGTCTTATTCAAGGCAAAAAAAAAATCTTATTCTTCTTCATACTAACAAATACTATATTACTGTTTCTTAGGCAGTGACATTCCTGCTTTGGTTCAATTTTTTTTCACTTGGATTGTGTGTTGTATCTCTTTCAAGCATTTCAGTCTTTTTCTGATTTGAACAATACTTTAGTAAGTAAGCAAAAGTGGAAAAGCAAAAAGCAGCAAAATTATTCACAAAGTTGCAGAAAACAGCTGACAAAAAAAAAAAAACTCAAAGAGAACTTTATTTACATCCAGTAAGCGCTTTCGTCTTTAACATAAGACTTCATCAGACTGAATTAACTGTACTCACACAGACATTTATAAAACAGCATAAATTACATTTTTCAATTAATTTATTAATGATTAAATCTCTTCTGTTTAAGAAGCCTTTTGAAATTTTCTAAATCACTGAATCCAGGTAGATACCTAGCATCCAGTTTGACTTGCCACAAATACTTTTTACAATCAAGTTCGTCTCAGCATCAAATCATAAGAGCATCAAAAACGGAAGAGACTTGATCATTAATAGATTAGTTCAGAGATGTAATTTATGCTGTTTTATAAACATTTGTGTGAGTACAATTCATTCAGTCTGATGAAGTCTTAAGTTCAAGAAGAAAGCACTTACTGGATGCAAATAAAGTTATTTTTGAGTTTTATAGGTAGGTACTAGGCTATCAGCCCTGGGGCCTATATAAGCCAAGCCAAAAAGGTTCCCTGACTTTCGCCACCCAAGAAAATTATTTTCCTGTGCACCTGTCGAGCAGTGCCGCACAAGTGATCCCCGGGGTGAATTTTCTATATCCCATCCAGTTATCAAGATTTTTCTTAAAGAGGGCCAATGAGGCGTTTTGCTTGACATGAATGGGTATGTTGTTCCAGAGTATAGGAAGTCTCTGGGACAGGAATCAATCCCTCCAGCATGTTCTGTTTATTGTGGTGACAAGGTTTAGGTCCCTGGAGTGTGTGGTATGGAGAGACTGGGACTTCTTTAGCATGTTCAACAGCTCTGAGTTTGACATAGTTTTGTATGTTAGGCAGAGATCGCCTCTGAGTAAGCGATATGTGATGGAGTAGAGCTGGAGTTTTTTGAGACGGTCTGCGTATGGCATCTGTTTGAGGCCGGTAATCCTCTTAGTGAGGTAATTTCTGTGGTCTTTCTAATTGTTGTAGATGTCTTGTGAGATACATGCCAAAGGGAGCATTGTACTCTTTGATGGGTCTGATGAGGGATAAGTAGAGAGGAACAATGACCTCCTTTTTTCTAGAGGAGAAACCTTTTGTGATGACGTGTGCCACATAAATTTCCTGACTACTGTTGTGATGTGGTTATCAAAGGTGAGATTACTGTCCACCTGTGTCCCAAGATCTCACACTTTCAGTGTTTAGTGAGCTACCGCCTATGTGGTAGTTCACGGGTACCGAGTTTTTCCCAAAGGGGATAACAATGCACTTCTTGGTACAGAGCTTGAGGCCATGACTTTGACACCAAGCATCGGTCTCTGTGAGGCCCTTTTGTAGAATGTCTACATCATTAGGTGATTCTATTATGGCTCCCAGTTTGCAGTCATCTGCAAATTTTGTTGGCCAAAGACCTTCTGTGTTGGCCTGCACTTCAGAGAAGTAGATGCCGAACAGGAGAGGACCCAGGACTGAACCCTGTGGTACTCCACTCGTCACTGTTCTAAAGTCAGACTTGGAGTTGGCTACTTTTACTGTGTGGTTTCTGTCAGTGAGCCAGTTGGCCATCCATCTTGTGACAGGGATTTATGCCCAGTTTAGTGAGTTTATATGTAATTCCAGAGTGGGGGATGGCATCAAAAGCATTGGTCAAGATATGCTGTGTGCAATACCTTCCCTTCATCTACGGCTCTGCTGACTGCTTCAAAGAAGTCAATCAGGTTTAGTAGACATGATCTACCTTTTACAAACCAAAACTGAGTGGGGTCCAGGGTTTGGAGGTTACCTATGTCTTAGTTTATAAGCTGATAACCAAAAGCAGGGACCAATGGTGCAAAAACAACCAAGAAACGAAAGAAGGCACCACCAACCAGGAATGAACACGAACCAATAAAGGATCCAAAAACAGTTTATTCCACAAACGCTAGTACAGTTCCAACACGCTTTCGTCGTCAACTTCCTCAGTGAATGAAAAGCAACCACTGAACAACCCTATATATACACAAACCTATTAACATCAATTAAATCAATAAATCAATTCTTAAAACAGTTAATCAATTAGTTAATTATTCTAAAATGAACATTTTCACAAAGTAAAATTCGTACATTTAATAATTTAATTAAAACCACATCTAATAGTCACACCAATTTTAGAATTCATCCAAAACTTTTAATAAATAAGATAAAGTAAAATAAAATAAGAATAAAAACATTTGATTCAGACAATCTTTTAACTTGTAATATAATGTGTTTGTCTCCATCAAGTGGAACTGTACTAGCGTTTGTGGAATAAACTGTTTTTGGATCCTTTATTGGTTCGTGTTCACTCCTGGTTGGTGGTGCCTTCTTTCGTTTCTTAGTTTATAAGCTCCAAGATGATACATTCCATGGCCTTGCAGACCAGGCTCGTCAAGCTAATGGGGCGGTAGTTTCCGGGGTCTGTGTTGGCACCCCCCCTTTGTGGAGTGGGATAACCGTTGCTGTGCACCATTCAGTAGGCACATAGCCTGAGGTGAGGCTATGACTGAACATGGTACTTAGGTGGGGTGCCAGTTTGTTCTGTAGTTCGTGCAGTACGCAGCCTGGGATGTTGTCTGGTCCCATGGATGCTGTGTTCTTGGTTTTGGAGAGTGCGGTCTTTACTTTTTCATCCATGATTACAGGAGCTTTGCATTCTTCCGGTATTAAGATGGGCCCTTTGGAGGGGGAGGGGGGGTAAAGTTAGCACTGAACCTATCTGCCAGGATATTGGCAATATTGGTTGGTTCTGTATATTTAGTGCCATTGTGCTGTAGCTCAGAGCAGATCTGAGTTTCATCTTATGTCAACCTTTTTTTTGCAACTTCTTGAACAGTTTATCACAGACATCCTGTTCACCAAGTTTCTTTCTTTCTTTCTTCTTTTCTTTCAAGTTTTGGGCATAAACATATTTAATAAAGGCAGCAAATGCTTGGCACTCATCATCGTCATTACAAAAGCTCTCCTCAGATAATGAGATTTCTTGGGACAAAAAAACACTATAAATGTTATTAAAAGTGGAATGCCAGTACAATTCAGGGTTCATGTCTTTAAATGCTACTGAGCAAGTTACAGGAAGATGCATGCCTTAATATGCACCAACTTCCTAGACAGCTTAGTCTGAATATAGTCCTCATTGTGCTCATCTACATATGTATTACCATCCAGAAAGTGAATAAAGTAGAGTTGTGCCAGATATTACCAGTAGATGTCCTTCGCTTCACTGTTGCAGTATTCTTTACTAAAGGGATTCTCTGCCAAGGTAGCCCAACGTCTGGCCAGTATAACAAAGCCTTAGGTTTTCAAGGATGTTGTACATCACATGTAAGCTCCCCCGCATATGACATAAAGGTGGCATACAGATGTACAGACCTAACTGAATAGAACCAGGAGGAACAACAATCCATAGAGAAGAGGAGGAACACGAGCATCCAGAAGGAAAAAAGAGGAGGAGTAGAGAAAAGGGTGAGAGGAAAGGGAGTGAATACTGCAACAGTGAAGAGGACTTCTACTGTTATGGTAACATTTTACACAATTGTACTATGTCCTTCCATATCACTGTTGCAGTACTCTTTACTAAAAGGAGAGTATGAAAGCTCAAGAGGAAACCTGGGTGAGTAAGGTCCAGAAGAAAACCATGCAAGACACCCCTGGCAAAGCCAGCTCTCACCCTGGAAACAGCATCCAATTTGTAATGCCTAGTAAAGGTTGTACAGAGGTCCAAGTAGAAGCCTGAAGGATGGAAATAGTATTCAAACCTTTGAAGAAAAGCACCAGAGGAAGCCACAGCCCTGGTAGAATGAGCCTTAACAGAAGCAAAAAGGCTTTTCCCATTGAAGGGGTACCAAAACGAAATGGCTTTAGAGATCCAGGAAGAAATGTTTAGCTTAGAAACAGCCAAACCTAGAGACCTGGGATGAAAAGAAACAAAAAGTTCCTCAGACTTACAAATGGCCTTAGCCTTATCCAAATAATACCTGTGCTGCCTATGCAAATCCAAGGTGTGAAGAACCTTCTCACTAGCAGATTGCATTGAAAGAAAAAGGTGGGCAAATTAATAAACTGATTAAGAGACAGTTCATTAACCACCTAAGGCATAAAAAAGGATTACTACAAAAAGACAACCTGTCCCTATGAAAAAAAATAACAAAAAAGGGCAACAGCTATAAGGGCCTGAAGCTCAGGCACTCTCTTAGCTAAAATAAGGGCCAAAAGAAGAACGGTCTTCCATGTAGAATGCTACAAGGAAGCTGAAACTGCAGATTCAAAAGGACCCTTAGTCAGTTTTTCTAGAACAAAATTAAGGTCCCAGGAAGGAAGAATAGATTTCCTGGGAACCCTAATATGAAGGATGCCTTTAAGGAATTATTAGGAGGGAAGAATAGATTTCCTGGGAACCCTAAAATGAAGGATGCCTTTAAGGAATTATTTGATCGCAAATATGGGGGCTAAAAGTGGAGTCAAATACAAACAAGCAGAAACAGCTGAAAGATGAGCTTTAACTGAAGAATACACCTACCCAGCATGCAGCAATTCACGCAAACAGGAGAGAACAGAGGAATCTCCTGGTTATGAGCAAAGCACAAGACAGAAAATATCTTCCATTTGGCCATAGGGTTTCCTGGTAGTGAGTTCCTGACCTCCTGCAGAACCCAAAGCAAATCCTCAGAGAAATGTGCCTAACAGGGATCAAAACCCTATCATCCACAGTGTCAACTGAAGAGTGGGCAAGTGAGGATGGAGATGAGAAACCCTTTGTCTTGTGTGAGTAGGTCCACCCTGTGAGGTAACTTGTAGTAACTGCCTGAATAGGTGCAGAAGAAGAGGGAACCAATGCAGTCTGGGCCAAAAGGCAGTCACCAAAGACCCTGAACCTTGAAAGAAGCAACCCACCCAGTGACTGAGGCATCTGAAAAAAGTACCTGAGAGTGGAATTGGGGCTGAAAAGGAAGTCCTGGGTTGAGAGACAACTGATGAATCCACAACTGAAGTTCTAGTTTGAGCCATGGAAAAAGGAAGACTAGAAAGTCTAAAGGATAACAGTGTTGCAGCCATACTGACTTTAGGAACTACTGTAGCTTCCTCATATGGAGTCTGGCTTGAGGTATCACAGGAATGGTGGAAGTCATGAATCCCACAGCCCTTAGAAATTCCCTGACTGAGGAAGAAGGAACTGAAAAAAGGCAATTAGAGCATGAGCCTTGGGTGGTGGCAGTGACACCAGCATAGGAATGGTCTGGAGCCTGCAACTGAGAAAAACATGATCCTGAGAAGGAGTCGGGATGGATTTCTGGAAATTTATCGTAAAACCTAGGCTTTGCAAGAGAAATAGCACAGTGGAGGTGCTGCGCACAGTCTCTGGAGAGGAAGCCTGAATGAGCAGGTTTTCCAGATAAGGAAAAAGAGTTAAACCCTCCTCACCCTGCAAAAGGCAATTACATCAGTGAGGCATTTGGTGAAAACTCTTGCAGCAGCAGAGAGGCCAAAGGGAAAAGCAGAGAATTGAAAAATGCAAGAAAGAAACAGAGAAATGTAAATATTTCCTAAAATGGGAACGGATAGGTATGTGAAGATAAGCGTCCTTGAGATCCAGATAGACCAGGAAAGTCTGAGGAAGAAGAAGAAACATAGTCTGAAGGGGGACAACATCCGAAAGGAAGGGATCTTCAGAACGGTGTTGAGACGAGAAAGGTCCAGAATGGGTCTCCAGATACCTTCTCTCCTGGGAACCAAAAACATTCCAGAATAAAACCCCTTCCCCTTCTGGTGAGTGGGAACTGCTTAAATGGTGCCTTAAGATAAAAGGCCCTGAAGTAAATCCTGAAAGAAAGGCAGCTATTCTAGAGGAGGTTGGGGACTGCCCAGAAAAAGGAAGGGGGGATTTCCGCACCATGAAATATCTCTAACAGAACCCAAGAATCTTTAGTAATCTTTAACCAAATGGAAAGGGACAGGGATAGATGAGGAGAGAAAGGGATCTGACTTAGGATGGAGGGAAGCAGACAAACAAAACCTGGCTTCTGAGCAGCAGGAGTCCAAGACTTAACAGGAGCAGCCCATCTATAACTCTTCTTACCTTTGGGAGGATGGTGAGACAGTCTACGAACAAAGGATGGCTTAGATGGATAATTTCTCTGAACTTTAGGAATAATTGAAACAAAAATATGCTTCAATTCCTGCAAGGCCTTGCCCTTTTCTTGTAGGGACTTTAAAAGCTGACCAGCTTCACAACCAAACTGATTTTTATTATCAAAGCAGGCAGTCATCAATTTAACGTTACTATCATCAAGCAAGGGCTGGAGGTAAAGCCAAGAGTAACACCACAACACAGAATCAGAAGCAGCAGCTTTAGAAGTATTAGTTGGATCATAACTACATTCAATAGACTGGCGAGCCACTTGGGAACAGGAGACAAACAAAGAAAGGGCCAAAACCTTCCCCTAAGAATCAGGAAAGTCAGAGACAACTGGAGATGCCTGAGAAAGAAGAGCTGACACACACCTGGTCATACGGGTTTGAGAATTAACAGCCCAAAAGACCAGACAAGCAGCAGTATACACCTTTTCGCCCAGCCATTCCACAGCTCTACTGTCCTTGTCAGAAGGAAGCAATTTAGTAGAAGACAATAGCTTGGAAGGTTTGTCAGAAGTGAGAGACACAACAGAGGGGTTAGCAAATGGACATCTGTAGAGAAACTTAAATTCATCAGGCACCTTATATAAACTGTCAGGCTTTTTAAGGACTGGAGGATGGGAATCAGAAGCCTGAGAAGCTGCTGAAAAAGTGTCCAACAGGGCAGCTAGGACAGGAGGAACAGCAAAGGCTTAGGGGACTCCATCTTGAGGAGTTCATATTACCTATTCTGAATGTCAGAAACCTGAGAACAGTCCCATTTAAAGAATTCCATCATATGAGAAATACTATCCCCAAAAGAGAGTTCCTCAAAGGGAGAATCTGGGCTAATGCAATCTTCCTCCTCAGAACCAAAGTCTAATGGAGAAGGAATCTGAGAAGAGTACACCAAGGACTCTTCTCCTGAGTCCAAGTCCACATCAACAGAGTCTTGCTTCCTAGGCCTCTTAAGTGTAGTACCAAAATGAAACCAAAACCAAGTAAACTGATAAATCCAACTGTCAGCAAGTGCAGAGCAGGCACAATACGTTCACTTCTCCTTGAAAACCACAATAAACTTTATTTTTAAAAAAAGATAAGCGCTTTCAGAGGTTCATAGGTTCATACTAGGCTATCTGCCCAAGGGCATTTATAAGCCTAGCCCATAGTTATTTGGCTTTCGCCACCCCTTTAGTTTGAATAAAACGATGCCTATTATTTTGCTGTGCCTCTGTCAAGCAGTGACACTGAAGTAATCCCTGGGGTATATCTGCGATCTCCCATCCATTGGTCAAGATTCCTCTTGAACAAGGCCAGCGAGGTGCTCTGCCTCACATGTACCGGGATTTTGTTCCACAGCATAGGGAGTCTCTGGGTGATGAATCTGTCCCTCCAGCACGTTCTATTAATAACCGTGTCAAGGTTTAAGTCTCCCGCCCTTGTGGTTCTGAGGGATCTAGATTTTTTGAGGTAAAGCATATTCATCAAATCAGGGTTTGACATGGCCTTATATGTCACGCACAGGTCACCTCTGAGCAAGCGGTATGAGACTGAATAGAGCTGGAGTTCTTTCAGTCGGGCAGCATAAGACATATTTTTGAGACCCTTTATCCTTTTGGTGAGGAACTTTTGGGGCCTTTCCAGCTGCTGCAGGTGTCGGGTCAGATACATTCGAATGGGGCATTGTACTCAATCATAGGTCTAATGAGTGATGAGTACAGGGGCGATGACCTCCCTTGATCTAGATGTGAATCCCTTCATGATCAGGTGGGCAATGTAGAAGGTTTTCCTAACTACTTTAGCAACATGAGTGTACCTCGACAGGCTAGTGTCAACCTGGGTCCCCAGATCCCTAATGACTTCTTCTGTGCTCAGTGGATTGCCACCTATATGGTAGCTAGGGGTAACCTTGTTTTTCCCGAAGGGTATGACTATGCATTTCTTGGCATTTAACTTTAGGCCATGGCTCTGGCACCAGTTATCCATTTCTGTGAGGCCCTTCTGAAGGATATCTGTGTCAGATGTGTTTTCGACTATGGCCCAGTTTGCAGTCATCTGCAAACTTTGTCAGCCATAACCCTCCTGCGTTTGCTTGTACTTCAGAAAAGTAGATGCCGAACAAGAGTGGACCCAGGACTGAGCCCTGTGGGACACCACTTGTGACAGACTTTGAGCCTGACATGGCTCCAGCAACTCTGACCCTGTGGGTTCTGTCACTTAGCCAGTTTGCAACCCATCTTGTGATGTATGGGTTTACATTCAAGCTGATGAGTTTTTCGATGATACCTGAGTGGGGTATTGTGTCGAAGGCCTTTGCCAGGTCAAGGTAGGCTGTATGGACTGCCTTTCCCTCATCAATGGCCTTGGTGACTGTCTCGAAAAAGTCAACCAAGTTTAAAAGGCATGATCTGCCTTTGACAAAGCCAAACTGGGTTGGATCCAAAGTCTGCAAGTTCCCTATGTCTTTATTTATGAGTTCCATTATGATCCTCTCCATGGCTTTGCAGATAAGGCTTGTCAAGCTAATGGGACGGTAATTTCCAGGGTCGGTGGAGGCACCGCCCTTGTGAAGTGGGACCACAGTCGCCGTGCGCCACTCCTTGGGTACGTATCCTGAGGTGAGGCTAAGATTAAACAGCTGTCCTAACTGCGGGTTTAATTCCTCATTGAGTTCGTGGAGCACACAGCCGGGGACACCATCCTGTCCCATGGATGCTGTGTTTTTTGCTTTGGAGAGAGCAGTTCTCACCTGGGCCTTGGAGTTCTCTGGGGGCTACAATCCTCTGGTATAGATATCTCTCCTTTTGGGGGGGGGGAGAAGTTTGCACTGAACCTGTCAGCCAGTATGTTGGCAATGTGTGTAGGTTCAGTAATCTTCACATCATTTTGAACTAATTCTGAGCATATCTGGGAGTTTCCTCCTAGGTTTCTAACATAGCTAAAGAAGGCCTTATGATTGTCTTTTGAGTCCTTGGCGATTTTTCTCTCAAAATTTGCCTTGGATGATTTTATGAGAGCTCTTAGTTTTTACTTATAATGATCAAAGGTGTCTTACCTTTCCAGGATTTTGCTCTATCTTGTAGTAGCTTCCTCCTTTTGTTGTAGAGCTTGTTTATGGCTGGGGTCCACCAGACTGGACGCTTGCCTTTGGTACAAAGAGTCTTAGTTTTGTTTGGGATTGCCTGATCCATGCAGTCCTGTAGGTGCTGGTAGAAGGCATTTGTAAGTGATTCAGTGGTTTGAGTAATGTTTACCACTGGCTCAGGGGCCTTAAAGGAGACCACACTAGTTTTTAGAAGTGTGAAGTCGGCTTTTGAGAAGTTTTTCACTGTGGTCTTTTTATTTCAGGTGGGGGCGGGATGAGGACCTCCAGCGAGATTAGTTTATGATCTGATCTCACCAGTGAGGGGTATACTTCCGGTGTTGAACATTGTGATCCCATGTTCGTGATGATGAGATCAAGTATGTTTTCTCCTCTTGTGGGGATGGTGACTAGTTGTTCCATGGCATTTGAGTTTATGAACTCCAGGAACCTTTGGGCTAGAGTGTTTGGGCTTGAGTAGTGTTCCCAGTCTATATTAGGGTAGTTGAAGTCACCTAGTATGATGGTGTTTGGAGATACATTTATCCCCTCCAATGTTTTCAGGAAGGCCATGTGAGGTTCCTGAGTTTGGGAGGGTGGCCTGTAACATGCTACAAATTGCAGAGCAGTCTTGCCTATGGTTAATTGCACCTGGATGGTCTCCGATGCATCGTGCGTTGCCACCAACCTTGAGGTGTGGGTGTCCTTTATGAATATGGACACCCCTCCTTTCTTGGTGTTGTCCGGATTTTGGGGACGGAACGCATGATATGAGGTGAAACCTGATAGTGCTGGGGTGCTCTCAGGAGCCTTGAACCAGGTTTCTGTCACAGCACAGACATCGATGTTCTCCATACTGAGAAGGGCCTCGAGTGCGTGCATCTTGAGATTGAGACTTCTGGCATTGAGCAGCATTACCCTTAGTTTTTTTACTTTTTTTGTGTTCTAGGGTGGTAGGTTTAGAATTTGAGCCTTGCCTAAAAGGGTGGCAAGAGCCTTTGCCAATATCCGGAAGCCTAGGGGTGACAGGTGCAAGCCGTCCCTTGCGAAGCAGCGTGGCTTGTCCAGCATGTCATCCCAGGCAGACAGACATTGGATCCCCTTTGAATGACACCAGAATTTAAGCCAATTATTAAAGCTGATCATCTTATCACTGTATTGTGGCATCATTCTAGGTGAAGGCAGGATAGTGCTCAAGGTCAGGGTCATACCTGCCTGGGCTACATAATCAGAGAGCTCCTCAATGTCTCTTTTCATGTAGTCCAAGGAGGTACGTCTCAGGTCGTTGACACCAGCGTGGACAATGACTGAGTCGTACTTGTACCTGCTGTTGAGAGACCTGAGTGCTTGCGTTATGTGGCGGATTCTAGCGCCCGACAGGCAGCTTACTGTGACCTTCTCCTTACTCAGTCTGGTGAGCGGGACGTCAGTGTGTCTGACTATGGAGTCACCTATGACAAGTATGTTTGGTGTTGTATTTGGCCTTAAGGGCAGTGACTGCTTTGCACACTGATTTTGTTGTTTATGCGTTGTTTGTGTGGTGTATTGAGTTTGCAGTTGCTTGGGTGTCTGCTTTGGAGGCCTCTGCTGTTTAGGTAAATTTTTACTCAGAGCCTCCGAGTATGTCTTAGTGTGTTTATGTGTTTGATTCAGTGGTGTGGTTGAGTTATGTGAGACTGGTATTGTGGTGTGTGTAGTTGCCTTCTCCTGCCTGGTCTTGCCAGTCCTGAGTCGAGAGAGCTCAGCCTCCAGTCTGGCTAAATAGCTGCATCTCTCACAAGTGTTAGTGTTACGTGGGAGGAGGAGAGGGTTGTCCGTGTACATGAGGCAATTGTAACATTGTCTCAGAATTCCCAGATTCACCAACTGGGCAGGAGAGGACGCCAGCATCTGACCCTTCGACATGCTAGAAAGAATTATGAGTTGGTATGAGACAGAAAAGTAGTGGGCTTAGCAGGGAAGTGGGCACTCCTGGGGGGGTTTGCTAGTGAGAGATTTGTATAATATAGGAGTGCTTGACCTGCAAAGAGAATGCTTATAAGACAAGGGATATGCTTATAAGACAAGTGCTGAGCTTTTGAGAAGAAAAAGCTATTTGGAACAAGTGCTGCACTTTTTAGTGTAGGTGTAAACTGTTTAGGTTCCTAACAGAGCAGTTCTAAGGGAAAAATTGAAGAACAGACTTTCTGGAGCCAGAAAGAGTTTAACCTTGTTTAACCGGCACTGCCCGATACTGCTCTAGTGGCAACTCCGCGCTAAAGCACGTTAAAGCGTGCTTGATAGCAGGGGCTGGAAAGAAGCAGGAATAGACCCAAAATGGACAATAAAACTACAGTTTCAAGTCAGTAACCACCTCTACGGGGGGCAGGGAAGCTGCTCAATGTTAGTCACTGCCACTGATCAACAGAGAGACCCTCCTTCAGCCCAAGCAAAAATGGCCTCACAGAAACTTTCAAACAGTTCAGGAACAGCAAGCCTGTAACTGAACTTTTTTAACTCTCAGAAAAGTGGGAAAAAAGCAAGATTTTTTTTTGTTTTTGCTTTTTACAGAGATAGCAGAGGTTCACAAGTAATATCAAGTTATAACAGTGCAGTAAATGACCCCACACAAGAGTGCTAGGTCAAGGACAGAAAATATGCAAGTTTTAAGAAAAAACAATTTAAAATTAAGTGCAAACAGGAAATTCAGAAAACAGCTTTTGGTTGTGCTCTAAATACAGCTACTAATACAGAAATCAAGTTTAACAAGCCAGAAAATGCTCAAGCTAGGCAGCTATGCAGAAAAACTTAGCAAATAAACAGAGAAAAATACTTAAAATCTCAAAAGTGGCTCCCTTCTTCTCTCAGCGTTTTTCCTCTTGGAGGGTGCTTCACCAACAGCCAACAAGCCTGAAAAGACGCCCAAACCACGAGGCAACTAGGTTTTAAGAGAGGAAGATGAAGGAGTTATGGAAATGACCCTCAGTGGCCAATAAAACTACACTTTCAAGTCAGTAACCACCTCACGGGGGCAGGGAAGCTGCTCAATGTTAGTCACTGCCACTGATCAACAGAGAGACCCTCCTTCAGCCCAAGCAAAAATGGCCTCACAGAAACTTTCAAACAGTTCAGGAACAGCAAGCCTGTAACTGAACTTTTAACTCTCAGAAAAGGGGGAAAAAGCAAGATTTTTTTTTTTTTGTTTTTGGTTTTTACAGAGATAGCAGAGGTTCACAAGTAATATCAAGTTATAACAGTGCAGTAAATGACCCCACACAAGAGTGCTAGGTCAAGGACAGAAAATATGCAAGTTTTAAGAAAAAAACGATGTAAAAATTAAGTGCAAACAGGAAATTCAGCAAACAGCTTTTGGTTGTGCTCTAAATACAGCTACTAATACAGAAATCAAGTTTAACAAGCCAGAAAATGCTCAAGCTAGGCAGCTATGCAGAAAAACTTAGCAAATAAACAGAGAAAAAATACTTAAAATCTCAAAAGTGGCTCCCTTCTTCTCTCAGCGTTTTTTCCTCTTGGAGGGTGCTTCACCAACAGCCAACAAGCTCGGTTAGAGTTAAAAAGAGACTTTATCAGACAAAATGTCACAGGCAGTATCAGGCTTTAAATAAATATTAGCAATGACTTCATTTCCTGCTATTAATCAATGTTAAAAATTTAAAGTAATCATACCCAGATGAATCATGCATACATCCCTAAGAAAGTATCTAAAAGCACCAAGTCATATAAATAAATAAATGCATCTCATGACATAAATACAGAATGTAATCTAAAACAACATAAAAACACTTTTGAAATGCCATTTTAAATACTATTATAAAATGTTATTATAAGTCAATATTATACGGCAGATAAAAACCATAAGGGGCATAAAATTAATAAATAACCATTAAGTAGCCAAGAATGTTGGTTGTTTTAAAAATAGGAATAAACAAGGGTATACATATATAAAACCTACACCATCAAAACGCTTCCAGGGAAAACCAACTCAAGAAATTCACACGAACCAGAATGTATTCCCCAGAATAAAAGCCAAGATCTAAATAAAACTGATTTATTGTAGTAGAATACAAATACTGTTGAGCGCTTTCATCTAACAAACATAGATTTCATCAGAACAAATAACAGCTCAATAACCAAACTTTAAATAGTTAAAAAAAACGCCCAAAAATACCACCTGATCAATTAATGTTCAATTAAAATTTAAAAATATATATACTTTTACAACGTCGTATTCCTAAATGAAACATAAATAATAAAAAACACTCAGTTGTAATAGTATTTATAATATAAAAATGCACCATATAACTTATTTAACTAATAAATGTATACATTACATGCCTAATTTTATAATTAATATAATGACCTGTTGTCCTTTTGACATTGTAATTGCACATAAAAGTTAACTTGATATACCTGGTAATGCATATTATAATACCTAGTGTCCTTATGAATGTAAATTTAATATATACAATAAATACATACATAAAGAACAATAATGTTCAAAAAAACTTTCATATGACAACTATGTTAAACCATTATAAGGGGTTTAGTGGGGATGTGTTCATTAATACCCGGGTAGCTGGCAGC
Source organism: Protopterus annectens (assembly GCF_019279795.1). Lineage (NCBI taxonomy): Eukaryota > Metazoa > Chordata > Ceratodontiformes > Protopteridae > Protopterus > Protopterus annectens. The sequence goes on along the minus strand of NC_056725.1, from coordinate 1,676,157,913 downwards.
ATTAAGTCTAATCTGCCACTTAATCTCTCTTTCCCCAAGTATAGCTTTTATATTACCTCCCCTAGGATTACTTTTGACCACTTCCAGTATGGCAAATTTGAATGTTTCATAGCCTTGGCTGTCTTCTATATGCCTTGACAATGCATTATTCTTATCTTTTTTCTTGATACAATATAAGTGGTCATAAATCCTATTTCGGAGCCTTCTGTCCGTTTTTCCTACATAAAAACTGGGACAAGAGGTGCACTTCCCCAGGTATACCACATGCTGCGATTGACAATTTCCTCTTCTAAAAATTATGGTACTTTTTAAGCTATTGTCCAGAATAATCTTATCTTCTAACAAAATATTCGAACATTGGTTGCAATGTCCACATTGTCTGGTCCCTATTTGCCTCTTCTTCCCAAATTATTACAGTTGTTAGTTCTTATTTCTATCATTCTTTTAAGGTTCTTCCCTGTTTTGTAAACAAAAGTTGGTCTATCCCCTATCTTTTCACATATCCCCTCATCGCTCGTGAGTATGTTCCAATTGGTGTACATAATATTTCTAACCTCCCCAACATGTTGTCCATACTCAAGTATGTATGCCTTTTGATACATCTTATTGGCAGATGTTAAGTCTCTATCACAACGTGAAGTATATTCTTTCCCAAGTAAAGGTGGGTATTTATTCCCCCATTCCTTTATTATGTACTCAGTGACATCTCTGACTAAATATTCCGGGTATCCCCTCTGACTAAACAAATTCCCTATAAATTTGATTTCCTCCACCATGTCGTCCCTTCTAGACGTCATCCTAGCTGCCCTTATACACTGACCTTTTAAGATACTTTTTTTCTGTGCATAGGGATGATTACTAGAAAATTCCAAATAGGCATTGCAAAAAGTTTCTTTCCTGTATATTTTTGATTGAAAAGTACTTCCATCACTAAAAATGAAGGTGTCACGGTAATTAATTCCTGTCCTACTACTGTTGTACGTGAACTCCAAATATGATGTACTTCCATTGATATATTGTATAAATCTATCCAGGGCTGCTTCATCTCCCTTCCATAACACAAACAGATCGTCCAAAAATCTCACATAGCAACCCATATACTCCATCCAAGAAGAGTGTAGTATGTATTGTTCCTCCAGGTCCAACAATACCAGATTGGCATATATGGGGGCACATGCCACCCCATAGCCACACCAGAAATCTGTTTGTAATATTCTCCTTCGAAGAAGATATAGTTGTTGTCTAAAACAATATTCATAAATTCAGATAGAAGTTCCACCTGTTCTTTGTCCAATTGGCTGTACTTGTTCAAACTATTTATAAATCTAGTCACCCCATCGATACGAGGTATACACGTAAATAGCTCTTTTACATCAGTAGTGACAAATGTCAAATCTCCTCCCATAATTCTTTCTTGAACATGCCAAGAAATTCCCAGGAGTCTTTAACTAAATGTGGTACCATAGAATATATATGTTTTGACCAATGGTCTATTACCTTACCAAAGGGAAATGTTTTACTTCGACTTCCTGAAATAATAGGTCTAAAGGGAGGATTGTTAAGATTCTTATGTACTTTGGGTATCCCAACAATGGTGGCCAAGGTGGGATATTCAACTTTCAAAAATCTATATAAATCAATATCGAGTCGCTCATCCAATAAGAACTCCTCTGAATATAAATCAATCCTTCTGTGCGCTATGTTGATTTGAGATGAAAGCGCTCAACAGTATTTGTATTCTACTACAATAAATCAGTTTTTTTTTTTTATATCGTGGATCGTGGCTTTTATTCTGGGGAATATATAAAACCTAGCTATATTCATTAAGTACTAAATGTTAACTAACACTTGTTAAGTGCTTTTAATTTTAACAGGCTGCTAATAGACACACTGTCATTCAGGCCTGGTCAATATAATTTATATTATAGAATTTAGCCGAAGCTGCCAAGAGAGTTCTAATTTCTCCAACAAATATGGCCAGGCTCCCCCACGAGCAGCTAATTTTATGGTGTCCAGGGCAATAAATTTAAATTCATGTTGTGGATATACCATAATATGCTTTGCCAAGGCATTGCATTCATAGCTGTCTCGTATATTCCTTAAATGTTCCCCAATCCTATTTTTCAATTTGCGCTCGGTTTTGCCCACAAAGAAACAAAGACAATTGGTGCATAGTGTGCAATAAACCACTCTTTCTGTTAAACAAGAGAATTTTTCCTTAAACCTAATTTTCTCCCCCATTTATTTCTACAAAATCCATTTCCAAGATATTCTTACAAAACTTGCATATCCCACATTTGTGCATATGTCCTTTATATTGTCCTAACCTCAAAAAAGGCATAGAAAAATTAATTTAAAATGGGTGGCGAAAGCCAAACACACTCTGGCTAGGCTTATAAATGCCCTAGGGCAGATAGCCTAGTATGAACCTATGAACCTATATTGTTTGTTTGTTATGTCCAAGTAAATTCTTTAGACAGTGTCCTTTTCTGTATACACAAATCGGTGCATGTCCCAAAACTCTTAAATGTAGTAGATGACCGGGGGGGGCAGGAACAAAAAGTCTGGGGAGACTTCATGGCCATAAATGTATTAAATAACCCCTGTGTAAAATCCTGCCATTCACTCAGATCATTTAGAAGCAGAGGAGATGTGTTTAGTTTTCTGCTGCTTCTTTAGAGGGACATCAGCCCTAAAAACCTTAGAAGGTTCTGGACCCTTGCCGACACTCAAACAATGTAGTGAGAATCTCCTGCCTGAAATAAAGCTACAGAAAAAAATAAACAACAAGGGTCAGAAATAAAGCTACAAGAAGAAATAATATTTCATTCCTTCTTTACAATACTCTTTTAGGGGGAGAAGGAAAAAACAGGTATTAGTGCATAAGAAACACTGGTAAACAGATTAAATCTGAAAAGTCCAAGATATTTTATGCTACTTATTATTGTATTGTTTAGTATTAAATTGTATTTACAACCTGTTAAACTGTAAAGCCATACATGAGATGGTTTAAAAAACAAGAGATGGCTTAAAACTGATTACAGCTATACAAGAGAGAGTAAAGATATGTAAAAAACTGAACAAGATTGGTCACTATTTTTAATATGTTTTTGGCAAAACAATGTTGGTATAAAAAAGCATGAATACTTTTAATTGTTGAGTAATAACAGGACATATGCCTCTGGTGGCAATTCCACTAGATATTTCTAAAGAGACATAAACATGTTCCAAGATTTTGCTTAATATTAATGTTATTAAATTTGTAAGATTAGACTAAATGTACTTTATAGTCTTTGTATGTACAAATGCAGAAGAATTCAGTACAAATGAAATTAATGTCTAGTAATGAATATGTGTGAAAAAAACATATTTAAAGAAAGCAATGGGTCCAGGGTACCTACTAGATTGAAATGCATAAATAGCAAACAGTCTGTGTAAATACATACTGATCAGGATACATTGTAATAAGTTTAAAAGTAATTTGTCAAGTTGTAATATCACTGGTTTTACCCCAGTAAAATAATTGCTTTCAAATATTTATTATCTAAGCTCAGTTCAGTATTTTACCAAGATGTTAATGGGCAGTTCAGAGACATAAACACAATGTGATGGTTAAAATGACATTGTCACTGTATATTTTCAGCAGTGTATAAATGCTTGCAGTAGCACACGGTTCTTGTCTCTTATAGTTAATTCAACAGTTGCAAATAGTTAATGGAACAGTTCTAAATCATAAATTAAATTCTGTGATAGCAAAAGAATAAACTGATCAAGTTAAAAAAAATAACATTAAAGCAGACACAGCTCATAATTGATAAAATATTTTCACAGAATGGTCTGCAAAAGAAAAAGTTTTAAATACATTCAGTTTTGGTAATAATACTTAATATTATTGTATTAACTATGTAAAATTGCATTTTGACTTGTATCAAAAGAAGACTATAGGTTTGTTCCTTAATATGTTTTCTATATAAAATGTTTTGAGTATGTTTAAAAACAGAGGGAATTGTTAGATATTATGAATATAAGGCTGAAATTAATTCTGTTGTAAATATGCTGAAAGAAAAAAAACTTGCTTAAATGCAGAAACAGAGTTTAGTAATATGTAATCAGCAACCATACTAAATTACCATGGCTTGGAAAATAAGGAACCTGTTGAATGGACATTTTTCCCTTACAGACTTAAAAACAGGATGTATGCAAGAGCAAAAATGCAAAATCTGCTTTTAAAGAATGGACAATGACACTGTGGCAATGTGTTTCCTCAAAAATATGTTTTTCTGCATGGAAAACAGGACATGTTTTATCAGCATTGGCACAAGAACATATGTTCTTATACAAAGATCCAAATAGAGTACAGGATGTTCACACTGTCAGAAAAGCTGGTCTCACAAAATTCAGCAAAAATGTGACAAGACATTGTTAAACAAGGAAGCTGAAAAATAGTATCATTAAGTCAGCAGTTTGCATCGGCATCTGCAACAATTAGTACTGTTTCTACAGGATGAGCAATTCTCCAAAATAGAATACCAAGAGGACTAAAATTGTATATAAAGAGCTGTATGAATCCAGTTATGTTAGGGACACATTTGTCCTGAGGTAAATGTTATATCTCTCACATCATCTGTACTATATGAGAAGTAAAGTGGAACAGTACTTTAAGCTGCAACGTTAGTCCGTTTGGTTTATTATAAAAAGTTATTTGTTACTGCTCTAAGTTAATGCTGCAAAGTATATTCTCTCATCAGTGTATATTCTGCAAGTTTGTATATGCAACAGACTGTGAATGCAAATATAACCAGACTTTAAATTTTAGCAGAATCCAGCCAGCAAGACTAAGTGTCTTAAGAAGACTTCAAATCCATCACAGCAAGCAGTAAGCAGCTCAATATAATTTTTCAACAAGAATCTGCGGATTGCCCCTCGGTCCCTCAGATATGATCAACCAAGAATCCCCCCTCAACATCTGCAATGGACATCTGCACAGCCTCCAAGGATGTGCAAGATGCTGAACACATGCAGCCCTTCGATGAGGTTGAGGTAGTGGAATCTGATGGAACAACCGGACATTGCTCCAAGCTTTCACCAGCCTCAAAAGAAATGTCTGGGGGGGGAAGGAGTACAGCAGCCAAATCCAACCTACATTTTTTGGTCCTCTTCTTGGCAGACAGCTGACCCTCAGGACAGAATGATTCTGACACAGAGCCCTGCTCTAACAACTTCAGATGCCGGTTCTCCAGGTAGACAGACAGGGAGGTAGACAGACAGGGAGGACAGATGACATTGAAGGGTCTTTGAGGCAAACTCCTGACAAACTGCGCACACAGTACAGTTGTGAGAAGCACACAAGCAGAAAAGACACTGCTTGTGATGGTCCTTATGGGAAATCCGTCTCCCACACTGACATTTTCCTTTTCTGGAAGACATGTAAAATCGCAAACCCAAAGAAAAAAAGACATAAGAAGCAAACCCCAACAGGGTACTTGTATGAAAATGGATTGGTAACCAGCACAAACAAAGGAGTGTTCAGACCTATGATTGAAGATGCCGTTCAGACTGGTGGCAAAGAATTTCTGAAGTCTGTATGTCACCTTTATGCTCTATGCTGTGAGTGGGGAACATACAAGTGTGATGTACGGTGTCCTTGAAAACCTAAGGCTTTGTTATACTGACCAGACAATGGGCTAGCCCTGACAGGGAATCTCATTATTAAAGAATACTGCAACAGTGATATGGAAGGACATCTATACTTACAGAATTTAAGACTATGTCTGTAGAACTAAACACATTCATTTGATGCAAGAACCATGTGTGTGTCTGGAAGCATAGAAACATAATTCACAGTGAAAAATTACCCTAATGCAACTGCCAGGAAGTCTTTTGATATATGGAAGGATGACTTAAAAATCTTAAGCTCTGGATGCAGTAATTCAATCTGTTCCTTACTATGAGTGGATTAAAACAGAAATCTGAAAAAGTGCTATATCCCTGCATGCCACTGAGCAAGAAGCTTTGACTCTAACTCTTTACTTTACTTGGAAAAAAAAAAAAAGAGACAGAGAGAAAGAAATAGAGAAAAGAAAACATAAATTTAAAAAAATGGTATAAACCCAGAAATAATTTGAATTAAACAAGAGGACATGTTCCTATAGAACTTATAAATGCATATGTTACTTAATGGAAGAAGAGAGTCAAATACTATCAGTTTAGTAAGATATGTGATTCTTAAAAATAAAGAGAATAATTTGAGGTATAAGAAATGAAACAAGGAGCAGGCTTAAAAAAACTTTATGGTATCATAAGCTGTGGATGTGTACAAGTGGCATGCTTTTAACAAAAACAGGTCTGACCTTTTCAAAAGCTGTGGATGTGTGCATAGCCAAGTGAAGCTATTAGTATCATGCTTAAATATGCTTCTGTTAGATAAAAATGTAAGTCACGTATAAGCCTGACCAATTTGTGAGGTGATCATTAAGTACTTAAAAATGGTGAGAAGAACTTTTAAATACATTTACTTAAAATCATATAGGGCTGGGTATCCTATGGTCTTTGTGACAGTTTGTCCTGCGGTGTTCCTATGTTCTTAAAAAAAAAAAAAAAAAAAAGATAAAATGAGAACTAAAATGAGGATGTGTTGTAATAGTAATGCATATGAACAAGACAGACATAGGTAAATGTACTGCAACTAAAACAGAAAGGCATATGTAAATAAAATCCAAGCCTTGTGTAGTAGGTGCAGCAATGAGACTTGTATCTGTTGGTTTCAGTTTTACTTTTTCGGGAGAATAAACACAATCTTTCAGTTTAACACATTCTGCAGAATCTGTTCTAGAAAATGACATTTTCTAAAATGTGTAAAAAGCTAAAACAAGTGTGTTGAAAAAAATCTGCATGCTATTGAACAGAAATTTGAAAAGGAATGGTCTGTGGTTACTACTGAGGTGAAAAAGAATTGATAACCTGAAGACTGAAAAATGTCTCTTGAATCACTGAGTCAGGAATGCAAGTCAGATTACGGAAGAAATAGTGTGAATTAATAAAAATAACATTTACTTAAATTAGACATGGGAACAGTGTGTACTATACTGACAGAGAACATCATCATCATCAGCCCCCTTTTTCCCATTTTTTCTACATGGGGTCGGGGTATCGTGTTAACTGTCGCCAACTCTTTCGATTCAGTGCCACACTCCTGCCTTCTTTAACACTTATGTCTGAATGTCACAGACCTTCTTTCACACAATCCATCCACCTCTTTGCTGGACATCCTTGCTTCCTCTTACCTTCTTCCTGTCTGTCCCAAATCTTCCTCACCAGATTGGCTTCTACTTTTCTGCACGTGTCCAAGCCAACATAATCTATTCACTTTGATCTTTTCTGCAATTGGAGATACTCTGGCTTCTGCTCTTATGTCCTCATTTCTTAGTCTGTCCCATAGTGTGCATCCTACTACCCTTCTCAGGCACTTCATTTCCATCACCTCTAGCTTCTAAAACTGTTCTGTATTTACTGCCCAGGTTTCTGTACTGTATAGTAGTACTGGTCGCACCACTGTCTTGTACACCTTACTCTTCAGCTTCGTTGGCATTCTTCTGTCATAGACTACACCTGACACTATATGCCAGTTGGCTGCAGCCCCTCTGATTCTAGCTTTGACCTCTTTATTCAGACTTCCCTTCTCCTCAACCACCCCTCCCAGATACTTGAAGCTGTTTACCTGATCCACCATCTTCCCTTCTATCTCAGTTTTCAGCTTCTTCTGATTTCCCCAGTTTGTTGCCATTACCAGTTTCACATAAAACTATCACAACTGCAAAACAAACACAAACACACAAAGACATACTCGGAGGCACTGATCAAAAATCTACCAAAACTACAGAGGCCTCCAAAGCAGACACCCAAGCAACTGCCACCTCAAGACATAAGACATGCAACACACAGTTCTCAAAGTCAGTGTGCTAAACAGTCACAGCCCTTAAGGCCAAACACAATGCCAGACACACTTGTTATAGGTGACTCCATAGTCAGACACACTGACATCCCACTCACCAGACTGAACAAGGAAAAGATCACAGTAAGCTGCCTGTCAGGCGCTAGAATCCGCCACATAACACCAGCACTCAGGTCACTCCACAGCAAGTACAAGTATGACTCAGTCATTGTCCATGTCGGTGTAAACGACCTGAGACGTACCTCCCTGGACTACATGAAAAGAGACATAGAGGAGCTCTCAGATTATGTAGCCCAGGCCGGTATGACCCTGACCCTGAGCAGTATCCTACCCTCACCAAGAATGATGCCACAATACAGAGACAAAATGATCAGCTTTAATAATTGGCTTAATTACTGGTGTCATTCTAAGGGGATCCAATGTCTGTCTGCCTGGGATGACATGCTTGACAAGCCACGCTGCTTCGCAAGGGACGGCTTGCACCTGTCACCCCTGGGCTTCCGGATATTGGCAAAGGCTCTTGCCACCCCCATAGTGCCTTTTTTAGGCGAGGCTCAAATGATAAAAATACCGCCCTAGAAAACAAAAATGGAGAAAAACTAAGGGTAATACTGCTCAATGCCAGAAGTCTAAACCTCAAGATGCACGCCCTCGAAGCCCTCCTCAGTATGGAGAACATCGATGTCTGTGCTGTGACTGAAACCTGGTTCAAGGCTCCTGAGAGCACCCCAGCACTATCAGGTTATACCTCATATCATGCGTTCCGGCCCCAAAATCCGGACCGAACCCCAAAAGGAGGGGGAGTATCCATATTCATAAAGGATACCCACACCTCCAGGTTAGTGGCAACGCACGAAGCATCGGAGACCATCCAGGTGCAATTAACCATAGGTAAAACTGCCCTACAGTTTGTAACATGCTACAGACCACCTTCTCAAACTCAGGAAACCCACACAGCCTTCCTGAAGACACTGGAGAGTATGAATGTCTCTCCAAACACCATCATATTGGGTGACTTCAACTACCCAAACATAGACTGGGAACATTACTCAAGCCCCAACACCCTAGCCCAAAGGTTCCTTGAGTTCATAAACTCAAATGCTATGGAACAACTAGTCACCATTCCCACAAGAGGAGAAAATATACTAGACCTGATCATCACAAACATGGGGACAAAATGCTCCACACGGAAGTATATCCCTCATTGGTGAGATCAGACCATAAATTAATCTCACTGGAGATCCACATCCCGCCCCAGCCCCAGCAAAAAGACCACAGTGAAGAACTTCTCAAAAGCAAACTTCACACTTCTTAAGACTGGAGTGGTATCCTTCAAGGCCCCGAGCCAGTGGAAACCACAACCCACGCTGCTGAAACCCTTACAAATGCCTTCTACGAGCACCTCCAGGAATGTATGGATCAAGCAATCCCTAATAAAATCAAGACCCTTTCCACCAAAGGCAGGCGCCGGTCTGGTGGACTCCAGCCATAAACAAACTCTACAACAAGAGGAGAAAGCTACTACATGACAGAGCAAAATCCCTAAATGGGAAGGCATCTCTGATCAATACTAGCAAAAACTACGATCACTCATAAAATCATCCAAGGCCAACTTTGAGAGAAAAATCGCTAATGACACAAAAGACAATCATAAAGCCTTCTTTAGCTATGTTAGAAACCTGGGTGGAAACTCCCAGATATGCTCAGAATTAGTCCAAAATGATAAAAAATCACTGAACCCACAGACATTGCCAACATACTGGCAGACAGGTTCAGTGCAAATTTCTCCCCCCCCCCCCAAAGAAGAACTATCTTTCCCACCACACTCTAGCCTCCCAAACATCTCAGGTGCCCAGGTGAGAGCTGCTCTCTCTAAAGCAAAAAACACAGCATCAATGGGACCGGACGGTGTCCCCGGCTGTGTGCTACACGAACTCAATGAGGAACTAAACCCACACATAAGGCTGCTGTTTAATCTTAGCCTTACTACAGGATACGTACCCAAAGAATGGCGTACGGCAACTGTGGTCCCACTCCACAAAGGCGGTGCTTCTACGCACCCTGGAAATTACCGCCCCATAAGCTTGACGAGCCTTGTCTGCAAAGCTATGGAGAGGATCATAATGGAACTCATAAATAAAGACATTGGGGACCTACAGACACTGGATCCTACCCAATTTGGCTTTGTCAAGGGCAGATCCTGCCTCTTGAACTTGGTCGACTTTTTCAAAACAGTCACTAAGGCCATTGATGAGGGTAAGGCAGTTCACACAGCCTACCTTGACCTAGCAAAAGCGTTCGACACAATACCCCACTTGGGCATCATAGAAAAGCTCACCAGCTTAGACGTAAACCCATATGTCACAAGATGGGTTGCAAACCGGCTCAAGGACAGAACACACAGGGTTAGAGTTGCTGGTGCCATGTCAGACTCTAAGCCGGTCACGAGCGGTGTCCCACAGGGCTCAGTCCTGGGCCCCCTCTTGTTCGGCATTTATCTTTCTGAAGTGCAGGCAAACATAGGGGGATTGTGGCTGACAAAATTTGCAGATGACTGCAAACTGGGCACCATAATTGACACTCCATCAGACACAGACATCCTCCAGAAAGGTCTCATAGAAATGGATAACTGGTGCCAGAGCCATGGCCTTAAGCTAAATGCCAAAAAATGTATAGTCATACCCTTTGGGAAAAACAAGGTAACTCCTAATTACCACATAAGTGGTAATCCATTAAACACGGAAGAAGTTATCAGGGACCTGGGGACCCAAGTTGACAGTAACCTCTCTTTTGACACTCACATTGCCAAAGTGGTTAGGAAGACCTTCTACATTGCCCACCTGATCATGAAGGGATTCACATCCAGATCAGGAGAGGTCATTGTACCCCTGTACTCTTCACTTATCAGACCAATGATTGAGTACAACGCCCCATTTGGAATGTACCTTACCCGACACCTGCAGCAGTTGGAAAGACCCCAAAAGTTCCTCACTAAAAGGATAAAGGGGATCAAACATATGTCATACGATGCCCGACTGAAGAAACTCCAGCTCTATTCAGTCGCATATCGTCTGCTCAGAGGTGATCTGTGCCTGACATACAAGGCCATGTCCAACCCGGAATTAATGGACATGCTCCACCTCAAAAAATCCAAATCCACCAGAGCCACGAGAGCAAGAGACTTAAACCTCAACACGGATATAAATAGGACGTGCTGGAGGGACAGATTCATCACCCAGAGACTCCCTACACTATGGAACAGAATCCCAGTCCATGTGAGGCAGAGCCCCTCACTGACTCTGTTCAAGAGAAATCTTGACGAGTGGATGGGAGATCGTAGGTTTACCCCGGGAATCATCTCTGTATCACTACTGGACAGAGGCACAGCAAACTATTGGGTATAGTATTCTCATCCTAAGGGGTGGTGAAAGCCACACACACTCTGGCTAGGCTTATAAATGCCCTAGGGTAGATAGCCTAGTATGAACCTATGAACTATGAACCTATGAACCACTGTCTTATCTGTGCTTCATTTCATCCCATGTGCCTTCAGTTTTGCAATCCATTGCTCTATACTTTGCTGGAGTTCTTGCTCAGAGTCTGCCTGTAATGTCACATCATCTGCATACAGCAACTTTGTTCATCTGTCCCCTCCAACCTGTTTGCTAATGTAGTCGATTACCAGTATGAACAGCAGTGGGCTCAGAGCTCAACCCTGGTGTACACCCACTCCCACTGAGAACTCCTATGTGAGGCTGAACACTGTTCATACTTGGGAGTCAATGGGTCCTTGTACATAGCCTGCACTAATTCTACCAATGTTTCTGGGACTGCAAACCACCGCAGTACTGCCCAGATTAGCTTTCTTGGGACCTTGTCATATGCTTTCTCCAAGTCTAGGAATGTCTAGTTGGGCTCTCTCCTCATCTCTAGCTTCTTCACAAAGACATTTCTCACTGCAAACATCGGATCAATTGTGCTGCATCCTGATCTGAATCTGAACTGCTCACCTCCCATCTTACTGCATACCCATTTATCAATCACCCTCTCCAGAAATTTCATGCAATGTGATAGGAGTTTGATGCCTCTGTACTGCCCACAGTTAAGGATGTCCCCTTTGTTCTTGTACACTGGCACAAGTATGCTTATTTTCCAGTCATTTGGGATACGGCTTTCTCTCCACACTATTAGTACCCTAAGGAGCCATTTCTCCTCTATCTCACCTAGCATCTTTATCACATCTGCTGTGACCTCATCTGAGCCTGCTGCTTTCCCTGATTTCATTTTCCTTAGTGCTGTTCTTACTTCTTCTATGGTTGGCTCCTCCTCTTCTGTCATCATAGTCAGTTTCTAGGGCAGTACAGCTTCTGTGGCATTTTCTTCAATCAGAAGCTGCTGGAAATACTCATTCCATCTGCTTTTGATGTCTTGTGGACTGATAAGCAGGTTGATGCTGGCATCCCTTATGAAGGGTAACTATCTTCATTATCTTTCTGGCTTTGCCTTGCAACCTGATATAAGGGAGTTTCTTTGTGACATTTATGGAGTCACTTTCCAGAAGTTGGTAGAGTGCCTCCTATGCCCTAGTCTTTGCAATTGCAACTTCTTCTTTCTTGGCTTCTTTGTTAGCCAACCAGTAGTCCTCCCTAGCCTGATCAGTCTTTTCTATTCACTTCTTCCTGCACTCCTCCTTTCTTTTGCTGACTTCCTGGACTTCTGCAGTCCACCACCAGTTTTCCTTATGCACCTTATTTCTATACCTGGCTCAGTCACATATCTTTTCTGTAGTCTTAACACATGCTGTTTTTAGACATTGCCATTCTTGTTCAACTCCACCTATTTCCTCCTCTTCTTGGGGTGATAGAGCCCTGAGTAATTTCATGAACTGTTGCACTTTCTCTCCAGTTAACATCCAGGTCTTCAGCCTGGTCTCTGTTGACCTTAGATCCTTCTCTGCCCACTACTTGCAGCTGATTGTGGCAGCTAGTGGTTTATGCTGTGGGCCAACTGTTTCACTGGGGATGACGTTGCAATCATGGATTCTACCCCAGTGTCATTCTTAAGATGAAGTTTACCTGAGTTGCATATTGGCTACTCTTGTATGTGATCTTGTGACTGTCTCTCATTCTAAAACATGTGTTGGCAACTAGCAAGCCATTTAAGTCTAGAATGGCTTCTCCTCCTTTATTCCTGTTGCCCCACCCATGTGGACCCAGGCAGTTCTCATATCCTGTTCTGTCTGTCACCATATGTGCATTCGAGTCACCCATTATCAACACCAATTCATGTTGTCCTGCTTTTTCTAGTAGGTCCTGCAACTGCTGTCTGAATGCCCTCTTTTTCCTCCCTATCACAACCCTACTGTAGGGCATAGGCTGAGATAATTAATAATGCACCAAACTATATAGCAACGGAAATAGCAGCACAGACTGAATATATAGAATTTATTGTGATTCTGGTACCTCAGCCAGGTGCTGCTTTTTCTAGTAGGTCCTGCAACTGCTGTCTGAATGCCCTCTTTTTCCTCCCTATCACAACCCTACTGTAGGGCATAGGCTGAGATAATTAATAATGCACCAAACTATATAGCAACGGAAATAGCAGCACAGACTGAATATATAGAATTTATTGTGATTCTGGTACCTCGGCCTTTGCCTTCAAATGGAATAATTCACATTCACAAAAACAAGTCTATAGGAACCACCTGAACAATTCATTAATTGAAATCAAATAACATTGTTTCAAAATTTAAAGCCACATTTGCCAAAATTTTTACAAAACACTTCTATCTATATTTATTAGATATTAAATATTTATATGCTGATAATAAATAGCACAATGTTTCCACCACTGCTATTCATATTTCCAAATTCATGCCATTAGGATAGAGAGTATTGAAATTAATGATATATTTAGATTCCATATTTAATAACCTCCTTTGAAAACTATGGTTTGTCCTCCCCACCCCATAGGGTTTGGCTAAAACACTAAAAATTAAATCTCTCTCCAAACCTCCATGTTCTTTCTGAAAATGACTAGCCACAGGACTATCAAGCCTTACATTTCTAAAATCTCCTAGATGTTCTAATATTCTTAATTTTACCCTACGCTTGGTTTGTCCCAAATACCATTTTTGTACTGGACAATTACACCCGATAGCATAGATTACCCCAAATGAATTATAGTCAAAATGATCAATGGCATTATATAAAATGCCATTGATCCTAGTACCATCCAAATTTCTGATCTTATCACATACCTTGCGCATCTGCCACATGCATATGCACCTGGGTTAGCCATCTTTTTCCTTCTACCTTTATTTCTTACTAGCTCCTTCAAATTTTGAAACCTACCATAAGAAAAAATCACCTCCTTAGGAATAATGCTTTTCAAATTATCATCACTAATAATGATAGGCCACAATGCCATCACCAGTTTTCTTAAAATAGGGGAAAAAGCTGAAAACCTATTTACAAAAAATATCCTGTCTTTCTCTTCACTTACTGTATTATCATCATTTCCCCAATTTCTATTGTTCATGTTCTTATATTTTCTTTCCTTACCTGAAGAACCTTGATCATAATGAAATAACCCCAACTCTTTCTCTACTTTAACTCTAGCTGACATTACCCTTTCATAGGAATACCCTCTAGCACATAATTTCTCATGTATTCCAACTTTAAAATTGCCCTTTTCTGAAATATTGCCTGCAATACGTTTAAATTCCCCAACTGGCAATGATTCAATAAGATGGACACTATGCATACTAGATGCATGTAGAAAGTTAACCGCTGTGGTCTTGTGGAATGGTTTATGTTGTATCTTTCCATCTGATCCCACATCTAAATATTGAATTTTGTCTCCACCCAAATTAAAAATAAAATCCAACCCATATGGATTAGTTTTTAAGCTAGAAATAAACTCTTCAAATTCTTTAGGGTCCCCCTTGCACAAAAACAAGAGGTCATCAATAAATCTTTTATACCTGACCACCTTGTTTTGAAAAAAATTATTAGAATACACAAACAAATTTTCAAAATACCCCATAAAAATAATGGCACAAAAAGGAGCAAAACAGGCACCCATCGCAGTGCCATCCTTCTGCAAAAAAAATTTCTTTTCAAACTCGAAGTAATTATGTGTAAGGCAAAATTCCAACAGGCTAATAACAAAGGAAGTTCGTGGACCTTCACCCAATAATTTACCTACTGCCTCCAGTCCCCAACTGATATTAATGCAGGTGTACAATAATTTAATATCCACACTGACCCAGTAGAAGTCATTTTCCCAAGTAACTCCTTTAAAATAATCACAAACTTCCCTAGTGTTCTTTACATGTGAGGGTATCCTTGGTAAATAACCCTTTAATACTGAGTCCAAAAACATTTTGTGAAAAAGCACCTCTCCCTGATACAATTGGTCGCCCAGGTGGATTTCTCAAATCCTTATATACCTTTGGGATAATAAAAAATCTAGCATCTTTTGGATTCTTAATAAACAATTTCTTAACATCTCCAGATGTAAAGAAACCCAAACTTCACCCCTTTCAAGTAGGTCATATAAGGCACTATTGAATTCCACCTTGGGATTTGTTGGCAAGCTTGCATAAATATTATTATCAGATAACAAATCTAATACTAAATAATTATCTCTCTCTCTGGGTAAAATTACCCAGTTACCACCTTTATCAGATTCTGTAAATACATATTTGTCACTGTGCTCCCTTATTTCACACAAAGCTTGCCATTCTACTTTAG
Source organism: Protopterus annectens (assembly GCF_019279795.1). Taxonomy (NCBI): domain Eukaryota; kingdom Metazoa; phylum Chordata; order Ceratodontiformes; family Protopteridae; genus Protopterus; species Protopterus annectens. Next base: position 1,676,142,205 of record NC_056725.1, on the reverse strand, counting down.
AAAGATTGTAACACATTGAATGTTTTTTAAATAGCCCAAATTCCTTCACAATTTGTTTATATAATGTTTTCTCAAAAACATTTATGTTGTAATTTGTTTTTGGAGGGACAAATTCACTAACATAGGGTACCTTGGAATTTTTAAACTTCCCATAACCTGTATAATATTCAAAAGCAGAAGCTGAACAAAATTCCAAATCCTGAAAAATGTCTATTACTTCATTTTCATGTACAGATATCTCCATTAATGAACTTTCTAAAACAGACACATTATTCATTTCATCTACAACATTGACTGTTCCTTTCCCATTGTTAGCAAAGAAAACTTTAATATGTAATTTTCTACAAAACTCTTTGGCCTCTAACATCACATCTGCCAAAGAAGGAATATGAGTCGGAACAAACTTGGTCCCTTTACATAAAACATGTTTCATATTGTCAGTGATACACAAATCAGAAAGATTAATGATACTTAAATCCTCACCTGCAGTAAAATCAATATGGCCATTGGACGCAGTTATCTCCCCACCTCCATTACAAAACTCAAGTCCACATTCAACCATATTTTGTATCTCAGTCGCAAAGTCAATTTCTTTTATCCTTTGCCTGAAAGCGTAGAATTGATGACAACTGGATAACACAGCCCAGATGGATGTACAATAGACCACACTGCTCGTACACACCAGGATACAAAAAATAGATTTAATAAATCCACACAATGTAAAAATACAGGTTAAGCGCTTTCAACTGTAGGACACAGTCTTCCTCAGAACAATGCATTACACAAAGTCATATCAATTTATAACCATCTAAATTGAATAATAGAATAACTACCTACGGAAAACTGCCAAAAAGTTTAAAGGCATACTGTTCTAATATACAACCTGTATATATTGTCAATACTACACATCTCATTGCGGCATATAATAAGAAAATTGTCATAACACCTAACATACACATAAAAAACACGATATATGTCTCTAATATTTACAAAATCTTAATTGGCCATACTGAGTGAGAATGTATGTAAGAGAATGTAACTATCATACAATAAAATATGTAATATATTTCAAAAAATATGTAATATATATAATGATTATAATATAATTAAAAAAATTGTGTGTGATATCGATTAAAATATCGATTAAAACATTAATTCCAAGTCGTGATTCATGTGACTAAGAATCAACAATACAATAAGGTATGTGGATTTTGTACCAAAATGAAAGAATGTGACATATAAAAATGCAACATAAAAAAATGTGACGTAAAAAATGTACCATAAAAAATACTACCATCCAAAAACCCCAATGTAGTTGGCAGACATATATCATGAAAATATTAAAAATGGTTTAATACTGATAAAGTCATTCAAACCCGGTTTACGGGTTGAATCAGTTAATATCTGCCATCTACTTTCTTTAAGGGCCAATTCCATTTTCCAATTTCCTCCATAAGGGGAAGTGTAAACCTGATCTATAATACTAAAATGAAAACTGTGATCACTACCTTTCTCTAAAATATGCCTATATAAAGCATTTTTTGTGTCGCATTTTTGTATCCTGTACTGATGTTCGTACATCCGTTTCTTCAACTGTCTTTCCGTTTTCCCTATGTAATGAGCGTTACATTGTTTGCAAAGAGCCACATACACTACGCCCTTTGTATCACAATTTCCCATTAAACTTGTAATGTAGGTACCATTAATATCGTCCAGCCTAAAACCTTTGTCCTGGCTGATGTACCTGCATTGTTTGCACCTACCGCATTTTGTTGTCCCTCTGTGGCCTTCCCTTATGACTTTACACCTATTTCTACCTGCCCTCTCCAATAAGTTTTTAACATTAGGTGCTGTCTTGTATACATATTTGGGGGCTTTGCCTAAAATCTCTTCGGAATCCAGCGCTGCCACCAGTTCCCAATGTCTAGCGAGAATATCAATGATAATGTGTGTGTATGGTGTATACGTCAGGACACATACTCTACCACTAAAAGCATTCACCTTATCCTTCCCTTTCTCCATACTATAATTTCCCAAAATGGGAGTGTATTTACATCCCCACTGACACTGTACCTGATTGGTCACATCCGTAACCATCTTTTCAGGATATCCACGGTCCAAAAAAAGTTTTTTGATGTTCCCAAGTTCAGTCTTCATAAGGTCCTTTGTGGAGGACATCCTAGCCACTCTGATGCTTTGGCCTTTAAGGATGTTCTTAAAAACATGGGGGGGATGATTACTGGTGTAATGAATGTAATCATTTGAAAAAGTGGGCTTTCTAAATACTTTGGAAATAAAGCCCTCGTGGTTGTGACTGATGAGTGTATCTAAATAGGAAATTTCCCTACAACTATGACTATGAGTAAATTTCAAAAAGTCTGTAGTGGAATTCAGAAATTTCATAAATTCATCTAGTCTTTCCACTGAAGCATTCCATAAAATAAAGATATCATCCAGATATCTTACGTAGTAAGAAATATCCGGATGATACTGACTGGTAAACACAAACCTCGACTCCCATTCAAGCATGACCAGGTTTGCATACATGGGAGTGCAAGCCGCCCCCATGGCCACTCCCCTAGTCTGCCTGAAATATTCTCCTTGGAAGGCCACAAAGTTGTAATCTAGGACCAGCCCCATCATATCACAAATCAAGTTGATTTTAGAGCCCTGAGTAATTCCATGAACTGTTGCACTTTCTCTCCAGTTAACGTCCAGGTCTTCAGCCTGGTCTCTGTTGACCTTAGATCCTTCTCTGACCACTACTTGCAGCTGATTGTGGCAGCTAGTGGTTTATGCTGCGGGCCAACTGCTTCACTGGGGATGACGTTGCAATCATGGATTCTACCCCAGTGTCATTCTTAAGATGAAGTTTACCTGAGTTGCATATTGGCTACTCTTGTATGTGATCTTGTGACTGTCTCTCATTCTGAAACATGTGTTGGCAACTATCAAGCCATTTACCTGACAGAAGTCTAGAATGGCTTCTCCTCTTTTATTCCTGTTGCCCCACCCATGTGGACCCAGGCAGTTCTCATATCCTGTTCTGTCTGTCACCATATGTGCATTCGAGTCACCCATTATCAACACCAATTCATGTTGTCCTGCTTTTTCTAGTAGGTCCTGCAACTGCTGTCTGAATGCCCTCTTTTTCCTCCCTATCACAACCCTACTGTAGGGCATAGGCTGAGATAATTAATAATGCACCAAACTATATAGCAACGGAAATAGCAGCACAGACTGAATATATAGAATTTATTGTGATTCTGGTACCTCGGCCTTTGCCTTCAAATGGAATAATTCACATTCACAAAAACAAGTCTATAGGAACCACCTGAACAATTCATTAATTGAAATCAAATAACATTGTTTCAAAATTTAAAGCCACATTTGCCAAAATTTTTACAAAACACTTCTATCTATATTTATTAGATATTAAATATTTATATGCTGATAATAAATAGCACAATGTTTCCACCACTGCTATTCATATTTCCAAATTCATGCCATTAGGATAGAGAGTATTGAAATTAATGATATATTTAGATTCCATATTTAATAACCTCCTTTGAAAACTATGGTTTGTCCTCCCCACCCCATAGGGTTTGGCTAAAACACTAAAAATTAAATCTCTCTCCAAACCTCCATGTTCTTTTTGAAAATGACTAGCCACAGGACTATCAAGCCTTACATTTCTAAAATCTCCTAGATGTTCTAATATTCTTAATTTTACCCTACGCTTGGTTTGTCCCAAATACCATTTTTGTACTGGACAATTACACCCGATAGCATAGATTACCCCAAATGAATTATAGTCAAAATGATCAATGGCATTATATAAAATGCCATTGATCCTAGTACCATCCAAATTTCTGATCTTATCACATACCTTGCATCTGCCACATGCATATGCACCTGGGTTAGCCATCTTTTTCCTTCTACCTTTATTTCTTACTAGCTCCTTCAAATTTTGAAACCTACCATAAGAAAAAATCACCTCCTTAGGAATAATGCTTTTCAAATTATCATCACTAATAATGATAGGCCACAATGCCATCACCAGTTTTCTTAAAATAGGGGAAAAAGCTGAAAACCTATTTACAAAAAATATCCTGTCTTTCTCTTCACTTACTGTATTATCATCATTTCCCCCATTTCTATTGTTCATGTTCTTATATTTTCTTTCCTTACCTGAAGAACCTTGATCATAATGAAATAACCCCAACTCTTTCTCTACTTTAACTCTAGCTGACATTACCCTTTCATAAGAATACCCTCTAGCACATAATTTCTCATGTATTCGGTCAAATTCAACTTTAAAATTGCCCTTTTCTGAAATATTGCCTGCAATACGTTTAAATTCCCCAACTGGCAATGATTCAATAAGATGGACACTATGCATACTAGATGCATGTAGAAAGTTAACCGCTGTGGTCTTGTGGAATGGTTTATGTTGTATCTTTCCATCTGATCCCACATCTAAATATTGAATTTTGTCTCCACCCAAATTAAAAATAAAATCCAACCCATATGGATTAGTTTTTAAGCTAGAAATAAACTCTTCAAATTCTTTAGGGTCCCCCTTGCACAAAAACAAGAGGTCATCAATAAATCTTTTATACCTGACCACCTTGTTTTGAAAAAAAATATTAGAATACACAAACAAATTTTCAAAATACCCCATAAAAATAATGGCACAAGAAGGAGCAAAACAGGCACCCATCGCAGTGCCATCCTTCTGCAAAAAAAATTTCTTTTCAAACTCGAAGTAATTATGTGTAAGGCAAAATTCCAACAGGCTAATAACAAAGGAAGTTCGTGGACCTTCACCCAATAATTTACCTACTGCCTCCAGTCCCCAACTGATATTAATGCAGGTGTACAATAATTTAATATCCACACTGACCCAGTAGAAGTCATTTTCCCAAGTAACTCCTTTAAAATAATCACAAACTTCCCTAGTGTTCTTTACATGTGAGGGTATCCTTGGTAAATAACCCTTTAATACTGAGTCCAAAAACATTTTGTGAAAAAGCACCTCTCCCTGATACAATTGGTCGCCCGGGTGGATTTCTCAAATCCTTATATACCTTTGGGATAATAAAAAATCTAGCATCTTTTGGATTCTTAATAAACAATTTCTTAACATCTCCAGATGTAAAGAAACCCAAACGTTCACCCCTTTCAAGTAGGTCATATAAGGCACTATTGAATTCCACCTTGGGATTTGTTGGCAAGCTTGCATAAATATTATTATCAGATAACAAATCTAATACTAAATAATTATCTCTCTCTCTGGGTAAAATTACCCAGTTACCACCTTTATCAGATTCTGTAAATACATATTTGTCACTGTGCTCCCTTATTTCACACAAAGCTTGCCATTCTACTTTAGAAAGATTGTAACACATTGAATGTTTTTTAAATAGCCCAAATTCCTTCACAATTTGTTTATATAATGTTTTCTCAAAAACATTTATGTTGTAATTTGTTTTTGGAGGGACAAATTCACTAACATAGGGTACCTTGGAATTTTTAAACTTCCCATAACCTGTATAATATTCAAAAGCAGAAGCTGAACAAAATTCCAAATCCTGAAAAATGTCTATTACTTCATTTTCATGTACAGATATCTCCATTAATGAACTTTCTAAAACAGACACATTATTCATTTCATCTACAACATTGACTGTTCCTTTCCCATTGTTAGCAAAGAAAACTTTAATATGTAATTTTCTACAAAACTCTTTGGCCTCTAACATCACATCTGCCAAAGAAGGAATATGAGTCGGAACAAACTTGGTCCCTTTACATAAAACATGTTTCATATTGTCAGTGATACACAAATCAGAAAGATTAATGATACTTAAATCCTCACCTGCAGTAAAATCAATATGGCCATTGGACGCAGTTATCTCCCCACCTCCATTACAAAACTCAAGTCCACATTCAACCATATTTTGTATCTCAGTCGCAAAGTCAATTTCTTTTATCCTTTGCCTGAAAGCGCCAACTACGCCCTTTCTTTTGGATTGGACTCTCTTTATCAGACATAATTGTCTCTTTTGAACCACTAGACCCCGATGCACCTTCCGCATTCAGATCATCAAAAGAAACGCTTTTTCTTCCCACCGAACTCGTCTCCACAGATGACGTGGAAGTGTCTCTGTGGCTTTAAATTTTGAAACAATGTTAATTGATTTCAATTAATGAATTGTTCAGGTAGTTCTTATAGACTTGTTTTTGTGAATGTGAATTATTCCATTTGAAGGCGAAGGCCGAGGTACCAGAATCACAATAAATTCTATATATTCAGTCTGTGCTGCTATTTCCGTTGCTACATAGTTTGGTGTATCCTGTCTGTGGTGGCTGTTTTCAGCTATTTTGGTGTTTTTTGATAATTAATAATGCCCCATCATTACACTGGAGTCTGATTGCCATGAGTCTGTCATTAATTCTGATGATATCCCTCACTGCTTCTGAAGCCTCTCTCTCACCACAATTCCTACGACATTTCTAGCCTGTACCCCTCCTGAGTAGTAGTGTCTGGATCCCAAGCCAAGTGGCTTTGCTGCACTGCCCTTCTATCTCATCTCTTGGATACATAGGATGTCCAGCCGCCTCCGTATCATCATGTCATCCACTTCCAAGCTGCGTCCTGTCAGTGAACCTACATTAAGCGTAGCAATTCTCAGTTCATGTTTGCTGGTTGGTTGGTTTTACGTCCAGCTTTCGCTCAACAGAGCTATCCCAGGTAATCCAGGCTGGACAACTAGACACCAGCCGGCCAGTAGCGTGTTGATCCAAGGCTGCTGGGTTTTATGGCGGGCACACACTGGCCAATAGGGACACATATACCCCTCCCACCATTAGCAAGGGTCCGTAGCGTACCAACTTATCACCAGTAACTACCCATGCCCATTTTGGCGACATTAGTCAACATGACCGAATCACCTACAGCCACATTTTACACCACTGATAGGTGTAAAATAAGGAGGGTCCAAGTGATAAACTGTGCAGGTTTCTAGGTAGAATAATGATAATCACGGCTGACTGCATCATAGTTAGGAAATTACAGTAATGTGAAATGTGGTCTAAAATTTGAGCTCTCATTTCTAAGTTGTTTTATGTTGGGTTTGCCATTAGCATTGCAAAACCAATGCAAAAAAAAAAAAAAAGCATTTTTAAGAGTCAGTATGTCTTTATATATTTACTACAGCAGCAGATCACGGCAGACAGTAACGCTAACAAGTTACAAGCCAGTATCAATGAAAACAAAAGACGCAGATTGTTCTTTTTCATCTAAAATCTGTTAGCAGTTGTGTTAACATGAAGTACATCAGCAGCTGATCACAACAGGCAATATACTGTTGCACACAAATCTGTAATTCTTATATTTCATTTATCCATGCTGCCTTCTCTTCCACAATGCATGGATTATGGGGCAGTCTACTGAAGTCAAAACCTTGAGCAACAAGATAAGAGAATGTATCTAGTCCACATAAATGACTCAGACCTCATACCACTTTTATTTTACTGAGTAAGTGACTTTGGCTGACTGACTACAAACTGCCAAAAATTGGCAGCATGTTGGCTTAATGGTAATTTCTTACAACTTTCAGGTCTTGGATTCACTCCTGAACTCTAGTCACAGTCTGTGTGGAATTTTGTTCTATGCACTATTTATGTCCTTGTTGCAGAAAATTGTCAGAGAAAGGCCAGTTCACTTACACAGTTAAGAGAAAAAAATCAGATGTGACAAATCACTCTGAATTCTTCTAGGTTCTCTCATATTGACAGAAGAGACTAGACAACTGCGGCACCAGATGTTATAAGGCCACATTAGAGCTATCAAGATCATTACAGGGCATTCTTTCCTTAATTTTCATACAATTCTCTGAATAGGAGTAGAAAGGAGAACACCACAAATGAGCTACCTTTCCATTAAGGGATAAGGTATCCCACGACAACATTCAAAGATATGACTTAAGATGTCAAAAGGCAGGAAGTTCTGAGCTTGCTTCACTAGCAAACAGAACCATCTATGTCATATATGTGGACAATACTATAAAATAACTCGAGAATTCCCATTCTACTGTTTGCACAACATGGTTTCTCAAAGTCTGTGGCTCCAGTATTAAAACCTAGAAAATACTGGGGCATAGAAACAGGCCCATATCCAACATTTCAGGGCTTCCTTGCAGAAGGAATGGGTTTGTTCCCCCCCCCAGTTTGTTATTCAACCTGCATCTCAAATTATCTGAAGTGCTGAGCCAACTAGATTTCCTAAAACTGGATAATATAAAGAAGCACTCTATATGGGGAGTCTTGCAGTCCCCCCCCCCATCAGGAGGAATATAAAGCATGTTTAGTTTAAAGAAAGCCTATGTATTTATAAACTGATGGATGACTGCCCAAGTTTTAACAGCTTAATGATCTTATCTGCGCTTTCCCTTATTTTAAGAGTTTTCTTTGGAGGAAGGAGTCAGAAAGGCTCTAGAGCAAGGGTGTTCAACCTTTTGGCTTGCTAGGGCCGCATTGAGTGAACAGAAATGGTCTTAGGGCCGCATATAAAATATATCATATAGTTAACTCTTTCGTTGCTCCGGAAGACCACAGTCGACCTCCTGGCTGTACTGTAGGTGCATTTGAACAATGAATAAATATAATAAATGCCTAATATTTGCCTTAAAATTCTAATTCTCATTCTAATTCTCTAATCTAACAGTTAACTCTAACAATTTAGTTAATATATCTATATTTTATATATATATATATATATACACACACATATATATATATATATATATATATATATATCTATATATATATTTTTTACAAATAAACATATATTCACTACAGCACTAGCATTTCTCATTGAGAAAACCATTCCAGCAGTCCAACTACGCAAAATGTCAACATCAGCAGTCCTACAATACTATAATCCACAAAAATAACCCAACAAATTTGCAATAAAGTAAAGAATTCATATTACTGACTTAATAAAACAATTCTGAATAAGCTACAAGAGGGTCTCACCCAAACAAATAATTGGTGCTGGAAATATGGCCTCAAGCTAAATGCCAAACAATGCATCATCATTCCCTTTGAGGAGAGTGATGTCCCCAAAAATTATCACATTAATAACAATGTTGTAAGCACGCAATAAGTCGTATGGTACTTGGGCACCCAGGCTGATAGAAACCTGACTTTTGACCACCACGTTGTCTCCGTTGTAATGAAAGCTTTTTACATGGCCCACTTCATTAGTAAGGGTATGTCATTCAGGGACAAGGAGGTCATAACATCCCTGTATTCTTCCTTTACAAGAGCCATTATTGAGTGCAATGCCCCTTTTGGCATGTGCCTCAGCAAAACACCCTGCCAAAAGAAAGACTACAACCATTTCTGACAAAAAAGTTCCAAGGACTAAGTTCACGTAGTTATCCAAACAGACTATAAAGCTTCTTGCTTTCCTCTGTCTCTCACTGGCTCCTATAAATTTCATCATTGGCTTGCTTTCCAGGCTAAGAAAGATCCTGCCTTAAGAGACTTCCTGTACCTCAGAAATACTGGTTATACTTAAAATGCTCACTACAAAGACCACAGCCTTCACTGCAACATAAACAAGCCACTTTTTATGGACAGGTTCTTGACACAAAAACCTTAAACTTCTGTAAAAAGCTCCTCTCATTATCAAACAATGTAGTTCAGCAACACGATGGCTGGATGGACAGCCATAAATGTAATCCTTAGGTGAGTAGCATAGCCTTCATCAAACCAGATGGAAAATCCACACACTAACCTTTCCCAGCTGGATGGCTAAGATCTAATATTGGTTACTCAAGTCTAGTTGCCCAAAAAAAGGGGCATGTTTAACTAAGAATTCCATTTGCAAAATTATATTCAGTATACATATTAAATCTCTCTCTCACACACACACACGCACACACACACAAAAGCCCCTACTTGTAAAATAGGCAACCTCAGTAATCACATGACACCCACTCACTGAATGAAATTGTCTGGAAGTCAAAATATCTGAAAAAAAAAATCATAATAGAGATGGATTCATCCATGTAATTTCCCAACTGCTTGGCAAAAAGTAAATCAATAAGAAAACCATAAACTATAATCCTACATACTGGTGTAAACATATAACTTGCATCAATCCCCAGGTTAATCCATACCAAAAGATTGTTTCAGAGCTTCAGCTATGTACAAAAAGCTTTCTCCTAAAAACTTAACTCATTGATATTTGCCTTGCTGTAATTATAACTGTAAAAAAAAAATGTTTTTAAGTTTATTCTGTACCTCAATGATTCTCACTGTTACGAGATGTAATCCCTGCCATATTGTATGAGTACTACATCCATAATTTGCTGTCTCTCTCTCTCATGTATTGTATTATATTGTTTTGTGTTATTTTTGGAGCTTTTCTCCCCAGGCCTCCGCTGAAAATGGACCTGTGTCCACTCGGACTTTCCCGGTAAACAAATGTAAAATAAAATAAAATAAATAAAAATGAACTTCCCTCCAATCTAAAGCCATTTGACATTCAGACATTTTAATTTGTGCAGAAGTTACTCACAGACTGACAGTTTACTGAGCTGTAATGCTGACCTTCGCTTTTGAAAAAAAACAAATTCCCAGACTTTGTCAATAGCTCAAAGTGTAGAGAGGATTATTTATTTATTATATATTTATTTATTTTTGGAAAACATCTTTAAAACTGTTAAATTTATTACACACCCAGAAACATAAAAAGTTATTGTGATTATGTAAACCACAGACTCCTGCAAGAAATCAAACTCACATTAGCACTCTATGCTTATGTCCGAGCAGATGAATCATACCTGTCAATTCCAAAGGAAGTAAAGTAGCTTAATAAGAAGGTTATTTGCAAGGTTACATGGCAGTTTATATTGGAAATAAGCAGAGATATTAAAAAGGCTCTGTTTTTCATAATTATGCCGAAAAGTCTTCCAAGGTAAATACAACTTTTGATTTAGTATGGAACCATACCTCTCAACCTTAGAGCAAGAAATCTGGACAAAGCGAAAAATAAAAGTGGGACACAGGCCCCAAAAATAGTTATGCATTACAGACACCACTGAAACAACTGTAGCTACAAACATTATACATCACTTATAATCTTTCCATCCCATTATTGTCAGTTAAACATTATATGGCTCATTCAGTCCTGCCTTCTTTTGCATCAAAGAAAACCATGCTTTGAAATGACAAATGCATTAAAAATAATAAATAAAACACATTGCATCAGCATCCTGCAACTTCCTACCTGCAAGCAACCACAGAGCTTTCACTGAAACTAGGGCTGTTTGTTTCCCTAGAATGACAGCTCTCCCTAATTAAGTCTAATGGTATACAATCTACCAGTATCTGGACTACCTGAAATAAATTAAATTATGGTCTGTAAATTGAAAGTACACTTTGTTTAATTAAACTATATTTCTAAGCCCACTTACTATATTTTTCAGTAACATCCCAATATCCATTTCCAGGTCACTTTACAAGACATTGGCAGTGGTAGACTTGGCATCCTTCAGAACCCCACAGGCCCACGCTAATACATTGTCCATTAAATGTAAATATCCATCCACTGTAAATGGCAAGAAGCTATGTCTTAAAAAATCTACTTCTGGCTTGCGTACCCAAGTATTAGGTTTTGAAACAAAGAAACATTCTCCACAGTCCGTATGTCTCTGTCTTTAATAATCATCTACTGTTGCAGCACTCCCAACACATAAGCACACACATACACACTAAAATCCCCAACATTTAAAAAATGACATTGTGCCCACTTGATTTGCCAGTATTGATGATCCGCCAAAGCTATACTTACTGTTGTCCAATCTACCACTGCTTAGAACCCACCAATGAAAAAACAGTACTAGGTGCTTTTTTGTTTGTCTGAAAAAACAATACAACTTTATATGCTACAGTCCCACATAGTCAGTGCACTACTGACCCATTAACCCTAGGCTGCTGTCTCATTCTTACTCCGTGGAACTGCATTACCTAGAATGACTACTTTTATTTCCTAAGCAAAAGACACAAATTGGAAGATGAGGTAAAAATACAGATATTATTTGAAAATCCATACAGTTAAGAGGTATGAGTTCATGTTCAATACAACACTCTCCCTGTCAGGAAAGCCGCAATTTAATGAAAGTATACTCTTAATGTATGATATATTTGTGAGCTAACTTGTTTGTATTCAGTAGGTAGACTGATCATTGTTAGCCTCTTTGTGCATGCGTCTCTCTCTGTCATGCACACATATACAAACACACACACACACACACACACACATACACACATACACACACAAACACACACACTCACTCACTCTTCTACTTTCACACACAGAATTCTGTTTTCATGCATGCACTCACTCACTCCATACTTACCTATTAACACAGGTAATTGCTGTCCCTTTCAAAGGCAACAGCGGCAAATCCATACATGAGTCCCTCTTCAGCGAGAACACACACAATTGTTCGGTACAAAATAATGGCATAAACACACCGACCCTTTTTTGGCTCAAAAACAAAACTAGAAGGGTGTTTTGGCGCATGCACACACCGACATTAGCATTACAGGTCACGGGAGCGAAAAACACAAAATAAAAAAAGTGTTTTGGGGCATGCATACATTGATGTTGCAGTTAGAGGTTGAGGGCCGCATGGAAGAGCTCTGAGGGCCGCAGGTTGGACATGTCTACTCTAGAGAGTTGTTTCCTGATTTGGTGGTTTGAAGTATACCTCATTGAATAGAAATGAGGGTGGACCAAAAGTTTGGGTCCTTTCTGGTCCCTGCCTTCTCAGATAATAACAGATGCACTTATGTGATGGGTTTAAAGCTTAACATTTTAAAATTACAGATCAAACACAGGATTATTATTCATTCAACTATATAAAACTAAGATACAATAATAGATATTAACTACAGTTAAAAAACTAGAATTAAAAACATTCAGATTAAAATAAATTGTGTAATGCTTTCATAAAGGTTGCTTCATCAGATCATCAACTACCTAGGGGAGGGTCCCCTTTTGCTTAATATTCTGTTCCCTAAAAAAAGTCTTTAGTTTGGGTCAAGTCTGATTCATGTTTTTATTTTACTTGTATGTGTAACTGTTTGCTGTGCTCGCTTATACGGGACAGATTTAATGCAACAGGATTAGAACATTTGGCACTTCTCCCTTCATCTCATTATTCTATACAATACTTTCTGGTAACTCACCAGTAACAGGCATAGTTAATTCTAAATCATAGAAAGACTCCTCTACTATTGTACCTAGCTCAAAGTGACCTTCTACAGCAATGGGGATTGCAGTTAGGTTATAAACAAAGACATGCCCTAATCTACAGCTGCTGCCTAAGCAGAGTGTAGAATATAACTTCAAGCTATTTCCTGTGGTACAGTGCGATTCCCCCAGCCTTCATTTGCTTACTATGTGATCATAAGCAAGTCACCTAACCAAACAGTGCTTTTAGGCAAGTCAGAATTTGGGCTAGGCCCACTAAAGGTGCCCTGAATTGCATGCTTAGCAATCACCTATGAACCAAGTCTTCAAATGTCTGCTGAGAACACATACAGCAGCAGTCTCAGTCACAAGTTGGCATACCTGAGGAATGGTTTGCCTTGACTTCAGAGCTTGTGGGGTCACATTCTGGGGTACTGGTCCCCCCACGTACATGACTACAAATGAACACTGAAAGGATCCACACACACACATCCAGGTGCACCAGGACATCTAGCCCTATGCACAGAGGTGGGTTTTGGCCCCTTATCACCAGTACAGGGTGTGGCAACGTCTTTTGCCCTGTCTGGAAGATTAATATACAAATTCCTACACTTTAAAATTCCCACATGATTTGGAATATCTTTTAGCAATTCTGACTTTTTAACAAATTTCATATCAGGCCTTTGTCAATTTAGCATTTGATAATGCTCACTCAACAGACATGTTTTATATCTCATACATAGAACAGAGACAGATGCAATTCTTCTGTCTTAACTAACATACAAACATTTATTTTCCTATTGACCATATTCCGCAAAAATTGACTTATGACCTAATGAACTTTCCTTTGCATTTCCTGCGACAGGCAGGGTGATCAGCATGCGGTATTGCTGTGGCAGTGTCAGGATGACTTTCTGGGATAACCGGGTTTATTTATTTAATTAAGGTTGCCAAATCTCTGTCTTTTAACTCAGGTTTACTATACCCTGAATTGATACACATACCAAATGTCCTCTGTGTCCATGAGGCCAGATTCTTCAGAGTTTCCAAGTACTGACACATCTGGCAGATCAGACCTCACAAAAATCACTTTAATCATAGCATTACCTTTATACAAATAGTATGATTCTGCTTCCCTATGAACCTTTAAACGCTTTCCAAATGGAAAAGGCTTATTTACTTGTTATCACAAGACCCCGTGAAAATACCAAATTATAGGCCTACAAGTTTTAGCAGATGACTGCCAATTAAATACCTTCCTGGCTTACTGGTGACAGACATGCACAGGATGGCTCACTTTCATTTTCCTAAATATTAGCTTTAGCCATAGTTTCTCTAAGGTTGGTTGTTCCCCCCTGTGTAGCACACAACCTGCAGGTCATTAGGCATGATTTTCAGTCTCTCTCAACCTTTTAGTATTCTGTGCAGCTTATTATAGAAGCCTCTTGACACTGGAGTTACTTCAGCTCCTGAACCTTTTAGACCCTCATGCTTTAAACTGTTTTCTGCATTTACTTCCATGTATAACCTATCTGCACTTCTTTAGGCATTACATTACCAAAGTAGAATTTTTGCCCTATCCTTTATAACAAGGCATTATCAACAGTACTGAAAGCAAAAGCTTTAGGAGTTTCCAGTGAGTGGTCACCTTTGGAGCCTGTGCTTTCTCTTACATTTACCATTCATACTTCTTTCAAATCAGTAATCATATCTGACTCATTCACCTTGGCAGCCTGAGAGAAGGCAGAATAAACAAATCACTTGCTGGAAGTACTGTTGTCAGTGGAGGTAAGACTGCTACCAGACCCTAGAGGAGGGCAACCAAAATGCAATGAGGATTTTTTGGTTCAAGAAATTTTGGGTCAGAGACTTCAGTTCTTCTACCTTTTCCTTTATCTGTCTAACCTTATTCTGTCACTTGCTTATTTCTTTAACCATCCCTTCTCTGTGAGGGGAATTAGGACTATTTCTGGTCTGGTGCCTATTCTAGTTTTGGTACCCTCTGTAATAGTCCCTGCCACTACTATGTATCTATCGCCCTTCATATTTCCTGTAATTTTGTCTACCTGGACCCTGTCTTCTGTATGATGTCTCCTGGCTAGAATATGACTGAGGATGAAAATAAGATTATGGGAAAATAAGATTATGGAAGTCTAGGGGGGCAGAGGCAACTCCTTTGGAAGTTGTGAGGCACAAGGCATTTGCTGAGATGCAGGAGACTTGGCACTAGCTTGTGCCTGAATATGGGCATTAGCCCTTCAGGTTGTTTATTTTTGCCTGGTTTGTTCCATTTTGGATGCTGCAGTTCAGTTCCCTTTATGCCAAGGGTATCAGAAGCTTTTACATCCAGTAACTGGGCATGGTAGCAGGTATTATTCTCCTCCCCCTTTGCCAGCAGGGCTTAATCCCCCTTAGTGGATTCCCAGATATCTAATACCAGGTCTTCAATTCCCTGCACAGCTTGAGTTTTTTTCTAATTAGAGTTAACTGTACCCTAAAGTGGAATAGTACGCTCTGGAAGTACACATTTTGAAAATTATCACTCGCTGTATCTGAAAAATAATCAGCTGCAACACATTCACCAACTGCTTACAGAATTTGTGGGTGGTCTGATGTATGTTGCATTTCATTGCATAGGTGGCTTGTCTAGCCTCTCTTTTACAAAGATACTCCCCAAATTCATATTTTAAAAACTTACACCAGATCTACGCTTTTATCTTTTTCAGACTATATAACTCAAGTCTATCTCATCATCCAGGGGCCACCTTATTGTGAAACTTTGTTCCTCTTTACTGTTTCACTACAGATACTACAGCTGGTGCTCTCTTACATTGTATTTGCCTGCTCTGATTTCATCGTACCTATCTGCTGTCTTAAATGTCATATGTCTCTGTCTCTATTTTTGAAATAACGACTGACAGTTCTATATTACTTTGCACACCACCAAAAAGAGGTTCCAAATTTCTAATCTGTGTTAGCAGCATGTCTTGGCAATTAAGCCTTTCAAATATTTTATTCTGCAATTTGACCTGTACTTCTAAGTTATGGACGTCCATAGACAAAAATCTGTTATCACCGCTTAGCCTACTTATCTCTCTTGATATATATCTTTCTAGCTTCTTCCCATTATTTAGGGTTTGCAGGGTAAAACTCATTCTCAAATATAATCCTCATATCACTGCTGCTGCATTTTCCAAATGTGGGTATCACCATGATACTGGCTCAAAGTCCCTTGTGGACATGCAAGCAGCCTTCTGGTTTGCATTTTCCTGACCAATCTCCATAACTGCTGAAAGGTTTGCAATGTTATCTTTACTGAAGCAATAACAAGATTTTAAATCAAGACAGTGAAATTATTACGATATTGTAGAACAGTTATTTGCCAGTTAGGGATCAGTTCTATTTCACACATTAACAAGGAACACACACACATTGCATTTATTATTTCCAATTTTTTCTTGCTGTTTTAATTTTGTTATTCTGAATGAGTCCCCACTTATGGTGTTAGAACAGTCAGGCAGGAATATAATATATTTTTTAAACTCTACATTTGTCTGTTCGTGAGAATATGCTGACTTAACACTTAATTGTCCCATTTCCAAAATTATTATTATAGATTACAATTAAGCTAATGCTAAAACAGCTAGCACACACTGTTAGAAAAATATGTATTTAAATATATGTGAAATGCTAGTTTAGAAGCAAGGTAGTTTATAATGCATTTTATTCTATTAATCATATAACAGAAGGGATAAATTCATGTGTAAATGCAAGTAGCTTCTGAAACTGCAGTGTGCTTTGACCCCTGACCCTGGCAGCTGCCAGCTCAGCAAGCTTAATGTTTATGCTTTTCATAAGTGATTATCTGCTGGGTCAGGAAATTAAATGTGTAAACCTTCCTCTCCTTCCTGATGAGATAACTAGTCCTTGTAAATAATGAAATCTTCTCTTCCTGCATGAAGTAACTTGTCCTTGTGAGATAAAAACACAGCTGGTAAAGAAAGTGAAACAGTGAACAAATATGCATGTTAAAGACTGAATCTGCTATTGTATTCGAACTGATATGAAACCTTGAATAAGTAACTTTACAGAAAGACATTATGACTGACCAGCTGGATAGCAAGGCCGTATTGTATCTAGAGGAAAAGTTTTTTAAAACATACTGCATCAGCAGATTAAAAGAATAGAGGCTTGTAAGCTAAAGTGATGTAGATGCCCTGTGACATATCATGTCAGTAAGGTGGGCATAGCTTAAATGTTAAACCTATATAAAATTGTGTGCTTCCTGTTTCATGTCAGACAAAATTCTGTACTTGTATGTTTTTTTGCCTCCTGGTGTACACTAGTAAACTTTTGAATCTGAACCTCCTGTGTATTGAATTATTAATTTTATTTAACAGTTTGGTCCTTTCGATACGGAATTCCCTTGGTAAGCTGCAGATCAGAGCGTATTGGTGGTCGAATACTGCGCAGGAGAAGTTACCGAAATGGTTGTTCTTGAGTGAAAAGACCTCCGACTGAATTGTCGTGTGTAAAGAGGCTGGCCACTTTCTGATCTGTGGCCGAAGAGCGGAATTTGAACGTTTTTCAATACCGGAGGCTCAGGTAGGAAGAATTTGCCTTTTTTCTGTTTTAGATCAGGGACTAGGTTACAGTACATTGTTGTCAAGATTTGTTTTGCAGATCAGGGACAAAAGGAAGTACTGTATATTTGGTCATAGATCAGGGTAACAGAATAAGGTAGACAGTTATTCTAGATAAACTGTAAACAGGAACTAAGAATTTGATATCACGTGATAAAAAAGGGTTACGTAACATTTTCTTTGACATGGGTAATCAGTGCACTAAAACTTCGCGAGATCCACCCCTAACCGACGACGCAAAATATATGCAATTACAACGTTCTGATAATGTTGGGTATTATACGAAATGGGTTAATAAATATGAATTTGATGGTAAACTAGATAAACCTTCACTAGTTAAACTCCTTAAACAGCTTAAATCTGATGCAGGAGGTCAGGCAAAAAAGCAACACCAACTAGGCATTCCTCAAGCACACATGTGGATTGAGGAAGCAAATCGTAGAGAACAGAAGCTTAAAAATTCAAAAACATTATTTTTAGACAAAGAGGATAATAACTTGTAATAGCTACAGCTCCTCCTCCTCCTCCCTTGCCCCCTCCCTTACCCTTTTCAGGATATGAAGTGAGTGGACAGGCTGGTCCACCTCCGCGTTATCCTGAAGTTTCAGTAAGATCACAATCATTTGTTAGAGATCCTATTGAGACTAGGTCCCGAACATGTAAAACACATAGGGACACAGAATCATACCAAATAGAGAGAAATCTACAGGATGAGAGTGAGGAAGAAATATGCCCACTTATAGAATTTCAAAATCCTCAGGCAGGACAGGAAGGGCAGGATCCAACACTCTTAGTATATAGACCATGGACACCGGAAGACATCCGGAAGGCTACTGAGGGAATCCCCCATCCGAAAGTTAATTTTAGGAAATTTTTAGAAGATTTACAAGGCATGAGGTTAAGTTACCACTTGAATGGGGAAGAAGTAGAAAAAGTAGTAAGACAAATTATAGGTCCAAAATGGCACATGATTTGTGGCACCTGGAATCCTCGTAATGCAGAACATAGGCCACTCCCACATAGTGACGCAGAGTTAGACAACAGAGTGAAAGGTCTGACAGACCGAATCTCTGAGAAATGGAAACCTAGAGCAGACTGGACTTGCATTAATCAATGCATACAACAGGAAAAAGAGACAATAGATGGATATTATGCTAGATTATTAGAATGTTTTAATAATCATAGCGGTATGTCGGTTCCTGAGAACCAAACGAATGATTCCCCGTATGAACAACAATTAAAAATGCATTTTGAAAGGTTGCATTGCACCTATTAGTAGCTTCATTACGAAGCATATGATAGATCATCGAACAGGGAGGCTACAAGCCTTACTCGAATACGCTAGGCATGCTGAGAGACATTTTAATAGTAAAAAGAAAAAGAAGGAGCAAGTCTTCACTGCTGAAGACGGAGCTGAAGTATTTGTATTACAGTCAGGTAAAAAGGGCAAGAAGAATGCCCAGGGAAACAAACAGTCTGATAAACGATCAGAAGATTTTGAAGAGAGGAAAAAGAGGTGAATGTTTCAAATGCGGGAAAAAGGGCATCTAGCAAGGGATTGTAGGCAAAACAAAAGGTAATTACAGAAGATAAGGAGATGAAGACTGACTATATGATAGTGAGGATACATCAAATAAAAGTCAGAAATCATCAGGAAAACTTAATAAACAGAAAACAAATGTAAATGTGATAGAAGGAGTAAAGGAAGTGCAAGTAGATATGGAGGATGAAGAAAGTGAAATGTTGGACTTAGCATTATTGAGCTTAGAGCTCTACTTATCGGATACGAAACCGGAAGTTACACTTCTGGTAGAGGGAAGGGAAGTCAAATTCCTGTGTGACTCAGGAGCGTCACGGACTTTGATACACCCCTCCAAGTTACCAGAACATTCCGAATCACCTGATTATATACTAGTAAAAGCCGCAAATGGGACAGCTATACAGGGAACCACTTTCCCATGATATAGCAATAACTGACCCTGTTTCAGGTATGACCCAGAGAAGTAAAATAGTTGTGTCTGCAAAGTGTCCAGTAAACCTATTGGGCAGGGACCTTATGCAGATATTTGGCATAGCAGTAGTTCCAACTGTACAAGGTATGGAGGCACAAAGACAAATGGATACCTTTGTAGTGCGATCGGAGGGTGAAACCTTTTATTGGTACAGCCAGGACCTAGTCACGACTGGTCCAGGGGCAGTAACCGAGGAACTGATGAACGTAGCCATCAGTAAAGCCCCCTCCCTTGACACTGATCAACAGCATTTGTTACACTGCACTCTATATTACTGTACCACACCAGGACCTGATAGAGAGTATGAGCAAGAACTGTTTAGAAATCGTGCAACTAGATTGGTTTTGCATACTTTGTACTGGGATACTGAGGGGAACAGTGTAGTTAGCTGTTCATTACCTCAAGAATTCCTTGCATTGTATAGATCAAATCGGTTGCCATATGTCAGCTTGACAAAGAACAAAAGTGTTAAATGGGCAGATTTAGGAGAAAAAGTAACAAGATGGGAGAAACAGACTGATTTAGAACTGTCAGAACAAGGGATACAAAAACAAAAACTGAATTGGTTGACACAGACACATCCAGCTGTACACTTGCAATCTAGCGAGGACAGCTGATTAGCATTCTTATTAGAAGAAGAAGAAAAGACCTTATGTGAAATTCCAACAACTCTCTGGTCAACAGGCAAGTCAGATGTAGGACTTAACAGCAGGACCAGTTACAATAACCCCAAAGTCAGCTTTCAGACCACAGAAAAGACAATACCCTTTGAGAAAGGATGCAGAAATAGGAATTAAGCCTATAATAGCAGCATTACTCAAAGAAGGAGTACTGGTAGAATCTCCTGATTCACCATGTAATACACCCCTATTTCCTGTTAAAAAAGCAAACGGGGGAATGGTGGATGGTACAAGATTTACAAGCTGTAAACAATGCAGTAATACCTAGAGCACCCATGGTGCCAGACCCACATACTTTGTTAAATGATTTAGAACCGCAACAGAAGTATTTCTCTGTGGTAGATATTAGCAATGCTTTCTTTTCAATACCTATACATCCTGATAGTCAATATTGGTTTGCATTTACATTTCAGGGTAAAAGGTATACATATACTCGACTACCACAGGGATATTGTGAGAGCCCAACAATTTTTGTACAAGAAATGGCTAGCAACCTGGCAGGATTTACCCCACCGGGAGGTAGTCAAGTTCTACTTTATGTAGATGACATCTTGCTAGCAGCCCCCACCCAGCAACAGTGCAGGGAGGATACTGAAGCATTATTGAAATTTTAAGCAATACAAGGACACAAAGTAAACAAAAGTAAGTTACAACTTTGGAGAAAACAAGTTAGACACTTGGGATATGTAATATCCAATGAAGGTAGAATACTAGATGAGGAAAGAAAAACAGCGATTTTGCAAGCACCCAAACCAACAACCAAGAAAGAAATGATGTCTTTCTTAGGTACAACTAATTTTTGTCGGAGCTGGATACCAAATTATGCTTTGGAATCTGCTCCACTGACTGATTTGATATATAAGACACCAATGGCAGCACAAGACATTTTACAATGGACAACAGAAGCAGAAACGGCTTTCTGCAGGTTGAAGCAGTTGATAGCTTCTTCATTAGTTTTAGGACTTCCAAATTATCGGAAACGATTCTTTCAGACCATAGATTGTAAGCAAGGGTACATGACGTCAGTATTGACGCAACAACATGGGGACAAGCAACGCCCCATAGCCTACTATTTATCACAGTTAGACCCAGTGGCGTGATCTTTGCCTCACTGTGTACAAGCAGTAGTTGCAGCCGCAATGGCAGTACAGGCTTTGGCCTCAGTGGTGTTATTCCACCCTCTCACATTGAGAGTGCCTCATACAGTTACAATGATTTTACTGCAAGGGAAAGTGGCATACCTTTCTCCTGCTAGACATCTTTCATGTATGACTATACTGCTGAGCCAACCTCATATGACAACTGAACGATGTACGACACTGAATCCATCAACATTACTTCCAACTCCTGCGGAGGGCACACCACACAGCTGCCTGCAGGAAAATGAACAGTTAGCTTTACCTAGACAAGATCTTACAGATATGCCCTTGGATAATGCCAAGGTGACATATTACGTGGACGGCTCATGCAGAAGGGGTCCTACAGGGAAGAATCTGGTAGGGTATGCAGTAGTTACAGACACTGAAATTTTAGAAGCTCAATCCTTACCACACAACTTATTTGCACAAGCAGCTGAATTGATAGCTTTGACAAGAGCATGTACTTCAGCAAAAAACAAGTGTGTAAACATATATACTGACAGTCAGTATGCTTTTTCTACAGTACATGCATTTGCACAACAATGGAAAAATAGAGGAATGATAACATCCAGTGGAAAACCTATTAATCATGCACAATTTATTTTGGAGTTATTAGAATCTATTCAGTTACCTACCAAAGTAGCTATTTGTAAATGTGTAGCTCATACAAAACAGCAGGATAAGATTTCGAAAGGCAATGCACGAGCTGATGCAGCTGCAAAGCAAGCAGCCTCAGACTCAGAAACTTTACTTTTAAATGAGGAATTACAACCCTCTGAGATTTTAGATTTAGACATATTAAAAACAATGCAGACACTTACTACAAAAGCAGAAAAACAAAAATGGGTAAAACGAGGTGCAATTCTTGAGAATGGACTGTACATTTCCAAAGAAAGAAAAACAATATTGCCGTCTAATTTATTTAGATATGCAGCTTTGTTGAGCCATGGGCAGAGCCATGTCTCAAAAGGGGGGATGGTACAGTTAGTAAACCGAATATTCCAAACATATGGATACACAAATTATACAAAAAAAATGTTGTGCAGCTTGTCATACTTGTAACAAGCACCATGCAAGAGGAGCATTTAAAACCAAGCAAGGAAGTTTTCCTATACCACCATACCCGTTCCATACTATCTGTATGGATTTCATAGGATTGAATAAATGTGAAGGGAAGAAGTTTTGTTTAGTTATTGTAGACATGTTTTCTAAATGGGTAGAAGCTTTTCCAACCAAAAATCCAGATGCAGCAACAGTGGCAAAAGCCCTGATAAAAGAAGTAATCCCTAGATTTGGCATTCCGGAAATGATTTATAGTGACAATGGCACACATTTTGTGAATCAAACGATTCACCAGCTTGGGAGATTTTTTTGGTATCTCCTTGAAGAACCATTGTGCTTACCACCCACAGTCAGCAGGACTGGTGGAAAGGTACAATGGTACCCTAAAGAACAAGTTAAAGAAGCTAGTAGAGGAGACCCAAAAGAATTGGATATACTGTCTGCCTTTAGCACTGCTGAGTATGAGAACGGTTCCAAATGTAAAGGGTTTGACTCCCTTTGAAATGATTTTTGGGAGAGCATATCATGTGCCTCAGTGGAAAGCTCTCATGCCTGCAGAACAAGAGGCTGACAGTTCGTTAGCAGAGTATATGAAGAAATTGTTAATGAATAAATCTGTTTTGCAGTTTAACTCTTTTTCAGATAAGGAACAGACCAGACCGGTGGAAGCAGTCTTGGCTCCTGGGACATACGTCTGGCTGAAAGTGACGAAAAGGAAGAATTGGGTGAGTCCAAAGTGGGAGGGACTGTACCAGGTTCTGTTGGCAATGCCTACTGCAGTCAGAGTGGCTGAGAGGACGTCCTGGGTTCATTTGATGCATTGTAAACCGGTAAAGAACTTTCAACTTGATAAAAACTTTGCGACTGATATACAATCAGACCGAGATGGCCAAAAACAAAGCGAATAGAAGTTTAGAGCAACCCCAGAGATGTTGCATAATCATTTTGTTGTGTGTACATTTATTAACTGTAATTGTGACAATTTTCCTCTTGTTGTGGTTTATCCTACAAACAACTACGCAAGTGAAAGTGAAAAGGCGTGATGAGACGTCTACAGACTGGCATCCAAATTTTAACACGTACCTAGCCATGAAACGTGTGTATGCAGAGACTATGAACATTTCAAATTGCTGGGTTTGTACAGCTATACCAACAGTATATGGAAGACTGATAATGTCCGCTGTCCCTTTGGGGATAAATGAGACTTGGGAGAATTTACTTTTCGACACAGGAACTGAGAGATCACAGGACAAAATAGCTTTATTTTTACCTGTCACACAAAAAGGAGTTGTATGTTTCTACAAAAATGACACTCTCCAGGTGGGCTGGAGCAATTGTAATATAACCATATCTTACCGATGTTATATTAAGAATAGTAATGGCAATACTTTTTGCAATACTAATTATGACTCTTATTTAAACTCATTGAAAACAACTATGAGTGACATTCAAAGAAATCCAGTTTTGTTTAAACAATTGTCAGTTATAGATCAAAAAATGTTTCATGCAGGACTGATGCATATTAGTACTAAAGTAGAAAACTGTTATTTTATTTGTGGGAAAAAGGCAAATAAATGGTTACCTGAGAATTGGTCCGGCAGTTGTTTTTTGGGTTACTTGGTTCCGGCAATAAGACATACTGCAGAATTATCTTTGGGTAAGATACGAAACGTAAGAGAAACAGCTCGAAAGCCCGAAGGTCCAGTTAAGAAACCTGTGAATCCAGTTGGGAAGATCGAAGCTGGTTGGAAAGACCATAATGCAGTAAAAGACAAAAGCGAATTGACTCGTATGGACTTGAGTGACAGTGTTATATCCTGGGCAGGAATATTACCAGCCTATGGAGCAGTCAAATCAATCTGGGAGCTGAGGAAGTTGTTGAAATGTCTCGAAGTAATGAGTAATGCAACTTTTTCCGCCCTAGAACTAGTGACTGATGAACTGAATGCAATGAGAACTGTTGTGCTACAAAATCGGATGGCTCTTGACTTCACCCTAGCGGCGAGAGGTGGTATGTGCATGCTTATCAAAGAAGAATGCTGTGCTTATATACCTGACAATTGTCACGAGATAAATAATCACCTAGAGGTAATTCAGCAAGTATCAGCCATGAGTGAACCAGGCCCAAACCCACTGATGAACTTTTTCCAGAATCTGTTTGGGGGGGTGGGGATCCATCCTAATGAACATTCTAATTGCTATTTGTGTGGGTATACTCCTAATAGGAGCATGTGTTTGCTGTGGAATTCCCTGCATGAAAAGATTAATCAAAGATTTTGTTGATGTATCTGTTACTGAAACTTTCGACCAAGATATTGAAATTGAAAGATTGATTTCAGATGACGCTTTTTCTGAAGTATAGATTGAATGACTCACCTAGCTGAAAATCCTAAGTGGAAAAGGTTAGGAGATGAAATAACACTATGCATACTTCAAAAAAAAAAAAAATAGAATAAAAAGTATTAATAGGGGGGAAATGTTAGAAAATATGTATTTAAATATATGTGAAATGCTAGTTTAGAAGCAAGGTAGTTTATAATGCATTTTATTCTATTAATCATATTACAGAAGGGATAAATTCATGTGTAAATACAAGTAGCTTCTGAAACTGCAGTGTGCTTTGACCCCTGACCCAGGCAGCTGCCAGCTCAGCAAGCTTAATGTTTATGCTTTTCATAAGTGATTATCTGCTGGGTCAGGAAATTAAATGTGTAAATCTTCCACTCCTTCCTGATGAGATAACTAGTCCTTGTAAATAATGAAATCTTCTCTTCCTGCATGAAGTAACTTGTCCTTGTGAGATAAAAACACAGCTGGTAAAGAAAGTGAAACAGTGAACAAATATGTATGTTAAAGACTGAATCTGCTATTGTATTCGAACTGACATGAAACCTTGAATAAGTAACTTTACAGAAAGACATTATGACTGACCAGCTGGATAGCAAGGCCATATTGTATCTAGAGGAAAAGTTTTTTTAAAACATACTGCATCAGCATATTAAAAGAATAGAGGCTTGTAAGCTAAAGTGATGTAGATGCCCCGTGACATATCACGTCAGTAAGGTGGGCATAGCTTCAATGTTAAACCTATATAAAATTGTGTGCTTCCTGTTTCATGTCAGACAAAATTCTGTACTTGTATGGTTTTTTGCCTCCTGTTGTACACTAGTAAACCTTTGAATCTGAACCTCCTGTGTATTGAATTATTAATTTTATTTACACACACCAAGTTTAATTTTGTATAAAATTAGAATGTATGACCTTCGAATTAAACTGATAATTTAATATTTAAGGAAACACTGACAGATAAAAATTAAGACTGTTATAAAGTAGAATAACACTAGTCAGTCCAGAAAAAAAGAAAAACAATAATTTGCATGTCCAGAACTCCAATGTTAGCAGAGTCTGCTTGTTTAAGGATCTCTTGGTCCTTGATGAGCACTGAGAAATAGTCTAGACTCACTACAATGGAATCATTAAGAGCTGGACAAGCTGTGCAATGCAAGCGGTATACCACTTGGTCAGGAGGCTGCACATACTTGGAAGCAAGCAGCCAAAGTGGAGCTTGCAAGGCTGCCATGGGGTGAGAGGAGAATACAACATCCTCCATGGCAGCAGTATGACACAGCACCAGCATCCTCAACCTCCTCACTGTCCCTGGATGTGGGTCAGATTGAGCCCAGGGAAAGCTATGGAGAGTCTGTCAGACCCAGTGAATGAGGAGCGAAGCTGGTGGAAGCTGACAGTCAGCTGCAGGAAGAAGATGTGAAAAAAAAAAGACAGTGCACCAAAGAATAAAGAATGGTCAATTAATTATTACAGCCCAATGATACAACAGTTACCAGTTTTACATATAACTGATGCAAATGGAAGTCAGACACAGTAACAGGCACACATGTACAAATGCTAAGTCAATTTGCCAAATTATCATAGATACTACATCGCTATGCACATCGACTATAAATACTAATAGAAAGTATCCCTACAGAAGAAGAAGAAAATGGTATGGTTGCCCAAATATAGTGCTATATAGAAAATAAGCATTGGTAAATATACAGTATGTACAATGCAAAAATATACAGCAGTAGTTAAAGCTTCCAGAACACAGTGGTACATGATAAGCCTACAGCTCTTTATACAACAGTAATCATGTATCGAATTACAAATAAATGTACCTGTGCAGTGTCCCTGCACTTCTCATAAGATATATGTGGCATGGGTAAAATGAGATTATGAGAAAATATGTAGTATTAGTATAGGTTTGCTTGCATAATAGCAATGGAATAGGAAAATACTTCTGTACTCCTATTGGACCTATCAAAAGCATTCGGCACTGTAACACACCCTAAGCTTTTACAACACTTAGAAAAACTTGGATGCACTCTAAGTGTAATAAAAAGAAGTTATGTCTTACTATAATGTTCCATCTGTACTGTTGATCCTCATTCAGTCATTACGTATGGGTATCGGTTCCAACCTCGGAACTGTGCCGGCCATTTTCCAAGCTCGTGTCAGCTACAAACTCTCGAGCTAAAACTCTTACCCAGAATTCCCCTCTCCCTGTTACCTCAGTTTGAGTTAGCAAATCAAAAGAAAGTAGAGGCTACCTCTGGTCAAATGACCTAATAGAACCGGATGGTGAGATCCACTAGAAGCCACAAGAGGGGGAAGGAGGGAGGGTCGTAATGACTGAACGAGGATCAACAATACAGATGGAGCGTTATGGTAAGACATAACTTCTTTATCTGATATTGTTAATCCTCGTTTATTCCTTACGTATGGGACAGAGTCCCCAGCTACCTTTATTCCTGGTAGGCTCTCATGGAAGGACATTCCTGAGCACCACAGAACCAAAAGATGCTCTTCCCCTAGAGGCCAAATCCAATTTGTAATGATTGATGATGAAGGTATGAGGGGTAGCCCAAGTTGCAGCTGCACAAATGTCATGTAAAGAAGCTCTGGCATGGAAGGCAGCAGAAGTTGCCACCGACCTTGTAGAATGAGCCTTTACGGTAGTAGGTAATGGAATATTCCGTTGTCTATAAATGAAGGTCACACAGTCTTTCAACCATTTAACCAATGTGACCTTAGCAACAGCACATCCTAATCTAGGTCCAGAATAGGCCAAAAATAACTGGTCTGATTTATGAGAGGCCTTAATCCTGTTCAAGTAGAAGCGAATTTGCCTGTGAATATCTAAGATATGTAGGCAATACTCTCCTTTGTTTGAATAGTTGGGGAAGAAAACTGGCAATGGTTTGATTAATGGACATTTCAGAGATCACTTTTGGCAGAAAGGAAGGATTAGTTCTCAATGATACTCTATCTCTATGAAAAATCAAATATGGACTCTTGATACATAAGGCTTGAAAGCTCAGAAATACGTCTGGCAGAAGTAATGCCGACCAGAAACAAGGTTTTTCATGACAAGTATTTGAGGTCGCAAGAAGAAGCTGGTTCAAAAGGTGACATAGTCAAAGCTTGTAGAACTAATGACAGGTCCCATGGTTGAGTAGGTTCTCTAAAAAGGGGTTTTAGATATTCACACCTTTTATGAAAGTCTTGCATAATTTGTGTGACATAAGAGAGGAGTCTTGGACACCATCATGGAAATTAGATATTCCAAATGAACTCTAATAGTAGAGGCCGATAGACTGGATTGAAAAAGAGTGGATAGATACTCCAGTACTATCGACACTGGTCTTGAAAAAGGATCTACCTGCTTTTCTTTTAGCCAAAAAGTAAATAATTTCCACTTGCTTAGATAAGTAATTCTGGTGGAAGACTTATGAGATGCAATAAGAATGTCACGTACTGGCAAAGAAAGATCATTCTGCCTGGCAATCAAGGGAATTGGAGGAGCCAAGCTGTGGGCATCAGGCTGTCCAAGTTGGGGTTAATCAAATTCTGTGGATGGGAGATCAACCCCAGGGTTGGATGGAGAATCCACGGTTGATCAAGCAGGTGAGGCCAAAGGAAGGGGAACCAAATCTGACGAGGCCAATATGGTGCTATGAGGATTACTTTGCTCTTCAACTGGCGGGCTTTCTTCAGAAACTGGGGAATGAGGGGGAGAGGTGGAAATGCATAAAGTAGACCCAGGGGCCAATCGTAGACTAGAGCGTCCCTGGGTGACTGTCCCGGAGGGGGTATCAGGGTGAAATAGTTACTGCATTTGTAGTTGGTCGGGGATGCAAACAGGTCACAGCAAGGAAGAACCCAGCGGTTGAAAATCTCCGCCACTATCACGGGATTCACGGACCACTTGTGAGGTTGTAGAGTACACCTGCTGAGTCTGTCTGCTATCACGTTGGAATGTGCACAATGTAGTTATATTCTTGAAACAGACAGGGTCCACATTATGGGATATGGTGTTGTTAAACTAAGGCAAAAGTTACATTGCCTTAGTAAATGTTTAGTATATATTGCAATTTGTCAACAATGCAGTCATTTTTATATTGGGAAAACAAAAAAATGCACTGAACAAGTGTATATACCAACATTATTATGATATACGCAAAACTAATTTGAGTAATGCCCTGGCTATGCACATTTTTGAATTGAGTAGTCATTCTTTCAAATTTATTGGCTTGGAGCAGATAGTGGACAAGACAAAAGGGGCGGTCCAAAAGAATTATTTTTAGAATATAGAGAGCTAATATGGCAGCTTAGGTGCAATGCATCAGCCCCTCCGGGTCTCAATGAGACCGTATCTATTACTAGTTTATTAAAATTAAGGGCCGATTTTCATATGTAAACATGTTATTGATTAGCTGTTTATGCTTTGTATATGTTTATTTTTTGTCAAAGGTATTATATACCTATTTCAAGTTTTTTAAGATAAACTTATTTAAAATATAAATATTTATTCATCAAGTTTAAAACAATATGTACTATTTATTTATGCATATATATATTTTAATAAGTTACATACTTACACAGGTCTTTTAATATTTATATTTATTTATATAAGTATTATGTATTGTAATATGCTTGTATTTAACAATTGTATTTACTTACTTAATTCTATGGAAAAGAAATGGTGTTTCACTTAAATGAACACAGGGGGAGGGTTTCTTTTGCGATCATGTGATGGGAGTACAAGTATTGAAGCAAACTAATTGTTGTAAAGGTGTTTCTGATGATGTCAAAGGCTTAAGGACGATGAAAGCACTAAAATAAAACAGTGTTTGCTGTGGATTGCTTAATTGCAAGTTCCTGCTGCATTTCTTTATATTTAATAATGGTAAGCAAATCATCCAACTTTTGTCACGAGGAACACAGATCATCAGTGTTATCAGGCTAAATATATGTAGTGTTTATTACACTGTACAAGACGTTTGTGCTTTAGCAGATCATTACTGGGATACTCATTTAAGGAATCCATATTCAGCTGTGAGTGAGTAAAAAATTCTAAAAGAAAAGAATAATCAAAATCAGTTACCACCAAATTCAAAGAGAGCTTAATCAACTTCTATGAGAAAAATCACACAAACGGTATAGAACTAAATTAAGTACAGTAAAGTCATTACTCTGATCATACAAGTTCTGAAAGTCAAACAAAAGTTGGAATTCCTTTAAATCATGTGCGAATGCGCACAATAGCTTCTGCTCACTATCGCTTGCAGTCGCACCTCTTTTTAACAGTAAAGCTCAATAAATCACAAACCAAGACAGGATTGTTTAAATAATCTCTGGACTGTCCTCTCTGCAGTCTGTTCGACTTTATAGCTGACTAGGTCCCCTTAGGATGACTACAGTTTACCTGTCTAAATCCTATCCGTTTCTAACAAACAGTGAAAATTAAAGGTAAAACACCAAAATATAAATTGAAATAAATCTTCTTGTCTACAAGTTATCCCTTCCTTCCTACAAACAGTGAAAACCGGTGGTAAGAAATAAAATATAAACTCAAATTTCTCTTGCCAGGCAACTCCACAGTCAATCACAAACCAAGACAGGAGTTTTTAGATAAGCTCTGGTCTCCTAGGGATTTCTCTCTGTCCCTCTAAAATGTCATTAGGGAGAAGAAGACACTGACTGCAAAAGAAAATCATGCTAACCATGGCAGCACCTCTTTCAGGCCATTTTAGAGTATAACAAATTTGAAAATAATAACAACCACTTACTTTGATACAGATACATTCGTAATTCAGAAAAGTTCAAGATGTGCTGAAAAACATTTTTTTTTGTTCCAGTTTTTTAGGTGTGGTTCTCCTTTAAGTGATAATGTAATAAAGGTCTTAAAAAAAGTACAGCATTCCCACCAGTTGATGCAAACAGGCTCCCAATATGCTAACACCATACCATTCAAACTCACTGTCAGAAATCTGGACAAAGCCTGACAAAATGGTGGAACAAAGGCACAAAAATAGGAACATATTTTAAATGCTGCTCTTATAAATTTAGAAAGTTGCTAGAGTAACAAGGTTTGTTTTAACATACATTTTTAAATTACTTGAAATCTGAAACTCAAACATAGGCCATTATTTAATAACTTCAATCCTCATATCATCAGAGTGATTTATCAGAAAACCACAGATTTTATGAGGGACAGACCAAGAATATGAGCCACTATGTTACATAACTACATTCTACACTTCAATCCATGCATCCATTTACTGATACCACAGAAATAATAACAGAAATGCTGGATTAGTTTTTACTTCTACGGAATCAAGCATATATAATTTTTTTACTTTGTACTTACACAGTCCACTATCATCTTCCCTAGCTCCTTGGCACCAAACACCGTTTTGGCCAGCTCCCATGGGTTGGAGGGTCGAAAGACATCAACTGAGCTGACCTGGACTTGAGGAGGTTTTCCTGTCCCAAGAGAGACAACCACTCCCAACTTTTTGACTTCATGACTTCGGTCCTACAAAGAGAAGCTGTTAACAGTCAGTACTCAGCCCATTATGTTGGGATATCCCTACATTATATACACCTGTATACAGAAAAAAAAAAAAAAAAGCTGAAACTTAAAATAATAAGGAAGTGAGTAGCAAGTGAAGACCATGTAAATTTTTAGTTAAACTAATTTAAATTATACAGTAACTTAATTCAATCACACTCAACCACAAGCATGTGAAAGCTGCAGTTTCCAGAATATGACAACTGAAATTAACACATTTTTTTGTTAAAAGGAGGAACACTTCCAAGTGA
Source organism: Protopterus annectens (assembly GCF_019279795.1). Taxonomy (NCBI): domain Eukaryota; kingdom Metazoa; phylum Chordata; order Ceratodontiformes; family Protopteridae; genus Protopterus; species Protopterus annectens. The sequence goes on along the minus strand of NC_056725.1, from coordinate 1,676,110,231 downwards.
GTCACCTTTTTCATTCAGACTAGAGTCTTGGTGAGATCAAAAGACTGCTATGTCACTCACTGAGGAAGATCAATGCAGTATGTATCAAAGTTCTGTATAATGAAATACTTAAATAAGAAGAGAGGAACTTTACTAAACTATGATAAAATAACTAAGTGCCACCATAATTACCTATTTATTTCTTACAAACAGAGAACTTGCAAGCCACATTATAACCTAGTAAAAATATGTTTTACTAAACTTTCTGAACAAAAGAAACAATATAAATATTCAGGTAACTGGAATTCACTATGTAACTGAATTGTTACACAAAATTATGGTTTTGATTTAAATACTACGCAGCAAGCAGACAACTGGGGGGGGGGGCAGGTAAAGAAAATCTGCAGCACATCAGAAGCTACTTCAATAATTATAAAAAAATCAGCAACCCATTTAAAGAAATAAATAACTTTTACATATATAAATTTTATCTGTGTAGGTGCACTTGACCACATGCAGTTTTCTATCATGATGAAAGTACAGTTGCATAAGTACACTTACCATAACAGTAGCTATTTGAATGATCACTGCTGCAGCAGCCTTAGCTATATGGGCTATATCCCGCCAAGGATGTAACAGCCGGCCGAGTTCCAAAGCTTCAGGGCTTCCTTCCATGATCCCAAACCATTAGTCAGCTAAAGCTGGGATTATTAAAAAGACAGGTTTGGGCACCAAGCCCTTCAAAGTTTTCATGCCAACAGACAGGGAGGCTGAGCCCTGAAAGGCCAATGCTATGAACAACAGAAAAAAATGTTTACACCTTGGCATAAACAACACACAAAAAACAAAAAAACAAGATGGGATAGGTGGAGGGAAGGAGTGTTTTCTGCAGCAGTGATTATTCAAACATCTACTGCTAATGGTAAGTTTGCTTAAACAATTGTACTACATTCATCTCATTAATCACTGCTGCAGTACCCCCAGCTATATGGGTAGAATACCCTAGCTTACTTCATCTGAAAAGTGGAAGGGGTGGGGTTGTCCATGAGCCCCTGGAGAATGGCCCTAGCAAAACCTGATCTAGACCTACAGAAAGACTCAAGCTTGCAAAGCCTTGTAAATGTATGAATGGAGGGACCAAGTTGCTGCTTCTAAAATCCAGTCCTTTCCAAAAGACAAGACCCTGGTAGAGTGGGTGCCCTCACCCTGGCTGGAATAGTTTTGTTGTGTGTTAAAGAATGGGAACTTAATCTACGAGGGAAAAGAGCAAGTAGTTAAGGAATAAATAAGCAAAACACTACAAAGGGAATCAGTACAGTTTATTAGCTTATGAACAGATTGAACACATTATAGCTGAGTGCATCTAGTTTTATACACACAGTTCTGCCTTTCTAATTTACATTGTCCAATAAAAAAAATGCTTACTGTCAAAGTATGTATTTTAATTTTGTCCTTTAATGGCTTACTGTCATTTACATCTTTTTAAGAATGTCACTGTAATGTCACGTTATGATCTATTTTTGGAAATCTTAAGAGCATCAGTATAGCCACATTCTATTTTGGTAGCACTTAGTTTTAAACAAGTATGTTGCCCAAAGCATTTCATTCCTCTCATTTATCTAGTTTTTATATGACATCAGTCACTCATTTTGTTTGTTTTACTTGGAGAAGAAATTAGATTATCTGTCTAGTTGTGCTACACTAACTAAAAAATAATAAGAATTCAGTAGTGTCACATGTAATATGGACTTGCAACAGAAATGTATAGAATACAACAGCTGACGTACATGTATTATGTTCAGAGTTTGATGCAACCAAACACCTGTTTGAGTGAATTTGCTTCTCTCTGCTAGTGCCTTGTATTTTATACAGTGCATAGAACTTTCCTCTGCCTTTCAAGATGTGTTTCTGTCCTATGCATACACACAGTTGCAATTATCCATGATCTATATACATACTTTGTATATACATGTTTAGAAATATCTCCTGACAGAAAATTACAGGTTAAAATACATGTCTCTCATACATATATCTTTGTGATGTTTTTTCTAACAGAACATTCAAGGTTTTCTACTATGATGTAGGCAGTATTACTTAAGCTAAATACAATGTTAGCTTTATTGTCCTTACATTCTCAAAGGAACTTTCCTCCTTAGCAAAGGAGCAACATAAAATGACAGTCAATCCTTGTACACCCACAGATTAGCAGTCTCTTTAAAGACAGGAAAGTTCTGAAGGTCTTGCCACCCAAACTTGACTTTTTAGTCAACTCAACTTGAGCTAATGGTTTGGGCACTTGGAAGGTATCACATCTGATGGGACAGAGTTCCCAGTTATGTGAATCTGGGTGGCTCTCATGGCAGGATATTCTGGAGTACTGCAGAATCAAAAGCAGCCCTGCTTCTGGAGATCAAATCCAATTTGTAATGAACAATAAAGGTATAAGCATTGTAAGTTGCTGCAGCACAAATGTCATCAATGGAAGCTCTGGACTAAAAAGCAGAAGTAGCAGTCATGGATCTAGTAGAGTGGATTTAAAAGGTCTGGGCAAGGAAAGACCTCAATGACTGCAACATGTGATATGCAATCTGCTAACCATTTTATTAAGGTAACGTTGGAAACTGGTTTTCCCAATCTGTTGGAGGCAAAGGGGATGATCAACTGATCTAAAGTATTTTGTTCTTATGGAGGTAAACATGGAGTTGTCTATATCTAAAAGATGAAGCATGTATTCACCTTTGCTGGAGAAGTTGTGAAAGAAAACAGGTAAAGTGATGACCTGGTTAATGTTCGCCTAAAAAGCTACACTGGGCAGGAAAGAAAGATTAGTTTTGTAAGGTAACCCTATCTTTATGGAAAACCAAATAAAGGAATTTTGGGAACAGTGTTTGGAGTTCAGATATTTGTCTTGCTGAGGTAATAGCCACTAGAAAGGTTGTTTAAAAGAAAGAAACTTGAGGTCAGATTTGGCTGATGGCCCAAAGGGGCTCTGAGTTAAACTTTGTACTTACAGCATTAGATCCAGGGTGGAATAGAGTCATTAACTGGGGGACTAAGCAAAATAAATGCCTTTAAGGAAGCTTTCCATAATTTGGATGAAGCTAGAGGAGAAGCATTGTATCCGGTATGATAATTTGAGATGGGTGCTAACTGAACTTTAATGGTTAAAAATAAATAAATAAATAAAATAGCCCCCTCTTGAAAAACATGCTAGGAAATCCAGGACATGGGAATAGGGGCAAGTAAAGGGATCCAATTCTCTCTGAAGGACTCAACATGAAAAACTTTTCCATTTACTCTCGCAAATCTTCCTGGTGGAGGTTTTCTGGGATGATGATAATATATGATGGACCAGGGAGGAAAGCCTAGGCTGTCTAATTACAAGAGGAATTGGAGAAACCATACAGTTAATTTGAGGTCTGCAAAGTCCAGGTGTGCTACCCTTGTAGGATGAGAGATCAGATCTGGACTGGGGTCCAGTATCCAAGATGGGCATGAAAGATGAGACCAAAAAAGGGGAACCACACTTGACGAGGCCAAAATGGTGGAATAAGGATAACCTTTGCTCTTCAACCAAAGTGCTTTCTGTAGAAATTTGGAGAGTAAAGGTATAAGCATAAAGGAGAATGGAGGGCCAAATGTGGACTAGAGCATCTCTCAGTGACTCCCCTGGGGGGGGGGGATCAGGGCAAAGAAAGTACAGTTGTGTACACTTACCATAAATGTAGATGTTCGAGTGTATTCACTGTTGCAGTCATTACATTTGGGTTATCTGCTTGCAAGTAGCCCTCAGTTGGCCTGACTAACAAAGTCTTGGGTCCTGTGTTGGTTGCTGTCTCTTCTTCTGTGACGTCAGGTCGTCAGGGGTATAAAACATTACGCCGACGTCATTACATCAGGTTTTTCTTGCCCCAGATGTCAGGTGCCCCCTAATGGGAAGCAATTAAATCTATAAATATACAAGGTTATACCTCAAACTAAAAAGCAAATACACCAAAAAGCTTTTAAGCATTGAAAAGGAGAGAAGAGGTATAGCCAGATAAAGTCATGGGGCTGGAGGGAGGGTAACCAGGACTGCAACAGTGAATACACTCGAACATCTACATTCATGGTAAGTGTACACAAATGTACAATGTTCTTCGTGTTTCACTGTTGCAGTCATTACATGTTGGTAGATTCCCAAAGCTAAGGATGGGAGGAGGAATTTAGATAGCATTAGAACCAGCTATAAGGCCCTGCAAAACTGCAGTGGCAAAGCCAGCTCTGGATTTAGAGAAAATTGGCAAATGGTAATGCTTGGTGAAAGTATGTACAGAACTCCAGGTAGCAGCTTCTAGGATGTTCCTGGTAGGTACGCCTCTGAGAAAGGCTGTAGAGGTAGATGCAGCCCTGGTTGAGTGGGATCTGAACACCTGTGGGATAAGTTTTCCATGGTGCTTATTGCAGAAGTGAATGCAATGGCCTATCCATTTGGAGATAGTTCGCTTTGAAATTGCCTTCCCCTCTGTCCCTGCAGCAAATGCCACCAGCAGTTGTTCAGATTTCCTTTGAGGTTTAGACCTGTCCATGTAGAATCTAAGATGTCTGTGCACATCTAAGGAGTGCAGTATCCATTTACCTTTGTTCTGTGGATTAGGAAAGAAGGTAGGCAAATGAATGGACTGATTAAAGGCCACACTGAATACCACCTTTGGCATGAAAGAGGGATTGGTCCTGAGGGATACCCTTTCGGCATGAAAGATGATCAAAAGCTCCAATGCCATAAGGGCCTGTAATTCAGATACCCTTCTTGCTGAAGTGATGCTAAAAGGGAAGCTGTTTTCCAAGAAAGAAATTTTAAATCTGCAGTAGCAGCTGGCTCGAAAGGAGAAAGGGTGAGTTTCTCCAATACAAAGTTAAGGTTCCAGGCTGGAGTTGGAGCTCTCTTGGGTGGTCTTAAATTTTTGGCCCCTCTGAGGAACTGCTTAGGCCATGGAAGAGAGAAGAGGGGAGGTTCTGTGTTATAATGAGCTGAAATGGCTGAGGCGTGAATTTTTATTGAGGAAAAAGACAGGCCCTTGTGAAGCATCTCAGTTAAGTATTGTAAAATCTGAGGTAAATTGGGCACTGCTGTGCTCATCCCTTGAGACTGGTTCCAGGGACAGAATCTTTTCCATTTTTCAGCATAAGATTTTCTAGTACTAGGCCTCCTTGCCTCTAAAATGACGTCCATCGCTGGTTTACTGAGGGATGGTAAAGGAGAGCTTAGGTAATTAGCCATGCTGCTAGGTTCAGTGTTTGAAGCGGAGGGTGCCGAATCTGGTTCTCCTGCTGAGACAGCAGGGTAGGAGTCTGAGGCAGGTGCCATGGGGCCGACAGTGACACGCTGCACAGGAGGGGGTACCAGTGTTGGCGTGGCCAGGCTGGTGCAATCAAAATCATCCTTGGTTTGTCTTGTTTGATCTTTAGTAGTACTTTGGAGAGCAGAGGCATGGAGGAAAGGCATAAACTGGTTTTTCCAGCTGAAGGACAGAGCATCCACTTTCCAAGCTTGTCTGTGGGGAGTCCTTGCACAAAATTTTTCCAATTGATAGTTCTGAGTGGAGGCAAACAGGTCTATATCTGGGCTCCCCCATTTGCTTGTCAACAAGTTGAAAATCCTTGGTTCCAGTTTCCACTCGTTTGGGTCCATGAGGGTTCTGCTTAGTCCATCTGCCAGTGTATTTAGTTTTCCTGGCAGGAATTGAGCTTGTAGATGTACTTGGTAGCTGAAGGCTGTGTTCCACAACGTCATGGCTAGTCTGCAGAGGGGGTAAGAATATGTACCCCCCTGCTTGTTTATGTACCACATAACACTGGTGTTGTCCGTCTTTACAATTAACTGTCCTGGAAGAATGTGGTCCTTGAAGGCTGTCAGAGCATTCTGTACAGCTAACATTGCTTTATGATTGATGTGAAGGTGCATTTGAATTGGGTTCCATTTGCCCTGAATGCACTTCCCTGCCAGGTGCACTCCCCATGCATAGTCTGATGCGTCTGTTGTTAGGGTTTGGGCGGCAGGGGGTAGTGTGAATGGTAGTCCCTTGTTTTGGTGGCAGGCCTCTGCCCACCAAAGGAACTCTAGGCATAGACAAGGAATGACAGGAATCATTGCTTCTAGATCCTGAAAATGTTGACACCACAGGCTTTTTAGATACCATTGTAGTTTCCTCATATGCAGTCTTGCATATGGAATCAGAAGACTGCAGGAGGCCATGAACCCCAAGGCTTGTAGTATTTGCCTTGCAGACAGCAGAGTTTTTGTGACCACTTGTCTGAAGTAGGTTGTCAAGTGAATTTGTTTCTCTGGCGTGAGGAAAGCCATCTGGGAAGTTGTATTCAAGCTTGCTCCCAGGAATATAATTTGTTGACAGGGTACCAGGTGTGATTTCTTTTCATTTATGGTGTATCTCAGACAAGTTAACACCCTCTGTACAAAAGCCAGATGATTCAAAAGTATGTACTGGGTTTTCTGCCTGAATTAGACAATCGTCCAGGTATTGGTATATTTGAATATTTCTTTGCCTGCAAAATGCAATGACTGGAGCTAGGCACTTTGTGAATACCCTGGGCGCAGTAGATAAGCCAAAGGGCAGTGCAGAGAACTGATAGTGTGTGTAGCCTGCTTTGAAGCATAGGTATCTTCTGCAAGGCTCCCTGATTGGGATGTGCAGGTATGCTTCCTTTAAATTTAGTGTTGCCAACCAGGCATCTTTGCTTAGCATAGGAAGCAACTGGTGAAGAGTCAGCATCTTGAATTTTGGAATCACCAAAAAGGTATTTAAATTAGGCAGGTCCATGATAGGACACCATGAATTGTCTTTTCTGGGTACCAGGAAAAATCTGGAGTAGAAACCTTGTCCCTTTTTCTCTTCTGGTACCAACTGAATACCCCCTATGCTTAAGAGAGAGTACTTGCTTTTGGGCCTCTGCCCACTGCTTTGGAGGTAGATCTGGCCAACTGCTTGGAGTTGGTGACGTGTGGAAGTGAAATCTGTATCCTTGGGACATTATATTTACAACCCATTTGTCCTGGGTAATGAGTCCCCAGTTCTTTGCATGAAGTGCAATCATTCCTCCCAAAGGGGCAGTCAGTTGAGAAGTGCTTGGAAGTTTTAAAAAGAAGTCATTGAGACAGGTTACCATAGGGGAGAGTTTTATTACTCCTAAATTTGGAAGTGGAGGCCCCCCACTGCGTAGTCCTGTGCACCCCCTGGGACTGAAGCTTGGGTGCTCTGCTGGATCTGGGTTTGGACTGAGAAGGTCTGGAAGAGGCAGGAAAGGACCAATTCTTAGAAGGCCAATGCCTACTAAATCTTGGAGGTTGTACTTGTAAAAAGCATTTAACAGTTTGCATAGATTTAGCTTTTACCTCCATCTTTTTAAGAACTTCTGCCTTGTTGCCAAACAGGTGGCCCCGATTTAAGGGAGCATCCAATAATTTCGCTTAAACATGATCTGGCAAGGATTGCTCCTTAAGCCAATCATGCCTTCTAAGTACAGACCCAGTTACCGCAGCCCTGCAAGATGCCTCTAGTGAATCAAAACCACACTGCAATGTATGTTTACCAACTTGTTCAGCAGAATGCATAAAATCCTGTAAATCCTTGTTTTCAGCACAATCAGGAGTCAACATCATTTTCTGTTTAAGCAATCCAATAATATGCAGCTAATACTTTAACATATCAAACTGGCAATTCAAGGCCCTAATGGCCAAAGTTGCAGAAGTGTATACCTTATTACTCCATCTATCCAGCGCCCTGGAGTCTCCATCAGAGGGGGTAGGATTTTTGGCAGTAGTAGCTTTACTGCCCTTGGATCCCTGTGAAAAGGTTTCAGGATCCGCAGTAGGATTTTTGAAAAGGAACTTGTGAGAGTCAGGAACCCTGTAATATCTATCAGGTTTTCTGGAAGCAGGAGGTAAAGAGTCAGGGGCCATGCTAGATTCCGAAAAGGCATCATCAACAATGTCCAGTACAGGAGGTATAGCTAAAGGCCTGTGCTGGGGCAGGAGTAAGAAATCCCTAAGCCTCTTTTTAGAATCAGAGAAATCCTGACTTTCCCAACAAAAAAGCTCCCTGAGAGTATACAAGGTTTCACCAAAAGAGAAATCCTCTCGGGGGGGAAGCAGAGGGAATAGAGTCCTCAGCATCAGATTCATAGGTAGATAAGGGTAAATCCTGGTCATCAGAGGAAACAGAAATTAGAATCCTGGTCAGAAGTATCATAAGCAAACTCAGTCCTTGGTCTCTTAGAGGGGGAAGGTTGGCTTCCCCTGATTAAAGTAATAAGGTCTTCAGTCATTCTTATCATTTGTTCTTTAGGCATAGAGGCCTGACCATGCAGTCTGGGCGTCAATTTTCTAGGCATGGTTTGAGTTTTAGGCCCTGAAGAAGAAGATGCTGCCAGTTTAATATGCAAGTCAGTAGGCCCGAATACACCCTCTGAAGCCAGTGTCTGCACAGCGGCTCCGGACCCATCCAAGGTAGACAAATCCACAGGTTACGCAGTTGAAGCATCTCGCGGCATACCGGACTCCGAATGGGTCTCAGTAGAGGCCTGCGAATCTGAAGTAGCGGGTATCAGGGGCTGTAAAAGCATCTCACTGAGCACCAGCGAACTGGGCAGGCTATCTCTGTCTTTATCTTTGCGTTTCTTCGGAATGTCGGTAGTCGGATGGCTTACCGAAGACATATCAGGATAATTGAACCGAGCACCAAAAAATGTAGAAGCGCAAATATACTGACAGCGGATAGTTTGTGGTTTAAATAAGGCAAAAAAACTGACAGCAAGGTACGTCATGGTCAGGGCCTAGGCAAGGAATACAGTACGAATGAAAATCTTTATGAGGTATTTGCTTTCCACAAGAAATGCAATTATTTACTTTTACTGACATCGGTTTAGAGCAAGAAAAAGTTTCCCCAACGAGGTACTTAGCTTTTAGTTGAGGACTTCGGTTCTGAAACTCGAAAAGGAAAATTTCAGGAGTCGGACGACTGGCACTTGCTCTTGCGAACTGTTTCTGCTTCGGGCACCGCACGGCAAGAAAGACAGATATAATGACGTCGGCTGCATGTTTTATACCCCTGACGACCTGATGTCACAGAAGAAGAGACAGCAACCGACGCAGGACCCAAGACTTTGTTAATCAGGCCGACTGAGGGCTACTTGCAAGCAGATAACCTGAATGTAATGACTGCAACAGTGAAACACGAAGAACATCTTGATGCACTTGTTGCTGTGGGGAGAGGCAAACAGATCACTGCAAGCTTGACTCCATCAACAGAAAATACTCTCCACCAATAACTGACAGACCACTAGTGAGAGATCAGAATGGACATGCTGAGTTTGTCCTCTAGCAGGCTGGGTTTCCATGGAATGTGCACTGCCATAAGAAAACAGACGGAGATCACCCACTGTCTGATGGGGATGGGATCAGGTTCCTATGTGTTTGTTAATGTACCAAACCACAGACATGTTTGTTTGGATAGCAAACATCCCTAGAGGGAGGAAGTCCTGAAAGACCTGCAATGTTAACAGGACTGCCCTCGTAACCAGAACACTGATATGCAAATTGATCTCTACTAGGGACCACTTGCCTTGGACTATCTGACCCAAGAAATGCCCCTTCTCCCAACTGGAAAGCATCCATGGTCACTGTGGATACAGGGGGGTGGAAACACAAAGAGACAGCCCTGATAAACATCAATGGATTATACCCACCAAAGCAGGTAACTTCTGCAAACCTGAGTGAGCTTTATTGGTTAGGACAGTAGATGTTAAAGAATTGAGCCATCTGGACTATGGTTATAGCAGCCGCCATAGAACCTAAAGCCCAGAGGACCAGTCTTGCTGGGGGAGAGAGGTGCTGAAGAATCTGTCTCACTTGAAACCATCTAGATTGTATTCTGTTTGATGGAAGAAATGCTAGATGACTGGTGGTGTCCAGGTGGTCAATTATGAATTCCAAGACTTGGTCAAGATGTAGATGAGACTTGGCATAGCTGATTTTGATGCCTAAAGACTGACATACTTGCAGCAGGTAGTCCCTGGCTTTCTCCAAGAGAGTTGTTGGGGTGGTGAGAAGCTAGCAGTCTAGGTATGGCAACACTCTGAATTTGAACAGCCTCAGGTGAGCTGCTACCACTCCAATATACTTGAACATCGAGGGAGCTGTGGTGAGGCTAAAGGGCAGTGCTCTGAACTGATAGTGACTGGCTCCGGCTGAAAGTGCAGATATCCTCAGGAGCATCTGTTCATTTTGATGTGATAGTATGTGTCCTGAAGATCACATCCAATCATCATTTTGTAGAAACTGCAGAATGGACTGAAGTTCTTTATAAACTGACTAAAATTGCCGAGATCCAGAATGGGTCTCAGTCCTCTGTTTTCTCCGGCACTAAAAAGAACCTTGATTAAGTTCAGAATCCTCTCTGGTCTGGCGGGACCTCTTGGATGACTTTTCTGTCTACCAGTTTTTGAATTTCTAAGACTGATAACTCCTGCTGACCGGGTGGAATGTCTAGCAGTCTTTTCCATTTGGGTGGTAGGACTTGCAAAAAAGGAATGAAATACCTGGTGGATATAAATTTTTACACCTAGGTGTTGTATGTAATCGATGCCCAGGTTTCTGGGTGTAGAGACAAGGACCCCCCCCCCCGACTGCCTCCAGAGAAGAGCAGTCAGGCAACCCTTCAAGAGTGCAGGAAGGGTTTATCTGAGAAGGTATCTCGAAACCCTTGGGTTTCGGGGTCTCTTCTGCTGTGAGGGTTGCGTCTTCCATTGGAACTCCCTCCCCACCACCTCTGGGAGCAATTTCCCCATGTGAGTCCTGGAAAGGACCTTGTGACTTGCAGAACTACATCTTTTTACCTCTGCACTGATTCCTGAAAAAGGATCTCTGTGGAGTAGAAAAACATATTCCCATGGCAGACATGATCTTCTCATCTTGCTCACTCTGGGAGAGCATTTTTTTTTTTAACTGTAAGGTCAAACAAGGAAGATCCATATTGACAAATGAAGACTTCAGGAGCTCTACAAAATTGCATAAGCACATCCAAGCATGTCTCTGAATGGCTATACCTGAACGTGCTGCCCATGCGGTATCTCCAGCTGTGCTACAGATCAACCTCATGGACAGGTTTGGAGAATTCTTTAATCACATCTCTCTGCAATCTAGTGAAGTTCCCAAACAATTCAGTGACCAAACAGCAAATGACAATGAGGTGTAAACAAGCTTTCCAGATCTGTCTTAACACCCAGGACTTTCTGTTAGGGTATGGACAGAAAAGTTTTATTCTGACAGCTCTTTTTACATGGCTGTTGTTGCAACCATGGCATCTACAGGAACTCTCTTATCCTAGTAGGGCCCGTCTTTAGGAGAGCTGACAAAATTTGTTGGGGCAACAAGGAATGGACTCGATCTGGTTCCTTTCATGTCAGATCTATAAGGTCATCAGCCGGGGGTAGGTAAACCAAAAATTAGATGGTCTGGACCCAAAGGGTTCCAGGAACACAAACACCTTTTGGGAATGGGATCTGAAGACCATCCACCCTTCTGGCAAAGTATCTCCAGAATGTCTCTAAAGGAGATTTTCTGGTGGAGATCTTGGGAGACCCCTCCCCTTCACCGAAGTCAATGTCTTTGGTGAGAGATTCCTGAGTGGAATCTATGTGCCTCCTTTTGCACAACCTCTTCCGGGGAACCTTGTCAGTAGGCTGATCTGGAAAGGTGTCGGAAGAGAGAGGAAGTTCCTGAAGAGGAATTGCCTGGATGCTTGAGCTGGCTGGACGGTGGTAGTGGGGCAGGATCCAAAGAAATAAGAGTAGACTGGACCCTTAGATGACAGAAAACTCTCTCCATGACCTCAAAGGCAGAAGAGCCAGGTGAAGCAGAGGCCAGCCACACTGGAGTTGAAGCCCCAGTTGCTGCCAAGCCTCAACTCTGCCCAGGCTCCTTCCATGAGGGAGGGGTCAGAACTGAGCTGTCCAGCATGGAAGCTCTGAGGAGAATGGACAGATATGACAACTTCTGAGTCAAATCTATCCCCTCGGATCCAGTGCTGAATCTTCGGCTCCAAGACACGTCCTAATCTAAGGGGGATTGGTTGGCGCAGAATGAGTCAAGAACGTAGTTGGAGTCATTTTTGGATCTGGCACATTGATCATTGGATGGATTGGAGAAGGAGAAATAAGAGAATGAGTAGTAGTTCAGAGGCACATGGAGCTGATGGGATACAGAGGCGATAACACCCCCATCTGAATCTGAGCCCTGAGAAACTTCCTCGTCTGTTTCAGATAGGCTCTGGGAGGACCTGACAGAGGACAAGGTGGATGTGGGATGTGGCATCCTCCTTTTTGTTTCTTGGAGAAAAGTTGAAGGGAGCTGTGAGGTAATGTGTTCCAGACATAAATGAGGGAATCAGAGATTTAACTGTCCTCACAGTCAGATCTGAAGGTGTTGGATGTCCTACGTTGAAGAGAGAACATTTGGCTTGGATAAAGAGGTGTTTTTTAAGGTGCAGTCTGAATTTGGACTGTTGATTTCCTTTAGGTCGCTGGTGAGCTCTTACCAAAGAGTACATGCCTGTGACAAGAATACATGTGCAGTGCTGAGGACTTTGATTCTAGGAGTGATGAGAATTGTTGTGGCTAGTGATTAGTGTCTTAGGTTGTATGAGGATGTTTTTTCATCATTTTTAGCTGCAAGGGGAGGAAATGTCTGGAACTGGAGTAGTCTGCAGAGTTTGGGATCCCAACCAAGTTCTCCTGGGTTACTTGAAATTGGGCCTGGAACTAGTTTTGCAACAGTTCTGTGTACCCTGATGACACTACTCTTTTTACCCAGCTTCCTGTTGTGATTTAAAACTGCTGACTTGTAAAAGGGGAAAAGTTATTTATAAGGCTTTTGGGGGGGGGGGCTCCCACCCCCTGCTGGGCTTACTGGTCACTACAGTCACCCTCTTACTCACCCACCATACTGACCATATAGCTAGATTAGACTACAATATACAGTTACCTTAGTGTTCAGATTTAATTAATATACATCTACTATTGTCTTGGACAAATATTTTAACCTAGTAACGAAAAAAAATATTTTATTTTTGTATTCTTCCCTGACACACATTGCACTCCTGGTCAACAGGGAAGGTTTGCAAACTAGTGTATCCTCTATTGCAAGCCTCATAGCACTTGGTATACTCAAGGCCGTGTAGGAATTGCTTGGTATTCACACATAGTGATATTTTACTTAACATAACCTACCACCAAAACTGACTTCTATCCCTAAAACTAAACAGTTTAAAAATTTCCTAAAAGCACAATTGATTAACTCATGGCTATGCCCATGTACTACATGAAACCCTCCTTTTTCACCACTGTACTCCCAACTTATTTTCATTCCTACTAATGTGTTCTATTTCCTTTTTAACCTTGTCTCTACAGCTATTAATATCACCTTTTTCTCTCTACTGATGCTTCATCTTAAAAATACACCGCACTCTGCTATGTCTTTGTCCTTTCATAATTTTGATAATATTGTTAATTTTGTAAGCCTGTTTAAACACTGCTATGTACATATATATTTTTTTTAAAATGCGTGGAAATGTATTTGTGGAGCTTTTCTCCCCAGACCTCCACTGAAAATGGACCTGTGTCCAGTTGGATTTCTCCCGGTAAACAAATGTAAAATAAAATAAAATAAAAATAAAAAAATGTGACTGCCTATTTGTGACAGACGGAAGTACCTATGCCAAATTTGAGGCTACACTCTTAGAACCAAGCCCATCTTGTGAGCATCACTCACCTCACAATCCACACACGCATACATACATACATTAAATTATCATATACTGAGGCAATAAAATATCTCTGCCCAAGCTGTAGTGGACTAGTAGGTACAAGACACAGGGTAAACCAAGCACTGCAACACTAATTAGTGACAACACAGCTGGAAGTTACCAGGAAACAGCACATCCTAAATCAATTATACTAAAGGAATCTTCAAACACAAATTGGAATGTACTAGTCATTTGTTGCTTCATAGTTAGGCAAATGGATTCTACACTCATAAGGCTGGACAAAAACAGTATGACAGTGAGCTTTCCCTCAGAAACCAAGACTGCTAATGCTACAAGGGCCTTTAGGACCCTTACAGCAAAAAAAAAAAATATATATATATATACATGAGAATGGTATGGTGGTGGCCCATGCTAGGGTAAATAACCTGGCATGCAAAACCCTGAAGGATACACAGACAGTCATGACAGAGCTCTCCCTGTCTGTCATAAATTTCAGGAATGAAACTAATATTGAATGGACTCCTACCACCACCAAAAATGTTGCCATGTTATAAAGAAAAGATGACTGTCCTTAATAACTAACTAAAATATAGTATCATACTATAGGAATCTAATATGTGTCAACATGGGATGAGATCCATTCTTGCTTCTCCAAGGATAGTTTGCACTTTCCATTACAGGGCTTTCTTATACTGGCAAACGTTTTTGCACCCTTCTTCTGCCTTTTTTTAGGAAGGCCCAGCTGATAAACCTTCCAACCTAACTTCCAAAACAAATAAACCATTGGACATATCAAGGCAGCTCTAACTAATGCTAGAAGTCTGAACAACAAATTTCTGGATCTTGAGGTCCTCCTGCATTTGGAGAACATCTATGTATGTGTTGTGACAGACATCGGGTTTAAGTGCTAATAATACCTGGATTTGTGCTCATCACTTGTTCAGACTCAATGGAAACTGCAGCAGCATATCTATATTTGAGGCAGATACCTAGAGACCCTCAAGTACCTCTCAAGAGAAATTCATATCATACTAAACATCAGCTATCAGCTCCTAGCATGGTACAGAGCCTCCTCCATGTCTCTGAAAGTCGCACAATATTCCTAAATACTCTCAACAAATTCTCCATAAACAGGAATGCTATTATCCTAGGTGATTATAATTAGCCAATGATTAACTGAGGACTTGTACCACTAATGTAGGATATGCACAAACATTGCTAGATTTTATAAAGAAAAACTCCATGTACCAGACTGCTAAAGAACCTGACACAGAAATTAATATACTTGACCTGGTCTTCACAAAGTTTGCATCTGTATGTACCATCACCCCCAAGGTATTCCCCTCAATGGTCAAAGTCAGACCACAAACTAGTTATCTTATCTTTTCCATTAAAATCTCCAAACCATCAGAAACAAATACTACAGAATTTAAGGACTTCACATGTACAAATCTTCTGTAATTTTATAATAAAGTCTCTGTATTAGAGTATAACCGTATTACCTACAATGATGATACTACAAAGACTGATGCAGAAAAGTTCTACTCGTACCTATACACAAATGTATTAAATTGGCAGTCCCAGCTAGATGCAAGCAAATGGGGAGGTCTAAAAGCAAACCAGAGTGGCAGTCCTCAAGCATTACCCCCAAATTAAGGAAAATATCAGAAAGATAATTAAAAGGACATAAGAAGAATTAAGACATCCAATGAACTCATACTAGCTACAGAAGCCAAAGACAAGTGTAAATACTTGTTCTGATAAAACTAAAGAAGGAACACCTAACATTACTCCAAGTTTAATCATAATGGCATTAACTACTCTAATCCAGTGGATATTGCCAACCAATATATTGGCAAACAAATTTAGTGACAACTTCGTCCCAGAGACATTTACTGCAAACCCACTTAACTCCTGACTGAATCGAGCCACTAACCATTATGAATGAGCATGTACTGAAAGTACTCTCCAAAACAAAGATTGCCTCATATCGATGGGGCCTGACAACATAACCTGTTGCTTAATTAATAGCACTAAGCAAGCACTGGCTGATACACTCCTTGACCTCTATAACCAGAGCTTAGCAACACTACCTTATCACACTGGAGTGTCATATAGCAGTTGTGATGCCAGTCTGCAAGTGTGGTCTCACCATAGACCCCAGGAATTGCAGTTCCATCAGCCTAAGGTTTTTTTTTTATATGTAATGCTATGGAATGTATCACAACTGAGCTAATCAACTATGATAGCAAAAATCTCATCAGACTTGACCCCAGCAGTTTGGCTTTGTCAATGGTAGATAACTTCTTTAATAGGATTATTCAGGCTGTAGACTGTGAACAAGCTGTCCACACTTGCACCTTGACCTCACTAAAACATTCAATAAAATATGATGTGCAAATACAATAAACAAGTTGAAAGAGCTCCAAACTGACTCATATGAGGTTAGGTGGATAGCTAAGTAGTTTAGAGACAAGATTCACATGGTAAGAGATGGAGGCACATTCCCAGAGCATGAATGTGACCAGTGAGTGGAGTTCTGCAGGAATCTCTGATGTTTGGCATCTACTTCTTAGACCTTCACTTAACAAACAAGGATCTCTGGTTAACAAAGTGTGTAGATGATTGTAAGCTGGGAGTCATCAAGTCCCCCTCTGAGAAACATGCACTCTGGCAGAAACCTGCAATTGTCAGCATCTGGAGAAATAAGAATGGGCTCAGCTCACAGTTGAAAAGCACAACACTGTAGTACTTGGTAAGCACTGCCTAGGCTCCATAGCTTACAGCTTAGATAATATACCATTTCCAAACAAAACGACTGAGAGACATGGGCACTTGGGTGGATAGCTTCCTTATATTTGATAATCATGTTGCAATGGTGGTTATGAAACCCTTTTCCTTACACAGCTCATACTAAAATATTTCTTTCAGGCAAAAAGAAGTCATTACCTTCATATACTTAGCACTGACTAGGCTCATCACTGAGTACAATGACCCCTTTCTGATGTACCTTACTAAGCATATCAAGCAATTGGAAAGACACCAGAAGTTTGCAACTAAAAAGATCAGATGCCTAAAAGATTTGAAAACTGAAGAAACACTTGAGGCTTTATCCCAATACGCCAGCTCCTGAAGGGTGACCTGCATCTTGCTTACAGGGTAGTAAGGGATCCAGTAGTCTACAAATTCTTATACTTTAATAAATCAAATAGTCCAGCTAATGTCAGGGTCAGAGATCTAAATTTACCCCAAGAAACAAATAAGACAAAGCAGAGGGATAGATTTCTAATGCAGCACCTACCTCTTCTCTGGAACAACCTTCTTCTCCAAGTTAAACTGTGTGACAAACTGCCTTTAAAAATGAGCTGGACAACTGGATGTGGTTTACCAATTCACCTTTGGTATGACTAGCCTGGCCCTCCTAAAGGTGAGAACTGACAAGTCAGACATAGACTCGTGGCTCAGATGCTTTATGAAGTGTAGCTGTGTAAAATCTTACCATAACTGTAGATGATTTTCTCTTCACTGTTGCAGTATTCTTTACATAAGGGATCTCCTACCAAGAACAGCCCAACATTCAGCCCCTATAACAAAGCCTCTGGAATTTATATACATTGTATGTCACTAGCATGCTCCCAGTGCAAGGCATAGGGCATAATGGTGACATACGGACATACGCACCTCAGAACTGTAAAGCCCCAAGAGGAACAAGTTGCATCCAGAAGGAAAAAAAGAAAAGAACCCCTGGCCAGGTGGGCAAGAAGAATAGTGAGGAGGGAGTGGATACGGCAACAGTGAAGAAAAAAACGTTTACTGTTATGGTAAGATTTTACACAATTCTCCTATGTCCTTCTGTATCACTGCTGTAGTATTCTTTACAGAAGGGAGAGTACAAAAGCTCAAGAGGAAACTTGGAAGAAGGAAGGCACAGAAGAGCCCTTTAGAAAACAATGCAGGACAGCTTTGGCAAATCTAGCTCTTGCTCTGGAAGCAACATCCAACTTGTAATGTTTAGTGAAGGTATGGACAGAAGTCCAAGTAGCAGCCTCAAGGATGGAACAGGTAGGTGTCCAGTCCTTCAAAAACAGTACCAGAGGAAGAAACTGTTGTGGTACTAAAAAGGCTTTGCAGAGGCAGAAAGACATTTACCATGAAAGGAGTAACAAAAAGAAATGGCCTTAGAGATCCAGGAAGATATGGTTTGTTTAGAAACTGCCAAACCTAAAGACCTGCACTGAAAGGAAACAAAAAGGTTGCTGAGATTTGTGAATGGCCTTCATCTTATATCTTATCCAAATAATACCTGAGCTGTCTATCCAAATCCAAGGTGTGAAGAACCTTCTCACTAGCAGACTGCAGAGAAGGAAAAAGGAGGCTTATTAAGACACAACTCACTGACCACCTTGGGCATAAAAGAAGGATTAGTACAAAGAGAAACCCTGTTCCTGTAAAAAACTATGAAAGGAGCAACAGCCATAAGAGCCTGGAGTTCAGGTATTCAATTAGCTGAAGTAAGGGCCAAAAGAAGAGCGGTCTTCCAAGTACAATGTTGCAAGGAAGACAAAGCCAAGAGCAATGTCTCAGAACTGAACCAAAGGCAGAAGCCCTAGAAGAAGCATCAACTGCAATGGAAAAAGAAGTTATGTACTTACTATAACATTCCATCTGTGTTGTCCACTTTCATTCTTCCTAAACATATGGGACTCGGCTCCAAC
The DNA here is from genome assembly GCF_019279795.1 of Protopterus annectens. Classification (NCBI taxonomy): domain Eukaryota; kingdom Metazoa; phylum Chordata; order Ceratodontiformes; family Protopteridae; genus Protopterus; species Protopterus annectens. The sequence continues at coordinate 1,676,091,720 of NC_056725.1, read as the reverse complement.
ACTTGGTTAAGACTCAGCCGCTACACCAGCTTGTGGCCACCAACAAACTCTCAAGCTCCTTTCCTATCCATAATGCACTATGCCTAATGTCTCTCAGATCCTATTTACAACCTTGAGAGAGAAACTAAAAAAGAATTGCCATAACTGGAATTCAACACCAGGGACATATGTTGTCCTTGAAAGTCTCATTCCTCCAGAAGTCATTTGTGAGAAATGGAGGGGGACAGAGAGTGGGTAGATGAGGAAGAATGAACATGGACACCACAGATGGAACATTAAGGTAAGTACATAACTTTATCTGACATTGTCAATTTTCTTTCATTCCTCAACATATGGGACAGAGTCCCCAGCTACCTGAATTCCTGCACAAACTCTAAGGAAGGATATTCCTGAGCACAGTTGAGCCAAAGGCAGCTCTTAGCCTCGAGACCAGATCTAGTTTGTAATGAGTGATAAATGTATATCATCCATTGATGCTCTAGCCTGGAATACAGTGAAAGTAGCCATGGATCTAGTTGAAAGACCTTTTAGTGGTTTAGTTAAGGGGAGATTCAATTTGCTTAGACAAATGAAATGCAATCTGTCAACCAACTGGCTAGAGTTAGCTTTGTAACTAATTTGCCCAACTTGTTATGTGCAAAGGAAACAAACAGCTGGTCTGTCTTTCTAATTTCTTTTGTTCTGTGAAGGTAGAAACATAATTGCCTATGAACATCCAATAAGTGCAGCATACATTCACATTTATTTGTAAATTTTGGAAGAATACTGGCAGCTTAATGGCTTGGTTAATGTTGGATTCTGACACCACCTTAGATAGGAAGAAAGCACTGGTACATAAGGTGACCTTATCCTTGTGGAAAATCAAGTACTGGGGCTTAGAATTTAATGTTTTAAGTTCTGAAATTTTTCTAGCAGATGCAATAGCAACTAAAAAGACAGTTTTCTGGGTCAAAAATTTTAATTTGCATTTAGCTGCAGGTTCAAAGGGAGAATGTGCTAAGCCTTGCAGTACCAAATTTAAATCCCAATGTGGTATATGATCCTTATAAGGGGGTCGAAGTAGAAGGGCACTTTTCAAGAAGGCTTTGCACAGTTTAGAGGAAGCCAGGGAGGAATTTTGAAACCCCACATGAAAATTCGATATGACTGAGATGAACTAGCACCCTCGCGGAATAAACTCTCTAAAAATTCAACACCATGAACCAGGGCTGAGAAGGGGTGCACCTGATTCTGCTCTTCCCAATAAATAAATCTTCTCCATTTACTTCTGTAGAATATTCTTGTGGAGGGTTTACAGGAAGACAACAGTACTGAAAGGACAGTTGAAGAGAGCAAAGGTCGCCTGGTTATTAATGGAATTGGAGAAACCATGCAGTCAGTTTGAGGTTTGAGATGTCCAGGTGAATCAAGCCTATCGGGTGAGACAGAAGGTCTGGAGTTGGATCCAGAATCCAAGGGGGGAACAGAAGATGAGACCAAAGAAAGGGGAAATAAATTTGTCGAGGACAGTAAGGTGCAATGAGGATGACTTTGCTCTTCAACCTGGCAGCTTTCTGAAGGAATTTGGGAATTAAAAGAGTGAGAGGATAAGCATACAGAAGACTAGGGGGCCAATCATGGAGAAGAGCATCCCTCGGTGACTCCCCCATTGGAAGGATTAGGGCAAAGAAGCTACTGCACTTGTTCTTTAGGGGAGATACAAAAAGATCAGGGCAAGGCTAGCCCCACTGAAGGAAAATCATTCCCATCACTTTGTTGTTCAGAGACCACTCGTGCGGTAGTAAGATGGACCTGCTCAATTTGTCTGCCATCATGTTGGACTTCTCTGGAATATGCAGTGCAGTTAGAAAGTGGTTGGAAGATATCGCCCATTGCCACACCCTTACAGCTACTCGACACAATGGGTAAGATCTGGTTCCTCCTTGTTTGTTGATATACCAAACTACTGACATGTTGTCTGTTTGGACTGCAATTGTCCTGAAGGGGAGAGAGTTTTTGAATGCTCACAACTCCAAAAGCCCACTCCCATTTCCAGAACATTGACATGCAAATTGGCCTCTTCAGGGGGACCAAGTACCTTGGACCATCTTCCCCAGAAAATGCCCCCCTCACCTAATCTAGGAAGCGTCCGTGGTCACTATGGCCTTGGGCTGAGGGAGAATGAAAGGACGACCTTGCAGCAGTTGTGACTGTATCCAGATACCTTTTGCATACCTGAGTTATTCTTATCTTTGTCGACATGGGTTTAGAGAGAATTGACCATTGTGTTTGTAGCATCTATTGCAGAATTCTTATAAGACATCTTGCTAAAGGAACTAATTTTATTGCTGCTGACATTGATCTCAGGGCTTACAGAATCAACTGGGCTGGAATTCTGGTACTGCAAATTATTGTCTTGACCAGATTTCTTATTGTTTGTACTCTTGAAATGGGAAGTGAAGCTACCACAGATACTGTGTTGAACATTGCCACTATAAATTACAATTTCTGAGTAGGTTGTAATTAAAACTTGTTGTAATTGATGGTTATTCCAAGATTTGAACAAGTTTGCAACACTTGGCCTCATGCTTCTACCAGCTGATGCCTGGTCGGAACAGTAATGAGCCAGTCATCTAAGTACGAAAACACCCAGAATTCCTGTAGTCTCAGAGAGTTGCTACTACTGCCATACACTTGGTGAACACCCTGGGAGCTGTGGTGAGGCCAAATGATAGCGTTCTGAACTGAAAATGACGGCTCCCAACCAGAAGCATCAGTACCTTCTAGATAGTCTGTTCATTTTTATATGATAGTACGCATCCTGAAGGTCTATCGAGCACATCCAGTAGTCCTTGCTCTGAAAGGGCAGAATGGACTGAACCGTGACCATCTGGAACTTGGTGTGTCAAACCAATTTGGTCAACACATTGAGATCTAAAATCAGTCTCCAGTACCCTGTCCTTTTTGGAACTAAAAAGAATCTTAAGTAGGTTCCGGATTCTGTTTTGTCTGTAGGGACCTCTTGGATGATTCTTTTTTTCTAGCAGCTTTTGAATTTCTAGTGCTGCTGCTTCCCTCTGATTGGGTCGAATATCACGGATTTTCCTGGGTAACGGAGGTGGTAGGAAAAAGGGAATACTATAACCTCTGGAAATAATTCTCTGCACTCAAGTGTCCTTTGATCTGATGTTGTCAATCTTCATTTTATCCTTGACACATGGGTCTGGTTCTGATATTGGAACTGATTCAGCCGTTACTACAATTCACACAGGCCAAAAACTCTCGAGTTTCATCCTTACCCACAATCCCCCTACCCCAGTTACCTCAGATTCCACTTGCTGCTTTTCCAGACAGATGCATTCGCCTCAGCTTTCAAGCTAAGTTTATTTTATTAACATTTTACTAATATTTTCTTAATATCTTGGGCTTAAGACTATTTCCTAATCGTTTTTATTCTTGTAGTACTCTAGTGCAATTTTACAACCCTTTGACTCTTTATACATTTCTGTGTAATCTGTCACTGTTGATAGTCCCCCCCCCCTTTTTTCTTTTTTTTAGAAAAAGTGAGTTTTTTTTACTTTTCTCACTATTCCCTTTCTATTGTAGTATATAGTGTAGTGTTTGTTTCCTGTTTTTTCATTCACAATGGCTAACACACCTAAAGGGCCCGCTGGTTTTAAAAAGTGTCAAAATTGTGGCCACAAAATCCCCCTCATCTTTTATGTGTTTATTGCTTAGGGGTCATTCATCTTCAAGAGGACTGCAGCATTTGCCACGGCTTTAATCACAGAGTTCTCGTCGAGAGAAAAAATAAATTAATCTTAAAGGGCTTAATTCCATTAGCCTTTGGGGAAGTCATATTTACTGCTAAAAGTAAATCTGATTTCTTCCCTTTCCTCTACTTTGTCTTTACAGAAATCAAAAAAAGAGAAGCTTATTGGTTCTATCTTCCTCCTTGGAACCGACTCACAAAATCATAGACCATTGGGTCCACAAAGCACCTCGGATCCAATGAAAGGTGCATCTAAATCTTTGGTGCAGAAGATTTTATTGGCACCAAAAACTGTTATGGACCTAAGACGCTGACCAGAGCTTCTACTTAACACGAAAGTCAACACATTTTATCTTTGATGCCAACTACTCTTGCAGCAGACAGCTCAACTATCTGAGTTGCCAAGGGTGATCTATTCACTTTCTGTTGATCCTTTTGATGGCGAATTGCCCAAGATCTTCTTACAAAGACCGAAAACTCCTTCTCAAACCTCTGTCTGTTCCACCAAAAGTCTCACAGAGTGATGTGGAGAGACTAGTGAATAAGATTCTGTTAATGAGACTCCACTTTGCTCCAACCCCTTTGGGTCTCGAACTGATTCAGTTTTTTCTCCTGTCATTACTCCTCCTCTGAGATTTTACAGATGTCAGCTTTGAGCCTTATGGTGCCGACTGCATCGGTTCTGGAGATCTCTCTCCCTTCAGAACAGCCTGCCCTGAGTTCTTCGGCCCTGTCAGATCCGGAGACCTCCAGGGGCCTCATCTGCGCTGTCAGTTCCAGGGAGCCAGGGTTGACTCCAGTTTTTTCAGAGCTGTCTCTGCACCTTGGAGCTTCAGCATGGTGCAGCTTAGCACTGGCTTCTCCTTTGGGGCTGTCTCGTCAGTGCAGGGAGTGACCACGGTTCTGAGGCAGTCTTTCTCGGTTCTGGGCTCCCTTCCCTCTTCGTGGGGGCCAGCCTTTGAGGCAATGGAGAGGGCTTTGTCCACAACGGTCTCTCAGTCAGTCCCATCTTCTTCGGAGATCATTCCGTCCTCATGGTCTCTTATTTGACCTGTTACTTTCACTTGGGGTAGCGAATACCTAATCTGCAGGACCCAGAGATTCATGTTCTGTCCTCTTCTGATACCTTCCCAGACCATCCCCCTGACGAGACTCCTCAGAAGAGAAAGTGCAAGAGGATGCACTTAGATTCCTCTCATGATCCGGTCACAGGAAACACTGGTTTTGATGAATGGGGCAGGGTCCCCAAGGTCACCCCCTGATGATGCCTCCTTTGGAGACATCCTGGAAATTTTAAAGCAAAGAAGTGACTGGAAGTCCCAAAACTCTTCCTCAGAGGAGCTGGTGTACCTGCAGGCTTTTGATACTCATCTGTCTACCACTTGAGTGACTCGGCCTGCTGACGAGCTCATCCAGTTGATTTCTCACTGGGCATGGAAGGTGCCAGACACCACTGAACCTATTCGTAACAGACCAGACAAAGTTTTATCTGCCCCCAAGGACAAGTAATTCTGAGCTAAAAGTCTAACAGTAGATGCCATGCTCATGGTGGCCACCACTAAAAAGGAAGTGGCTGATGAAAGTTCCCCTATCCATTCTCCCAGTAGAGAGTCCCCGGTGATGGATAGGTTTGGGAAGTGGATTAACACTTCACTTGACCTTCACCCTAAGGTCTTTGAACTTCCTGTCATGTTTTACAAGATTCCAGAAGGACCTGGTCAAGGAGTTGTAAGATACGCTCGCAGGAGATGTTACTGAGGGAGTCCAGGGCAAGGTTGCTTCCCAGTTTGCAACCCTGGAGTCTGTGCGTAATGAGTCCTTGAGGATCACTGTGCATGCAGCCGAAGGGACTAACTAAGCAGCAAGTTCAGGCGTACCCATAAGATGACACACCTAGACGCACCTTTGTGACTCTGCGGAACCTTTTAAGTCTTCATTCATCAATGCTCCCTTTGATGGCTCATCTCTTTTGGTCCAAAAGTTAGAGAGACTTTATCCAGGTGTGAAAAGGATGGGAAGACCCTTATCTGCAGTGGGTATACATTTTTCCACCCCCCCCAAAGATCCTTTTCCAGGAATCAAAGGAGAGGTGGAAAGATGTGGTTCAGGAAATCCCAGGGGCCTTTCCAGGACATATGTGGTGCTATTTCTCCAGAAGCAGAGAGGGGAACTACAGTGGAAGATGCCATCCATGAGGATGTGGTTTGCAGAATCAGGACTTCACTGACTCCCACAAGCCTTTTCAACATTTCTGAAGGGAAGCCTGATAGTCTTCCCCTGGAGGCAATCAGGGGATGTTTATCATCGCACCAATATGCCTGGCAAAATATTACAACAGATTCTTGGGTGCAACGGATCATATCCAGAGGTTATACCATACATTTTTCCAATCCGCCCCCAACTCGCAAAAAAATCCCCGATGTTCCACCCAATCAGAGAAAGCCAGCAGCTCTGGAAATTCAAAAGCTGCTAGACAAAAGAGTTATCCAAGAAGTCCCACCAGACCAGACAGGATCCAGATTTTACTCAAGATTCTTTTTAGTGCTAAAAAAGACAGGGGACTGGAAACCAATCTTGGATCTCAGCGTACGGAACAAATCTGTTTGCCAAACAAAATTCCAGATGGTCACAGTACAGTCAAGAATGGATGTGCTGAATAGATCTTCTGGATGGATATTATCACATAAAAATGGGCAAATGTCCCAGAAGATTCCTCCACTTCTGGCAGAGAACCAGTCATTACCAATTCAGAGCACTGCCCTTTGGTCTCACCACAGCCCCTGGGTGTTCACCAAATATATGGCAGTAGTAGCAGCTCACTTGACACTGCAAGGATTATAGATGTTTCCATACATGGACGACTGGCTCATTACCATTCTGACCAGAAATCGTTTGATAGAGGGAAGGGATTACATTCTCAAGACCTGTACATATCTAGGAATAACAGTAAATCACAAAAAATTCCAGCTGATTCCAACTCACAGCTTAAAGTTTATAAGGCAGTACGGAATTTGACTTCAACCATGGCATCCCTTCCTTTAGCTAGACTTCAAAAACTTATATCGCAGGTTCAGAAGATAATGTACAGAAAGAAAGTACCTGCTCTAGTAATTCTGCAGGGTCTATGTACAAAGGCAGCAACAATAACTATAGTTCCCCTAGCCCAGGGGTGTCCAACCTTTTGGCTTGCTAGGGCTGCATTGAGTGAACAGAAATGGTCTTAGGGTCGCATATAAAATATATCATATAGTTAACTCTTTCGTTGCTCTGGAAGACCACAGTCGACCTCCTGGCTGTACTGTAGGTGCATTTGAACAATGAATAAATATAATAAATGCCTAATATTTGCCTTAAAATTCTAATTCTCATTCTAATTCTCTAATCGAACAGTTAACTCTAACATCTTAGTTAATATATCTATATTTTATATATATATATATATATATATATATATATATATATATATATATATACATATATACATTTTTTTTTACAAATAAACATATATTCACTACAGCACTAGCATTTCTCACTGGGAAAACCATTCCAGCAGTCCAACTACGTAAAATGTCAACATCAGCAGTCCTACAATACTATAATCCACAAAAATAACCCAACAAATTTGCAATAAAGTAAAGAATTCATATTACTGACTTAATAAAACAATTCTGAATAAGCTACAAGAGGGTCTCACCCAAACAAATAATTGGTGCTGGAAATATGGCCTCAAGCTAAATGCCAAAAAATGCATCATCATCCCTTTGAGGAGAGTGATGTCCCCACAAATTATCACATTAATAACAATGTTGTAAGCATGCAATAAGTCGTATGGTACTTGGGCACCCAAGCTGATAGAAACCTGACTTTTGACCACCACGTTGTCTCCGTTGTAAGGAAAGCTTTTTACATGGCCCACTTCATTAGTAAGGGTATCTCATCCAGGGACAAGGAGGTCATAACATCCTTGTATTCTTCCTTTACAAGAGCCATTATTGAGTGCAATGCCCCTTTTGGCATGTGCTTCAGCAAAACACCCTGCCAAAAGATAGACTACAACCATTTCTGACAAAAAAGTTCAAAGGACTAAGTTCACATAGTTATCCAAACAGACTAAAAAGCTTCTTGCTTTCCTCCGTCTCTCACTGGCCCCTGTAAATTTCATCACTGGCTTGCTTTCCAGGCTAAGAAAAATCCTGCCTTAAGAGACTTCCTCTACCTCAGAAATACTGGTTATACTTAAAACGCTCACTACAAAGACCACAGCCTTCACTGCAACATAAACAAGCCACTTTTTATGGACAGGTTCTTGACACAAAAACCTTCAACTTCTGTAAAAAGCTCCTCTCATTATCAAACAATGTAGTTCAGCAACACGATGGCTGGATGGATAGCCATAAATGTAATCCTTGGGTGAGTAGCATAGCCTTTATCAAACCAGATAGAAAATCCACATACTAACCTTTCCCAGCTGGATGGCTAAGATCTAATATTGGTTACTCAAGTCTAGTTGCCCAAAAAGAGGGGCATGTTTAACTAAGAATTCCATTTGCAAAATTATATTCAGTATACATATTAAATCTCTCTCTCTCTTACACACACACACACACACACACACACATGGCTGGATGGCTAAGATCTAATATTGGTTACTCAAGTCTAGTTGCCCAAAAAGAGGGGCATGTTTAACTAAGAATTCCATTTGCAAAATTATATTCAGTATACATATTAAATCTCTCTCTCTTACACACACACACACACACACACACACATACAAAAGCCCCTACTTGTAAAATAGGCAACCTCAGTAATCACATGACACCCACTCACTGAATGAAATTGTCTGGAAGTCAAAATATCTGAAAATAAAAATCATAATAGAGATGGATTCACGCATGTAATTTCCCACCACCAAAAGGACCATCAATAAATCAACAAACAACTGCTCAGCAAAAAGTAAATCAGTAAGAAAACCATAAACTATACTGCTACATACTGGTGTAAACATATAACTTGTGTCAATCCCCAGGTTAATCCATACCAAAAGATTATTTCAGAGCTTCGGCTATGTACAAACAGCTTTCTCCTAAAAACTTAACTCATTGATATTTGCCTTGCTGTAATTATAACTGTAAAAAAATGTTTTTAAGTTTATTCTGTACCTCAATGATTCTCACTGTTACGAGATGTAATCTCTGCCATATTGTATGAGTACTACATCCATAATTTGCTGTCTCTCTCTCTCATGTATTGTATTATATTGTTTTGTGTTATTTTTGGAGCTTTTCTCCCCAGGCCTCCGCTCAAAATGGACCTGTGTCCAGTCAGACTTTCCCGGTAAACAAATGTAAAATAAAATAAAATAAATAAAAATAAACTTCCCTCCAATCTAAAGCCATTTGACATTCAGACATTTTAATTTGTGCAGAAGTTACTCACAGACTGACAGTTTACTGAGCTGTAATGCTGACCTTCGCTTTTGAAAAAAAAACAAATTCCCAGACTTTGTCAAGAGCTCAAAGTGTAGAGAGGATTATTTATTTATTTTTGGAAAACATCTTTAAAACTGTTAAATTTATTACACACCCAAATACACAAAAAGTTATTGTGATTATGTAAACCACAGACCTGCAAGAAATCAAACTCACATTAGCACTCTATGCTTATGTCCGAGCAGATGAATCATACCTGTCAATTCCAAAAGAAGTAAAGTAGCTTAATAAGGTTATTTGCAAGGTTACATGGCAGTTTATATTGGAAATAAGCAGAGATATTAAAAAGGCTCTGTTTTTCATAATTATGCCGAAAAGTCTTCCAAGGTAAATACAACTTTTGATTTAGTATGGAACCATACCTCTCAACCTTATAGCAAGAAATCTGGACAAAGCGAAAAATAAAAGTGGGACACAGGCCCAAAAATAGTTATACATTACAGACACCATTGAAACAACTGTAGCTACAAACATTATACATCACTTATAATCTTTCCATCCCGTTATTGTTAGTTAAACATTATATGGCTCATTCAGTCCTGCCTTCTTTTGCATCAAAGAAAACCATGCTTTGAAATGACAAATGCATTAAAAATAATAAATAAAACACATTGCATCAACATCCTGCAACTTCCTACCTGCAAGCAACCACAGAGCTTTCACTGAAACTAGGGCTGTTTGTTTCCCTAGAATGACAGCTCTCCCTAATTAAGTCTAATGGTATACAATCTACCAGTATCTGGACTACCTGAAATAAATTAAATTATGGTCTGTAAATTGAAAGTACACTTTGTTTAATTAAACTATATTTCTAAGCCCACTTACTATATTTTTTCAGTAACATCCCAATATCCATTTCCAGGTCACTTTACAAGACATTGGCAGTGGTAGACTTGGCATCCTTCAGAACCCCACAGGCCCATGCTAATACATTGTCCATTAAATGTAAATATCCATCCACTGTAAATGGCAAGAAGCTATGTCTTAAAAAATCTACTTCTGGCATGCGTACCCAAGTATTAGGTTTTGAAACAAAGAAACATTCTCCACAGTCCGTATGTCTCTGTCTTTAATAATCATCTACTGTTGCACCACTCCCAACACATAAGCACACACATACACATTAAAATCCCCAACATTTAAAAAATGACATTGTGCCCACTTCATTTGCCAGTATTGATGAGCCGCCAAAGCCATACTTACTGTTGTCCAATCTACCACTGCTTAGAACCCACCAATGAAAAAACAGTACTAGGTGCTTTTTTGTTTGTCTGAAAAAACAATACAACTTTATATGCTACAGTCCCACATAGTCAGTGCACTACTGACCCATTAACCCTAGGCTGATGTCTCATTCTTACTCCGTGGAACTGCATTAAATAGGATGACTACATTTATTTCCTAAGCAAAAGACACAAATTGGAAGATGAGGCAAAAATACAGACATTATTTGAAAATCCATACAGTTAAGAGGTATGAGTTCATGTTCAATACAACACTCTCCCTGTCAGGAAAGCCGCAATTTAATGAAAGTATACTCTTAATGTATGATATATTTGTGAGCTAACTTGTTTGTGTTCAGTAGGAAGACTGATCATTGTTAGCTTCTTTGTGCATGCGTCTCTCTCTGTCATGCACACATACACACACACACACACACACACACACACACACACACACACTCTTCTTCTACTTTCACACACAGAATTCTGCTTTCATGCATGCACTCACTCACTCCATACTTACCTATTAACACAGGTAATTGCTGTCCCTTTCAAAGGCAACAGCGGCAAATCCATACATGAGTCCCTCTTCAGCGAGAACACACACACTAATTGTTCGGTGCAAAATAATGGCGTAAACACACCTACCCTTTTTTGGCTCAAAAACAAAACTAGAAGGGTGCTTTGGCACATGCGCACACCGACATTAGCGTTACAGGTCACGGGAGCAAAAAACACAAAACAAAAAAAGTGTTTTGCGGCATGCATACATCGATGTTGCAGTTAGAGGTTGAGGGCCGCATGGAAGAGCTCCACGGGCCCAGGTTGGACATGTCTACCCTAGCCAGATGTCACATGAGAATTCTACAATGGATACTGGCATCCAAATGGTTTTTGCTATACCAACCCATGTCAGATGAGATTCTAATTACCAATCTTTGCAGGAAGGATCTAGCTTGGTGGATCCATTCCAAAGAAATCCTCCTGGACTGTCCCTTCATCCTCCCGGAGCCCAAGGCCATAGTGACTACGGGTGCCTCCCAGACGGGGTGGGGGGCATTTTCTGGGCAAGACTGTCCAAGGCACTTGGTCGCCCTTAGAGACCAATCTACATATCAGTATTCTGGAACTAACAGCAATGCTTTTAGCATTGCAAGCCTTTCAAGTCAGCTCTTCCTCTGGGAACAATTGCAATCCAAACATACAATATGTCAGCAGTTTGGTACATCAACAAACAGGGAGGGAAGAAGTCTTAACCCCTTTGTCCAGAAGCTCTCAGAGTGTGGCAGTGGGTGATCTCTTCCAACCACTTTCTGATAGCGATGCATATTTTGGGGAGTTCCAATGTGATGGCAGACAAACTGAGCAGATGTATACTTCAGCCTCATGAGTGGTCTTTCAATCCAACAGTGGTGGAAAGGATTTCCCATCAATGGGCCAGCCTTGCTGCAACCTGTTCACCTCTCCCCTAAACAAGTGTAGTAGCTACTATTCCCTAGTCCCCCCCTCCTGGGGAAGTCATCCACAGATGTTCTTCTTCACAACTGGCTTCTCGGACTACTATATGAGTTTCCCCTGATAACTCTATTTCCAAACTTTTAACAGAAACCACTCAGGCTGAAGAGCAAAGTAATCTTCATTGTACCTTATTGGCCTTGGCAGATATAGTTCCCCCTTATTTGGCCTTATCTGATTCAATTGGATTCTGGACCCAGCTCCAGATCTTATTTGGCCTTATCTGATTCAACTGGATTCTGGACACAGCTCCAGATCTTCTGTCACATCCAGGCAGACTAGTCCATCCAGAAGTTCTGAACCTCAATCTGACATGGTTCCTCCGGTCCCACTAGTTGCCAGATGTCTTAAACTTTCTTCCTCAGTATGGAAAATTCTCTTAGCATCTCACAGGCCTTCCACCCAAAGACTATATGTTAGCAAATGGAAGAGATTTACCTTTTGGGCATCTGAAAAAGATATTGATCCATTCTCTGCTTCTATCGAAAATATTTTAGACTTCTTGGCTTCTCTTTTCAATGCAGAAGCTTCCCATTCTACCACAGGATTTAATTAGCAGCAATTTCAAACTTCCATGATGGTTTTGGAGACCATTCCTTGGCTTTTCATATGTTTTGTAAGACCTTTTTAAGAGGGACACTACTGCTAAACCCCTCCTTTCAAAGACCCGACTCCTCCTTAGGACCTAAGCCTAGTGTTGCAAACCATCACACGTCCTCCCCTTTGAACAATGTGCAGACTGTGATTTACAGTTTTGTCCTGGAAAACATTGTTTTTAGTGGCTATAACCTCTGCTAGAAGAATTTCAGAAATTCAGGCGGTATCTTGCAACCACCTTACTTGACTTTTCACAAAGATAGAGTTACCTTACGAACACAATCCCACCTTTCTACCTAAAGTGGTGTCACAGTCCAATATCAGTCTATTGATTTGCCGGTATTCTTTCCAAACTGTTAAAACAGAAGTGAATACCTTTTACATTTGCTAGATGTTCACAGGCAATTACACCTTTACCTTCACATCAGCATTTTGTGCCCTTTTCAAGTACTAATCTTGGTAAACCTGTTAGCAAAGTGACATTAACCACATGGCTCACGGACTGCATTTCTTTTACTTATAACAAAAATAACACTGCCCTGCCAAATACCTGTGAAGGCACAAATAACAAAAATAACACTGCCCTGCCAAATTCCTGTGTAGGCAAATTCTACAAGATCTGTTGCTACCTCAGCAGTGTTTCAATCTAGAGCTTCAACGGATGATACATATGCAGCAGCTACTTGGGCTTTTCCCCATACCTTTATTACTCATTACAAATTGGATGTTGTCTCTAGAGGAACAGCATCCCTTTGGTTCAATGGTTCTCCTGAATTTCCTTTCATGAGTCCACCCAAGATCTAAAGATCTAAGGTAGCTGAGGACAATGTCACATGTGTTAAAGATAAAATGAAGATTGACAACATGAAGTAAAGACGTTATGTACTTATCATAATGTTCCATCTGTGTTGTACATCTTCATTTATCCTTGACTGCCCTCCCTTCATTCCCCAGCCTTTAGTGATTTTTTTGGTGGAATGGACACTTTCATAGTGATTATGGCACATATGGTTTCCATTAATGTTTCCACAGTGTACCTAATTTGCAAACTCGATCTGAGGTAACTGGTGTAGGGGGATTGTGGACAAGGATGAAGGTCTAGAGTTTTTGGCCTGCACAACCTGTAGTAATGGCTGAGTCTGTTCCGATATCGGAACTGTACCCATGTGTCAAGAATAAATGAAGATGGACAACACAGGTGGAACATTATAGAAGTACATAATTTCTTTTTATGTTTAGCCAGGTTCCTGGTGCAAAGATAAAAGACTACTGACTGACTGCCTCCAGAGGAAGACAATCAGGGCTCCCTTCAGGAGTGCTGAAAGGGTCTATCGGAAAATGTATCTCTAGACCCTCAGTTTTCTGGGCCTCCTCTGCCACGGGTGCATCTTCTGTCATTACTGCTCCCCCTCTGCTTGGGGGGGGGGGATTATCTCAACATGTGTCCTGGAAAGGACACTGAGTCTTCCTGAACCACATCTTTCGACCTCCACAATGATTCCTGGAAGAGGTTCACTGAGGGGACAAAAACATATGCCTACTGCAGACAGGATCTTTCCATCTTTCTCACATCTAGACAGTGTGTCTTTCACTGTGGGACCAAACAAAGTACCACCATCAAAAAGAACATTGATGAAAGGTGATTCATCACTTTGACAAAGCAGAAATTTCCTAAGTCTCCTAGAGCAGGATACGTTATTTCTTACATTTTTTCCATTGAATTGCATTTTTTAATGCATATAATTGTGCTAAACAGCTAACTGACTAGATTTTGCAGTGTTATAAAGCTTTTTTTACTGTTTCACTGCATTTGTGTACTGTTTTATACTGTTTTAACTGTACTTTTCATTGTTAGGTAGCATAGTCTGGATACAGGCCTGCTGTTTTCCAGGCCTGGTTGTTTTGTTTGTTGAGTTTCTTGTGTTTCTGGCAGCCATCTTCTGCTGATAGAGAACATAGAGCACTGTGTGTAAGGTGTTAACTGCAAATTTTCTCCATTTGATAAATATCTGTTTGTACTGATTTCCTGCCAAGGAGTGTATCATATAACTGATTTGTTTGCAGATAAAAACATTCTCTAGAGTCTCCTTGCTCCTTTATCTGTTTAAAACTTTCATTTAATGGCCATTTTTCTGCTGTGATAAACATTTCTGCCGAATACTGTAGCTACTAGCTGTAATATTTTCCCATCCACCCTCCCTATTGGTGTCTTGTTCTTATACTTGGCGGGTGTGCACTTGCCTGCCCCTAATGTAAATATGATCTCCGACAATCCTTCCAATCCAGTGTCATTAGCTCACTCTACCTAATACAGAAAGGACATTTGAGAAAGCCAACTCACTTGGGTTCTTAACCAATTATCTTCTGTTCCTCCTTTCTCCCTTTCCACTTTACTTAAACACTTTGCTGGAAATCTCCTTGTGCTCTGACTGAGTGTGCTTCTCAGCTGATAAGTATAGTTTTGGGCACTTTTTAACTGTTCAGAGTTTAATAAAGCAATAACTGAATTCAGTTCAGAATACAGTTTGAATAAACTGCATTTATTTAAACTGTATTTGCTTTAATATTGCTACACATGCAAGTATGCTAGCATGCACTGCACTTGAATTGTTTTTAGTGCTGTTTTAGCTGCTTTTCTGTAAAAAAAAAATTCTAAGCTTGTTTCCTGCCTTTCCTGTAACTAATCTACTCCAGATACAGATCTGCTGTATCCAGGACTGTTTGTAAGCTTCTGAGCCCCCCCCCCCAAGCCTTTCTGTGTTGGAGGGAAGCCTTCTAGCTTAAAAGTGGGAGTTGTAAGCATTAGGTAGCCTATCTATCACAAGAGGAGTGGTTTCTGGATGAGAAATTGTAGTTTATTGGCCTTTTGGGAAGTTTTTCCATCTCTTTCAGCTTTCTGGATTAAAAGCCTGCATTTGCACTTGTTTCACACCTTTCATGTAACCAGTCTAGTCCAGATACAGATTTGCTGTATCCAGGACTGTTTGTAAGCTTCTGAACGGTGCCAAAGTCTGCTCTTCATTTTTTTCCCTTAGATCTGCTAGTTCTCTCCTCTCCTGCACTTTTACTAGCTTATCAGTCTAGCACCTTACCAGACTTTTTGCAGCAATTATTGCAGCACACAAAGTGCTACCAGCACTAAATGTTCTACAAGGAAACAGCTCCAGTACTTATTAATGCCCACTCCTCCAGGCATGTCTAAAGGTCAGTTCCCTGTGTTTTTTCCTATTAACCTATTGAACTTGGGCATCCTGAGGCAATATAGCAACTGCCTCATGTACAGTGACAAACCTCTCCTCTTACCTCCCAACACTCAGACTTGCGAGAGATGCACTTATATATCCAAATTGGAAGCCACACACTCTCCAGCCAAGACCGGAATAGCTGGTCAAGAGGAGAAGGTCAGCACTTGCACCACACCACATGGAACACATAGCCCTCCAGAACACACCAGCACTGCCTTCACATTAAAACACAAACCACACACCCACCTTTGTGGAGGCTCTCAATTAAAATCTACCCAAACAAGAGAGACCTCCAAGGCAGAAACACACCACACACAACACTAATCATGAGACACATAACTCTCCTAAACAGTGTGCCACTCAACCAAAGCCCCTAAGGAAAAACAGCATGCCCAACACACTAGTCACATAGGTGACCCGACGGTGAGGCACACTGATGTACCACTCACTAGGTTGAATAAGGAGAAAGTAACAGTCAGATGCCAGGATCTGCCACATAATGCATGCACTCAGGTCCCTTAACAACAGGTACAAATATGACTCTCTGTCATTGCACATGTGGCTGTGAATGACTGGAGACGTACCTCCCTGGACTACATGAAGAGAGACATGAAGTAGATCTCGGATTATGTAGCCCAGGCGGGTATGACCCTAGCCCTGAGCAGCATCCTACCATCACCCAGAATGATACCACAGTACAAGCAGAAAATGACTGATTTCAACAAATGGTTAAGTTTCTGGTATCATTCTACGGGGATCCAGTATCTGACTGTCTGAGATGACATGACTGACAGACCTTGATGCTTTGCCAGAGATGGCCTGCATCTGTCACCCCTGGGCTTCCGGATATTGGCCAAGGCTCTTGCCACCCCTATAGTGCCTTTTTCAGGTGGTGTTCCAAAGACCAAATTACCACTATAACAGCTACAAACAAATGTAATCTGAGGGTCATGCTGCTCAACGTTAGAAGTCTAAATCTCAAAATGCACTCGCTCGAAGCACTCCTCAAAGTGGAGAAATTGACATTTGTGCTGTAACAGAGACCTGGTTTAAAGCAGCAGAAAGCACCTCTGTACGACCAGGCTAGAACTCATTTCACACCTTTCGGACCCATAACTTGGACTGAATCTCCAAAAGCGGTGGTCTTTCCATATTCATAAAGGATGTGCACACCTTCAGACTGGTAGCCCAACATAAGGCATCAGAGATGCTTCAGGTGCAGCTAACATAGGGTAAGACTGCCTTCAGGTCATAGTCTGCTATAGGTCTCCAACCATATCCAAGACTCACACTCTACATTCCTAAGCACCCTGGAGAATATTAGGGTCCAACCTAATACTCTTACACTGGGCAACTTCAACTACCTCCATTAATAGGGAAAACTACTCGTGCTAATACACTTGCCCAATGTTTCCTGGAATTCATTAATTCCAATGCCCTGGACCAGCTCGTTCTTACCCCCATTAGAGGTAGCAACATCCTTGACCTGGTCATTACTAACATGGGTGACTTCTTCTACACCAATAGTCAACTCCTCTCTGGTTATATCTGACCACATACTGATCACCTTGGAAATGCACATCCCTCCCACCCCTCTGCAAAGGTAACCACCATGAAAAACTTCTCCTAAGCTAACTTTGGGCTCCTAAAATCAGAGGTGGCAAACTTCAGGGCACCCATGCAAATGGAGAATAGTTGCATGACTGCCGAATCATACACCAATGCACTGTATGAACACGTACTCAAATGCATGGATCTCGCCATACCCAACAGAAGCAAGACACTCTCCTCCAAAAAAAGGAACCCAATCTGGTGGTCCCCTGCCATAAACAAACTCTACAACAGAAGGAGGAAACTGATGTTAAATAAGGTGAAGTCCCAAGACTGGAAAAACTCCCTTATCAGCCTCAACAAAAAATTGAGATCCCTCATCAAATCCTCTAAAGCTAGCTATGAAAACAGGATTGCAGCAGATAGTAAAGACAACCACAAGGCCTTCTATAGTTATGTAAAGAATCTCCACGGCAATACCCAGATTTGCTCTGAGCTACTGCACAATGGTACCTCCTATACCGAACTAACAGATATTGCCAATATACTGGCCGACAGACTCAGTGCCAACTTTACCCCTCTCTCCCCCCAAAGGACCAATCACAATACCAGCAGATTAACAGGCACCCAGTATTACTGCTGCACAGGTTAAAATGGCATTGTACAAGGCCAAGAATACACAACTTCTATGGGACCTGACAATATCCCTGGCTGTGTTCTACATGAACTACAGAGTGAACTGGCACCTCACCTGTGTGCCCTCCTGTTCATCCACAGCCTCACCTCAGGCTTTGTCCCTACCGAATGGCGCACTGCTGCAGTCATCCCTGTCTACAAAGGAGGAGCGATTACAGACCCTGAGAACTATCGCCCCACTAGCCTGACATCTCCACAAAGGAGGAGTGATTACAGACCCTGGGAACTATTGCCTCATTAGCCTGACAAGTCTGATATGCATAGCTAATGAATGCATCATCATGGACCTAATAAACAAGGATATAGGGAATCTCCAAACTCTGGACCCCACAAGGTTTGGTTTTGTGAAGGGTAGATCATATGCCTGCTCAACCTGGTCGACTTCTTTGAGTCAAGTCACCTGAGCTGTGGATGAAGGCAAGGTGGTTCATACAGCCTACCTTGATCTGGCCAAGGCCTTTGATACCATTCCTCACTCAGGAATCATAGAAAAACTCACTAAGCTAGGCATCAACCCCTATATCATTAGGTGGGTTGCACACTGGCTCACAGACAGAACTCACAGTGTGAAAGTAGCTGACACCAAGTCAGACTGACCAGTCATGAGTGGAGTCCCACAGGGTTTGGTTCTGGGTCCTCTCCACTTTGGTATCTACTTCTCTGAAGACCAGGCCAACATGAAGGGACTCTGGCTGATAAAGTTCGCAGACGATTGCAAGTTGGGAGCTATTATTAACTCCCCAAGTGATGCTGACATCCTACAGAAAGGCCTCACTGAGACCAACGACTGGTGTCAGAACCATGGCCTTAAGCTCAGTGCCAAAAAATGTGTCGTCAACCCCTTTGGGAAAAACCCGGTTCCCATAAATTACCACATCGATGGTAGTCCACTGAACACAGAAGGCGTCATTAGAGATCTGGGAACACAGGTTGCCGCAACCTCTTTTGACCACCACTTTCCCACTGTAGTCAGAAAGTCCTTCTGTGTGGCACATCTCATTACTACGGGTTTTGCATCCAGGAAGAAAAAGATCATTGTCTCCCTCTACTCTTCTCTCATTAGGCCAATCGAGTACAATGCCCCATTTGGCATGTACCTCACTAGACACCTGCAACAACTGGAGAGGCCGCAAAAGTACCTCACAAAGAGGATCCTAGGCTTTAAACACTTGCCCTATATGGACAGAC
This sequence comes from Protopterus annectens, assembly GCF_019279795.1. NCBI lineage: Eukaryota > Metazoa > Chordata > Ceratodontiformes > Protopteridae > Protopterus > Protopterus annectens. The sequence continues at coordinate 1,676,072,465 of NC_056725.1, read as the reverse complement.
TCAAAAAACTACAACTATTCTCCATCTCATATCGCCTACTTAGGAGCGATCTCTGCTCAACTTACAAAGCCATGTCTGACCCAGCTTTGTTAGAAATGCTACATCTAAAGAAATCCCAATCCCTCCGCACCACATACTCCAGATACTTCTACCTCATTACCACAATCAACAGAACATGCTGGAGGGACAGGTTTATAACCCAGAGACTGCCCATGCTATGGAACATAAACATCACACTGGACCTCTTCAATAAAATCTTGATGAGTGGATGGGAAATAGAAAATTCACCCTGGGGATCACTCCAGTGGCTCTACTAGACAGAGGCACTGGGAACTAAGGTCGGGTGGCACGATGCCAGGGTAATCCTATGGGCTAGGCTTGTAAAGGTTCTAGGGCCATTAGCCTAGTACACACCTATGAACGGCTCTGCCAAAATCACACAAGTGCATACAGGCATGCCTCCTGATGGAAATACATGAACCAGCGGCCCTACAGGCGTCTTCTGATATATGAGAGATTAGATTCATGAACAAATTTTCAACAGATTGAAGGTTAGCCAACTGTGAAGCTACAGAAGTGAGCCTCTCCAGTAGTGGTCCTTGTAAGGGAGGTTGAAAGTTTCTTAATCGAGTCCCTTTGCAGTCTCATAAAGCGTGCCAGGTAGTTCAGTGATCAGAGATCAAAAGAAGCTGAAGCATAAACTTGCTTCCCAAATATGTCCAGTACCCTATATTCTCTGTTGGGGGGATGAACAGTGGAACTCTATTCCGCAAGTTCCTTTTTTGTAGCTGCCGCCATGACCATTGCATCAATTTGTACTCCTTTTCCAGGAGGTAGACGGGCCAGTTCGAAATGCTTCTGGAAATACTGACTCCTCAGGAGTTGGGTTTTGGACAGAACAACCACCCTTCTGTTTAAGGATTTCAAGGATGTCTCCAAATGAGACGTTATTGAGTGGTGATTTGGGAGACCCTTCTCCCTGATCAAAGTCAGTATCCTCAGCAGTGGACTCCTGGGGGGAGTCCAAGTGCCTCCTCTTGCAAAAGTCCTCTTCCTAGGGACGTCTTCACTGGGATGATCTGGAGAAGTATTAGAAGGGATGACCATTCCTGGCTGGGTGGTCTTGAACTTTTGGGCTGGCTGTCCCCAGGGAGTAGAACACTGAGGATCACAGTGCAAAATCAGCTGAGATGTCAAGGGTGGATCCTTAAGGGGAAGGACTCACCTGTCCTGCCAGAGCAGTGAAAACTATCTTCACAACCTTGAAAGTGGACCGCTCAGGACAGAAGGAAGCCAATGGAGCTGAGAAAGTGAGTTTCTGGCCCGCCACCTCCCTCCGCTCTGACAGCCATCTGCCCAAGGCGGAAGCCAGAGCTAAGCTGTCCAACACCAAAGCTCTGAGAGGAAGAGACAGCTCCCAAAAACTTGGGAGTTGATTCTATCCCCTCATATCCGACAGTCATTTGGATCTGAAGATGTCAGGGCTGATGCAGAGTAATAGTCGGATCTGAAGACAAAGCTGTCTCTGGATCCAACACAAAATGGCCCGGAACAGTCAAGTCCAAGGACTTCAACACCACATGTTGGGTCAGAGGAGGAGTTGTTATTGGAGGAGTAGTATATGGACAGTGCTCCTGACCTCGTGACCCAAGGGAGTAGGAACCATGAAGATCTCCTTCTGAAATTGCTCCATGAATAATCTCCTCATCATCCTTTCCACATCTGCCTCAGTGAGACCTCTGGAGGAACAAGAGGACACAACCAAAGGAGACTTAGGATACCGCTCCAGAAAAGAGGAGGGCACCCTGGATGGTACCGGATCCACAGATGGAGAATATTCCAGTATGAGGCAATGGCTTAGGATGTGAGAACTTCAGATCCATAGTGCATTTTGTCGGATTGAAGGAGGTAGGACTTGCCAGATATCTGATCGGATCCGAGGATGGCCAGATCCCAGAAGATGTCGGATCCAATTTTGATTTCCTTTTCTTTGGTTCCGATGAAAGTGAAGCCATGGATTCTGAATATTAGGACCTTTTTGAAGGGCCTTGGATTTTGACTTGTGAGACTGAACTTCAGTGATGGCCTGAGAAAAAGGAGTTGGCAATAAACCTTTTAATATTGTTTCTTCTTTCTGTCACATCTCTGGGGTTGAACCCATTCCAAATATCACATTCCTTGTCTAGGCAGTCAGGGCTTTGACAGTACACACACAAAGAGCGGGCATCTGCAAACGGCATCTTGTGCCCACATTTTTTAAAGCCTTCATCAGACATTGTTAAAGATGAAACTTTAAACAACCACATATTAGTAGAAAGCCCAAAATATCTATCTTTACTATGCAGACAGAAACATACAAAATACTACCACTAGAGAAAGGAAAAGGCAGAGAAAAAGGCTAGCGCTTTTTTTTTTTTTTTTTTTTTAAGAATAGAAAGAAGGGGGGATACAATACCCTTTATCAGGAAAAAAATAAGTGGAGTAGGAAAAGCCTACCAACAATGGTAGCAAGAATACACTAGCAAGTGCATAAAGAATAATAAAAGTGAAGAAGAGTAGCAACAACTCTTATGGAATATAGTACAGTGTTAAACAGAAAGAGCTTTACCAAGGGAGAGTGATTAAAGTTTATAAAAAATCACTTATCTTAATACGATCACTCGAGAGCAGTAGTTAACCATGTTGGGTTGCGAAAGTGGCAAACGAGATCTAAGGGATGTTAGGCATAGTGCATTATGGGTAGGAAGGAGCTTGACAGTTTACTGGTGGATGTGAGCTGGTGTAATGGCTGAGCAGGATCCGAGCCCCATATGTTGAGCAATGATGAAAATTGACATCAGTGGAATGAAGAAGTACAGGAGAGTATACAGAGAAAGAGGTTGGTGAAGAAGAAGTGGGATTGTCAGAGAGATGAAGAAAGTAGACAAGAGTATAAGGAGATGAGGTGCATGGCAAAGAGAGAGGTGGCAAAGGCTAAGGATAAGGTGTATGACAAGTTGTATAAAAGGCTGGACACTAAGGAGGGAGAAAAGGACCTGTACCGATTGGCTAGACAGAGGGACTGAGCTAGTAAAGATGTGCAGCAGGTAAGGGTGATAAAGGATAATGAGGGAAACATACTCACAAGCGAGGAGAGTGTATTGAGCAGATGGAAAGAGTACTTTGAGGGGCTGATGAATGAAGAGAATGAGAGGGAGAGAATGTCGGATGATGTGCAGATAGTGAATCATGAAGTGCAGTGGATTAGCAAGGAGGAAGTAAGGATAGCTATGAAGAGGATGAAGAACGGAAAGGCTGTTGGTCCAGATGACATACCTGTGGAAGCATGGAGGTGTTTAGGTGAAATGGCAGTGGAGTTTTTAACTAGATTGTTTAATGAAATCTTGGAAAGTGAGAAGATGCCTGAGGAATAGAGAAAAAGTGTTTTGGCACCGATTTTTAAGAATAAGGGTGATGTGCAGAGCTGTAGTAACTACAGAGGGATTAAATTGATCAGTCACAGCATGAAGGTATGGGAAAGAGTAGTGGAAGCTAGGTTAAGAAGGGAGGTGATGATTAGTGATCAGCAGTATGGTTTTATGCCAGGAAAGAGCACTACAGATGTGATGTTTGTTTTGAGAGTGTTGATGGAGAAGTACAGAGAATGTCAGAAGGAGTTGCATTGTGTCTTTGTGGATTTAGAGAAAGCATATGACAGGGTGCCTAGAGAGGAGTTGTGGCATTGTATGAGGAAGTCGGGAGTGTCAGAGAAGTATGTAAGAGTGGTACAGGATATGTACGAGGGTAGTGTGACAGCAGTGAGGTCTGCAGTGTGAGTGACAGATGCGTTTAAGGTGGAGGTGGGATTACATCAAGGTTCAGCTCTGAGCCCTTTCTTATTTGTAATGGTGATGAACAGGTTGACAGACGAGATCAGACAGGAGTCCCCGTGGACTTTGATGTTTGCAGATGACACTGTGATCTGTAGTGAGGTGGAGATATGCTCTAGAGAAAAGAGGGATGAAGGTCAGCAGGATTAAGACAGAATATATGCGTGTGAATGAGAGGGAGGATAGAGGAATGGTGAGGATGCAGGGAGTAGAGGTTGCGAAGGTGGATGAGTTTAAATACTTGGGATCACAGTTCAGAGTAATGGTGAGTGTGGAAGAGAGGTGAAGAAGAGAGTACAGGCAGGATGGAGTGGGTGGAGAAGACTGTCAGGAGTGATTTGTAACAGAGTACCAGTAAGAGTGAAAGGGAAGGTCTACAAGAGGGTAGTGAGACCAGCTATGTTATATGGGTTGGAGACAGTGGTGTTAACAAAAAGGCAGGAGTCAGAGCTTGACGTGGCAGAGTTGAAGATGTTAAGATTTGCACTAGGTGTGACGAGGATGGACAGGATTAGGAATAAGTATATTAATTAGAGGGTCATCCCAGGTTGGAAGGTTTGGAGACAAAGCCAGAGGCAAGATTATATTGGTTTGGACATGTGCTGAGGAGGGATGCAGAGTATATTAGGAAAAAGATGCTAAGGATGAAGCTGCCAGGTAACAGGAAAAGAGGAAGGCCTAAGATAAGGTTTATGGATGTGGTGAGAGAGGACATGTGGGTGGTTGGTGTGACACAGCAAGATGCAGAGGACAGGAAGAAATGGAAACAGTTAATCTGCTGTGGCGACCCGTGACGGGAGCAGCCGAAAGAAGAAGAAGAAGAGTGACATGCCACTTCAGCGGTAGTACCCAATAAAGAAAAGGCCATGACCTTCCCTTCTGAAACAAGAATGTCAGAAATTGCCTGAAAGACTTGAGAAAGAAGGGCTAAAACATACCTGGTCATATGACTGTGGTGTTCTACAGGGATCAGTTCTGGGGCCCCTACTGTTTGGAATCAACTTCTCTGAAGTACAGGCGAAAACTAAAGGACTGTGGCTGACAAAGTTTGCTGATGACTACAAACTGGGAGCGATCATTGAAACTCCTAGCGAAGTCAACATCCTACAAGAAGTTCTTAAGCAGACTAACGACTACTGCCAAAGTCATGGTCTTAAATTTAATGCACAAAATGCATTATCATCCCCTTCGGCAAGGGTGATGCTCCTGCAAACTATCACATCAACAGCAATAACTTAAGCACTCAGTCAGTGGGCAGAGGTCTGGGCACACAAGTCGACAGCAACCTTAACTTCGATCACCATGTCTCCACAGTGGTAAGAAGGGCATTTAATATTGCTCATCTCATAAGTAAGGACATTGCCTCCAGAAAAAGATAGGTCCTAACCTCCCTGTACTCTTCCCTCAACAGGCAAATAATGGAGCACAATGCTCCCTTTGGTATGTTCCTTTCCAAACACCTACAACAATTGGAGAGACCACAAACATTTCTTAAAAAGAAAATTCAGGGTCTTCAAGATCTGTCTTATGCAGACAGACTAAAACCATTGTCACTTTTCTCTGTGTTGTACAGACTGCGACCTGTGCCTTGCAGACAAAGCCATCTTTGACCCAGCTTTAATGGAAATGCTGCACATTCGCAAGTCAAATGGCACACGGAGTCACTCACTCAAAGGACCTTAACCTGGTTTGTGATAGCAACAGAACTTGCTGGAGAGATTTGTTTCACACAGGTTGACCCACCTTTGGAACAAACTTTCTATTTGTGTTAAACAAAGTCCCTCATTGGACTTACTTAAGTGTAATTTGGATGACTCGATGGGTAACTGGAAATTCAGCCCGTGGGTTCCACCTGTGTCCCTCTTGGACAGAGGTAATTCAGGGTCTTCAAGATCTGTCTTATGTGGACAGACTAGAACCATTGTCACTTTACTCCGTGTTGTACAGACTGGGCAGAGGTGACCTGTGCCTTGCAGATAGAGCAATCTTTGATCCAGCTTTAATGGAAATGCTGCACATTCACAAGTCAAATGGCACAGGGAGTCACTCGTTCAAAGGACCTTAACCTGGTATGTGACATCAACAGAACTTGCTGGAGAGACAGATTTGGCTCACAGATGTTGCCCCCACCTTTGGAAAAAACTTTCTATTCGTGTTAAAGTCCCTCGTTGGCCCTATTTAAGTGTAATTTGGATGACTCGATGGGTAACGAGAAATTCAGCCCAGGGGTTCCACCTGTGATCCTCTTGGACAGGGGCAATAGGAGCTGATTTTAGTGCCTGCTTGAACCAAACACACTTGGGAACACTGGTTGAATTTGGCTAGGCTTGTAAGGGCCCTGAGGTTGTTAGCATAGCAATCTCCTGTGATCCTATGAATTGATAGCCCTAAAAGCCAAGGTGGCAGCAGTATCGACCTTTTTGCCTAGACGTTTCATGGCTCTATTACATACATCTGAAGGAAGTAATTTAGTAGAAGACAAGCTTAGAAGGTTTGTCAGAAGAGACCAACACTACAGAAAGATCATCAGAAGAACATTTATACAAAAAATGTACAGTCAGGCACCTTGTAAATTCTGTTAGATGTTTTAGGGGCTGGAGGCTGAGAATCACGATCAACACAGGCTGCTGAAAAATTATCTAACAGGGCAGCCAAGACTGGAGGAATAGCAGAGGGTTTGGGAGACTCCATCTGGATAAGCTTATAATACCTCTTTCGAATATCAGAATCTTGAGAACAGTCCCATTTGAAAAATTCCATCATGCGAGAAATAGTTTCCCCAAAAGTGAGTCTCTAAGGCAGAATCTGGACTAATAGAATCCTCTTCCTCAGACCCATAATCCAAAGGAGAAGGGATCTGAGAAGAGTATGCCAAAGTCTCTTCTCTAGAATCTAAATCCAAGTAAGAGGACTCCTGCTCTCTTCTCCTCTTAAGAGGATTAGGTGACCAGGGAGGAGCAGGAACAGAGACTCCTTGGGGTCATCTCAAGGCCATTAAAGCATTAAACAACTCATGAGTAAAATCCTGCCATTCATAGCCAGGAAAGTTACATAACAAGACTGCAGCAGTGGCTGGGTGACAAAACTTTTCACTCGCACTTTTGCTTTTATTTCTTTAGAAGTTCAAAAGATTTTATTTATTAACAAGCCTCCATTTTTGCATTCTGTTCAGGCTGCATTTTACATCACCAGATTGTATCATGTTTGTCCTTGTTTTGACAGAAAGGATCTAGTCAGGCAGATTGATAAGTGCTTTCCATTGCTTGGGATTGACAACTTGAAATTTATTAACTCAGTGGTTCACAGTACAGTTCTGTTTCCCACTTCTTCTATCCGACAAGAGTTGATCTCCTTTGCGCACTGAATATTGCATCTCCTTACTGCATTTACCTGACTTACATCTAAATGCTTTTTATACTTTCCGGTTTTATCTGAGCACTAAATGCAACTTTCTGGTGCAAAAGTAATTTAATGAATTACTGACTGCTTGGGGCACCTTTTGGGAGTTTCTCTGCACAGTGTGTGCTCTGGGATTCTCAGACATGTGAAGTAAATCTTAATGCTGCAACTTATTGCTGTAGGCTTTCTCCAGAATTTATTTATTGTGGCTGATAAATTTATATTCATCAATGGCATCCCCTTTTCTTGTCCAGAAGATCTTGCTAAAAGTTATTATATAGAGGTTTCCTTTGTTCGGGAGGTACAGTATTACAGACTTATTCTATTATCTGAGTAATATGCTTCTGGTGGGATTCCCTGCAATCTTTCCTGGAGCTATTGAACTCTTAATACTGAAAACATCAATAATGAAATTTATTGATGCTTTCTCGTCTTTTGCAATCCAAAACGTCAAGTTTTATGAACTTCTTTGACCTAATTATGTAATCAAACTGTATTTGCAAATATGTCATCTGTCTACTTTATATGAAAGTAAAGGCCGATTTACATTTGCATGCTCTACTGATTAAATGAGAACAAAAGTGCTTTTTATATTCTGTAAATTTATTTCCTGAAAACTTAAGTTATTGCAGTGCTTCCTTGTTAGCTCTGCATACAACTTCAGCTCATATTTTGAAAAGGTTTACAGAGCACCTATATGCAGTTTACAAGCTGCTGTTCCTTACATTTTTTCCCTTAATGACTCACTACATTTCTGTCAATATTTTAGATTCTTTGCAACTTAAGTTGCAGGGGGTGTTCCATTATTTAAGTCTATTTACCAGGGTAGAGCTCTGATCACCATCCTAACTAGGATCTCTGGTATCCCTCTCAGTCCCTCATATACAATCAACTGATTTTCTCTCTCAACATCTAGAGCAGATGTTTGTAAAGCCTCCAAGGATGTGCAAGAAGTCAGATCTATGCCAGCCTCCGACACTGTGGTAGCATAGGAATCCAAAGCAACAACAGGACAATCCTATGGGCTTTCACCACCCTTGATAGAGATGTCTGTGGGAGGCTACACAGAAGCCAAATCAGACCAGAGTTTGTTGGCCTTTTTCTTTGCAAACAGTTGATCTTCAGGACGAGAAGACTCAGCCACAGCACCCTGAGCCAATATTTTTTTATGAGAATCATCAAACAGAACAAACACTGCTTGTGACAATCTTTATGGGGAATCTGCCTCCTACACTGACATTTTCCCTTTCTGGGTGACATGTAAACTCACAAAAATAAAATTAGAAAGAGACAAGAAGAAACCCCAATGGGGCACTTATCTGAAACATGGCTTGGTAACTAGCACAGAAGATGAAACATTCAGACTGATGTTCAGTGATGGCACTCGGACTGAGTGCAAAGAAGTTCTGAAGTATGTGTGTCCACGTCACCTTTATGACTTATGCCTTATGCGAGAAGCATACAATTGATGGCAACATCTATAAATTCCAAAGGCTTTGGTATACTGGCCAGACATTGGACTGTCCTTGGCAGAAGATCCCTTCTGTAAAGAATACTGCAACAATTACATGGAAAAATATCTTCTATGATTCTATGAAAAGAAAGAACCCACACTGTTCGGGTGGCAAGGGCAGCATGAAGTTGATCTGTAATGTCCTGCAGGCTCAGTAATGGGACAAGTTTCTTTCTGTATTTACTTCTCTGACCAACATACTAAAAGCCAAGGCCTATATACTTTTGTCCTTAATATCATTAAAAATGAGGAATACCAGGATGGCTGCATACTAAACAAAACAGGTTAAATTCAGCTCTCAAAATATGAAAACATAAACTGAGAAAAGGGAGCTAGTGAAATTGTCATTTTGGGTAAAATTCAGTTACTAGCTAGTAAGTACAATGCCTGGGTTGCAGCAAAGAAGAAATTTAGAGAACCTAAAAGTCAGTCCACCAAAAGAGATGCAAAGAAAATACTGGCTGGGGGAATCCTGCAGCTAATCAACAAAAATCAGTTCAAGCTTTAGGTTTGTTACAAGAGATGGCTTCCAGTAAGTCAGAGGAAAACAACTCAGGTGTATTCAGAAATGATTAAAATAAATCAAACAATGAAAGAATATATCAACTCAAATAAAAGGCTGGAAAGATATAAAAAGCTTTAAATGGCTATTCAGATGAACTGATAAAAACTACAAAAATATAAGGATGAAATTAAGAAAAGGGTAGCTGAGTATGAGGATTCTCAATAAGAGCTATTTCAAAAAATAGCATAGTTAGATGGCATAGCGCAAAGAGAAAATCTGGGATGTTCTCTGTACCGCAGACACTGGAAGGAATAGACTGTATTAATTTTATTAAAGTACAAAGAAGCAACTGAACTGGTGTTCCTCAGCAACATGTGTTAATTGAAAAGGCACAGCTAGTTCATATTCCAAACCTGGCTATGAGAAAGAGCCAAGACGTACATTAGTAAATATGCAATCATACCAGCTGTAAGAGTTGACCCTTACAAAGGTGTAGCACAAAGGAATATTATTAAAGACTGGAGACAGAGTTTTGTGGAAAATGAATACTCCCTGTACAGCACGCGGATGAAAAATAGAAGTTATGTTCTTACCATAACGTTCCATGTTAGTTGTCTTCTTCTCGCCTTCTTCTTGCTGGATGGGTTCGGAGCCGACCTCGGCCCGACCGCCACTCTAAAAGCTCGAGAGTTGGTTCCACCGGCTCGATGCTCCCCTTATATCCCACAATGCTAGGCGAGAGTTACCTCAGATCTCGTTTGTAAGCTAACCCCAGCTTATAACAGTAACAGTATAACTGTAAAAACAGAATCCACCTCTAACAACAGGAAAAAGAAGGGTGACCTACATCCTGAACCAAGAAATATGCATAATAGCATATGACTAAGAAAGAGGTGGTAGAAAGAGAGGTCACGATCACAACTCCTCTAGGTCTGTCCAGGCCAGGGGAAGGAGGGTGGGGGAAGAAGAAGGCGAAGAAGACAACTAACATGGAACGTTATGGTAAGAACATAACTTCTATATGTTAAGTTGTCTATCTCGCCTTCATTCTTGCTGGATGGGACCGCGTCCCTAGCACCTTGTCCCGGGTGGCCTAACGGAACAGACTCCTGAGAACAGTGGAACCAAAATTAGCTCTATGCCTAGAAGCTAAATCCAACTTATAATGAGAAATAAAAGTGTGAGGAGTAGCCCAAGTAGCCGCTGCACAAATGGTGTCAATAGGCAGTCTGTCTTGGAAGGCTAAAGAAGTAGCCAAAGCTCTGGTGGAATGGGCTTTAGGTTTATTAGGCAATTTCTGTTGTCTAATTTCATATACCAGGGAAATCAAAGATGTTAGCCATCTGGATAATGATACCTTTGAAACTGAAAGTCCCTTTCTGCTTTCCGCATAGGAAACAAACAGCTGATCAGATTTTCTGAATTGTTTCGTCCTATCCAAGTAGTACCTTAATTGACGATGAACATCCAGGCAGTGTAATTTTTTTCAGACCTATTTGAATACTCTGGGAAAAAGATAGGAGGTCAATGCTTTGGTTTAGATTTGATGTTGAAACCACCTTAGGCAAAAGGACGGGTTAGTTCGTAAGGAAACTCTGTCCTTATGGAACAAAAGATAAGGAGAACGACAACTGAGTGCTTGAAGTTCTGAAATTCTTCTAGCTGATGTGATAGCCACCAGAAAGAGAGTTTTCCATGATAATAATTTCAAGGAACATGAAGCTGCAGGTTCGAAAGGGGAAAGAATCAAGGAAGCAAGAACTAAATTTAGGTCCCAAGGAGAAGGAGGATTTCTTATAGGAGGTCTGAGAAGAAAAACTCCTTTCAAAAAGGCTTTGCAAAGTTTGTGGGACATTAGGGCAGATTCAGAAATGCCCACATGAAAATTAGAAATAGCTGCCAACTGAACCTTAAGAGTAGATGGAGATGAACCTGCATGGAAGAGTTCAGCAAGAAAATCAAGGACTAGTTGGATGGAAGCGGTGAAAGGATCTATGTCCTTTCCTTGTGCCCAATATGAGAAGCGTTTCCACTTACTCAAATAAATCTTTCGAGTGGAAGATTTATGGGAAGCTATCAATATATCTCTAACCGAGTGAGATAAATGAGGAAGCCTGGCTACGGTTGGCACTGGAGGAACCAAGCAGTGAGGTTCAGAGAGTGGAGGGAGCGTGAAACTGACCCGATTGGTGGATCAAAAGATCTGGAACTAGGTCCAGACTCCACGGTCGCTCAAGAGATAACGATGTAGAAAGGGGAACCACACTTGTCGAGGCCAGTAAGGAGCAATGAGGATCAATGAGGCCTTCTGAGCGATAGCTTTCTGTATTACTTGAGAGATCAGAGGGAAAGGAGGAAATGCATACAGAAGTCCCGGGCCAAACTTGGACTAGAGCGTCCCTGCTGGGTTGGCCTGGTAAAGGGAATAGAGTGAAGTATTCTCTGCACTTGCTGTTTTGGGGAGTAGCAAAAAGATCGCAGCAAGGCTGACCCCACTTGAGAAATATCTCTCTCACTACAGAGTCTTTCAGAGACCACTCGTGAGGCATGAGTATAGCTCTGCTCAACTTGTCCGCAATGTGATTGGACTTCCGGGATGTGCGTTGCTATCAGAAAACGCTGAGAAGAAATCGCCCATTGCCACAGTCTGAGTGCTTCTCGACACAGGGGGTATGATCTGGTTCCGCCTTGTTTGTTGATGTACCACACTACAGACATGTTGTCTGTCTGGATTGCAATCGTTCCTAAGGGAAGAGAGTCTTGAAGGGCTTGCAACGCTAAAAGCACTGCTCTCATCTCCAGAACATTTATGTGCAAGTGGCATTCGTTTGGTTGCCATGTGCCCTGGGCTGTCCTGCCCTGATAATGCCCCCCCCACCCGATCAGGGAGGCATCCGTTGTCAGAGTAGCAACCGGAGGAGGTGGAACAAATGGTCTTCACGACAGGAGCTGGGGAAGACATCCACCACATGAGATGCTTTTTGCACGCTTGCGTGATCATAATGGTGTGAGACATTGGAAGTTCCTGGTATGACCATTGAGAAAAAGCATCCACTGAAGGATCCGCATGTGGTATCTGGCCAATGGGAGGAGTGGTATGGCGCTGCCATGATTCCCAACACCTTTAGAACTAACCTGGCTTTGGCTCTGTTGTTGTTGAGAAGAAGTGACACCAATTTGTGAATGTCTGATATCCTTTGGTTCGTTAGCGTTGCAGACATGTTTATAGTATCTAAATTTGCGCTATGTAGGTAATAGTACGACAAGGCAACAAAACAGACTTTTCGCAATTTATTGAAATACCCAGTTTTGACAAACGCGAAAAGTATAATCTCTGGCCATCAAAAGGAGATGCTTGGTGGGAGCTGTGAGAAGCCAGTCGTCCAAATATGGAAACACCTGGAATCCTTGTCGTCTCAGGTGAGAAGCTAGCACTGCCATGCATTTGGTAAACACCCGGGGCAGTGGTGAGACCAAAGCGCAGGGCCCTGAGCTGAAAATGACTGGTTCCCAGCCTGAAGCGGAGGAATCTTCTGGAGCGTCTCTTCATTTTATGTGATAGTACGCATCCGAAGGTCTATAGAGCACATCCAGTTTCCTTTGCCCAAAGGGGAAGAATGGATTGCAGCGTGACCATCGAAATCTTGTTTTCTTGACTGATTTGTTCAAGACACTGAGATCCAAAATCGGTCTCCAGTCCCCTGTTTTCTTTGGAACTAAAAAGAACCTTGAGTAGATTCCGGATCCTTGTTGGTCTGCTGGCACTAACTGAATTGCTCTTTTGCAAGCAGTTTTGAAATTTCCAAAGCTGCTATATCCCTTTGAGCGGTGGAACATCTGGAAGGGATTTTTTGACTGATTTGGAAAACGAAGAAAGGGGATAGAATAGCCTTCGAAATGATGGACTGTACCCATTTGTCTTGAGTCAGGGATAGCCAGCCTTCTGGGTACAGTGACAATCTTCCGCGGCTGCCTCCGGAGATGGGCCGTCGGGCAACACCCCAGGGGTGCTGGAAGGGCTTGTCAGGAAGGCTTCCCGATTGCCCTGGTTCTGCGGACCCCCTGCCTCTAGGGCGACGTCTACCATTGTTATTCCCGCCTCTGCCTCTGGCGGGGAAACGACTCTGCGTCAGGCGAAGTCCCTTGAGATTGTTTACGGAACCACATCTTTCCACCTTTCTGGCCTTTGGGGTAAGGCCTAGAAGGAGTAGAAAAACGGACTCCGACGGCAGAAAGGGTCTTGCCATCAGTCTCGCACCTAGTCAGGGTTTCTTTCACTTGAGGACCAAAGAGAGATGATCCATCAAAAGGGGAGTTCGTGAAAGACGTCTTGAAAGGTTCCGCAAAGTTGCATAGCCGCATCCAGGCGTGCCTACGTAAGGCTACCCCTGTCCCTGCGGCTCTGCTCGCTCCATCGGCCGCATAAGAGAGGAGGCGCATGGAGGAGTTGGAAATGGAATTAAGGATAGCCAGCTGCGTGTTCATTTTCTCTTGGAAACCCACAGCTGTAGGGTCCTTCAACATTTCACTCGCTTCCTTGACCAAGTCCCTTTGAAGACAAGTGAAATGGCACAGGTAATTCAGCGAACGCATGGTAAATGTCGCTGAGGAGAACATCCGCTTCCTGTACCTATCCATGGACCTAGATTCCTTGTTAGGTGGATGGACAGGCACTGAAGGATCAGCCAGTTCCTTCTTTGTGGCGGCAGCTACCACCATAGCATCCACAGAAACTCCTTTTGATAAAAATTGCTTGTCTGATGGAGCTGTGATGAATTTGGAGGGTCTCCTGGGAGTGGGGTCCACTGAATCAGGAGCCGTCCATGCCTTCTTAGCAACCCCCTGCATGAGGGGGTTGAGGGGGACACCCAGGAGGTGGAAGGACGAGCCAAACGCCTCAAGATACACAGATTAGTCCTCCGAAGGGTTGAGGGCTGGCCAATTTCCCTCTGTTTAAGGATCTCCAGAATGTCTGCAAATGAGACATCTTCAGAAGGGGAACGGGGAACCCTCAGAATCATCCAGATCTGTGTCCGACGTGATAGACTCAGGTGAGTCAATGTGCTTCCTCTTGCACTTCCTCTTCCGAGGGGACTCTTCTGCCAAATCAGGAGAGGCCTCGGAAGAGGATGAAATCCCCAAGGGGGGCTCCTGAGGAGCTGGCTCTCTGCGGTCCGGGATGAGGGAGTGAGTCGACTTACCCTGAGGCAGCATAGAGGGAGGGGCTGACGGAGCCGACTGTGGAGTAGAGCCAGGCTCTAAAACACTCCGCATGACCTCGAAAGCACCCCTGTCAGGCAGAGCCAGAGGTCCCCGCTCCGAGGAGCTAAGGACCCCCCTCGGCACCGACAGTGATGGCTCCGAGGCCGATGTCGGAGCCGAACTCACCAGCGCCGAAGCACCGAGAGGGAGAGGGGGGTCGGACAAGGGTCCGATGCCACTCACCCCCTCGGAGCCGACGAGGGAAGTCCGGCGCCGAGATTCCTCCACGGAAGAAAACGGAGCCGACGACGGAGCCGAAGACAATTGTCTCGGCTCCGAAGTGACCACAGTCTCGGTTCCGACACGACCCGGCTCCGAACTCAAAAGAGTCGAAGGAGGAAAAAGTTGATGGACCGGGGCAGGCACCGACTGATGAGTCGGGCTCTGAAGCATCTGGGCTAGTGCCTCGGACTTAAGTAGTCGACTCACCACCCTCTGAAGGTCATGATCGGAAAGCCTCGATGACCTAGAGGAATGAGACCTTTGGCTCCGTTCAGACAGCAGGGGAGATCCTGGAGCCGAATGAATGGAGCCAAGAGAAGGTGACCTAGACCTCTTTCTGGTTGTCGGCTCAAGATCTTGTCGGAGCCGACACGGGTACTCGATAACCTCGGCTCCGGCCGGAGCCGAGAAGCCACAGAAACTGTGGACTGAGTCTTATCGGCTCCAGCCGGAGCCGATAAAGGCAAAGGTTGAACAACCTGAGGTCTCGGCTCAGAAGCCGGAGCCGAAGACCTCGATGCCTTAGAGGGCTTCCCTGTTGAAACTGACAGGGAATCCTCTGGTTTTAACAAGCCTCTCAAAATTAACTTGTTCTTCCTCTCCTGCAGGACCCTGGGGCTGAAGCCATGGCACACAGCACAGGAGTCCTGCAGGTGCAAAGGCCCCAGACAATAGACACAAGAAGTGTGAGCGTCTGTCAGAGACATTTTCTGACAGCACGCATCACACTTCTTGAATCAGAGACCTTTGCTTCCTTTGACATTATCCTAACTGACAGGTATACACTAGCACACACCAAACACACAGTTATATCCTGTCAGAAAAATTATTAATACTAAAATAATTAACAATTTTAGTAAAAATACTAGAAATTAAGCACAAAAAGTTAAAGTAACTACACAAACACACCCTACGGAGGGAAGGCCAAAGGCCCAAGGGAAGAACCAACGGTTCTTTTAATAAGAAACGGGAAAAATAGGGTCGGCCATAAAGAACTATATCCTACACTAATTTGTGAAGAATTAAAGTTAAAAAGGGGAAAAAGAATAACTTTTTAGTATAAAAAGCTAACACTCACCAGGAACCGGTAGAAACAACCAACCTCGAAGCTGTAGCGGCAAACGAGATCTGAGGTAACTCTCGCCTAGCATTGTGGGATATAAGGGGAGCCTCGAGCCGGTGGAACCAACTCTCGAGCTTTTAGAGTGGCCGAGTCGGAGCCGAGGTCGGCTCCGAACCCATCCAGCAAGAATGAAGGCGAGATAGACAACTTAACATGTAAATTTATACCAGTAAAAAGGGAATGTTGAGAGGCGGGTGTGAGATTAAGCTGCTGTATGTCTCCGTAATATTTTCCAGGAGTATCAAAGACATTTTTGAATGTAGAATGGTATAATGAGGAAATCAAAAAGTTTATCCAACAAAAAAGTGAGTCAGGAAAGCAGAAGGGAATTCTGCTTCTAATTCTTCTGACAATAAAGTTGAAAGAGAGTTTGCCAGTGAAATATTTTCACTAAGCAAAAAGCACAGGAGTTGACTAAAAGAATCAGGAGTACCTTGTACTTGAACCAGGATCTCTTTTTTGGTGTGAGGAAGACAATTAGGAAGAAAATCAGCAGCACTTAAATTAGTGAATAAATGAAAGACTACAAAGAATCAATCACATTTGTGAAATATGGCTTTGCAAGAAAAAATGACCGAGAAAGACTGGAGTTTTGTTGACTTTGCTAAACAAATGTGTAAGTGAACTGTAATGTGTATACACAACTTTATGTCATTACTGTTTAGAAGGGCACTAAAGGAAAAAAGCAGCAACCACAAGTTAAAAAAATGTTCCTATTAGTTTTTGTATAAAACATTTCATGATATATAAACATGTGATATTGTAAAGCAGTTTTGTAAAGGGTGCAGTCAGGGATATTTTAAATGTAGGATGAGGGTCTTTTCAGTGACTGTTCTATTTAAAGACATTAAAGTAAACAAGTGCTTTTTCTTATTTGTAAAAAAATATAGACTTTACACTATTACCACTTAAGAAAGACCAAACAGAAGCAAATTTAAGTTAGTATAATGCTGTAATTTTGTGCTTCATGGGTGGGTGGGTGTAAAAGTGCACTGATTAACTTGTATGTAGAATTAAGATAAATGTCACTGTTTTTACAAGGACAGATATCTAGAGTAATGTCCTTGGCTTAAGCTATGAATAAGGTTTTTGTAAGCAGATAGGCTTGACAAATAAGTTAGAAAGATGAAGGGCATGAACATGTTAAAAGATATTAGCTTGTTTTCCAATAACAAAGTGCACAATTTGGTTTTATTTAAAATTAGCCAGTATATTTATTCTTAGGCTAAAAGTTAATGTCTTCTGAAAGCATGCAAACTGTTTTTCACATTTTTTCATAGCTCTATTCACCTCCTGGAACAGAGAGAAATCGGTGTAAGTGGGAACACAGGTTGTAACATGCACTTTAGGATGTGTAACCTTAAATTTAGATTAGGTAATGCCTGCAGGTGCAGATTTTGATTTGGGACAACTGTTCTTATCTGAATGGTTAAACTTCATTTAATGACAATGTACACAGTTTTATGTGTTTGTTCTAAGTTAATAAGGGATTGGGTCGTTCTTAAAACGCATTAAGCTTCTTGTTTAAGGGTTTTCATTAAAACAAAAGTCTTGAAAATGTGACCTATATTTAAATGGAAGTGAGAAGCGACAACTGTATAAAATATGAGCCTGTCAACACCGCGCATATGTAAGACAAAAGTTATTTATTTATTTATTTATTGCCATTTGTTTACTGGGAATGTCCAACTGGGTAAAGGTGCCCTTTTTTAGTCAAGGCTTGGGGACAAAAGCTCCAAGGTGTTGTATTTAAAGTAATCAACATTTACAACAACAGATATTGGAAATACACATTCAAAAAACTAGCATGTATAACAGGTGGGAACAATAGCTTTTTAACATGACGGCTGCTCTATCCATCCAATATTGGAAAGTAAATGACCTTACAGCTTCAGTCAAAAAGAAGAGAGTATTTAATTGTATTAAGAAATGTAGTTTCCAAACAGTAATGCTGCAGGAGACTCATGCGGAAGGAAATGAGCATGTGAATTTGACAAAGAAAGGATATTCAGCAAAATATCAGGGACAAAGAAAAACAGGAGTAATAACACTGATTGCTAAAGGGGTTCAATTAGTGATAGAAGAGGGAAAAAAGACAATAGCGGTAGATTTGTGGTAGTAAGGGGGTACTGGCAATGGGGTAGGATTATGCTGGCACGTACTTATATTCCACTAAAAATTGCTATTATGGCGCTTAAGACTATGGCGCTTAAGAGATTTCTGAGAGAAATAATCAACTTTCAGCAGGGAATATTACTTTTAGGTGGGAAATGGAACTTAATTTTCAATAAGCAGGATATATCAGGGGGCCTAGAAGGAAAAATACAACAAAAGAGGGTAGATTTCTGAAGATATTTATGAAAATATTTGGTATGGAATATGTGAATTCACTAGTAAGAACCGAGAGAGAATTTATATATTATTCCCCAAGTTGCAATAACTGGGTGAAACTGGACAGAAGTGTGTTTAATTGAAAACTTTGAAACACATCCAATGACTATTTCAGATAATGCACCAATAAAACCTAAGATAAAAAGGCATTGTAATGAAGTAAAAATGAGACACTGGCACTTTCCCAACCACCTGCTAAAAAGAGAGAGATTCATGGAATGGGTAGTGAAAAGTATTAGAGATTTAATACAGAAGATAGAGATTTCTCCAGAAAAGACAGCTAGTGAGTGAGATAAAATGAAAATGGAAATGAAAAACAGGGTAGAAATAAAAGAGTAAGATATATGGTTAAGTAATAGGAATTATTTAGAGGGACTGACAAAGGTTTTAAAGTATTGCAGAATAATGGGAATCTCACAAAGTAAGAGGAGGACCATCTGTACAGTGCTAAAGAGAAAATAAGGGAGTATTTGGAGAATATGCATGAGTTTAGAAAGATTGCTGTTAAGCAACTATTTTTTGATAACTACAGAACAGGAAAACTTTTAGCACAATGACTTGGGCAACATAAAGTAGAAAGGGCTGATGACAAACTTAGGAGGTCTGGGACAAGAAAAACAACAGAAGATCCTATAGTAGTATTAGAGCTATTTCAGAAATTTTATGAACATTTTTAGAAAGCAGAAGAATGTGGAAATCATAAAAGAGCACAAATGGAAATACTTATGGCATACTTAATTATGCTAAGTTTACAGGAAGATGAGTTTTTAGTTGAACGTAGAACAGAAACTGCTGTGAAAAGGGGGGTAAATTTATAGGGCATATAAAATATTGCATGATAAATATGAGAATCAATCACAGGAGGCTACAAAAGACTGATAAGAGAGATTGGAAAGCAATTTACAAGGGAAGAATGTGAGGACATAAGCATGGTCCCTAAGTACACAACAAAGTCCAAAAGGTTTAGGATTTTTGCTTGGAAGATTTTACAAGGGTATTTTCATACCCCAAGCAAACTTCAATGAATTCTACCTCAGTTAGACAGCATACATCTGAGGACTGATGGGGAAAAAAGAGTTAACTAAGAACATGTTTTTGGGCATGTAATTAGTTGACAGATTAAAAAAAAAATGCTAACGGAATACTCCGTCAGAAATATTGGTGGAACAAATGGCTATAACTAAGGAAATTATTCTTTTGAGGTGGGACACAGGATCTGAACTGTCTTGACACAATCAGGCTTTATTAAGTTTAATTCTATTGGTTATCAAAAAAATTTCTAGAAAACAGAAATCAAAATCTAAGCCAACTCTATTTGAAGTATTGAATACTGTAAAAGGGATAAAAGAACTGGAAATATGATCTTTAGAAAAGGGAAGGAGCAAGTTAAATAAATGGAATTTGTGTAAATAATACAAGCAAAATAATGATCAGAAGGAGTAATGAAGTTTAAGGAAAGGCAGGACTTGAGCAATGTATGCAATGTTGGACTAACCGAGGGTGTTGTAAAGAAAGAAAACATACATGTAATGTACATAAATGAAAAATGTTCATGTGGTTCATTTTCGTTTCCATTACTGAAGGTACACCTATGTCTTAAGTGATAATTTAATAAGGGTGTTTAAAGAGGAAAAAATATATTTTAAGACTGTGCATACTACAAATCAGAAGGAAGGAAAAATCCTACTTGTATCTAACCTCCCATCAAACTGTTTTTTTTTTTTTTTTTTTTTTTTAATGACAAGGCCCACAAAAAACATGGGGCCAGATTCAATAACGCCTACACTAAGTGCACATGATATGTATTCAAGAACATCCCTACCACATTTTTGTGCTTTCTAGTCACTCAGAAAGAATAACTGTACATATAGTCTACACTTTGTGATAATCTTTATGAATCCCTGTCGATATTTAAAGCTGCAAGAAAATCAGTAGGAAAACAAATTATGAGGAAGAAGGTGTGAGCTATGCCGGTGACAGTGTACAGTTAGTGTAGGAGTTATTGAATCCCAGGGATACTACGACTAAACTGCACTCAAAGAAATCAGTTCTAATTATCAACATAGTGTTTCACTCCTAAACAAATGCTTAAGATGGAAATCTTTGAGAAGTATCTAAAACCCACAATTACATCTACTGTTATTTTTAATAGGGAAATATTATTAAATACCAATTTCAACAAAATCTTAAGACTATCTCACAAAATTTGCAGTGACATAAAAAAGGCCTGACACAACTATATAGCCAGGAAAGCTACATAACAAGACTGCAGCAGTGGCTGGGTGAGAAAACTTTTCACTCGCACTTTTGCTTTTATTTCTTTAGAAGTTCAAAAGATTTTATTTATTAACAAGCCTCCATTTTTGCATTCTGTTCAGGCTGCATTTTACATCACCAGATTGTATCATGTTTGTCCTTGTTTTGACAGAAAGGATCTAGTCAGGCAGATTGAGAAGTGCTTTCCATTGCTTGTGACTGACAACTTGAAATGTATTAACTCAGTGGTTCACAGTACAGTTCTGTTTCCCACTTCTTCTATCCGACAAGAGTTGATCTCCTTTGCGCACTGAATATTGCATCTCCTTACTGCATTTACCTGACTTACATCTAAATGCTTTTTATACTTTCCAGTTTTATCTGAGCACTGAATGCATCTTTCTGATGCAAAAGTGATTTAATGAATTACTGACTGCTCAGGGCACCTTTTGGGAGTTTCTCTGCACACTGTGTGTTCTGGGTTTCTCAGACACATGAAGTAAATCTTAATGATGCAACTTATTGCTGTAGGCTTTCTCCAGAATTTATTTATTGTGGCTGATAAATTTATATTCATCAATGGCATCCTATTTTCTTGTCCAGAAGATCTTGCTAAAAGTTATTATATAGAGGTTTCCTTTGTTTGGGAGGTACAGTATTACAGACTTATTCTATTATCTGAGTAATATGCTTCTGGTGGGATTCCCTGCAATCTTTCCTGGAGCTATTGAACTCTTAATACTGAAAACATCAATAATAAAATTTATTGATGCTTTCTCATCTTTTTGCAATCCAAAAATCAAGTTTTATGAACTTCTTTGACCTAATTAAGTAATCAAACTGTATTTGCAAATATGTCATCTGTCTACTTTATATGAAAGTAAAGGCAGATTTACATTTGCATGCCCTATTGATTAAATGAGAACAAAGTGCTTTTTATATTCTGTACATTTATTTCCTGAAAACTTAAGTTATTGCAGTGCTTCCTTGTTAGCTCTGCATACAACTTCAGCTCATATTTTGAAAAGGTTTACAGAGCACCTATATGCAGTTTACAAGCTGCTGTTCCTTACATTTTTTCCCTTAATGACTCACTACATTTCTGTCAATATTTTAGATTCTTTGCAACTTAAGTTGCAGGGGGTGTTGCATTATTTAAGTCTATTTACCAGGGTAGAGCTCTGATCACCATCAATGACTTGTAAGCACAGCCTCCATGATTCTAATAACAAAACTATACAGAAATAAGCAAAAGAAAACATATTATAAAGAAAAAGTTAATAAATGTATGGTTATACAACTATCACAGCTAACAGTTACGATTTTCATCCTGTGATCTAGAATGTAAAACTGAAAAACGGTGATACAGACCTTCAAATGAAATAAAATGAGACGGGGCATTTCAAGCAGTAAGCTTAAATTCTTGCATAGAAAAGGTGAACTGAGAACAAGTGATAGAATACAAGTGGAGTTAGGAGTGGCTAGTTATGTGGCTTCAAAAAGTAACTGCACTCAGAAAACTGAGAAGGAAGAAAATATGTATTTATACAATATGTACAAACATAAGTCAGCATCAGTTTAAATTTATTTTACAGTGGCTATTGATTATAGCAGGATCTTCCTGGTGGCCCTCCCACTATTCAGTCACCTCCTATCCCTACTGCTACATACCAGTGCTGTAGATTTTTTGGTATACTGAGGAGGCATAGGACTGGCTGCATACCTCTCAACTGTCCAGATTTTTGCAAAACGTCCAGATTTTTTGCTTCACATTTTTTTATCTACCTCATCAAATTTGTGGTTTCCTAGCAAATCACTGAGGATTTAAGTCACTAAATAACAATCTACATTTGAACTCCATAGCCTTTATAACATACAGGCTAACACAAATCCTGTTATTCTAGCAACGTTATACGTTTATTAGAGCAATGTTTAAAGTCTGTCCCTTTTTTGGCGCTTTTGTCCTCCCATTATTTTTGCCTCTGTCCAGACTTCTAAGAGACTGAGAAGTATGATTGGCTGTGACAACAGGTAGACTACTGGTGCATAACCAAAAGGATGTTTGGATCCTCATTAGAATGTGTAATCAATGCTCTGGGGTAACATCAGGATGAAACCTCCTTTTCTACGTCTGCTACTTATAGAACTAGTTTTACAGCTCACTATAACATGCAAGTTTGTTCACCTCGTTTAAAACACTGTTGCGCAATGAAAGGTCTACCGACAATAAGCAAAGCAATCTCCTGCCTACTGTATAACAGTGACCTCATGTTTATAAGGGAGACCTGGTCTGATTACAGTTATAACCCCTTTCAATAGAACCAGCCATGGCTATTCTCAGAGGCTCTGTTATATAGTGCCCAGGACATAAGACTGATGAGTAGGGGTGTGACCAATTGCTTTAGATCCTAATGACTCATAATACATGCACATCAGACCCACTGAATGTATCCTCTGAGCAGGAATAAATTGCATATACCTTCTGATTTAAGAACTCCATGGTGGCCAGAGATTTTTTTCTGCAAGAATTCCAGACATCCTCACTGACTCATTGTTAGGTCAACCAGAATGAATAGTTCTAGGTGACTAAAAATCTAAGCTGATGATGAATTTGCTGCACTTGTCAGCATATATCTTCTGATTATGAAGTAATTCAGCTTTGTTCAGGTGATTATATTTCTTATGCAGCAAAAGGATCATTGTTCAAATCTCATCTTCCAGTGCAGAGTGGTCACAGTAAATGTGGTTACACAACCTGTTTACTGGGTTGACCATATTCTCTTCCATGTTGGTGTAAGGTACTGAAATATGACAATTGAGGAATTTACATTGGATTTCCTAAAGTAAACTGATGCCTGTATTACAGCAGCCCATCAGGAGCTTCAGTGTAGATTATTCATAACCCTATATTAAAGCCACTAATCTCAGATACATCCAACATCAAATGGGTCAGGGAGGCAACAGTATGATCGTGAGCTCCATGACCTGATGAGGCCTGGATGCAGACTGCCTGTATGCCTGCTTCATGAGAAAGTTAGAATGACTGACATCTTTTGCACCAACATAAAATCATATGAAGGATGGCAAAGTTCTGACTACTAGGATTTCTGCAGTATCAAACTGATTGACCAAGGTATTTAGTCTGGCAGCCTTTGTTGTGAAAAAGACAGCTTATACAGCCTCTGAATGAGAGGGAGTTACTTGATTGCTTGTTTGTACAGGTCACATTGGACTAGGCCCTTTTTAGCCACAAACCTGTAAAAGACAAAAAAGAGATAATACAACATAATTACAATAATCAGAAAAATTAAGCAAAAACTCATATGATATATAATTATTTACAGACCTACAACATATTACAGGTTAAAACAACCCAGTGTACAGTCACACTGGAGCTGAAGCCCTTCACTGGATTAAACTCCAACAAATTATATAACCTATACTGAAGAGGACACCAAATGATCCCAACATATGCATGTGCGACACACACACACAGGCATGGCATGCAGAGCTATGGGATAATCTGAAGCTTCACCAACTCATCTATGGTACATCTTCGGGATGTGGGATCTGCTTTTAGGAAGGGCAGTAATATTAAAATATACTAGACAGGAAGTATGCCTAAACATGAAATACGCTAGCTGTGTAGATATATATGTGATATGATCAACATCACTATAACAACTTATGACAGAACTATTCCCTTTCCACTCCATTATGACTGTAATAATAGAGCAGTGTTACACTTAGCTTGGTGTTTATCCTGTGATGTAATTTATGTACACAAAACAAAAAGGTCTTTAAGAAGCAGAATTTGTGAACATACCAATGATATTCGAAACAAAAATGTGATTAATATTCTGTACAACATTCTCTGAAATTAACCAATTTCAATTTTTTTTAATTTTTGTTATTGATAAAGTGATGATCGATGAGAACGGGGTGGGGAGCCCTAAGAAACATTTGCTGCAATACAAAGAAATTTTTTGGCCACTAGGTCTTAATGTTACAAAATTTTCAAGCATTAATAACAATGTTTCTCTATCTGGTTTTAAAACTACATTTTGCAACAGAATAATAATTATTTTTATTTGATATAAAGCTTTTTGCATATTTTCTAACCAACATATAGTTCACAGATTCACAGGAGCTTACTAAACTAACAGCTTAAAAGCCCTTACAAGCCTAGCTAATTTTACTCAGATTTTACCCAATTTTCTATTCCTTGAGGAAAGATAACAAAGGTCAGTAAGTGAGCTTTTGACAATTTTTTCAGACTGCCTCTGTCTATAATAGACATGGGCACCACCCCAGGAGTGAATTTGCAATTCCCCATCTATTGATCCAGACTGAGCTTGAATATGATCAGGGAAGGGCTCGGCTTCACGTAAACAGGAAGCCTATTCCAGAGGAGGGGTAATCTCTGGGATACGCATCTGTCTCTCCAGCATGATCAATGCATGTCAGAGATCAGATTTAGATCCTTGGAGCAGGTAACCTTCACGCAGTTAAGTTTTGCAAATATACAACATTTTAATCAGGAATAGGTCAAAGACTGCCTTGTAGGTCAGGCATGGATCACCCATCAGTAATCGGTAGGAAACTGAATACAGTGATAGGGCTTTTAATTGTTCCACATACGACATGTTGGTTATACCCTGTATTTTTTTATGACAAACCTGTGAAGATGCCCCAACTCTTGCAGGTGTCTGGTGAGGTACATGCCACACGAAGCACTGTATTTAATTATTGGTCTGATGAGGGTCAAGTACAGTGGTACTATGACATCCTTAGATCTGGATGCAAGGCTCTTAATTATAAACTGAGCCATACACAAGGGTGGTCCAAGTTCAGATTACTATCTATCCAAGTACCCAGATCTCTCGGCAATGGGTCTATCTTTACGGGGGGTACTAGCACTGTTATAATTTGCAGGGGTATTTGATTTCCCAACGGGAACTATTATGAACTTCTTTGCATTTAGTTTGAGGCTATGCTTCTGACACCAAACATTAGTCTGTGTCAGTCATTTCTGTAAGAAAATGATTGACCCAAACTTGCAGAAAGCAGCAAACTTGGTCAGTCAAAGGATATCTGCATTTGCCTTGACATCTGAGAAGTATATCCCAAACTGGAGGAGGCCCGGTGCTGAGCCCTGTAGTACTCCACTGGTGACCGGTTCTTGCTGGATGTGGATTCCCCCACTCTAATAACATAAAACTCTGATCTGTGATATATAACAATAAGTAGACTGTTTTGCTTATTTTTACTAGTTATTGGTTATTCTAGATATTTATAGCACTTTTATTGTCTGCTGCATACTTTATTACTGTATTTTATAGCTATTGGCTCACTGCCTGTAGTGTTTTTTGCCTGAAAAGTTTCCATATTTAAGATTGTATTTCTGGGCCTAGGTGTTTGTTAGAGGCTGTATTCTCAGCTTATTTTCAAGGCCATCTTAGTTAGCAAAAACCATCCCCCACTACAGTGAGAGAGTGTAGTGTTTGTGGTCATTGCTGGTTGGGGTTGCCAGGTCTACGGCTTGGAGAAAGCACCTCATTGTTTTTTTTGAGATTTTTTTAAAGTTGTTTCAGGTTTCAACTTTCTGTTACTTAAGAAGTTAACTTGAGTGTTTTCTGCCATTTCACACAGAGCTATTGGAGAAGGAGCACTGACTAAAACTCTGATCTTTGATATATAACAATAAGTAGACTGTTTTTTTTTTTTGCTTATTTTTACTAATTGGTTATTCTAGATATTTATAGCACTTTTATTGTCTCAGAGATCTCCTAAATCCAATGGCCAATGAAAATAATAATCCAAAAGCAGGCAAAACTTATTAAGAAGCAGGTTTATTTGTAAGAACAGGTAAGCGCTTTCGCAATAGCTTCTTCAGACCTTATCACATAATTATGATTATGTGACCATTATGATGGTTGTTTGCTCATATGACTTTGTCTAGATGTATTTATATGTCACTGCATCTATCAACTGCCTATGGGTATCTATATATGATGTTTTTAATGGGTTTTAATGAGTTATATACCTTTAAGATGTTGATAGGATATTGGCGCCTTTTTGTCTATTTAAAGCAGTGTTTTCTGATGCTTTATGTGATAAGGTCTGAAGAAGCTATTGCGAAAGCGCTTACCTGTTCTTACAAATAAACCTGCTTCTTAATAAGTTTTGCCTGCTTTTGGATTATTATTTTCATTGGCCATTGGATTTAGGAGATCTCTGTGACTGTACTTTCTCGATATCCTCCATTGTCTTGCTCAGCGGCATTTATTTTTATTTTACTTTTCTTTGTGTTGGGAGCTCCGCTGAGCATTAACTCCGCTGGCTCATTTGTTTTTACTTTTATTGTCTGCTGCATACTTTATTACTGTATTTTATAGCTATTGGCTCACTGCCTGTAGTGTTTTCTGCCTGAAATGATTTCTGTACTGTGTTCTGACTAGAGAGCCCCCCCCCCCTCTATTGGTATCTTGTCTTTATACCTGCTGGCCTTGCAGTTGCCCTCCCCTACTCTAAATTTAATCTTGGACACTCCTCCCAGTCTATTGTCATTAGCTCATTCTACCTAATACAGAGAGAACATCTGAGAAGGCCAACCCACTTAGGTTCTTTCCTTCTGTTCCTCCTTTCTCCCTTTCTAAAAAAAAAAGAAAAAATTGCCTGAAGCTCCTAGTCTTCTGACTGTGCTTCTCAACCATTTTGGAAATATAGAGTATATTTTAGTGCATTTATTAAAACATTTGCCTTAATATTGCTGCAACTCAAGTGCTCTAGTTTGCACTGCATCTGAATTGTTTCAGTGTTGTTTTAGCTGCTTTTCGGTATATATATATATATATATATATATATATATATATATATATATATATATATATATATATATATATATATAGACTTTTCTGTATATGTAAACTAGCTACTTATTTTATTGCATTACTGCCTCTTAAATCATTTTTCAATTGTGCTCGCCTTACTTCATTTAAAACGTTTTAAATTGCTAATTTTGTAGAGTTTTAATTGCATTTACTGTTTAGGGCTACACACTCAAGTGTGTTAGCCTTTTCTGTGTTTATTTACTGTATTATTGCACTGTTTAGCCTGTTTTAATGAACAAACAAAAAAATACTATCTTGTTTGCTCGTTTCCTGCCTTTATTAGCTATTACAGTCCAGATCCCGGGCTTTGTTTCAGGACTTTATTTTCTATATTCAGAGTTATCCAGACCTTGCTGTGGTAGATGGAAGTCATACCAGGCTTTGCTGGTTTCAGGACTTTATTTTCTGTGTTCAAAGCTATCCAGACCTTGCTGTGATAGAGGGAAGTCCTACTGCTTACCAGTGGGAGTGGTGAGCATTGTACTGCCTATCTAACACTAGAGGAGTGGTTTCCAGTTCTGAAATTGTAACTTTATTAGCCATTTTGGGCCGATTTCTATCCCTTTCAATGTTCTGGCTTAAAAACGTGCGTTTGCGGGGGTTTTTTTTTTTTTGCATCGTGCAGCACCGCTGGGTTATGGTTAAACTTTTCCAGGTGCCAGAAAGTCTGCTCTTCAAATTTTCCCTTAGAACTAGCTGGTTTCTCAGTAGTAGCATTAAAATCTGAACCCCTGTGACTAGCACTTGCTCTAGAACCTTCTGGAAAGCACTAAGAAGCCTTAAACTGATACAAGCACTCAACTCTCCTTGTTAATAAGGAAAAATTAATCATAGGCACTAAGCAGCCTATAACTGCAAAGTACCTTCCAAAGGCAAGGGAAAACAGCTCTTGTACTTTACAAAAAAAAAGCAAAGAACAACAAAAATATCCAAACCCAGAAAAAGCTGAATGGAGTACATAACCAAGAGCACTGCACCAAAAATAAAAATCCAACAGTTTTATTCCACCACGATAAGAGTTTAGCGCTTTCGTCAAAAGTACATAAAATTGACTTCTTCAGAACTACATGACACACATAATGCTGATTTAAATAGCCTGCCCTACTCAACAATTAGTCAAACAAGAAAGATGTCATTTCCTTCTAAAAATGTAACTTCCTGTTAGAAAAAGACATAATTCCATGCTAAAAAAGTACCACCCCACTAAAATAATATAACTGAATTATTGATCCATTGATCCCCCCAAAATAGAGCTTATGTTAAAAACATTACATAAAAAAACAGCTTTTAGTTTTAACACAGAACTAATAGAAATGTTATCATTGAGCCCAGGTGGCACACATGCATTTAACCTTATTTGCCACTTGAGCTCTAAAAATTCAAGAAAACCATCGACATGTCCACCCCTTGTACACAAGTCGACCTGCTCTAATACAAAAAAACTTGAAACAGTGTGTGGGATATAATTTAATATGCTTAAATAAGGTGTTGGTCTCCCTATGTTTGTTAATATCAAAACTGTGTTGATAGATCCATTGTCTTAAAGCTCTGACATTCTTACCCATATAGTAACAGTCGCAACCTGTACAGGCTGCAACATATACAACCCCCTTGGTGTAACAATAGTACTTTTTATGTGCAGTGATTTTTACCAAAATTCCTAAGTTTAATAAATTCGGCATCAATCACAAAAGAACATTGGGTGCATCTTCCACATTTGAAAGTACCACCTAGTCCAGATGCTATCTTTTTTCTTTCAACTAAACCTTTGAAAGATGTACAGTTTTTGTACACTAATAGGGTTTTTTCACCTAGTTTATTAATGATATTCTCATCAATACTAAACATGTTCCAACAATCACAACTGATGCTTTTGATGTCAAAAAAATCAGTAGTGAAAGGCAACACTAATGCCCTGCTATAGTTGCTCATTCTCTCAAGTTGCTAGGGGCCTGGTTAGACCCAGAGGGTTGTCCAATAATGTTCTATAAACCCCATTAGTTCTTTTTTGTTGGACTTCACCTATTATGTCCTTAACATATGGAGGGGGTAACCTCTTTTCTGTAACATACCCAGTAGGAGTTCGCACTCTTTAAGAAAATCAATATCCTCAGATACCGTTCTGGCCAATCTAAGACGTTGTCCCTTCACAAGGGATTTCTTCTGGTGCAAAGGGTGCCAACTCTCAAAGTGCAAAAGAGAGTTGGAGTACATGGGTTTCCTATAAAGATGTGAGGTGAACCTCCCCTTGGAATAATCCTTCCTGATGGTCACTTCAGGGTAGTTCAAAATATCATGGTCCTTGGTCATGGTGAACTTCGGAAAAGTGGTGGTGGTGTTAATATAAGTAAAAATTCTATCCAGCTCGTCTTCACTACCATGCCAAAATAAGACCAAATCAAGGTACTGCCCATACAGTACCCGCATGTCCTTGAACTCGGAGTTGACAATATACAGGTCCTCCCACTGAGCAAGTACTATGTTGGCAAATGACGGTGCACAACAGTCGCCCATAGCACCACTAACGGGTGCATAGGTGGAATGAATATACTTGGTCTGATAAAGGGGCTAGCATTGACCAAGAGATTAGTAATAGGGTCACTCCCCTGTGAAAAGAAAAGGGCCAAGTTAAGCTTCCTAATGTAGATTTTGAACTGTAAAATAGCATTGACAATGTCAGTTTTACACGTTGGCACAAAATTAAGCCTTTTCGAAAACAATTCTGACCATTCAACAGTTACATTGGTCTTACTGTAATTGTACACCTTAAAAATCACTACCAAAGTTGGAAATAATGCTGCAAACATTGGCATCACTCATCTCCAATGTTGCTGTTGTTGTGGTTCCCCCCCCTCCACTGATTCTGGTAGTTCGATTGTCCATTGTTCACATTGCCTTGCCCCCCCCCCCCGGTTCATTAACTGCTGAGATCTCCTCGGGGGGGGGGGGTTCTAAAGGGATGTTATGCTCAGAATTAACCCCATCATCATCATCATTAATAACATCACAATTATCCTGCCTATCAGACCACCTAGCTTGTTGCTCTTCAAGTGGATCTGGATATGCCCTGCCTGCTTCATAATCAGTTTTATCTCTTGACAATTTCTTCTGTTTCTTGTTTCGAAACTGTACCAAATCAATTTCCAAAAATAAGGTTAAATGCATGTGTGCCACCTGGGCTCAATGATAACATTTCTATTAGTTCTATGTTCAAACTAAAATCTGTTTTTTTATGTAATGTTTTTAACATAAGCTCTATTTTTGGGGGATCAATAATTCAGTTATATTATTTTAATGCGGTGGTACTTTTTTAGCATGGAATGATATATTTTTCTAACAGGATATGACCTACTTTTTTAGTAGGAAATGACATTTTTTAGCAGGAAATGACATCTTTCATAGGTTCATAGGTTCATAGGTTTATACTAGGCTATCTGCCCCAAGGCATTTATGAGCCTAGCCCGAATTTTTGTGGCTTACGCCACCCCTTATATGAAAAAATACTGTACCCATTAGTTTGTTGTGCCTCTGTCCAGCAGTGACACAGAGATGATTCCCGGGGTAAACCTACGATCTCCCATCCACAGGTCAAGATTTCTCTTGAACAGAGCCAGCGAGTTGCTCTGCCTCACATGGACCGGGACTCTATTCCACAGCATAGGGAGTCTCTGAGTGATAAATCTATCCCTCCAGCACGTCCTATTTATATCTGTGCTAAGGTTTAAGTCGCTTGCTCTAGTGGTTTTGGTGGATTTGGATTTTTTGAGGTGGAGCATGTCCATTAATTCCGGGTTGGACATGGCCTTGTATCAGGCACATGTCACCTCTGAGCAGACTGTATGCGACTGAATAGAGCTGGAGTTTCTTCAATCTGGCAGCATATGACAGATTTTGGAGTCCCTTTATCCTTTTGGTGAGAAACTTTTGGGGTCTCTCCAATTGCTGCAGATGTCGGGCGAGATACATCCCGAATGGGGCATTGTACTCGATCATTGGTCTGATAAGTGAAGAGTACAGGGGAACAATGACCTCACTAGATCTGGATGTGAATCCCTTCATGATCAGGTGGGCAATGTAGAAGGTCTTTCTAACCACTTTAGCAATGTGAGTGTCAAAAGAAAGGCCACTGTCAACCTGGGTCCCCAGGTCCCTGATAACCTCTTCTGTGCTTAGTGGATTGCCACCTATATGGTAGCTTGGGGTTACCTTGTTTTTCCCGAAGGGTAT
Source organism: Protopterus annectens (assembly GCF_019279795.1). NCBI lineage: Eukaryota > Metazoa > Chordata > Ceratodontiformes > Protopteridae > Protopterus > Protopterus annectens. Next base: position 1,676,040,805 of record NC_056725.1, on the reverse strand, counting down.
GACTATACATTTTTTGGCATTTAACTTCAGGCCATGGCTCTGGCACCAGCTATCTGTTTCCGTGAGTCCCTTCTGAAGGATATCCGTGTCCGATGCACTTTCCACTATGGCGCCCAGTTTGCAGTCGTCTGCAAACTTTGTCAGCCAAAGACCTCCCATGTTGGCCTGTACTTCTGAGAAGTAGATGCCGAACAATAGGGGACCAAGGACCGAGCCCTGTGGGACACCACTTGTGACCGGCTTGGAGTCTGACATAGCGCCAGCAACTCTAACCCTGTGGGTTCTGTCCTTAAGCCAGTTTGCAACCCATCTTGTGACATATGGGTTTACATTTAAGCTGGTAAGTTTTTTTACAATACCCGAGTGGGGTATTGTTTCGAAAGCCTTTGCAAGGTCAAGGTAGGCTGTATGGACTGCCTTTCCCTCATCAATGGCCTTGGTGACTGTTTCGAAGAAGTTGACCAAGTTCAAAAGGCATGATCTTCCCTTGACGAAGCCAAACTGGGTCGGGTCCAATGTCTGCAAGTCCCCTATAGCTTTCTTTATGAGCTCCATTATGATCCTCTCCATAGCTTTGCAGACTAGACTTGTTAAGCTTATGGGGCGGTAATTACCAGGGTCCGTAGAGGCACCACCTTTGTGGAGTGGGACCACAGTTGCCGTACGCCACTCCTTGGGCACGTATCCTGTGGTAAGGCTGAGATTAAACAGCTGCCTTATGTGCGGGTTTAATTCCTCATTTAGCTCGTGTAGCACACAGCCGGGGACACCATCCGGTCCCATTGATGCTGTGTTTTTAGCTTTAGAGAGAGCAGCTTTCACCTGCGCATTTGAGATGTCTGGGAGGCTACACTCCGCTGGGATAGTTATCTCTCCTTTAGGGGAGAGGGGGGTGAAGTTTGCACTGAACCTGTCTGCCAGTATGTTGGCAATGTCTGTGGGTTCAGTGATTTTTGTATCATTTTGGACTAATTCTGAGCATATCTGGGAGTTTCCACCCAGGTTCCTAACATAGCTGAAAAAGGCCTTATGATTGTCCTTTGAATCCATGGCAATTTTTCTCTCAAAATTGGCCATAGTTGATTTTATGAGTGCTCGTATTTTTTTACTAATAATGATCAGGGGTGACTTCCCTTTTATGGATTTTGTTCTATCATGTAATAGCTTTCTCCTCTTATTGTAAAGTTTGTTAATGGCTGGGGTCCACCAGACTGGACGTTTGCCCTTTGTGGAAAGAGTCTTGGTTTTATTTGGGATTGCCTGATCAATGCAGTCCTGGAGGTGTTCATAGAAGGCATTTGTAAGGGCTTCCGCAGCTTGGGTTGTGGTTTCCACTGTCTCAGGGGCCTTGAAGGATACCACACCAGTCTTGAGTAGTGTGAAGTTTGCTTTAGAGAAGTTCTTCACTGTGGTCTTTTTTGTTTGGGGTGGGGGCGGGATGTGGATTTCCAGTGAGATTAGTTTATGATCAGATCTCACCAATGAGGGATACACTTCTGGTGTGGAGCATTTTGTCCCCATGTTTGTGATAATGAGATCTAGTATATTTTCTCCTCTCGTGGGAACAGTGACTAGCTGTTCCATGACATTTGAATTTATGAACTCCAGGAACCATTGGGCTAGAAAGTTAGGGCTTGAGTAATGTTCCCAGTCTATATTCGGGTAGTTGAAGTCACCCAATATGATGGTGTTTGGAGATACATTTATACCCTCCAGTGTCTTCAGGAAGGCTGTGTGGGGTTCCTGAGTTTGAGAGGGTGGCCTGTAGCATGCTACAATTTGTAGAGCAGTTTTGCCTATGGTTAGTTGCACCTGGATGGTTTCCGAAGCTTAGATGCGTTGCCACCAAACTGGAGGTGTGGGTATCCTTTATGAATATGGATACACCCTCCTTTTGTGGTGTGGTCCGGGTTTTGGGGCGGAGTGCATGATATGAGGTAAAACCTAATAGTGCCGGGTGCTCTCAGGAGCCTTGAACCAGGTTTCAGTTACAGCACAGACATCGATGTTCTCCATACTGAGAAGGGCCTCGAAAAGTGCGTGCATTTTGAGATTTAGACTTCTGGCATTGAGCAGCATTACCCTCAGTTTCTTCCCATTTTGTTTTCTAGGGTGGTAGGTTTAGAATTTGAGCCTTGCCTAAAAAGGCACTATAGGGGTGGCAAGAGCCTTAGCCAATATCCGGAATCCCAGGGTGACAGGTGCAAGCCATCCCTCATGAAGCAGCGTGGCTTGTCAAGCATGTCATCCCAGGCAGACAGACACTGGATCCCCTTTGAATGACACCAGACATTAAGCCAATTGTTAAAGCTGATCATCTTGTCTCTATATTGTGGCATCATTCTTGGTGAAGGAAGGATACTGCTCAGGGTTAGGGTCATACCTGCCTGGGCTACATAATCAGAGAGCTCCTCTATGTCTCTTTTCATGTAGTCCAGGGAGGTACGTCTCAGGTCGTTCACACCAGCATGGACAATGACTGTGTCATATTTGTACTTGCCGTGGAGTGACCCGAGTGCTTGTGTTATGTGGCGGATTCTAGCGCCCGATAGGCAGCTTACTGTGACCCACTCCTTGTTCAGCCTGGTGAGTGGGACGTCAGTGTATCTGACTATGGAGTCACCTATGACAAGTATGTTTGGTGTTGTATTTGGCTTTAAGGGCTGTGACTGCTTTGCACACTGCTTTTGTGGTTTATGTGTTGCTTGTGGGGTGTCTTGAGGTAGCAGTTGTTTGGGTGTCTGCTTTGGAGGCCTCTGCTGTTTAGGTAAATTTTTACTCAGAGCCTCCGAGTATGTCTTTGTGTGTTTATGTGTTTGATTCAGTGGTGTGGTAGCATTATGTGAGGCTGGTTTTGTGGTGTGTGTAGTTGCCTTCTCCTCCTGTCTGGTCTTGCCAGTCCTGAGTTGAGAGAGCTCAGCCTTCAGTTTGGCTAAATAGCTGCATCTCGCAAGTATTTGTGTTATGTGGGAGGAAGAGAGGGTTGTCTGTGTACATGAGGCAGTTATAACATTGCCTCAAGATTCCCAGATTCACCAGCTGGACCGGAGAGGAGATTGACAACTGACCTTTGGACATGCTAGAATAATATTGGGAATTCCTTAATAATTGAAAACAAGGGCCAGTGGGGAGTGAGGGTGTAGTGCTTTTAATTTCTAGTGCTGACTTATATAATTGCTTTAGTGAGCAAGTGCCAGGTAACTTGAGTGCAATGTGTTACAAGTAACTAAATGCAAAAACGACAAACAGTAACTTTCTTTCAAGTGAAACAAGGAAATAAGTACAGTAAGCAATGCAGATATCACTAGTGATCCACAGAAGCGCTGAGAAGCCGCGTATTAGGTGGAATTAGCTTCCAGGGAAATAACAAGCAAACAAACAACAAGCATATAAACAAAGCTAGATTCAGCAGGCCTGCTTGTTTGATTAATTGTTGAGTAGGGCAGGCTATTTAAATCAGCATTGTGTGTGTCATATAGTTCTGAAGAAGTCAATTTTATGTACTTTTGACAAAAGCGCTAAACTCTTATCGTGGTGGAATAAAACTGCTGGATTTTTATTTTTGGTGCAGTGCTCTTGGTTATTTATTCCATTCAGCTTTTTCTGGGTTTGGATATTTTTGTTTTTCTTAGTTTGTGTTTGTCATGGATGGAGGTGAAGACCCTAGCAGTACTGACAACATCGATTTTAATGCTTTATTGCTATCTGTGACATCGCTTACTTCTTCTGTTGCCCTACTGTCCGCCAAGGTTGATTCGCTTTTGAATCAAAGAGGATTAGTTCACTCTCAGGGCCTTAATCATTTGCAACCAGAAAGCCCTGACAATTCATTAATTACACCTGCACAAAGGACTATGTGTTCTAATGTTTGTCTCAATGACAAAGGCTGTGGAGCTACCTACAACGTTAACAGTAACGCTACTGGAACATGTTCGTCGCTGGCTGTGCGTGACAATGTCACGCCTTCATTTTCTGTTGATGACTGGCTTAGAAATTATACTGGGCTTCGTGGCTGTAATGTCAATGTTAACAGTTGTGGGAGCCTGGATGACCAGTTTCATGGCTTTAAGGAAATTTTATGGAAGTATAAAAAGTTACAGTTGAAAAATGAATACTTCAACGAGTGTTTAAGAAGGGAGCAGATCCCTAAGGGTTTAAGGACATGGAAATACCTGACTGGTTTGGTGAAAGACTCAACTGCATAAGGATCTCAAAACGTTTTTCAACAGGCAAGGGTGTGAGTTACTTAATACTTTCATTAGAGACAACAGCAGCAAAATGGCTGGTATAGTCAAAGACATTAACAGACTTGATCATGAAATTAAAAGGGACTTGCTTTTTGAGCATAGAATGATTGAATTTAATAATTTATTTAAAAATGTGGAAATTGATTTGGTACAGTTTGAAAACAAGAAACAGAAGAAACTGTCAAGAGATAAAACTGATTATGAAGCAAGCAGGGCTTATCCAGATCCACCTGAAGGGCAACAAGCTAGGTGGTCTGCTAGGCAGGATGATTGTGATGTTATTAATGATGATGGGGTTAATTCTGAGCATAACATCCCTTTAGAACCACTCCCCCTGAGGAGATCTCAGTGGTTAATGACCGGGGGGGGGGGCAAGGCAATGTGAACTATGGACAATCGAACTACCAGAATCAGTGGAGGGGGGGGACCACAACAGCAGCAACACTGGAGATGAGTGATGCCAACGTTTGCAACATTATTTCCAACTTTGGTAATGATTTTAAGGTGTACAATTACAGTAAGACCAATGTAACTGTTGAATGGGCAGAATTGTTTTCAAAAGGGCTTAATTTTGTGCCAACGTGTAAAACTGACATTGTCAATACTATTTTACAGTTCAAAATCTACCTTAGGAAGCTTAACTTGGCCCTTTCTTTTCACAGGGGGGTGACCCTATTAGTAATCTCTTGGTCAATGCTAGTCCCTTTATCAGACCAAGTACATTCATTCCACCTATGCACCCATTAGTGGAAGTGTTTGAATCTTTTTGTGAGAGACAATTTAGAAAAACAATCTCTCACAGGAATCATTATGTGCAACAGGATGGGACTGGCAATTTCACTAAAAAGGAAAAAAGGCTATTACATGATATATTAGGGAACAGTGACATCCGGATAATGAAGCCTGATAAGGGGGTAGGACTACTTATTATGGATGACAGAGACTACAACAGCAGGATGACTGACCTGCTGTACAGTGATACTTATACTGAGGTCTCCATTAATGAGCTTAACATAGCTTATAGACGTATTGATTTAGATCTAAAACAACTGTTATTAAATGAACAAATCACATTGGAGACCTTTAGATTCCTAGAGACAAAACACCCTAGGATTCCGACCATTTTCGGAATCCAAAAAATCCACAAGTGTATCCTTAATCCCCGCCTCCAGCCAACTGTGGATGCAAAAGCATCAAAAACTTTTAGTTTGGCCAAGTTTGTTGAATGTTCAGTTAAACATGTGTTGGATGATAGGGACCTAATTATTGAAGACTCATGGGATTTCTTGTCCAAGATTAAACATGAAATGTACAACAAATGTCTTATATTAGTCACCATTGATGTGAGGGACCTCTTTTCTGTAATACCCCATGATGTAGACATTGAATGGTTCTACGGTTATTTATGTAAGCAAAACTCATTGAATCATGATATCATTCTTACCATCAGATCCTGTATGGAGATGGTTCTGGACAATAACTTCATTTCTTTTGAGGTTCAAATATACAAACAAGTGCAAGGGGTGGCTATGGGTGCCTGTTGTGCACCGTCGTTTGCCAGAATAGTACTTGCCCAGTGGGAGGATCTGTATATTGTCAACTACGAGTTTAAGGACATGTGGGTACTGTATGGGCAGTACCTTGACGATTTGGTCTTATTTTGGCATGGTAATGAAGACGAGTTGGATAGATTTTTTACTTATATTAACAACATCACCACTTTTCCGAAGTTCACCATGACCAAGGACCATGATATTTTGAACTACCATGACGTGACCATCAGGAAGGATTACTCCAAGGGGAGATTCACCTCACATCTTTATAGGAAACCCATGTACTCCAACTCTCTTTTGCACTTTTAGAGTTGGCACCCCTTGCACCAGAAGAAATCCCTTGTGAAGGGACAATGTGTTAGATTGGCCAGAATGGTATCTGAGGATACTGATTTTCTTAGACAGTGCGACCTCCTACTGGGTATGTTACAGAAAAGAGGTTACCCCCCTCAATTTGTTAATGACATAATAGGTGAGGTCCAACAAAAAAGAACTAATGGGGTTTACAGAACATTATTAGACAACCCTCTGGGTCTAACCAGGCCCCTAGCAACTGAGAGAATGAACAACTATAGCGGGGTATTAGTGTTACCTTTCACTACTGATTTTTTTTTACATCAAAAGCATCATTTGTGATTGCTGGAACATGTTTCGTATTGATGAGAATATCATTAATAAACTAGGTGAAAAACCCCTGGTAGTGTACAAAAAGTGTACATCTTTCAAAGGTTTAGTTGAAAGAAAAAAGGAGGCATCTGGACTAGGTGATACTTTCAAATGTGGAAGATGCACCCAATGTACTTTTGTGATTGATGCCGAATTTATTAAACTTAGGAATTTTGGTAAAATCACAACACATAAAAAGTACTATTGTTACACCAAGGGGGGTTATATATGTTGCATCCTGTACAGGTTGCAACTGTTACTATGTAGGTAAGACTGTCAGAGCTTAAAGACAACAGATCTATCAACACAGTTATGATATTAACAAACATAGGGAGACCGTTGCCTTATTTAAGCATATTAAATTATATCCCACACACTGTTTCAAGTTTTTTGTATTAGAGCAGGTCGACTTGGGTACAAGGGGTGGACCTGTCAATGATTTTCTTGAATTTTTAGAGCTCAAGTGGCAAATGAGGTTAAATGCATGTGTACCACCTGAGCTCAGTGATAAAATTTCTGTTAGCTCTATGTTAAAACTAAAAGCTGTTATTTTATGTAATGTTTTTAACATAAGCTCTATTTTTGGGGGATCAATGGATCAATAATTCAGTTATATTATTATAGTGGGGTGGTACTTTTTTAGCATGGAATGATATCTTTTTCTAACAAGAAATGACATAATTTTTTTAGCAGGAAATGACATTTTTTAGCAGGAAATGACATATTTGTTGTTTGACTAATTGTTGAGTAGGGCAGGCTATTTAAATCAGCATTGTGTGCGGCATGTAGTTCTGAAGAAGTCAGTTTTATGTACTTTTGACGAAAGCACTAAACTCTTATCGTGGTGGAATAAAACTGTTGGATTTTTATTTTTGGTGCAGTGCTCTTGGTTATTTACTCCATTCAGCTTTTACAAAACAAGCACCTAAACAGACATGTCCAAGGGTCAGCTTCCGGTGATTTCTCCTGTCCACCTGGTGACTCTGGGCATACTGAGACAATGCAGCAACTGCCTCATGTACACAGACAACCCTCTCCTCCTACCACCAAACACTACAACCTGCGAGAGATGCACTTACATAGCCAAACTGGAAGCAAAGCTCTCTCCAGCCAAGATTGTGCTAGACAATCAAGAGGAGAAGGTTAACACCTGCACTACACCTCAAGCAACACACAGCCCTTCAAAACCCATACCATCAACACCCCCACATAGCAACACTATACCCACATATGTGGAGGCACTTAACATTAACTTGCTCAAGCAACAAGGACCTCGAAGCTCTAATGCAAACAAACACCAGTTACAACCAAAGTGACAAACAGCTCACAACACCAGTGTCCCACCCAACAGCCCCTAAGGCAAGAAAATGTACCCAACACTTTAGTCATAGGCGACTCTATAGTCAGGCACACTGATGTCCCACTCACCAGGCTGAACAAGGAGAAAATTACAGTCAGCTGCCTGTTGGGTGCCAGGATCCGCCACATAACGCATGCACTCAAGTCACTCCACAACAAGTACAAATACGACTCTTGTCATTGTCCATGTTGGAGTGAATGACTTGAGACATACCTTCCTGGACTACATGAAAAAAGACATGGAAGAGCTCTTGGATGTGGCCCAGGCAGGTATGACCCTAGCCCTGAGTAGCATCCTGCCTTCGCCCAGAATGATACCACAGTATAAGGACAAAATGATCGACTTCAATAAATGGCTAAGCTTCTGGTGTCATTCAAAGGGATACAGTATTTGTCTGCCTGGGATGGCATGATTGACAAACCACAATGCTTTGCCAGAGATGGTCTGCCACCTGTCACCCCTGGGATTCAGGTTACTGGCTAAAGCTCTTGCCACCCCTATAGTGCCTTTTTTAGACCAGGTTCAAAGGACATAACCACCACCGTAACAGATACAAGCATTCAAACTCTGAAGGTAATGCTACTCAATGCTAGAAGTCTAAACTTCAAAATGCACTCTCTCGAGGCACTCCTAAAAATGGAGAACATCGATATCTGTGCAGTAACTGAGACCTGGTTCAAGGCTTCAGAGAGCACCTCTGCAATACCAGGCTATGACTCTTACCACACTTTTCTGCCACCAAACCAAGACTGAAACACTAAAGGTGGAGGAGTGTCCATATTCACCAAGTATATTCACACCTCTAGGCTAGTTGCCCAACACAATGCATCTGAAATTCTCCAGGTGCAACTAACACTAGGTAAGACTACAATGCAAATTGTAGCTTGCTATAGATCCCCCATCATGCCTCAAGATTCCCACTACACCTTTCTAAACATACTGGAAAATATTAAGATACAACCAAACACCCTAATACTGGGTGATTTCAACTACCCTGCCATTAACTGGGAAAACTACTCGGGTACTAACAACTTTTCCAACGGTCCTTGGAATTCATAAATTCCAATGCCCTGGATCAACTAATCCATTGTCCCACCAGGGGCTCCAATATCCTAGACCTGGTCATTACCAACATGGGAGATAGATGCTCCACACCAGTGGTCACCCCTTCATTGGTCAGGTCTGACCATAAGCTAATGACCCTAGACATCCACATCCCACCCCCACCCCCCAATAAGGAAACCTCTGTAAAAAACTTATCCAAAGCCAGCTTCATGCTACTTAAGTCAGAAGTGACAGACTTCATGACACCCATGCAGACGGAAGCTGAAAGTTCGACTGCTGAATCCTACACTAAGGCATTGTACGAGCACATCCACTCGTGCATGAATCGTGCCATCCCAAATAGAACCAATACGCTCTCCTCCAAAAAAAGGAACCCAATCTGGTGGTCCCCTGCCATAAACAAACTATACAACAGAAGGAAGAAACTGTTGCAGAAAAGAGGAAAATCCCAGGATGCAAAAAACTCCCTTACCAGTCTCAGCAAGAAGCTGAGATCTCTCATAAAATCCTCCAAAGCACGTTACAAAAATAAAACTGCTAAAGATTCCAAAGACAACCACAAGGCATTCTATAGTTATGTCAAGAATCTAAATGGCAATGCTCAGATCTGCTCTGAGCTACAACACAACTGCATTAAATATACTGATCCCAAGGATATTGCCAATATCCTGGCAGATCGATTTAATGCCAACTTCACCCCCCCTCTCATCCCCTAAAAGGCCCATCTCAATACCAAAAGATTGCCAGATTCCAGTAATCTCGGCCACACAGGTAGAAACCGCACTCTCCAAAACTAAGAATACAGCATCCATGGGACTAGATGACATCCCGGGCTGTGTACTACATGAACTACAAAATTAACTGGCACCTCACCTAAGTGTCATGTTTAATCATAGCCTCACCTCAGGCTTCATGCTCACTGAGTGGCACACAGCTACAGTTATCCCACTCCAGAAAGGGGGATCCACCTTGGATCCCGGGAAATACCGTCCCATCAGTCTGATGAGCCTGGTCTGCAAAGGCATGGAATGTATCATCATAGAACTTATAAACAAAGACACTGGCAACCTTCAAACACTGGACTCCACCCAGTTTGGGTTCGTGAAGGGTCGATCTTGTCTCCTGAACCTGATTGACTTCTTCGAATCAGTCTCCAGAGCTGTGGACGAGGGTAAGGAGGTCCACACAGCCTATCAGGACCTCGCCAAGGCCTTTGAGACCATCCTCCACTCTGGAATCATAGATAAACTTACTAAGCTGGGCATAAATCTCTACAAACTCGATGGGTTGCCAACTGGCTTACTGACAGAACCCAGACTGTAAAAGTAGCCGACTCCAAATCCAGCTCCAGACAGGTGACAAGTGGAGTACCTCAGGGTTCAGTCCTGGGGCCGCTCTTGTTTAGCATCTACTTCTCTGAAGTACAGGCCAACACTAAGGGACTCTGGCTAACAAAGTTCGCAGATGACTGTAAACTGGGAGCCATTACTGTATCGCCAAATTATGTGGATATTCTACAAAAGGGCCTTACAGAAACAGATGCTTGGTGCCAGAGCCATGGGCTCAAGCTTAATGCCAAGAAATGTATAGTTATCCACTTTGGGAAAAAACATGTACCCATGAATTACCACACAGGTGGCAGTACACTAAACACCGAAAGTGTGATGACAGACTTAGGGATACAGGTGGACAGTGGTCTCAACTTTGATAACCACATCGCCACAACAGTCAGGAAATCCTTCTATGTGGCACATCTCATCACTACGGGCTTTTCATCCAGAAAAAAGGAGGTCATTGGCCCACTGTACTCATCCCTCATTAGACCCATTATAGAGTACAACGCCCTGTATGGTATGTACCTCACAAAACATCTGCAACAGCTGGAAAGGCCACAGAAATATCTAAATAAAAGAATCACAGGCCTAAAGCAGATACCCTATGCTGACTGTCTAAAAAAAACTCTGGCTATACTCTGTGGCATATCTTCTACTCAGAGGTGATCTCTGCTTAACATTCAAGGCCATGTCAAACCCTGAGCTGTTGCACATGCTCCACTTAAAGAAATCCCAATCCCTCAGAGCCACACACTCCAGAGATCTAAACCCTGTCATCACAATGAACAAAACATGCTTGAGGGATAGGTTCCTGACCCAGAGACTCCCCATACTCTGGAATAGACTGCCCATACATGTCAAGCAGAGCGCCTCCTTGGCCCTCTTCAAAAGGAACCTTGACAACTGGATGGGAGATAGGAAATTCACCCTGGGGATCACGTCAGTCACAATGCTAGACAGGGGTCCAGGGAAGTAAATATTGTGGGAAGAAATATCCAGGAAATTGTTATGGCTAGGCTTGTATAGGCCCTAGGGCCGATAGCCTAGTACCATCCTATGAACTTATGTGTCCTATTCGTGAGCCATTTGGCTATCCATCTGATAATGTAGAGGTTTATGCCCAATTCTGTGAGTTTAACATCTAAGTGGAATGTTGCGTCAAATACCTTGGCCAGGTCAAGGTAGGTGCCATGCACCGATTGCCCTCATCCATGGCCTTGATGACTTTCTCAAAGTCATCCACCAGATTCAGCAAGCAAGACCAGCCCTTGGTAATGCCAAACTGGGCTGGGTCTAGAGTCTGGAGATTTCCTATGTCATTGTTAATCAGATCCATGACTACCCTTTCTACAGCCTTGCATATGTGGCTAGTCAGACTTATGAGTCAGTAGTTCCCTGGGTCTGCTGATGGCACCCCATTTGGCAGAGGGATGACTGTTGCTGCCCTCCACTCTATTGGGATAAAGCCTTTATGGAGACTGTGGTTAAAAAGGTATCTGAGTGAGTCTGCTAGGTCGTGTTTTAAGCTATTTAACAGGCATCCTGTGATTCCACTAGAGCCCATTGATGCAGTGTTTCTAGCTTTGGAGAGTGCAGTGATGACCTGATCTTTTGTGATAACAGGCAAAGGAATGGTGAGGAGTATTTCATGGGGACTAGTAATGAGGAAGTGAAATTTGAGCTGAATTTATCAGCTAGCAGGTTTGTTACTTCTTCTGGCTGAGTATGGGTAGTGCCCTCTACAGCCAACTCAGCACATCACTGAATGTTTCCCTTAAGACTTTGGACATAACCAAGAAGTTATGTCGTTACCATAACGTTCCATCTGTGTTGCTGATCTTCCATTTATCCTTGACCTTTGAGACAGAGTTCCCAGCTACTTTAGATCTTGGGTGGCCTTATAGAAGGATATTCCAGAGAATCATAGAGCCAAAGGATGCTCTTCCCCCGGAGACCAGGTCCAATTTATAATGAGTGATAAAGGTATGAGAAGTAACCCATGTTGCTACTGCATATATTTCATCCATGGAAGCCTTGGAATGGAAAGCAGCAGATGTGCCTATTGCCCTAGCAGAATGTGCTCTCACTGGCACTGGTAATTGCAGATTCTTTTTATTGCAGATGAAAGTAATACAGTCTCTTAACCACCTTGACAAGGTGACTTTTGAAATGGATTTCCCCAGAGATGGACAGGAGAGAGAGACAAATAACTGGTACAATTTTCTAAATTCTTTAGTTCTGCTGAGGTAGAAACATAACTGCCTGTGAACATCCAGCAAATGTAAGCAACATTTACCTTTGTTGGAAAAATTTAGAAAGAAAACAGTTAAGTCAACAATTTGATTAATATTAGTTTCTGAGACCACCTTAGGAAGAAAAGATGGGTTGGTTCTTAGTGAAATCCTAGCCTTATAAAAAATCAAATATGGGGGTTTCGAAGATCATACTTGTACTTCATAAATTCTTCCAGCAGTGGTAATGGCTATCAGAAAAAATGGTCTTCCATGAAAGAAACTAAGTGACAGCAGCCACCGGTTCAAAGGGGGAATGGAACAAAGACCATAGTCAGATCCCAATGAGCTAGAGTGTGTTTATATGGTGGTTTCAACTGTAAGGCTCGTTTCATGAACACTTTCCACAATCTATGGGAAATTAGCGAATGGTCTTCAAAGCCATTGTGGAAATTGGAAATAGCAGCTAGTTGGACCTTAACAGTAGAAGCAGAGGTTCCTTGTTTGAAAAGCATAGCAAAAAACTCAAATACCTTTTCAACTGGTGTGGAAAAGGGGGTTAAGATCATTATTGTGCACCCAAAGAGAAAATCTTTCCACTTGCTGTGGTAAAGTTTCCTGGTGGAAGGTCTGTGGGGAAGCCAGTAAAAAAAATTGGACTGGAGAAGATACATTTTTCTGATGACTAATGGAATTGGAGAAGCTAAGCTGTAAGCTTGAGGTTCTGAATACTGAGGTGCACCAGTACCTGTGAATGATACAGAAGATCTGGAACTGGGTCCAGAATCCATGGACGGTTAATTAGATGAAGCCAAAAAAAGGGGAAACAGACTTGTTGAGGCCAAAAGGGGGCAATGAGTATCACCTTGCTTCTCAACCTGATGGCTTTCTTTAAGAAGAGAGGAATAAGTGGGAAGAAGGGAAGGCATAAAGTGGACTGGAGGGCTAATCGTAAAGGAGAGCATCTCTCAGAGACTCCCCCTGCAGGGGAATTAGGGTGAAGTAGCTGATACATTTGTTTAGGGGAGATGCAAGCTGGTCGCAGCAAGGCTGGTCCCAGTGACGGAAAATCTCTTCTGCTACTCTGGGATTGAGAGACCACTCATGAGGCAGGAGAATGCACCTACTCAACTTGTCCACTACCGCATTTCAGCTCCCTGGAATGTGTGTTATCAGAAAATGGTTGGAAGAAATTGTCCATTGCCACACTCAGAGAGCTTCTCGACATAGAGGGTAAGACTTGGTTCCACCTTGTTTGTTGATGTACCAGACTACTGACATACTGTCTGATTGAATCACAATTGTTCCTGGAAGCAGGGCACTTTGGAAGGCTCGCAACACTAACAGCACTGTCCTCAAGTCCAGAACATTGACATGCAAATTGGCCTATATCTGGGACTAAGTGCATTGGACTGTTCAGGCCAGATAATGCCCTCCTGCACCCCCATCTAGGAGGCATCCGTAGTCACTATGGCCTTGGGCTGAGATGGAACAAAAGGACGGCCTAAGAGGATCTCCTTGGATTCCATCCACCAGGATAAGTCCTTCTTGCAATAACTAGTGATTAAAATTGGATGCATCACTGGATGGGTCAGGATGGACCACTGGGATGAAAAAGCCACGGTAGCAGCCTCATGTGAAATCTTGCTAATGGCACTAAGATAATGGCTGCTGCCATGCAGCCTAAAGCTTGAAGAACTAAAAGTGCAGGTACCTTGTCATTGGGCAGAATGGCTTGTACTTGGGATCATATCTTCTGTAGCCTGTGTAGAGGAAGGGAAGCTGTACAAGTGATGGTATTTAGATGGGCTACTATGAACTCTGGATTTTGAGTCAGACTTGGTTGAGATTTTGAGTGACTCGTTTTAATGCCCAGATGAGCAAAACAGAAGTAGAATTGAAATCTGTTGCTTGAAGCAGTAGATGACTGGTGGGAGCGGTAATGGGCCAGTTGTCTAGATAAGGAAAGACTCAGAATCTGTGCAGTCTCAAGGGAGCTGTCACTGCTACCAAACACTCAGTGAACACCCTGGGGGCTGTGGTGAGGCCAAAGGGCACCACTCTGAACTGAAAATGACTGGCTCCTAGCCAAAAGCGGAGGAACTTTCTGGAGCACTTATCCATTTATCTGGTAATATGCATCCTGAATGTTTATAGAGCACATCCAATTGCATTCCTCTAAGGGTAGGATAGACTGAACCATGACCATCCAGAATTTTGCTTGCTGAACAAACTTGTTCAGAAGGCTGAGATCTAAAACTGGTTTCAAGTCTCCTGTCTTTTTTGGCACCAAAAGAAACCTTCAGTAAAATCCAGATCCTGTCTCGTCTAGTGGGACTTTTTGGATGACTCTTTTCTTTCTAGCAGTTTTTGAATTTCCAGAGCTGCTTGATCCCTCTGATTGGAGGGAACATCGGGGAAATCTTCTTCTTGGTCTTGAAATGAGAGTAAAGGGAATGTGGCAACCTCTGGCAATGATCCTTTGCACCCAAGTATTTGAAGTTATTTGCTGCCAGGCTCTTGAGTGCAAACCCCCCCCCCCCCGACTGCTTCCAGAGGTAAGCAAACAGGCCCGCTTTCAGGAGTGCTTGTAGGGTTTCCCAGAGAAAATCTCTCAAACCCTAATTTTGCGGGCCACCTCTGCTGGGGGCTGGGAGTCTTCCATTGGAGCTCCCTTCTCTGTCCTGAGGGGAGCTACCACCACATGTGTCCTGAAAAGACCCTTGGGATTTTCTAAACCACATCTTCCCACTCCTCTGGTCCCTAGAGTAGGACCACTGGTGAGCGGAAAAACATATGCCCACTGCAGATAGGGTCTTTCCATCTTTCTCGCACCTGGCTGTTTCTCTGACTTTGGGGCCAAACAAGGAAGATCCATCAAAAGCAGAATTGACAAAAGAAGACTTAAATGGCTCCGCAAACTCACATAAGCACATCCAGGCATGTCACCTTATGGCAATGCTGGAACCCACTGCCTTAGTCGTCCCACAGGCTGCATGAGCAATGAGACTCATTGACGAGTTGTAAATAAACTGCAGGACAGCCAGCTGGGAGGCTACTTTATCTCAGACCTCCACAGGCACAGCTCCTGCAAGGGTATCTGACAACTCCTTGATCAGATCCCTCTGCAGTCTAATAAATTGTGCCATAAAATTCAAGGACATTAAAGTGAAGGTCAATTATGCATACATTTGCATTCTGAATCTGTCCATTGTCCTGGACTCACAGTTGGGAGATGAACAGTGTAACTCTTTTCTTCTGCCAGTTCCTTTTAAGTGTCCGCCGCAACCACCATGTCATCTACTGCAAACCCCTTAGCCCAATACTGGTGGTCCTCTGAAGCCGAAAGAATTTTGCCCAGTCTGTCGGGGATTAGCTCTATGGAGTCAGGGGCCTTCCAAGCACACCTGGAGATCAATTTAATAAGATCGTCAGCAGGAGGGGGGGGCCACCCAAGAAGTAGATGGGCAAACACCAAAAGCTTGCAGGTATACCGACTCCTCAGAGGTAGGGTCTTTGGGCTTCCAGTCACCCCTCTGCTTCAGTATTTCTAGAATGTCTCCAAAGGAGACATCTTCTGGGGGTGACCGAGGGGAACCCTCCCCATCATCGAAGTCTGTGTCTTCTGTGACAGACTCTTCAGGGGAATCTAAGTGTTTCCTCTTACATGTCTTTTTCCAGGACTTCTCCTCAGCGGGACTCTCCAAGGAGGACTCGAACGAAGAGGGGTCCTGTGCAGGGGTATCCTGCAGGTTTGGTGCTCGCTGCTTGGGCATGGAGGTTGGTGGCAGCTCTTGGTCGAGAGGGAGTTCTGGGATAATACTCTGATACGGAAGGGGCCAGATGAGAATCTGCAGAGGCCAATGCCCACTTCATAACTTGGAAGGCAGGACCACCTGAAGAGAGAAATAGGAGCCTGGAACTGAGAAGGACAACCTTGGAACTGTGGTCCCAGCCCACTCTGAGAAACCTACCCATGAAGCAGGAAATGATGAAGAGACCACATCAGCCGAAGCTCCGAGACCCAAGGACGACCCTGAATAAAAAACTGGAGCCAATCTGAGACCCTTGGATCTGGCAGCGGAGCGATGAATTCAGGAGTCTGTCAGTTCCAATCCAATTGAGGAACTCAAGGCAGTCCCTATAACCAAAGGGGTAATGGCTGTCGGTACCAGAGCAGCTAGAACTGGAGGAATCAGAGTTGTAAGTTCCAAGCCATCAGAGGAGGTTAGAAGAGGAAAGTTTGGTGGAGTACTGGGAGAGAAAGCCCCATCTCCAGAAGAGAGTGGGGGGGGGGGTGGGAAGAGACAGAAAGATCCCTAGCCACTAGGAGCTGATCCAACAACCTCATGACATCTACTTCAGTCAGAGTCCTGGAGAAATGGACAGAGAAACCTGAGGGAGATTCTAGTCTGTCTAGGAATGGACTTGGGGACTGTCCCACAAAGGGATCAACTGAAAGTGAATATCTTGTCCTGGGTACACTGATGACATTTGGTTTCAGCACTGGGGGTGGTACTGGTTCTAAGATTTCTGGTAGTGCCACAGGTGGGGCCTGAACCGACGAGGGAGATAGAATTATTGGTACAAAGGTGGCCGGCACCAAGACCTGTGATGCCAAGGTAGTTACGGCAGATGGTTCAGAGGTAGTTGGTTCGGTAAGTTTCTTATTTTTAAACTTCAGTTCCACTGGGGGTGTGGGAACTGAAGTTTTGAGTTTCTTGACTGTTGGAGCCAAAAGGGAAGCCGGCACTGAATGACTCCTCTTCTGTCCAAGTTCAGATTTTGAAAAAGAAGAGGGGGAGAAAGGCGAGGATGCATCAGACTTGGAAAGAGCCGCCTCAAAAGAAAACTTAATCTTTTTCCTTTCTACAAGTGCTTGGTTACTGAATACTTGACAAATTGTAGCCTTGCTGGAGATGCGCCGGGCCCAAGCAGTACACATAAGAAGAATGTCCAGCAGAGTTGGCCATCTTCCTACCACAACCTTGGCATTGTTTAAACCCAGTTGTCCCTTTGGATTTATCCATTTTGACTACAGAAATCAACTGTCAGCAGACAGCACTCAGACACACTAAAAATGAGACACACACACACACACACACACACACACACACACACACACACACACACAAGAAAGGAAAGTACAGTTGTGTACACTTACCATGAATGTAGATGTTCGAGTGTATTCACTGTTGCAGTCATCACATTTGAGTTATCTGCTTGCAGTAGCCCTCAGTCGGCCTCATTAACAAAGTCTTGGGTCCTGCATCAGTTGCTGTCTCTTCTTCCATGACGTCAGGTAGTCAGGGGTATAAAACATACAGCTGACGCCATAACATCAGTTTTTCTTGCCCCAGATGTCAGGTGCCCCCTTAATGGGAAGCAATAAAATGCATATATATATATATATATATATATATATATATATATGTATATACACACACACACACACACACACACACATATACAAGGATATACCTCCAAAAAAAAGCAAATACACCAAAAAGCTTTTAAGCATAGTAAAGGAGAGTAGAGGTATAACCAAAAAAAGGTCAGGGAGCTGGAGGGAGGGTAACCAGGATTGCAAAAGTGAATACACTCGAACATCTACATTTATGGTAAGTGTACACACTATGTTCTTCATGTTTCACTGTTGCAATCATCACATTTGGGTAGATTCTCAAAGCTAAGGATGCCAGGAGGAATTTAGATAGCGTTAGGACCAGCTAATAAGGCCCTGTAAGACTGCAGTGGTCAGCTCTGGATTTAGAGAAAACTGGCAAATGGTAATGCTTGGTGAAAGTATGTACAGAACTCCAGGTAGCAGCTTCTAGGATGTCCCTGGTAGGGACACATCTGAGAAAGGCTGTAGAGGTAGAGGCAGCCCTGGTTGAATGGGGTCTGATCCCCTGTGGGATAGGTTTTCCATGGTGCTTATAGCAGAAATTAATGCAATGGCTTATCCATTTAGAAAAGGTTTGCTTTGAAATAGCATTCCCCTCTGCCCCTGTAGCAAACGCCACCAGCAGTTGTTCAGATTTCCTTTGAGGTTTAGTCCTGTCCAAGTAAAATCTAAGTTGTCTGTGCACATCTAAGGAGTGCATTATCCGTTCCCCTTTGTTCTGTGGATTAGGAAAGAAGGTTGGCAATTGAACAGACTGATTAAGAGCCACACTGGATACCACCCTGGGCATGAAGGAGGGATTGGTTCTGAGGGACACCCTGTCCGCATGAAAGATGATGAAAGGCTCCACTGCCATAAGGGCCTGTAATTCAGATACCCTTCTTGCTGAAGTGATTGCTAAAAGGAAATCTGTTTTCCAAGAAAGGAATTGTAAATCTGCACTAGCAGCTGGCTCGAAAGGAGGAAGAGTGAGTTTCTCCAATACAAAGTTAAGGTCCCAGGTAGGAGTTGGGGCTCTCCTGGGTGCTCTTAAATTTTTAGCCCCTCTGAGGAACTGCTTGAGCCATGGATGAGAGAAGAGGGGAGGTTCTGTGTTACAATGAGCTGAAATGGCTGAGGCATGAATTCTGATGGAGGAAAAAGAAAGGTCCTTGTGAAGCATCTCAGTTAAGTATTGTAGAATCTGAGATAAGTTGGGCGCTGCTGTGCTCATCCCTTGAGACTGGTTCCAAGAACAGAATCTTTTCCATTTTTCAGCATAAGATTTTCTAGTACTAAGCCTCCTTGCTTCTAAAATTATATCCATCACTGGTTTACTGAGGGATGGTAAAGGAGAGCTTAGGTAATTTGCCAGGCTGCTAGGTTCAGGGTTTGAAGCTGAGGGTGCAGAATCTAGTTCTCCTGCTGAGACAACAGGGTAGGGGTCTGAGGCAGGTGCCATGGGGCCAACAGTGACATACTGCGCAAGTGGGGGTACTTGTGTTGGCGTGGCCAGTCTGGTGCAATCAATAACGTCCTTGGTTTGTCCTGTTTGATCTTTAGTAGTACTTTGGAGAGGAGAGGCAGAGGAGGAAAGGCATAAACTGATAGGTTTCCACTTTCCAAGCTTGTCTGTGGGGAGCCCTTGTGCAAACTTCGTCTAATTGGAAGTTCTGGGGGGAGGCAAACAGGTCTATATCTGGGCTCCCCCATTTGTTTGTTGGTTCCAGTTTCCACTCATGTGGGCCCATGAGGTTTCTGCTTAGTCCACCTGCCAGTGTATTTAGTTTTCCTGGCAGGAACTGAGCTTGAAGATGCACTTGGTAGCTCAAGGCTGTGTTCTACAGTGCCATGGCTATTGTGCAAAGGGGGTAAGAATGACTACCCCCCTGCTTATGTACCACATAAAGTGGTATAGTCCGTCTTTATCATTAACCGTCCTGGAAGAATGTGGTCCTTGAAGGCTATCAGAGCATTCTGTACAGCTAACATTTATTTTTGATTGATATGCAAGTGCATTTGACTTGGGTTCCATTTGCTCTGAATGCACTTCTCTGCCAGGTGAGCCCCCCATGCATAGTCTGATGCATCTGTTGTTAGGGTTTGGGAGGCAGGGGGTAGAGTGAATGTCAGTCCCTTGTTTTGGTGGCAGGCCTCTGCCCACCAAAGGAACTCTAACGGGAGGCAAGGTGTGACAGGAATCATTGCTTCTTGATCCTGAGAATGTTGACACCATAGGCTTTTTAGATACCATTGTAGTTTCCTCATATGCAGTCTTGCATATGGAATTAGAAGAATGCAGGAGGCCATGAACCCTGAGGCTTGCAGTATTTGCCTTGCAGATAGCAGGGTTTTTGTGGCCATTAGTTTGAAGTAGGTTGTCAAATGAATTTGTTTCTCTGGCGTGAGGAAAGCCATCTGGGAAGTTGTATTCAAGCTTGCTCCCAGGAATATAATTTGTTGACAGGGTACCAGGTGTGATTTCTTTTTGTTTATGGTGTACCCAATGCAAGTTAGCACCCTTTGTACAAAAGCCAGATGATTCAAAAGTATGTCCTGGCTTTCTGCCTGAATTAGACAATTGTCCAGGTATGGGTATATCTGAATATTTATTCGCTTGCAAAAAGCAGTGACTGGAGCTAGGCACTTTGTGAATACCCTGGGAGCAGTAGATGAGCCAAAGGGCAGTGCTGAGAACTGATAGTGCATGTAGCCAGCTTTGAAGCGTAGGTATCTTCCACAAGATTCCCTGATTGGGATGTGCAGGTATGCTTCCTTTAAATTGAGTGTTGCCAACCAGGCATCTTTGCCTAGCATAGGAAGCAACTGGTGAAGAGTTAGCATCTTGAATTTTGGAATCACCAAAAAGGTGTTTAAAGTACACAGATCCATGATAGGATGCCATGAATTGTCTTTTCTGGGTACCAGGAAAAGTCTTGAGTAGAAACCTTGTCCCTTTTCCTCTTCTGGTACAGTGTGAATAGCCTTTATGCTTAAGACAGAGTACTTGCTTTTGAGCCTCTGCCCACTGATTTTGGGGTAGATCTGGCCAACCGTTTGGGGTTGGTAACGTGTGGAAGTGAAATCTGTATCCTTGGGAAACTATATTTAAAACCCATTTGTCCTGGGTAATGAGTTCCCAGTTTTTTGCATGTAGCACAATCTTTCCCCTTAAAGGGGCAGTTAGTTGAGAAGTGCTTGGAAGTTTTAAAGTTAAGTCACTGAGACAGTTTACCATGGGGGGGAGTTTTACTACTCCCAGATTTGGAAGTGGGGGGCCCCCCACTGCTTAGTCCTGTGCGTACTCTTGGACTTAAGCCTGGGTGTTCTACTGGATCTGGGTGTAGACTGAGAAGGCCTGGAAGAGGCAGGAAAGGACCAGTTCTTAGAGGGCCAATGCCTACTAAATCTTGGAGGTTGTACTTGTAAGAAATCTTTAACAGTTTGCATAGATTTAGCTTTTTCCTTCATCTTTTTAAGAACTTCTTCTGCCTTGTTGCCAAACAGGCGGTCCTGATTTAAGGGAACATCCAGTAATTTAGCTTTAACATGATCTGGCAAGGATTGCTCTTTAATCCAAGCATGCCTTCTAAGTACAGACCCAGTGACAGCAGCCCTGCAAGATGCCTCTACTGAATCAAAACCACATTGCAAAGTTTTCCAACCTGTTCAGCAGAATGCATTAAATCCTGTAAATCCTTATTTTCAGCACAATCAGGAATCAACATCATTTTCTGTTTAAGCAATCCAATAATATGATGCTGATACTTTAACATATGAAACTGGCAGCTTAAGGCCCTAATGCTCAAGGTTGCAGAAGTGTATACCTTCTTACCCCATCTATCCAGCGCCCTGGAGTCCCTATCAGAAGGGGTAGGATTTTTGGCAGTAGTTAGCTTTAATGCCCTTAGGTCCCCGTGAAATGTTTCAGGATCCGCAGTAGGATTTTAAAAAGGAACTTGTGAGAATCAGGAACTCTGTAATACCCATCAAGTTTTCTGGGAGCAGGAGGTAAAGAGTCAGGGGCCAAGCTAGACTTCAAAAAGGCATCATCAACAATGTCTAGTACAGGAGGGACAGCTAAAGGCCTGTGCTGGGGCAGGAGTAAGAAATCCCTAAGCCTCTTTTTAGAATCAGAGAAATCCTGACTTTCCCAATGAAAATGCTCCCTAAGAGTATGCAAGGTTTCACCAAAAGAGAAGTCATTGGGGGGGGGGGCAGAGGGAATAGAGTCCTCAGCATCAGAATCCTCATAGGTAGATAAGGGTAAATCCTGGTCATCAGAGGAAACAGAAATTTCAGAATCCAGGTCAGAAGTATCATAAGCAAACTCAGTCCTAGGTCTCTTAGAGGGGGAAGGATGGCTTCCCCTGATTAAAGTAATAAGGTTTTCAGCCATTCTTATCGTTTATTTTTTAGACATAGAGGCCTGACCATGCAGTCTGGGCGTCGATTTTCTAGACATGGTTTGAGTTTTAGGCCTTGAAGAAGAAGATGGCGTTGACTTAATATGCAAGTCAGTATGCCTGAATACACTCTCAGAAGCCGGTGCCTGCACAGCGGCTCCAGACCCATCCAAGGCAGAGACATCTGTAGGTTCCACAGTTGAAGCATCTCGCGGCATACCAGACTCCGAATTAGTCTCAATAGAGGCTTGCGAATCTAAAGTAGTGGGTATCAGGGGCTATGAAAGCACCTCACTGAGTACCGGCGAACTGGCGACTGGCTTAGGAGAAGTGTCACTGGTAGCTTTGGACCTAGGTGGCCTGTCTCTGTCTTTATCTTTGTGTTTTTTCAGAATGTCGGTAGTCGGATGGCTTACCGAAGACATATCTGGATAATTGAACCGAGCACCAAAATATTTAGAAGCGAAAATATACCGACGACGAATAGGTCGTTGTTTAAATAAGGCACAAAACCGACAGCGAGGTACACTATGGTCAGGGCCTAGGCAAGGAATGCAGTACGAATGAAAATCTTTATGAGGTATTTGCTTTCCACAAGAAATGCAATTATTTACTTTTACTGACATCGGTTTAGAGCAAGCAAAAGTTTCCCCAACAGGGCACTTAGCTTTTAGTCGAAGACTTTGGTTCTGAAACTCGAAAACGAAAATTTCAGGAGTCGGCCGACAGGTACTTGCAAACTGCTTCTGCTTCTGGCACCACACGGCAAGAAAGACTGATGTAATGGCGTCGGCTGCATGTTTTATACCACTGACTACCTGACGTCATGGAAGAAGAGACAGCAACCGACGCAGGACCCAAGACTTTGTTAATCAGGCCAACTGAAGGCTACTGCAAGCAGATAACCCAAATGTGATGACTGCAACAGTGAAACACGAAGAACATCAGCTACCAACAATAGTAAGCCAGAACTACAAAAAAAAAGGTAGGGAAAGTACTACCAACGATGGCAGAGAAAGGATACTGCAGTCGCACACTCACTCACTGAAAGAAAGGTGAGATAGAAAATAGCAAGGACAAGGGAAGAACTACCAGCGATGGTAGAGAAGAGCACTGAAGTGCATGGGAGAGGGATAACCAAGAATTAAGGCAAAGTGGGTAGAATGAAATTCAACTATAGGATATATTATCAAAGTAATAGCGCGGTAGAAAAATTAGAGAAGAAACTATGGAAAAACTATGAACATTTTTACTTGGCTGACCTGTCTTGCAACAAGAGCAGCAAATGAGATCTGAGGTAATCTGGACAGGAGTATTGTGAGTAGAGACTTGACTCGAGTTTTTGGCCTAAGCGAGCTATATAACTAGCCAAGCCAGTTCCGAGGATCAGAACAGAGTCCCAAAGGTCAAGGATAAACGAAGACTGACAACATCAGATCAAAGGTTTTTGGAACTTTCTTACTGTTTTAATGCTTTTACTTAAATTTACTTCATTGTTTGAATTCTTGTTATGTCCTATTTGCTTTTTACTGACTGGTTCTGTGTCATGTGATGACACATGCGTGTTTTAACTCATTAACCCCGAGTACCATCCCATGGCGCCTCTGTGGTTAAATCCTAGTGCGCTGTGAGATACTAATTCCATCATGTTAACCCCGAGTGCCTTCCAGCAGCGCTAGTAAGTTCGGAGTCGTAATTAAAAATTATGCTTGAAAAATAAGTTAAAAAAGTAACTGAAGGTTGTCAGGTATATTCTCAGGTTAGTATTCAGAATGGTGTTACCTGCTCGCCCCATTGGACTTTTATGAGAAAATCACCTTGAAACACTCCCTGTCCTTTGTTATGATTACACCCATCTGCATTTCCTGAATGAAGTAGTGGCAGCCAATTGGATTCTTACAATGCACATCACCACTTACATAACACCTCCACCCACGTTCTAAGTCCTTTTTCTCCATACATTTGCAGAAATTAGCTGCTTTGCTATTGGATACCTCTAATTTTTTTTCTGTGCCCATTGGATTGAGGAGAATCGCGCTGAAACTTAATGAGCTGCAATGGAGACGGATTTTAACGAAGGACCAGCACCACACTTGCCTGATCAGGTATTGTATTAGTGTGTGTGTTGAGAGAGAAGTGGTGTTAACTTTGTAAATGAGTAAAATTTTGTACAACTGGTGAAAAAAGAAATGCGAAGTGTGGAGTTAAAATGTAGTTGTAAGCTGCAAAGAACTAGCATTTCTGAAATTTACAATCACTTTATTGCATACCCTCCACCTGCTCCGACAGTGAAGATAATCATGTCAATTGCTTGACTTGTGTTCTGAAGCAGTTTTGTTTGCCGAATTTTGTTAATTCTGTTTTGTCATCCACTTCTTAAAAGGTGTGGGGGTTGAGAGAAGGTACTACCCCCACCTTGGGATAATAAACATTTCTGAAGTGTGTATCAGCTACAGACGCGCAACATGAAAAAATGTTATCTGGTGTAGAATACTGATCTATATATTTCTATTTCAGCTTGGAGAGTAAAATACTGGTATAGAAAAATATAGGCTGTATCTTTAATGTAGTATACTAGCAGTAAACATGACAACAGTTGAAACAGAGATAAGGATAGGTATATGGTAGCTGGTTGTAGAACATGAACCACGTGCATAATTCTCCATGAGATTTTCCAAGGCTTTAATAAGAAAAATGTCTCCCTTGCATTGCTTTGCTTAGTTACATTCTCCCTTTTCTGCAACTGTAACCCTGCGTTCCCCTTTTATAATCTGACGGTGAATAAAGCCGAGAGCCACATGGCTGACTTTGGGAAAGGAAAACCAGGACCTGAAACTCGCAGGGTATCTAATTAAAAAAAATACCTCTTATTTTTCTATGTTTTGCAAGACTTTTCATATATGGTGCAGTACCTGTAGGAAGCAAGTATGGGTCATTGCAAAAGAAAAATCGCTTCCATTTTTACTAAGGATCTCAGACTTAACTATTTCTCTCTCCTTCCCTTCTAAATGAATGGTGCTCCGTTCCTGTCTAAATTGAAAGATATTG